>NC_057864.1:475602187-476243973 GCF_019393635.1 Dromiciops gliroides | reverse complement strand
AATCACTTCACCTCTGTCGCATTTGTAAATGGGGATAACAATAGCACCTGCCTCCCAGGGTTGTTTTGAGGATCAAATCAAATGAGATGATAATTGTAAAGCTCTTGGCATATAGACAGATGAAGGGACACACCCAAGCTATGGAATTTCTCTTTTGGGCCTGTTTTCTCATCTTAAGTTTGAGGGTATTAGATCAGGGGGTCCCTAAGTGTGGCCTGGGAAATGCATTTGAAGTCAAGATTTGGGTCTGAAACCAGGGTTCTGCTGCCTCTGTGATCTTGGGCACAACTGATGAACCTCTCTGGGCCTCAAGGATGTGTATCCCCATCAAAGGTTACCACTGCCACACCAGATGCCTTGTGCAGAGCTGATCTGTTTCTGTTGGATCAGTATTTTAAAATGCGTTGTTCTAATAGTAATATATAGCACTCATACAATGCCTTAAAGGGATAGTTAGGTGGTACAGTGTGGATAGAGCACCGGGTCTGGAGTCAGGAAGACCTGAATTCAGATTCCACCTTGGACACTTTCTAGCTGTGTGACCCTGGACAAATCACTTAACCCCTATTGCCTCAGTTCCTCATCTATAAAATGGGGATACACTGGAGAAGGAAATGGCAAACTACTTCAGTATCTTTGCCAAGAAAACCCCATAGACAATGCCCATGGGGTCACTTACAGTCTGACATGATTCAACAACAACCCAAAGCTTTTAGGTTTATGAAGATCTTTACATATATTAGCCCATTTCATTCTCACAATGATCCACAAAAGGAGGTAGGTACAGGGCAGCTAGGTGGCGCAGTGGATAGAGCACCAGCCCTGGATTCAGGAGGACCTGAGTTCAAATCCAGCCTCAGACACTTGACACTTACTAGCTGTGTGACCCTTGGCAAGTCACTTAACCCCAATTGCCCCACAAAAACAAAATGAACAAAAAAAAAGGAGGTAGGTACTATTATCATCCCCACTTTACAGATGAGGAAACTGGAGAAGTTCAATGATTTGTCCAGGATTATATAGCTATTGTAGTAAGTGTCAGAGGCAGGATTCCAATTAAAGTCCTCCTGACTCCAAGGTCTCCTGTCTATCCACTGCACCACCCAGCTGCCTCTAATAAGAAAACAACTTTTGGGGCACCTAGGTGGTGCAGTGGATGGAGCATTGGCCCTGGATTCAGAAGGACCTGAGTTCAAATCTGGCCTCAGATGCTTAACACTAGAAGAAGAAGAAGAAGAAGAAGAAGAAGAAGAAGAAGAAGAAGAAGAAGAAGAAGAAGAGAAGAAGAAGAAGAAGAAAGCTTTTTTTCTTTTTAAATAATCATTTCAGAGGAACTCCTGTGCTCAAACATACCAGTGTCGGGAAAATTTCTAAGCCCGACAGAGGAACAGAAACAACAAAGTCTCCAAGCCATAGAAAATAGGTTTATTACTTACTAGCTGTGTGACCCTGGGCAAGTCACTTAACCCCAACTGCCTCACTAAAAAAAAAGAAAAGAAAAAAAAGAAAAGAAAAAAAAGAAAATAGGTTTATTGAGAGAAGGCCTCACAATAAAGCCAGTCAGTCAGGAGTTGGACCTGAAAGATCCTGAGTGACAAAATCAATGGGTTTTTATACCCCTCCCAGAGCTTGAATGCTTCTGTACAATTGTAATGAAAAAGTATCTAAAATTAAAGCATCTTATTAGGAAATAGAGGAACTGCCTACATGACAAATGTCAGCATTTTCCATTACTCATATTATCCTTCTTGTGGCAACAGGGTCATAAACTGCATGATCACTTCTGTTGTTGGTTTTTGTTTTTTTTTTAAGTGAGGTAATTGGGGTTAAGTGACTTGCCCAGGGTCACACAGCTAGTAAGTGTTAAGTGTCTGAGGCCAGATTTGAACTCAGGTACTCCTGACTCCAGGGCCTGTGCTCTATCCACTGTGCCACCTAGCTGCCCCGTGCATGATCACTTCTAATCAAGAATATCACTAGTGAGCTGCATGACCCCCTTGAGTCAAGAATAACACTTGTGGTTTCTAAAATATAGTATTGCTGACTATTGTATCTTGTGATATTACTTAATGCTTGACATTGGAAAGTATCATCTGACATTATTAAGTAGTAAGAAAAGAAACTTAATCTACTAATACAATTAAAATATCTAAATATAATACAGTTTTCCAATTAATATGCTGATTATTATCTTAATTCAATCACTTTAAATCTCTAATAACTAAGGGATGGGGAAAATCTCAATCACACTAGACTAGGGGAAAGTCCCTCCTCCCCCTCCCCCTGCCCAATTTTCTCTGGGGATAACTCCAGCTGTTAAAGGAGCCATTGTATTTAAATTTAATTTCAGTTTAAGATGGAAGTAAAAAAGACTTAGTATTTAGTGTATGTTTCAGGCTTGCAAAAAAAAAATCCCCAACCAATTAGTAGATAAATTTGTTGGAAAAGGATAGACATGTTGTTCTGTATGGAGACATCTTTTGTGGCTAGACTCTTGCTTTGGGTCTCTGCTGTGTGCTGAGCATGTAGATGATACTCAGGAAATATTGGTGATGAGGCACCCAGGAGGGGGTGGGAGGGGGCAATTAAAAAGGCAAACAAGCTTTTCTTCTCAGGACTTTCATAGAATAATGCATTCACTAGAAGAAGGAAGCCACGGGCAAATAAGGAAAATGTCGAAAAGGGCTCTTGATGCCAAGCTGGCTTAAACCCCTGAGGCTACATATATGCCCTAGGAAGGACTTCCAGTTCAGAAGAGAACCCTTTTTAAAAAACAATACATGGGGGGGGGGGCACCGGCCCTGGAGTCAGGAGTACCTGAGTTCAAATCCGGCCTCAGACACTTGACACTTACTAGCTGTGTGACCCTGGGCAAGTCACTTAACCCCCATTGCCCCATGCAAAAAACAAAAAAAAAAAATACATCGGGGCAGCTAGGTAGCGCAGTGGATAAAGCACCGGCCCTGGATTCAGGAGGACCTGAGTTCAAATCCGGCCTCAGACACTTGAAACTTACTAGCTATGTGACCCTGGGCAAGTCACTTAACCCTCATTGCCCAGCCCCCCCAAAAAAACACCACATCTTTTGTTTTGTTTTTTGTTTAGTGGGGGCAACAGGGGTTAAGTGATTTGCCCAGGGTCACCCAGCTAGTAAGTGTCAAGTGTCTGAGGCTAGATTTGAACCCAGGTCCTCCTGAATCCAGGGCCAGTGCTCTATCCACTGTGCCACCTAGCTGCCCCAAAACAACACATTTTTTTTTTTTTAAGTTTTGAGTTCCTCCTTGGCGCCTCATCACCAATATTTCCTGAGTATCATCTACATGCTCAGCACACAGCAGAGACCCAAAGCAAATTCTATTCCTCCCTCCCTTTCCCCCTCCGTGAGGTGGTAAGCAGTGAGATATAGATTATACATGTGCAATTGTGTAAAACATTTCCATATTAGTCACATTATATTGAATAAAAGGAAAAAAAGAAAGTGAAAAAGAGCATGCTGAAGAGAGCTCTTAAGGGAAAAATGTCAGAATGTCCAACTGATCCGTGGAGCAGAGAAAGTAGAGTGTTGTAGGATGACACCATCTCTGCCCTTCCATAAAGTGAAGTCTAAGGTTATAAAGCATAATAAGTAGGGGGAGACAAGCTGGACGAACTTAGGGAAGTCCTCGAGAAAACTCAACTATGCTTAATAGTGATTTTAATCATGTCATATTGACTCTAGGGACTACTTACTTAAGTCTAAAGGATTAGTACTAATTGGGCTGTGGAGTTCATGTCAGACAGATTTGTTTTAATTCATAGAATCTTGATTTGTGGCACCATACAATGAATAAATAGTTTACACTGCTAGCTGTATCCATCTAAGGAATCATTTATAGTAGATATCCTCTCTCTTATCAGAGTCTTGACAGAGTCAATTAATATGATGAGCATAGCATCTAAAAAACTTCTTGAGCTGTCTCTATTTCGGCCTTCCACATGATTCAAGCACGCCTTCTATAGCCTCCCAAATAAATGACCATCTTGTCCCTATTTGAGTATCTCCGGTCACAGAGAAGCTCACTATTTCAGGAGGCAGACAGTCCATTGTGGACAGCTCCAGTTGGTGCTGTTTTAGGTTGACCCGAAATCTCTCTTCCCTCTACTTGTCCTAATTCTGCTCTCTGGAGTAATACCAAAAACTTCCTTCTTTAAGACAAAATTTCTTTGAGAATTAGAAGATAGCCACCGCACCTCCCTTTTTAGTCATTTTCATTTCCCTAAAAGGCATCCATATTACATGGTTTTGGGAATCCACTTCAAATCGCTATTTGAAAAATGGCGTATTCACCTCTCTCCAGCCTTCTTGCATGTCTCCAATGCTCTAAAAATGATGGTCAGATGGGGGAGACAAGTCAGTGCTACCTAGCTCCCCATCTGGAGGCTTGCAGCATTTCTTCTTTCTCCTCACTTTGAAAGCCACCAGGATAAAAAAAGAGGAAGTCCAATCAAGTCTTTTGTATGTACACTCAGTTATGACTCAGAATCCAGTCAACTCACAAACATTGATTCACCACTCGTTATGTTCCAGGCATTGTGCTAAGAGCTGGGGATACAAAAGGCAAAAATAGGGACTGCCCTCAATGAGTTCACATTCTAAAGAGGCATCCACCTGGAAACAACATATATGCACATGGACAAAAGGCAGTTTCAGAAGGAAGGTACTCACGGGACAGAGGTTAGGCAAGGCTTCTCATAGAAGATGGGGTTTGAGCAAAACCATGAAGGAAGCTAGGGAAGTCAGGAGTGAGAGAATTCCAGGCATGGGGGACAGCCAGTGAAATTTCAGAATTGGAAGATGGAGTGACTTGGGAGAGGAACAGGAAGGAGGCTGATGTCACTGAATTGTAGAATACATGGAGGGTGGGGAAAGGTAAAAAGACTGGAAAGGTTAGAAGCCAAACAAAGGCCAATGTAGTTAATCCTGGAGGTAATGGGGAGCCACTGGACTTTGTCGAATAGGGTATCTCTCCTTTCTCTCTCTCTCTGTCTCTGTCTCTCTTTCCTCTCTCTCTTCTCTTCTCTCTTTCCTTTCTCTCTCTCTTCCCTTCTCTTCTCTCTCTTTCTTCTCTCTTCTCTCTCTGTCTCTCTCTGTCTCTGTCCCTCTCTGTCTCTGTGTGATATAATTAGAAGATACATTTGTTAGCTGAGTGGAGCATGGACTGAAGTTGGGGAGAGACTTCAAGCTGGGAGACCAACCCAGAGGCTATTTAAGGGTCCAGGTAGGAAGTGCTGAAGGCCTGCACCAGGGTGGCAGCAGTGTCAAAGGCAAGAAGGGGGAGAGAAGGTATAACTGACAAGACTTGACACCAGATCAGACCCAGGGGATGGGAGAGAGTGAGAAGCCAAACATGACACCTTGGATGTACTTGGGAGGATGTTGGTGCCCTTGATAGTAATAACAGGGAAGTTTTGAAGAAGGAAGGCTCAGAGAAGTTATGTGACTCACCCAGGGTCACTGAGTTAGTAACTGTCCAGTGCTGGGTTTGAATCTAGGTTTTCCTTGATCCAAGTTCAGCTCTCTCTCCTCTCATGTCTTTGACATTCATATATTTAAATTCATATTGTCCTCTTTGGAAACCACTTATTTCCATGATGTTGCCATCACTCAGAGCATTTTTAGAATTCTTCTTTTGGAAACATCTTTACAGTTGGGACACTTTTTTGTGTGTCAGATCTTCAACCTATGACAGTAGGTTTGGCTTTTGGAAGTAGCCAGAAGTCATTAGGCACTGTCAGGGAATCAGGTTAGTAACTGGTTTGGGTCTCCAAGAAAGAAAAGGAAAATAGTCAATAGTTGGTCAGTAAACACTTGCATGGTGCAGTGGATAGAGTGCTGGGCCTGGAATCAGGAAGACTCATCTCCCTGAGTTCAAATTTGCCCTCAGACACTGACTAGCTGTGTGACCCTGGGCAAGTCACTTCACCCCATTTGCCTCAGTTTCCTCATCTGTAGAATGAGCTGGAGAAGGAAATGGCAAACCACTCCAGTATCTCTGCTAAGAAAACCCCAAATGGGGTCATGAAGAGTCAGACATGACTGAGAACAAATGAACAACAATAACAAACATTTATGAAGCACCTACTATGGGCTAGGCACAGTGCTAAGCACTGGTCTAATTAGATGATATTTCTCATGTGACTTGGAATAGATCCCTGCTACCCTGCTCTACAGTTATCTCCCCCTTTTTCTGACACAGTCAACTTTTATTTGACATAAATTGATTATATTGTTTTAAGAAATCAGGCAGCTCAGGGCAGAGACAGAATCTTGCCCTCTGACTTCTTAAGCCTAAAAGGGTCAGGAATGTGTGTTCAAAGCCTATATCTGACACTTTCTATCTGTGGGACTCTGCTAAGTCACGGAATCTCCCTGAGCCTTGGGTAACTCCCTAAGCTCCCTAAAGTGGTGACCTGCTTTCGTGAAGGGAGTTCCCTACGTGAAAGGCCAGTGGAATCCCAGATCATCTGAACAGTAACCCCCCCCCCATTTTATTAGTGAAGGCTTCCCCCCACCCCCAGCCTGTGGCCTGCAGCTTCCTCGAAGGGATCACCGGAATACCAGAGCCCTAGGAGAGGGGTTTCATTATGGCTTCATAGAAAATATTGGGTTCACGTGGGTCAGTCTTGTGTGGTTTCCTTTAAGGTTCCTTTGGCCGTGTTGTCTCACTTGAGTCTTTGGACTGTTCCGCTTCCCTGTTTTATTACCAGCTCATTCCTTTTCAATGTGCTATTTCTCATATTCCACCTTTGACTGAGTGTGTTTCGACATAGCTTTTTAAAGTTTAGCTAATCAGTGAAACAAGAACTCGAGCCCGGCTTTGTAGCTTCTGCTGAGACATAAATGCAAACATTTAGCAATGGGATCTCAGGCTTGAGCGCTGCCTGCCCCCAGGCTGCTGCAGGCTCTCTTCACCTCTGGCCTGGACCATCGCAACCACCTCCCTGGAGGCTCCTTCTGCCGCCTTCAGGCTCTCCTCTCTCTCAGACCATCCTCCCCACAGCTGCCAAACGGCCTGTGATAAAGTGCAGGTCTGACCCTTGCTCAAGATGCTCTAACCCTGAGAATGCCCCTCGGCTAAAACACAAACAGCCTCCCTTGGCCTTACTTTTCCTGACTACTTTCACGTTACTCTCGATCACCTACTCTGGGTTGCAATCAAACAGGTCTACTGGCTGCTTTTCATACATGACATTCTATGAAAGAGAAACAGAGAGAGAGAGAGACAGAGAGACAGAGAGACACACACAGAGATGCGCACGTGCACACACACACACACACACAGAGCGAGAGTGAGAGCGAGAGCAAGAACGAGAGCGAGAGAGCGAGAGAGCGAGAGAGAGAGAGAGAGAGAGAGAGAGAGAAAGAGAGAGAGAGAGAGAGAGAGAGAGAGAGAGAGAGAGAGAGAGAGAGATTCAGACACAGAGTTAGAAAGTCAGAGACAGAGTTACAGAGACATACATAGAGAGGCAAAGACAGAGTTATAGAATCAGAAAGAGAGAGACAGGGGCAGAGAGACACAGAGACAGTTATAGAGACACACAGAGAAACACAGGCAGAGACAGAGAGAGAATTATAGAAACAGAAAGACAGAGGCTGAGACAGAGAGAAAGACAGAGACAAAGAAATTTTTCTGGCCTATAGAATGTGGGAAGAGGAATAAATTAGGCTGGAAAGATATGTTAGGACCAATTTGAAAAGGGCTTTAAAAGAGAAGCTTTTAGGGGCAACTAGGTGATGCAGTGGATAAAGCACCAACCCTGAATTCAGGAGGACCTGAGTTAAAATCCAGCCTCAGACACTTGACACTTACTAGCTGTGTGACCCTGGGCAAGTCACTTAACCCTCATTGCCCAGCAAAAAAAAAAAAAAAGAAGAAGAAGAAGAAGAAGAAGAAGCTTTTATTTTTATCCTAAGGGCAATAGGGAGCCACAGAGGTTTATTGAATAAGGGAGTGATGTTATCAGAGCTTTGCTTAAGGAAAATTGTTTTGGTAGCTGTGTGGAGGATGGATTGGAGAGGTAAGAGGCTTGAGGCAGGGAAACCAATTGGGCCATTGTAAATCGTCCAGGAGAAAGGTAATAAGTGTCTAAACTTAGTCATTGTGTGAGTAGATAAAACACACCAGGTGTGAAAGAAATAAGATTTGGCAACTGATTGTATATATGGGGTGAGAGAGAGTGAGTTGAGGTTACAAACCTGGGGGAATGGAAAGATGTTGGTGTCCATAGGTAGCTAGGTAATATGGTGGCCTTGGGCCTGGAGTTGAGAAGAATTGAGTTCAAATCCATCCTTAGATCCTTACTAGCTGTGTGACCCTGGGCAAGTTACTTAGCTTCTGTTTGCCTCAATTTCCTCAACTGAATAAAATGGGGATGATAACAGCACCTTCTTCACAGGCTTGTTGGGAGGATCAAATGAGATAATATTTGTCAAAGCACTTTGCACATCACCTGGCACATAGTAGGCACTATATAAATGCTTATTCCCTTCACTCCCCTTGATAGGATTAGATGAGTCCAGTACAGAGGTGGCGCTGGTGGGTGAAGATGAGTTATTCTGGACATGTTGAATTTGACATGCCTATAGGAGATCCATTTTCAAATATTCAATCGACAGCAGGTGATGGGAAACTGAAGCCTAGGGGAGAAGCTGCCTCTGTATGTAGATGGGTCTGTGAGTCATTAAAAATAGATTGTGGGGGCAGCTAGGTGGTGCAGTGGATAAAGCACCAGCCCTGGATTCAGGAGTACCTGAGTTCAAATCTGGCCTCAGACACTTGACACTTACTAGCTGTGTGACCCTGGGCAAGTCACTTAACCCCCATTGCCCCGCAAAACCCCCAAAACAAAAATAGATTGTGATAGCTAACATTTATTGTGCACCTACTATGTGCCAGGAGTCATGCTGAGCACTTTACAATTATAATCTCATTTGATCCTCACAACAACCCTTCAAAGTAGCCCCTGTTGTCCTCATTTGACAATTGAGGAAACTGAGGCATATGGAATTTAATGACTTGCCAAGGGTCACACAACAAGGGTCTGATGCAAAATTTGAACTCAGGTCTTCCTGACTCCAGACCTAGCCCTTCATCCACTACACCCCCCTAGCTATCATCTGTATAGAATAAAAATTAAACACATGGTTAACAACAAAATGAAGCTCTGAACAAAGAAAAGGTGCAGAGGAATTCCTTCAGTTGGGTAGGGAGAGCTCCTATAGAAGATTTGTGTTCGGAATGGGGTGGACAAGAATTGCCCAAGATGAGAAAGCTCACAGGATCAAGGGATCCCAGAATTCCAGAATTTGAGAGTTGGAAGGGACCCCACAGCTGTCTTCTTGTTGTCGTACAGTTGTGTCTGACTCTCTGTGGCCCCACTTGGGGTTTTCTTGGCAGAGATACTGGAGTGGTTTGTCATTTCCTTCTCTTGCTCATTTTACAGATGAGGAAACTGAGGCAAACATAGTGAAGTGACTTGTCCAGGGTCACACAGCTAGTAGGTGTCTGAGGCCAAATTTGAACTCAGGAAGATGAATCTTCCTAACTCTAGGCCAGGTGCTCCATCTGCTGTGCCACTTAACTCACCCCACCTCTACTGCTGCCCCCCACCCCCTACCAACCCCTGGCCAGTAACCATCTAGTCTAAACTATAGTTGAAAAAGAATTCCTCCTGTAACATACTAGTTTTGACGAGTAGTCTCCTTACCTTTTTTTTTTTTTTTTAGTGAGGCAATTGGGGGTCACGTGACTTGCCTAAGGTCACACAGCTAGTAAGTGTTAAGTGTCTGAGGCCGAATTTGAACTCAGGTACTCCTGACTCCAGGGCCAGTGCTCTATCCACTGCGCCACCTAGCTGCCCCCTCCTTACCTTTTTATATTGTAGATTTCTAGTCTTTCTAGAATTAAAAATTTTTTTTCTAGGAATTTTTGTTCATATTCCAAATATTCTCTTTATTACTTGTGTCTGATCCAGAGGAGATACTAAGTATGGGAAGGCGGTAAGGGGTTGAAAGGGAGCTGTGAGGGGAGGGTATGTATGTGTGTATGTGAGGGACCTGACCTTCTGGAATCGCCCCCCTCTCCCACTAAAGCTGAGGTGTTTCCTTCCTGGGCTACAAAGGAGGAGGGGGCCAGGAAGGGGTGGGGCAGGTGAATCCTTTGATCTGGAGGGGGAGTTCTCTTTTGGGCATCCTGCCTGGGCTTGTAGACCTCCAGTGAGGGATACCACGCTCCCTTCCAAGGCAGCTGAATTTTGCCTAGATAGGTGCTGTTCTTATCTCCATTTTATACTTGGGGAAACTGAGGCAAACAGAAGTTAAGTGAAGGATTCAACTTGTTCCATTTGGTCCCAAAGGGAAGAACCAGGAGCAGTGGGTGACTTTTTTATAGAGCAGTGAGTGACTATTTTATAGAGAACTCACATAAGGCAAGTATTCACATGAAGGTGACTAAAGTGACCCTAAAATAGCCACCCACCGCTCCTGGTTCTTCCGTTTGGGACCAAATGGAACAAGTTGAATCCTTCACTTAACTTCTGTTTGCCTCAGTTTCCCCAAGTATAAAATGGAGACAAGAACAGCACCTACCTAGAAGTGTTGTGAGGATCAAATGAAATAATAATTCCACAGCACTTAGCACATAGTGGTGGTTGTTCTTCATTCTCAGAGAGGACCAAAATGACCTCCTTATGTTGAAGTCAAGTTACAGTGTGTCCACCTGTGGCTGATCAAAGCAATACAGGCTCTGAAGGCTCTACCACAGGTTGGGCACAAATAGCTCATGTGAACATTTGGAGTGGAGATGGCTCTAAATTTGGGCATCTCTGATTTCTTTGGCTCTACTGCAATTCTGCTTTGCCCATAGAGCACAGCACCTTCCTTGATGTGGGCAGTCCTTTGCCAGTGTCACACAATCGATTCTAAAGTTCTTCAGAGAGACCTTGAGAGTGTCCTTAGATTGCTTCTTCTGACCTTCATGTGAATGCTTGCCCTGTATGAGTTCTCTATAAAATAGTCTTTTAAGCAAGTGTGCATTTGGCATTTAAACAACGTGGCCAGCCCATTGGAGCTAGGCTCTCTGCAGTAGAGTTTGAAGATGGGCAGTTTAGCTCAAGAAAGGACCTCAGTGGGGCAGCTATGTGGCACAGTGGATAAAGCACCGGCCCTAGATTCAGGAGGACCTGAGTTCAAATGCGGCCTCAGACACTTGACACTTACTAGCTGTGTGATCCTGGGTAAGTCACTTAACCCTCATTGCCCCTCAAAAAAAATAAAAGAAAAGAAAAAGACAGAAAGGACCTCAGTGTCTGGTCCCCTATCCTGCCAGCTGATATCAGAATCTTCCAATGACAAGTCACATGGAAGCAATTCCATTTCCTGGCATGGTATTGGTAGACTATGCAGGTTTCACAGGCATACAACCAAGAGGCCAGCTCACCAGTTGTTGTAGACCTTCAGTTTAGTAGGCAGCCTAATACCTCTTCTCTCCTATACTTTCCTTTGGAGCCTTCTAAACACTGAGCTAGCTCTAGCAATGTGTATGTCAACCTCATCATCTCTGTGTACATCCCTGGAAGGTAAGTGAACTTATCTGAAGCATTCACAACTTCTCCATTTGATGTAACCAACAGTACCACATATGGGTGGTGTGGTGCTGGCTGCTGGAGAATCTGTTTCCTTTGTGTTGTCAGTCTAAATTAGCATACGTGGCAGACCATACTTTGTTGCAATTCAACTTCAGAAGTTGCAGTGAGTACACCCCCTCTCTGAAGCTATTGGGGTTCAGTAACTTACCCAGGGTCACACAGTTATTAAATGTCAAGGGTCTAAGGCCGGATTTGAACTCAGGTCCTCCTGACTCCAGGGCCGGTGCTCTATCCACTGCACCACCTAGCTGCCCCATGTACACAATCATTTTTTTTTTTTGGTTGTTTTTGCTGGGCAATGAGGGTTAAGTGACTTGCCCAGGGTCACACAGCTAGTTAAGTGTCAAGTGTCTGAGGCTGGATTTGAACTCAGGTCCTCCTGAATCCAAGGCCAGTGCTTTATCCACTGCACCACCTAACTGCCCCCTACACAATCATTTCTGAGCAAGTTTCATATCAATTCTCCCTTCACTTGAGTCTTGGCTTGTAGCCTGTTTGAGCCTGTGGTAGGGGACCTTGATTCCATGTTCATCCTTGTTGATGTTGTCTAACAACATGTCTGAAGACATCATGCTAAAAAGCACGGGGGCAAGCACACGGCCCTGTTTCTTTCCATTGGTGGCTGGGAAAGCTCGAGGGCATCATCCATTATCCAGAACCCGTGCAAGCATGCCATGATGAAGCTGACATACAATACTGATGAGCTTCTCTGAGCGACCAAATTTTGCCATGAGATTCCATAAGTCCTCATGACTGACAGTATCAAAGACTCCAGTGGCATCAACGAATGTTGTGTGCAGACCTCTGTTCTGCTCCTGACTGTTTGTATGCAGTACCCCGTGAGTTCTCTCACAACAAGAGCTGTTCAACTTTCAGGTCTACTGGACCTCTTGTTCATAAGCACTGGCACATTCCACGTACTAATGGGGAAGGGGAATCCTCTTTGCAAAAGCTTTTGCACATTTCTGTGTGGTTTGATGGCAGGATGTGACCTCCGTGTGCTGTGGGAAGCAGGCCGGGTTTGGGTGAAGCAGACCAGGTCTAGGGCACCTTTTCGAGCTCTTTCCTCACACCAGGAGGTGAGCAGTCTGGTCCTGCTGACCCCCGGAGGGCTGCTGAATCCCACTGCTGCTTTAGTCCAGGGAGAAGATGACCCGATGGCCTGGGCTGCCTCTGTGCAGGGTTGTGACTACAGCTCCCAGTGTATCCACACCTGCTGCTTCGTCCCTTGCCGGCTGCTACTGGACTTTGAGGTAGGTAACAATGGTAAAGTGGAATGTGTGATGTCCTTTGACTTGTACATAAATTGGATTTAAGTGAAGCAGAGTTGTGTGAAGCCCATTGGGCCTCACTCGCTCTTCCAGAGTCACCGAAGTCCAGAGGCAGCCTACAGGTCAGGACGACTGGCGAGGGCTCAGGACACAGTGGATGGATGCCCTCGGTGTCTTTGATGTCTAACTAAGCTCTAAGTGCCCCGTGGCACCTGTGTCAGCTGTCTTCACGGCCATTGGAACAAATTGTTCTCATCCACCCATTCCACCGGGGGACGTCTTCCCATGCTTGAGGTCAACATTCCCCTAACTCACTGATTGGTTTGAGGCCTGTCAGTTAACCTCAACTTGGGTTAATCCATTTGCCAGAACGGTTTATGGGGGTGTGGCCTCTGGAAAAGCTACAGCTTCTTGGAGTCACAGATGAGAGTTGGGTGAGAGGTAGATTCCAAAGGTAGATGAGCAGGCCTTATACGAGGTGCTAGTCCTTCCTGAATGCCCGTACACCTCCCCCCCAGCCTGGCACCTAGTAGGTGCTATATAAATGTGTACTCCCTCCCCCTTCTATATGTAGTCCTTCAGCTATTAAAGATAGCTCTCATCCCCCAGAATCTTCTCTTCCTTAGGTTAAATAGCCCTGTTCCTCCATCCACCTGGACTTGAGCTCTCCACCATCATCCTCTGGATGCTCTCCAGGTCCCCAGTGTCCTTTTAGCCCTGTGCCTCCTACTAGGTAATGAACTTGGAGCTGTGAGGCTCCTTCATAGCCAGAGTCCAGGGGAGCAACTCTTGTGGAGATGCAACAGGGCAACTCCCTTTGGGGGTGTCACAGCCCCAGCTACTGAAGACCCTGAATAAAGTCTTCCCACCCACACCCTTGCCCCTACCCAATGGTTCACCATCAGATGTGGAGATGTGGTTTTATTAACAGAACTGGCATGAAAGAAGATGTTTTACCATCTGTCTTCTTGGAGGGTCCTACGAACAATGGGTTTGACTAGCAGCTGAAGCCTTGCACAAGTGCTGTCTCTTACTATTAGAGTGTGAGCTATGATGAAGGCGCCATCTTTCTCTGTATCTCTAAGCCTCAGCACAGTGCTTGGCACATGGTAGACATTTAAATGCTTTTCCACTCATTCCTTTCATCCAGCCCCCTCCTTTTATGGAAGAGGAAAAGGGAGATCTAGAAAAGTGACTTACTCAAGGTCACATAGGTAACATTAGCCGGGTCTGCTAACTCCAACTCTAGCATTATTGCTTATAGAATGATCTCACCTCCCATTCTCTCTGTACTAACAAATGGAAGGAAGCACCCAGGCATCCATCCACACAGCTGAGTCAGTCCAGAGAGATTCTGACTCTGGACACCCCTCTGAGCCTGGAGACCTACCTTAGTGCTGAATTAACTTGGAAAGAAAGGCTTTAACCAAGTAAAACTGAGCTCTCATTTAGAAACTCTTCAGAAATGATTGACTATCTTTCCAAGTCCAGTTGCCTGTTACCAAAAGGAAGAAGAGATGCCTTCATGGAAGGATTGGAAAGAGAAGACTCAACAGCC
This sequence comes from Dromiciops gliroides, assembly GCF_019393635.1. Lineage (NCBI taxonomy): Eukaryota > Metazoa > Chordata > Mammalia > Microbiotheria > Microbiotheriidae > Dromiciops > Dromiciops gliroides. Next base: position 476,229,459 of record NC_057864.1, on the reverse strand, counting down.
TAGGGAGTAGCCAGGCCAAGGAAAATAGAAAGAGATACTTTTTTTATGGCCGAGGAAGAAGATTTAGAAGGAAGAAGGTCACCTGCCATTACCCACAAGCCCTTGTTTCAGTGTTTTTGCTGATTGTGGCATTCACAGTTTCCCACTTCTGCCCAGTCATTTCTTTTTTCTTCAGAATTGTTCACTGAGGAATTCTGGGAATTAGAAACCGGGTCGGGTCTGCAGGCTCTTGGGTCAATGCCCTCTTTGGCACAGAGGTGCCAGTCAGTGACTTCTTCTTGTACTCCCTGACCCTTTTCTGAAATGTTGGCAGGTTCGGCATGGGAGAAGGGACTGACTGTTCTCGAGAGGCCTAGCCCACTGTCCTTGAGGCAGCCACAATAAACGCTCTGTTTGCTTAATGGAGAACTTGGCATTTGGTCTCTGGAGGAGGAGAGGCTGGAACAGGTGTGGCAACATACATTGTCCTCAGGCTGAACGGTCGACCGGGGAGTGGGAGGAAGAACCCATAGCAGCTTCAGGACTCCTGGGGGGCACTGGTCTTTCTCTGTCCCTGGGTGCTTCACGCCAAACACAACCTTTGTGCTTGGCTTCCTTTCCCAGGGGTGGGGGTGGAGGGTGGAATGGAAAAAATCATAGACCCGAAGACTCTGAGAGCCGGGAGAGCCCCTGAAGACCATGCACTGCCTCCCCCTCCCCTCGGAATTCCTTCAGAGGTCAGCTCAGCTGTCTCTTCCTACCTGAGGCCTTTCTTGACCCTCCGCTGCCCCCCAGAAGCTTCCTCCTGCAATCACTCTGCGCTTGTATGGACATGGTGCCTCTCTTATAGAGTATCATCTCCTTGAAGGCTTTGTATTTCTAGGGCCTAGCATAGTTTCTGGTATACAGTAGGTACTTACTAAGTGCGTGTTGGTTGTAGGGAGACTTTCCCAGTCTCCCTACTCTCCCAGGTGCTAGTGGGGCCTCCCCTCACCCATCCACTTTATATTTATTCTGTATAGACTTATATACGTCCTACTCTGTTGGAATTGAAGCTTTTTGAGGACAGGAGCTACTTAAACTTTTTTTGTTTTGCTATTTCCAGCACAGTGCCTAGTTGTATATAGTTGGCAGTTAATAAATTCTGGTTGATTCATTGATGGACAGTTTCAGGATTCCAGAGTTGGAAGGGACCTCAGTGTCCATCTAATCTAACCCGTTGCTAAAGAGAACTCCACTCTGACAGCCAGCCGGTGGTCTCAACCCTTCATTTGACAGACGAGTGACCTGAGGCCAAGAAAAGGGAAGCCATTTGCCTAAAGTTATACTAGAAGTCAGAGGCAGACTGATAACTGGAACTCAGGTCTCCCAACCCCCAGTCCAATGATTTTTCTCTAGTACCAGGCTAACTTTTCCTACTTGGAATTAAATATGTGTAGCCCTTCTAGGGCTAGCTGGATGGCGTGGTTGATAGAGTGCTGAGTCTGGAGTCAGAAAGATCTGAGTTTAAATCTGGACTCAGATATTCATTAGCTGTGTGACCCTGGGCAAGTCACTTGACCTCTGTTTGCCTTAATCCTCTGGAGAAGGAAATGGCAAAGCATTCCAGTATCTTTGCCAAGAAAACCCCATGGACAGCGTTGGCATGTTCATGGAGTCATGAAGAATGGGATGCAACTCAACAAGAAGAAGAAGAAGCCCCACTCCATTCTACCAAATTACAGCCACTCTGCTTTAGGAGATGGTTTCAAGTTACTGTGGTCAAAAACTTCAACCTCTTTCCCAGCAGTCAACTTGGCAATGAGTCTCTTCAAACTTAGCTAGACCGTTCCTGAGACAACACACTTGCCAATATTGTTTTTCAAAGCCTTTCCAGCTTGTGAGCACCTATCAGAACTCATCCATACCTAGTTTAGCCATTGGGAAATTCTGGTCTCCTACAGAATCATAGCTCTAGAGTTGGAAGGGACCTTTGAGAACCTGGTCCTCAGTTTTCTCATCTGTCAAATGAGAGGTTTGGAATAGATGGTCTCTGAGATCACTTTCAGCTCCAAGAAGGCCAGTTCACACCCCTTCCACCATCTTTCCCCCTGCTCCAACTCTCCCAACCCTCCTAGTGGTAGCTAGATAGCCCAGTGAATAGAGTGCCTGGCCTGGGGTTGGGAAGACCTGAGTTCGGGTCAGGCCTCAGACACTTGACACTTACTAGCTGTGTGACCCTGGGCAAGTCACTTGACCCTCATTGCCCCACAAAAACAAACAAACAAAAACCAAAAATCAGGCCTCAGACACTTAATAGCTGTGTAATGTTGGGAAAGTTATTTAACATCTGTTTGCCTCAGGTTCCTCATCTGTCAAATGGGGATGTGGGGAATTAAAATTGTCCAACCTGCAATAAAAGAGACTGAGGCAGAGCTTTGAGCCAATGGCACTTTATTAAAGGATCCCTTCTAATGATGTTCCTCACGATCTGAGATGCCCCCTTCCTCCAGGTCCTTATCTTTATAAAGTTTGATACCAGAACATTCTAAAGAGACTATACAAGAGGTTGATAGATCTTGCTTTGCAGGTCAGAAAATGATGCATCAGCTACAGAACTTATAATCGCTACCCCTATGGAACCCTATCAAATTGATTAATACTGATTGGAACAGAGTAGGAGTCCAAATGACTTCTTTCTCACAGGAATAATAATAGCACCCACCTCATGGGGCTGTTGTGAGGATCAAATGGTGCTTTGCACAGTTTCTGGCACGTAGAAGGTGCTTTTAGCTACCATTCGCTGTTCTTACTGAAAAGCAGTATGACTTCTCCATGAGTTCTCAGAGATTTTGGTCACACTAAAAGTAGCATGTCAAGATCTGCCACCCTGAGAAGTGATGGCAAAATTGTTATTATTGTGAAATATGGGTAAACTAGTGTTATTTTGACTGGACTTAGGACTTCCTTGGTAGGAGGAATATCAGATGAGAAATACCCTTCATCAGTGCAAATGAGGACTCTTCTGCAATCTGGGGTTTTAGAGAATTGTCCTGGAGGCACTGAGATTTGCAAGTGATATGGCCCCTATACTTGGGAGGCAGGATTTTCACCCAAGTCTTCTTGATCCTGAGGTAGACACTCCAACCACTAATACATTACATATGAGGAAACAGGTTCAGAGGGGAGATGAAGTGATTTGCCCACAGTCATACAGCTAGGACAATTAGACTGAGTATCAGAAGGGGTTCCACTTACCCTAGCCCCCTCAGTCTTCAGAACAAGTCCACAGGCAAGTTCCAGAAAACCTAGAGAAGTTTAATGACTTGTTCAGGGTCACAGGGATGCTATAGTGCATAGATAGAATCAGGCCTGGAGTATGGAAAACTCCTCTTCCTGACTTCAAATCCAGCCTTAGACACTTATAACCTGTGTGACCCTGGGCAAATCGCTTCACCCTGTTTGCTTCTGTTTTCTCATCTGTAAAATGAACTGGAAAAGGAAATGGCAAACTGCACCAAAATCTTTGCCAAGCAAACCCCAAATTGTGTCACAAAGAGCCAGATTTGACTGAAACTGAGTGAACAACAAACAAAAATCAGGGTCACGAGCCAAGGTCCTAAATACAGCACTGCTGCTTCCTCATGTAGAAGTTGAGACTTTCATTAATCATCTGATTCCAAGACTTTCCATTACTTTCATACTTTGCTTGAAGGAATTCATTGATTTCCTTGAGGACAACCTTATCCAAGATCTTTACCCCAGATAATATAATTAGAGGAGTACCAGGAAGTTCCCAATGCCCTTCTCCAATTAACTTCCTTACCAGCTTGTCATCAAGGGGATATTTTACCATTAGACATTCTTTCCTTTGGGTCTTGCCCTTTCTAAAAATGCAGAATTGTAGGGGAAACTTCACTGTCATTGATACACTGATATGAATGAGCATTAGCTGATTCTTTCCATCTGAAGCAGATTAGAGGCAGGCTTTTGAGGGTAGAGGAGTATGAAGCATGGGGTGGGGAGGACACAGGTAAATCATGCAGCTTTGTTATGGTTGCTTTCGGGCATCCTTCTTTGTCCCCTGGATGCTCATGTGGACCAGTCTTCTTAATGCCTCATCATCCTGAAACCATAGGGATGATGAGATCAGATGTTCCTGGAGTTGCTTGCTCCTGGTCACAGCCTGATGCCACTAGTTACTTCTCCGATGTGATTTCTACCTTGGCAGTTACTTTGGGCTGATTGCCCACTGACAGACACGTGGGACCCTGGGTAGGAGAGTGTACGTGAAAGCTAGAGCAGAAGACATGGCCACTGCCGTCAGAGATCCCTCAGTCCGATGAGGGGAGATAAAACCCTCACCTGTGCTCTGCTAGCTCCTGATCTGATGGGAGAAGTCCTTCCCTTTGGGGAGCCCTAAGTCTGATAAGAGTCAGCCCGCACTATCATATAACCCCTGGTCAGATGGGGAGATAGCCCCTGCCCCTGGGGAGCCCCAGGTCTGATAGGGAATGCAGAAGACACAGCATTCAGGGAGCCCTGGATCAAAACAGGGAGAGCTGCTTATAGTATCAAAACTTTAGACCTCAAAGTGGCCAAAAAGTTCATCTGGTTTGACAGACGAGGAAACTGAGGTCCAGGTGAGACTTGCTGGAACTCCAGCATCCCTACCATTATCAATAACAATAGCTAATATTTCTATAGCACTTATAGTGCCTAGCACTGTGCCAAGAACTTTTCACTTATCTCGTTTGATCCTCACAGCAACCCTGGGAGGTAGGTGATATTATTATCATCCCCTTTTTACAGATGAGAAAACTGAGGCAAACAGAGGTTAAGTAACCCGCCCAGAGTGACACAGCTAGGAAGTGTCTGAGGTGGGGTTTGAACACAGGAATTCCTGACTCCAGGACTGGTGCTCTATCCACAGTGCCACCCAGCTATCTACTATACTATGAATCTTCAGTCCTCAGGGAGTGCCTGGTCTCATGGGGGAACCACAGTCCTCACCCTTTGGGAGCTTCTCTCCCAGGCCTCCTTGATGGTGGAGGAAATTGGGCAGGTGGCAGAAAGCTAGGGCCAACAGTTGGCTCTGTGGTTCTGTTCCACCCAGTAGATGTGGGATGGAGGAGACACAGAGGAAGAAGGTGTTGGCATCCATGGCTAGGAGATGAAGAAGGAAGACACTGGCCCTAATACTGAAGGAGGCAGGGTGGGGAATGGGGCGTACTTAGCCCTTTATTATGCCCAGTCAATCAGTAAGCCAGCTGGCTGGAGAACAAAGGGAGGCCATTCCAGTGTTCTGGAGCCGGGGATTGGCGTAGCTTCGGTCACCGGGACACCCAGGAACTGGCTCAAGGCTCCCAAATGGGATGGGCGTCTCAGGTTTCAGCTTTGCTCTGGGGCCACAAAGAATGAGGTTTGGGCGCCCAGCTTCTCCACTGCCAGTGCACTGCCCCGCAGCTTCCCCCTGTCCCCAGTCTTCTCCCCTGACGGTGAGACTAGGACACTGGCCCTTCCTCTCGGACGTGCGCTCTTCTCATCCTAGCAATAGTCCCCCTTCGGTGGAAGTCCCTTCGGGCACGTGGCGCTTGGCCCTCTCTTCTCAGCCTTGAGCCTACATTTAGTCTTCTCCCGTCTCCAGTTCTGATGTTGAGCCCTCATCCCTGGCACATAGGCCCTCTCCTGGCATTTGCCACCCACTTTTGGCACCCAGCCTCCATCTTTGATACTTAAATTCCCCCCCCCCTACACACACACACACACACACACACACACACACACACATTCCTGATGTTTTTCTCACTCCCGGCACAGTCTCTCCCCTGGCATTTAGCCCTATTCTTGACAATCCATCCCCCCTCTCCCCCTAATCCTTGGCACTTAGCCGCCCCCTCTCCTTTCAGAATCACAGACTCAGAGGGCATCTGGTCGAACCGGTCTCCGAACACAATATTCCCTCTCCAAGCTCTCTGTCAGATAGTCAGTCGTTAGCCTGCACCGAGGGGAACCGCTGGGATGCGAACACTGCAAACTGCCTGATAAGGAAGCTTGCTTAGGAGCCCTCTTAGCGGACCCCAGTCTTGCTGTTCAAACCTTAAAACACATAATCCCAAACTGTGGCCACACCCAGGGCATGGCTGGAGTTCCGGGCTCCACTAGGTGGGAGCCTGGGGCTACGAAAAGGTGAAGGAAAGAGAAACGAAACCGAGGAAAGAAGGAAGAGTTTTCAGCACTGAGCCCTCAGGGAAACCTTTGGGCTGGTAACTGTTTCGATTCGGCAGCGCGAGGAAGCGGGACAAACGGATGGCAAACGAGGAAGCCGAATCTGAGGGGAGGGGGCAAGAGCTGCAGAAGAGGACGAGAGGTCCACTGTCACTAATACTGACACAGTAATACCTGTGCTTAGCCCTCATCCCCAATACCGAGTCCTAGCCGCCGGCCAATACGAACTCTTTGCACCTGACGCTGAGCTCTCCCACCCGTGACTGAACCCCCAAGCCCTGCCCCGAGCCCTAGACCAACACTGAGTCCCTATTCCAACACTGAAGCCCATTCCCAGGACTGAGTCCCCGCCCACCCCACAGAGCTGAGCCTTGATGCTGAGTTTCGCGGGGGCTGCTCCCTTTCCCCACCAGCAAGTCCACTTCTGGGGCCTTGACGTCGGACGGGGACCCTACGCCCGAAGGGCTACCACTCGGGGAGGGCGCGGGCAGCTGTGAGAGGCCGGGTCCCGGGAATCCAAAGGGAGAAAGAGCTTGAGATCCCCATCTAAGCTTGAAGGCCAAAGGGACGCGCGTGTGGGCTCCGTAGCTGCTCAGGACAAAGGGAACCAGCGGGTGCGAAACGAAACATTTTATTGAAAACCCCCTTCCCTTCCCTTCCCTTCCCTTCCCTTCTCTTCCCTTCCCTCCTCTTCCCCATCCCATTAGCGCGCTGCCACCGGTCCTCCTCACCCACTGGCCCAAGGTCTGAGGGCTGCGGCCCGACGTGGGGGGCTGGGGGACGGATGGGACCGCTTCCCCAAGGTCAGGCGCCCAGTCCACTCCACAAGCACTCCATCAGCTCGAAGTTGGGTGTAGCCGTCTAGTCCGGAGTTGCGGAAGACCTCAGTTTTCTCTTGGCGGGTCTGGCTGTCGGCTGCTCCAGTCCGCGGTAAGCAAGGAGCGGGTTTGAGGGGCTGGGACGTTGGGGGTGTCTGTTCACTTGGCCATCCCCCTCCGTAGGCTCCGCGGCTGCCCTGCGCGGGGCTGGAGCTGGCTTCTGGAGTTGCTGGGGACTCGCGGGGGGCGATGCTGCCCGCGCCCGGGGCGCGCCGTCTTGGCTCAGCCCAGGGGCAGCGGCACGGCGCGGCGCGGCGCGGCGCGGCGGGAGAGACCGCTGGGCGGGCGCCCCCTCCCGTCCACCTTTCAGTCGGTCCGGCAGGCCGCTGACCCGTGCCCCGCCGCCTAGCGCCAGCCAGACCGTCGGGGGCCCGCGGCGTGGCGTGGCGCGGCGTGGCGTGGCGGGCGCGGACTCCCTCACACGTAGTCCTTGCGGTCGTAGTTGGGCCCCACACCGGCGGCGGTGGTGGCGGTGGAACGCGGGGCGGAGTAGAGGATCTTGGCTGGCGTGTACTTCTTCTCCTTGGGTGGACAGGAGCAGCAGAGCAGCGCCCCGCCCAGCAGCTGCAGCGCCGAGGCCGCCCAGCCCACGTAGAGCCCCGCGCCCATCTCCCGCTTCTGCGGCTCGGCCACCAAGGGGTTGTAGAAGTCCCGAATGATGGTGTTGGCCGACCACGACACAGGGATGAGCGTGAGCACGCCGGCCAGCAGGAAGACGACGCCAGCCACGATGGTGATCTTGGCCTTGGCCGTGTCGTCCTGAACGCAGTTGGTGCACTGCGCGCCCACCAGCGATACGAGCAGTCCGAGCGCGGCCAGCAGGATGGCCACCACGAGCAGGGCCCTGGCCGCCTGCAGGTCCTGGGGCAGCGCCAGCAGCGAGTCGTACACCTTGCACTGCATCTGGCCCGTGCTCTGCACCACGCAGTTCATCCACAGGCCCTCCCAGATGATCTGCGCCGTCACGATGCTGGTGCCGATGAAGGCCGTCACCCTCCACATGGGCAGCGCGCAGCACACGATGGTGCCCAGCCAGCCCAGCACGGCCAAGGACACCCCGGTGATTTCCAAGCCCATAGACATGGCTGCGGCGGTGGTGGCGGCGGCCCAGGGGTGTGGGAAGGGGCGCAAGGGCTGGCTGGGGCCCCCTGGGCAGCCCTGGCAGAGACGGCAGAAGGCTGGAGGGTTGAGAGGCTGGCTGGAGCTGGCTTCACTGACTCTAACGGCTCGGCTCGGCCACACCTGTCTGCACCTGCCCACAGCCTGCTAGGCAACTGGACTCCCTCCCAGGATCTGGCTGCTTTGCCTTCGTTCCTTACCTCAGTGCCCCGGGCTGGATGGGGGCGGGCGGAGGCGGGGTCAGGACTTTCCTAGTTTCAGTGACGTGTCTCCTGCCACGCCCCCCACCCCCTCCCCTTGATGGTGAGAGGGGAAGAGGCCTTTGGGGCAGCTGGGTCCACCCCGCTCGCGTTCACTTCTTCGGCGTGAACAACTCTGGCTGGCTACCGGCCAGACCGGCCTGTGGGGGATTGCGGGGAAGCGGCCAGACCCCCTGGTGCCCAAGAGACCTAAAATATTGATTCCTGCCCCGCTCCCTTTTCTAGTCCCTAGAAACTCTCAAGTGAGCGCCGGGCTTAAGAGCAGGGGATGGTACGGGGGAGCCAATATACTTCTCCATTTGCCAGCCCCCAGTTATTGGTGTCCCTTTAGTATGCTCGGCGGGGCTTGGCACACATCAGGCGCTTAAAAATGCTTTTTGACTGAGAGTACTGGTTACTGTAGGGCAGCCAGTCTCCTGGGAACAGATGGGAATCGGTCTGGTCTGGACACTGTAGGCCTCCGAATATTCCCAGAAGAAGCACAGCCGGCCTGTCCTGGGACGGGGAAGAGGTCCTTCTCCAGCTCAATCCGTCAGCAATACCAGCCTGCCCTCATTCTTTGGCAGAATTGGACACACCTGCCTGTCCCGCTGGAGAAATGATGCTCTCTGCCTTTTCCCCCAAGTCTCCCCTATCTCAGTGAATGCGAGGGTTCCAAGGCCCGAGACAGAGGTCGAGTTCACCCTCCGCCCGTCTTAGAGGCCACAGAAAGGCCAAGTTCTGAGCCTCTGTCCCTGGCGTTTAACTCTAGGGTCTGGGGACATTTTCTATCCGATTTGAACAATGGGAAGAGCTGGGGCTCTCTAGGCAGAAGAGGTGGGTTTGCATTTCACACTTGCTGCCTGGGTCCTGTTGGGCAGATCACAACCCCTCTGGATCTTGTTTTGCTCCTCGGTAATATGCTAGACCCGGCTTCTGAGACCCCTTCCAGTTCTAGAGATGTGATACCGTAAGGCTTCAGCTCTGGGGAAGGGCAGCTCCCTTCTCCCATCCCCAGTGCCGAATGTATGCTCGGCATGGCCCAGGCCAGGGGTCTTGGGGGTTCATGGTAGAGGGTCGGTTTTGGGGGGGGATGTTTTAAATGGCCAGTCAGCTCCATCATTGGATGCATAACTTCTGGTTTGGGGCAGGGCAGAAGAGGATCCCCAGGAGAAGATGGGGCTGAAGTTCAGGGTAGGTGGTTGGCTAAGTTCCAGGTAGAATCTCCCCAGATATCTCAGAGATGGCCTCCAGTCCCATAGCAGGGCCAGCCTTTGGCAAAATCATGAAGTTTGTTTGCCTCTGCCTTCTTCCTTGTTTCTTCTCTTCCTCCCTTCCATACCTCCTTGCCTCTTTCTAAGCTCCCCCAATACTCTGTTCTTTTCCCTTCAGCCTATCAAATCTGACCCGCAGGAAAGGATCTGGTAAGCCCACTGGTTGTTGTGGGGCAATGAATTTGAAGAGAGAGGACCTGGGTTCCAGTGCTGGCTCTTCCACTTAGTAGTGTGAATCTGGGTACTTCCTCTTTCTGGGCCTCAGTTTCTTCCTCTGTAAAATAAGGGGTTTGTCTGCTTCAGAGATCATTTCCACTTAGAAACCCATGCTTCTATGAAATGGAGGTGGGGGGGTGTCAGACATAATGCCCTTGGTGGAGGGTTTGCTTTGTTTTGTTCGTAAGGAGAGGGCTTCTAGGAAAGGGGCTCCTTTCTGACAATCTTGAAGGCCTGTCTTTGCCAGGGAGTACCCCACCCATAGGCAGCCTGCACCCTGCCTTCCAGTGCTCCCTCTCCATAAATTTTCTCAGGTGCCCAGGAGGACAAACAGGGGAAGGTAAACAGACACTTAAGGCTCATAGAAACCTGGGCTCTGACTTGGGAAGGGGCAAAGGTCTGGCCAGTATTTTACTGGGAGTTTTATAGAGAGTGGAGGGCCCAAAATGTGATATGGATCTGTATGGGGAAAGGAGAAAAGCCGGGGTAGTGTGGAGGTAGAGGCAAAGATTGAAGCTGATAATCTCAAGCCTGCATGGTTTGTGTTAGGGAAGGGTCCTATTTGGGCCATTTGGAACTGGAACTGGGGCCAGTAACTTAGCAAACCCAGTGATGAAGCCCAGTGTAATCAGAGCCAATCATAGGAGTGGGAAGAGGGGGAGGGAACAGGCAAGGGGGTGATGTTGGATTTGTTGTGAGGGGTTGGATGAAGTGGGGTCATAAAAATGTATTCTGAATTTAATAAATAAAAAGAATACATTTTCATATACAAAGTAGATCAGAAAAATGGATTAGATGAGAAAATGTAAATCTCTGTACAGTTTGCTTTAACAAAATGTGATAAATTCAGCATATTATTTCCAAAACTGCCCCCATCTGTTTCCTTCTGAATTTCTCTTCTATATATTTGAAAAAATGCTTCAATGACCCTACTTCTTTTCTTTCTGCATGATAGCTAACTCCACCCTCCTCCCCAAGGTTCTACCCAGCCATAAAAAAAAAATAAACTACAACCCTTATAACAGGCATAGTAAAAAAAAAATATTATATATTATATATGTTATATATGTGTGTATATCTATACATATGTATGTATATTGTGTATCTATATATCTATATCTATTGTGTGTATGTCTCATTCTGTATCTTGAATCCATCATCTCCCTGTCAGGAGGTAGGTAGCATTGGTTTTCTGGACTCAGGAGTTGGTCATTTTATTCATTCAATGGAGTCCTTAAGTCTTTCAAAGGTGTTTGTCTTTACAATGTTATTGTTATTCTTACAATGTTACTGTTACTGTCTCTATACATCTGTATCAGTTCATACAAGTCTTCCCAGGTTTCTCTGAAACTGTCCCCATCATCATTTCTTATGGTACAAAAGTATTGAATTACATTCATATACCATATATTGTTCAGTAATTCCGGAATTGATGAGCAACACTTAGATTTAAAGTTCTTCACTTCAAAAAGAGCTGCTATAAACATTTTGTACATTTGGGCCCATTCCCTTCTTTGATCTTTTTGGGGTATATGCCCAATACTCTTCCTTTTACATATGAGGAAATTGAGGCCCATGAGGGATAAGTGATTTGCCCAGGGTCATGCAGGGAGTAAGTGATAGAGCTGCCGGGGGCAGCTAGAGCCTTTGGCATCTATCCTGGGAGTTTCTGGACTGGGAAGTTCCTCTATTCTTGGTCTCAACATTTGCTATTTCTCTCTCTCCCTCCCCACCCCCCACACACCCCGCCGCCTCTGTATGTGGGGATGGGACAAGAAGGGGGAATACTGAATCAAGGCAGTATGATGAAGCTATGGAATAAACATACATTTGAAGTCAGAAGACCTGGGTCCCAGTGTGGGACATGCTACCCGATATCAATGTGACCTAATTTGCCTCTGGGTCATATTTTCCTTATCTATAAAATTAGGGGGTTGGACTGGCTGATCCCTAAAATGCCTTCCAGCCCCAGCTTTCAGTGATTCTGTGAAGCTGGCCTGGGGTGGGTATAAAAACAAGTCTTACCAGAATTTTGCTTGAGGAATGTAGAACTGGTTGACAACTGCCTGACTCCTAAGTCCCCACTTTGGGATCCTTCACACAAGCTTGGCTTTGAGTAAACAAGAAACTTTGCACTGGGAATCAGCTTTGTGTTTCACTGAATACCCCTTCTCCTCTGTGGTTGTGAGGGTATTCTGGGTTGGGGTGGGGGAGTCTTGTGTACTGTCAATAGTCAATAAACATTTGTTGAGCGCCTACTAGGCACCAGGTGTGGTATTTCAGCACAGGGGATGCTATTAGTAAAAAGAAAGCCAGTGTCTGCCCTCAAAGAGTTTACAAGCCAATGAGGAACAAAGTACACAAAAAGAAGCTGAAAAAGTGGGAATGGGGAAGGGAGGTACCCAATGCCAGGGCGTAGTGAAGGCTGAGACCTCCCAAAGTAGTGCAGCCAGGTGGGAAATGAGTGGATGTCAGTGCTCAATCCCCTCCTTAAATGGGGGTTTGGGAGTTCATGGTTCCACACTCCAATCAAAGGGATTTAAAGTAGGGATGAAGTGAAGTCCCAAGGCTGATGGGATTTTGCAGAATATAGGGGTTTTCCCAACAATGAGCTGTGTTTATTGGAGACCCTATTCCTGTCCTGAAGAAACTTCTCCGGGAGACCTGTGAAGACACTAAAATCAGCATGGAGGAGGGGAGGAGGAAAAAGCAAGTCCCAGGAGGGAAGTGTCACGGTTCAATGGCAAGAGCACTGGTTTGGGAATCAAAGGACCTGTGTTCAAATCTCAGCTGTACCCTATAACCTGTGTGTTCTTGAGCAAATCACTGGCTTTCTCTGACCTTCTGTTTCCTCTTCTGTGAAAATCAGGGAGTTGGATTAACTGGCCTCTTTGGTCCCTGCCAATTTTGACGCTATGATCTTTGTCTGTATCTTAGATCTGTTCCCATGTGTACATGTTGCTGCCTGTGGTGGAATGTGAGATCCCTGAGGGCAGGGACCATTACCCTTTTTTTTTTTTTAAAGTGAGGCAATTGGGGTTAAGTGACTTGCTCAGGGTCACACAGCTAGTAAGTGTTAAGTGTCTGAGGCCAGATTTGAACTCAGGTACTCCTGACTCCAGGGCTGGTGCTCTATCCACTGTGCCACCTAGCTGCCCCGCCCTTTTGTTTTTGAAGCCTTGGTACCTGGCACAGTGTAGGGCACACAAACCCTTGTGGATTTCATTGAATTATAGATTTTAAAATGGAATAGACCGGGGGCAGCTAGGTGGCTCAGTGGATAAAGCACTGGCCCTGGATTCAGGAGTACCTGAGTTCAAATCCAGCCTCAGACACTTGACACTTACCAGCTGTGTGACCCTGGGCAAGTCATTTAACCCCCATTGCCCTGAAAAAAACAAAAAACAAACAAAAAAAAATGGAATAGACCTCAGGGGCCACTGTGTACAATCCCCTTATTTCCTCAGATGAGTAAATGGAGGTTGGGGGAGATCAAATGTCTTGTCCAAAGTCACAATGGTAGTAAGTCCCAGAGGTGGAATTCGAATCTGGATCTTCTTGATTCCCAGTAGTACCATGCCACCCTAACTCAGGGCCCTTCTCTCTCCCTTCCTCTCTCTTTCTCTCCCACCTCCTCTTTCTCTATCTCTGTCTCTCCTCTCTTTCCCCCCCCTCAATAAAATTTTAATATATTTTGTCTTAACATCACCTAGATTTCCATCCGAATGCCATCCTTTATAGCAAAAAATTAAAAAAGAAGAAGAAAAAACTGAACAAAATGAATGAACATATTGAAAAATCGAACTTTATTTGTAATGTTTGACAATTGTGGATGTCCTGCCTCCCACACAGAGGGCTCTTGCCCTCAAGAAGCACAGGCATCTTCTCATATATCTTTGGGGCCAAGTTTATTCTTGACAATTTCCCAGCTCTTGTTTTTGTTATTGCTTTGTGGTGGTGGTGCATTGCATTGATGTTATTGTGGTCATTGCATGTATCGCTTTCCCGGATCTATTTATTTCAACTTTTCTCAGTTTCTCTAAGCCTGTCTCCAAAGACATCATGTTTGTTGTTTCTTACCACACAGTAATGTTCCAGTTGATTCTTGTTCCAGGATGTGGTTGGCCATTCCCCAAACAATGAGCATCTACTTTGTTTCCAATAACTTGCTGTTCCCCCCACCATTAACCCCCACAAATGCTGCTACAAATATGTTGGTTTCTATGGAGCCTTTCTTTTGGTCAATGACCTCCTTGGGGCATGTAGCTAGCTGGGGAATCTCTGGGCTAAAGAGTATGGTTCTTTAAACACTTTATTTGCATAATTCCAAATTGTTTTCCAGAATCGTTGTAATGATGATAGCTAACATTTACATAGCATGCTTTGCATATATTATCTCATTTGATTCTCACAACAACCCTAGGAGGTAGGTGTTAGCATTACCCCCATTTTACCAATTGAGGAAAGCAGCCTAGCAAGGGAGTATTTAAGGCAGATCCTGACTGTACTTCTAGTGCTCTACCCACTGAGCCACTGAGTTGCACATTGTACCAACTTGACAGCTCCATCAGCAAAGCATCTACAAAGCAAAGGTCTACAACCTTCCAACATTAATTATTCCCATATTTTGTCATCTTTGCTAATTTGCTGGGTATGAGATAATGCCTTAGAGTTGTTTTGATCTCTCTCATTATTAATGATTTGGATGAGTGTTTCATAGGGGTATTAATGGTTCATAATTCTTCTTTGGAGAATTGCTCCTTCATATACTTTGGCCATTTGTCTATTTGGTAAATAGCTTTGCTTTCTCATTTCCTTGATTCATTCACTGATCCTGACCTAGGTGAGAATCTAGACCCTGGTACTCTTGCTTTCCTGACTCTGTTTCCTCATCTGTAAGATGGGTTTAATATTCCTTGCACTCCCCTCACATGGTTATGAGGAAAGAGAGATATAGAAACTTGTAAGCTGGTCTGGAAAAATGATAGGTGGAGGATAATGAAAGGCACAGGGAAGAAGAGATGTAGGATCCTGTTAGATAAGATTAGAGAGGCATCGAGAGGGTGCAGGGGATAGAGAACTGGCCTAGGAGTCAGGAAGTCAAATCCTGCCTCGAATACTTACTGTGTGACCCTGGACAAGTCACTTCACCCCTTTCTGGATCAGTTTCCTCATCTGTAAAATGGAGTTAATAATAGCACCCACCTCCGAGGGTTGTTGTGAAGTTCAAATGAGGTAACATTTGATAAGTACTTTGGAAATCATAAAATGCTGTGTTTATGGTAGGTAGCTAATACCAAAGTGCATTTTTTTTTAAATTTTGTGGGGCAATGGTGGTTAAGTGACTTGTCCAAGGTCACACAGCTAGTAAGTGTCAAGTGTCTGAGGCTGAATTTGAACTCAGGTCCTCCTGAATCCAGGGCTGGTGCTTTATCCACTGCGCCACCTAGCTGCCCCTAAAGTGCATTTTTACATATCTATATGTTAGAGCGGGAAAGGACACCAGAGACATCATGATGTATTGGATAGGACAGCTGGTGCCTCCTAGCTAGGAAAGACTTAGCTTTGAATTCTGACTCAGACACATCCCTGCTGTGTGTGTGACTCTGGGCAAATGACTTTTCTGTACCCTAGATAACTCTCCAGACTCTACATTGAAGAAAAGGCACTGACCTATATCAGCAGAGGGAATTTTCTCCTCTGGGGAGTTCCCTATACTGATGAACTCTAAGATCCAGTCTCTGCCCCTATGTGCTAGGCACTGTATAAGGAGCTGAGGATACAAAAATAAACATGTAACATTCTCTGTCCCCCAGGGACTTCCATTCTAATACTCCATCCCTGACGAGGGAATTCTTCTTCCATTTGAGCACCTCTAGTCAGGGGGAGCCTACAAAAATCATCAATTTGAAGTTGGAGGGGGAGCATGACTATCTAATCCTACCCTCTCACTTTATAGATGAGGATACTAAGGCCAAAGAAATAAAATCACTTGCCCAAGGTCACTTGTCAGATATGGGATCTGAGCTGAGTTCTTCTGACTTCAGAAAAATGGCTCTTTCCACCATATTATGTGGCCATATTTTTTTAAAAAAATGTTTTAGTGATAGTTTAAAAAAATTTAACACTTCAGTCACAACCCAATAACAGACACCCATTACTACTCTTCTTTTTTTCCCCAGGGCAATGGGGGTCAAGTGACTTGCCCAGGGTCACACAGCTAGTAAGTGTCAGGTGTCTGAGACCGGATTTGAACTCAGGTACTCCTGAATCCAGGGCTGGTGCTTTATCCACTGTGCCACCTGGCTGCCCCCAGCACTCTTCTTGATAAAGAAAAATGGTTAAGCAAAACCAGAAGCATGTCCACATCTATCTGTATATGCTGCCTTTTGTGCTGCCTGTGACCCCTCCTCCTGTACTGAAAGTAGGGAAGATATCAGTGGTCCTCCAGAGCCAAAGGCTTCCCACTGAATTTAATCTGAATTCTGTATTTTCTTTTCTTTTTTTTTGGTGGGGCAATAAGGGTCAAGTGACTTGTTCAAGGTCACACAGCTAGTAAGTGTCAAGTGTCTGAGGTTGGATTTGAACTCAGGGCCTCCTGAATCCAGAGTCAGTGATTTATCTACTGTGCCACCGAATTCTGTCTTTTCTAATTATTTTCATTAGTACCACATTAATATTAATGTGCTTATTAAGGACTAAATTCCTACTCTAGAGTCTCCTCCTTGGCATGGCGTGATCCTAGGTTCTGAAATCTATGTCAGTGGAACCCAAAGCCTGACATCTTACCAAAGAGGATGGACTTCAAGTGCAGGCCAATGACCGTGTCCATTGTTTTAGCTAAGACAATATCGCCTATCTCAGTTCGGCAAGGCTTATCACCAAGCTGGCCATAGGGGCAAAGATGCTTTGGCCACAGCATCCCTCAGAGACCAGCTATGGAGCTGTGACCTATGGGGATGGAACCCACACAGATGAGACTGCAGACCCTAAAACTATCAAAATAATTGCTCGTATAATAATTTGTCACTTAAGGAGAATTCGATTCACTTAAACAACTATTAAAGACCTATGATGTGCTGGTGGTGGGAGCCAAGAAGCCAGGAAAAGAGTTCATCGGATACATTCTGTCAGTGTGAGCATGGACACCTCACTGGCACCTCTCAGTGCCCAAGGCACCTTTCTCTGACTATAAATTGCTGAGCAGATGTTGATCAGCTTTGGTGGAGTTTCTTTAACCTGACCTCTCCAGACCAATGAAACCTCACACCTCGAGACCCCTTCACCCCCAAATTTGCCCACTATGTTAGGCATCACAAATCCAAAGACCCTTGCTTACATCCCACTCAGAGGTCATAACCAGAAATCAGGCAGAGAAAGGCAAAAACCCTAGAAAAAGGAATCTTGAGGGAGAAATCCCTAACCTTTGGGAACGTTCTCATGATGGAAGTGTGGTGTCTGAGATGAGCTTTGCTGGAATGCTGCAAGGCAGAGTTTGGAGCCCAGAGTTAGAGGTGGAGGTTGTGGAGTCAAACCCTCTCATTTTACAGGTGGAGAAACTGAGGCACCTAAAGGTTAAGTGATTTACTCAGGGTCACACAGCTAGTAACTGAGGCTGGATTTGAATCCAGATCTCCCTACTTTATGCCATGAAGAGTGCATTCCCGGTGGGGGTAACGCCTGTGTAAAGTGTGAAGCAAGGAGGGGGAGACATCTTGCATGGGAAACGGTGAGTAGGCTAGATTGGCAGGAACAAAGAGTGTGTGAAGATTTAATTTGCCATTGAGACTTGGAAGGGCATCATCACCCAGCACGTATGCCACATTCCTCCCACTGATGGCGGCTTAACAGCCTCCAAAAAGGAATTCAGTTCAGTTTAATTCAACAAACATTCGTTGCGTGCCAACAGCAGGAGGGCAGATTAGATTGGAACCCTGGACTTGACTGGTTGCCAACCACTGCCAACCCTCATAGTTCCCTGCAGCTATCATCCAATCACTAAACGTCGGATGTGGAAGGGACCTCAGAGATCATTCAGTGCAATACCTTCATTTAACAAAGGTGGGAATTGACGTCCAGAGAGCTGGGGATGTGGCTGGGGCTGGGGCTGCAGGGTTTAAGGTCTGCGATGGTGACAGAGATAAGACAGAATTACACAATTCTTGTTTCTCTCTTGCTTTTCTGAAGGGATGATCTTCAGACCGGAATGAGGAGGACACTGAAACCCAAGATAAGAGAGGAGCTCGGGGCTCTCAATGCAATGCAATCCAACAAACATTGATGGAGCAATGAATCAATCAACAAGCATTTGAAAGTTATTCACATTGCCAGGACGAATTTGCTAAGCACTGGAGGGGGTACAAAGGAAGGGTCCCTGCATTCTGAGAGCTTGCATTCTAATGGAAAGGCGGGTCCATAAGGAGGTGCAGGGAGACTCTGAGGTAACTTCTAGCTCTAGATTGGTGAACCTATGATTGTAAATTATTTTGCCTCATGGGGTCTCAGTTTCCTTCTTTGTAAAAACAAGGAGATTCAATCATTGACCTCCAAGGTCCCCTCTGGCTCAAGATCAATGATCCTTTGGTCCTAGTGCTTCTGATGTCAGAGCTTCATCCAATCACCAATAAGTTGATTTACTGCTGGTGGAACCGGACCATATCATTCCTAATCTGCCCTCTAGAAATGAAACCAGATAACAAAATTATATTGTAGCTAAATGGAGAACTGCCCCCTAGGTTCACAGGATCATATAGTCACAGCTGGGTGGGATAATTGGGTGTCATCTAGTCTTCCATCTTACTGATGGAGACATTGAAGCCCAGAGAGAGGAAGTGACTTATTCAGGGTCACAGTGGACATATAAAAAGATAGGAAGTGGCAGAACCAGGATTAAAATCTAGTTTTTTGGGGGCAGCTAGGTGGTGGGGGGGGGGGTGGGGTGAAGCTAGGTGGCACAGTGGATAAAGCACCGGCCCTGGATTCAGGAAGACCTGAGTTCAAATCTGGATTGAGACACTTACTAGCTGTATGACCCTGGGCAAGTCACTTAACCCTCATTGCCCTGCCAAAAATAAAAATAAAAATAAATCTAGTTTCTCTGACTCCAGATTCAGTGCTTTTCCTTCTCCACAAGAGAAAAACATGGGGACTGGTTTCATTGCAAGGCCAAAGGCACCAAGAACCATTACTTAATTTCATCTATGCTCAGCCACCTGGCCTGTGTTGATTATAGACAAAAGACCACCAGGTGAATAATTGTACTTTATTTACCAGGATCACTACAGAGTGTGATCACAGACTTAGAACAGGTAGGAACTTAAGGGTCAATCTAGTTTAATGTCCCCATTTTACTGATGAGTAAACTGAGGCAAACAGGTTAAGTGACTTGCCCATGGTCATACAGCTAGTAAGTCTCTATAATGGGATTTGAACCCAGTTTTCCTGCATCCAGGACCAGTGCCCTATCCTACTAACTCTACAAAGAGATTGACAAACTCTTCTAGCTTAAGGCAGTGTAAATGCTAGGAGACTTCTGGATGAAGATGATTGGGCACATGGGAGGACTCTATGCCTTTCTTTCTCCCCTTGGCCTCATGCAATCCTTGGTCCTTCAAATCACATTTCAAGTGCCAGCTTCCAAAGGAAGGCTTTCCTTAACTGCCTTCTTGAAATGACTTTGTATTGACTTATTCATGTAGCTGTTGTATCTCTCCCCAGTACAATGTATGCTTCTTGGCAGCTAGGAATGTTTCATTTTTGTCATTGTATCCCCAGCATCTAACACAATAGTTAACATATAAAAGACAACTGATCAATCAACAGACATTTATTAAGCACCTACTACATGCCAGGTGTTGCGAACATAAGGACAAAAGTGAAATAATTTCTGGCATTTAAGAGCTTACATTCCATCAAAGGACTTAATACATGTTTGCAGAAAATGAATTGATGATGAAAAGTGTGCTGAAAGATATGGATTTGTGATTCAGAAGTGAAAGAAGTGGTGTGACCTCTGAGAAATCATGGGTGGGGGTGGCTCAGGGCCAGAGTTTCCTCTCCATTGTGGTTCTGTTTGAGTGCGTGGCCAAGCACACCTTCATGCAACAGTAACTCAGGGAAGAATACACAGCCCCTGTTTGTCTGACAACCAGTGAAGGTAAATAGGGACAGCCCAGGTGAAACTTGGAACAGCAGAAACTCTCCAAGGTTGAAGACAGCCTGGGTCTGCCCTGTTCACCGCCCCCCCCCCACCCTGCCCAGTGGGCTAAAGCAATTCAGCGCCGGGCTCCTCGATCATGTCCAGGCAAGTCTGGGAGAGGAGAATCCCTAGAGTGAAAACATAGTCAGAAAGCAGGGAACCCCAGGGCACTGATCATCTTCTGGGATAGCCTCCTGGACCCTTATTGACTGTACTGATCAAATTTGACCTGGGCAAGGGCCCAGCCACTGAGGGATAATCCTTTTGTTCTCTTTTCATTGTGTCTTGATCAGGTTCCCAATCAAAAGAGGCTTCTCCTCTTTCTTCTAGCCCCAGCCAGGGGAAAGACAGCTGGATTTGGAGTCAGGACAAAGTGGGTTTGAATCCTGCCTCAAACATGTCACTTAACCTCTTTAGGTCTCAGTCTTCTCATCTGTAAAATGGGGATTAATAAAAGGCCCTACCTGACAGGGTTGGATTGAGGATCAAATGAGATAATACATATAAAAAGCACTTTGCAAACCCTGAAGTGCTAGATAAGCTTCAGGTATTTTTTTTTTTTTTAGTGAGGCAATTGGGGCTAAGTGACTTGCCCAGGGTCACACAGCTAGTAAGTGTTAAGTGTCTGAAGCCGGATTTGAACTCAGGTCCTCCTGACTCCAGGGCCAGTGCTCTATCCACTTTGACACCTAGCTGCCCCAACTTCAGGTATTTTTAAAGAGACTGGGCTTGTGGTTTCATTGGTACAGGGAACTTCTAGTGAGGAAACTCCCTCCATGAAGCCATGTTGACCCCTATTCTATACTTCATAGTCTTAGAGAATTGCCTTGGATACTGAGAGGTTTAATGACTTGTCTGGCATCACAAAGCCAGGAAATGGCAAAGATGAGACTTGGTCCCAAGTCTTCCTTAGCCCAATGTTTGGCACACTGTAAGAGTTTAATAAATACTATCATCCATCCATCTATCTATCCATTTGTCTGTCTGTCCATCCATCACCTCCTCTATTTCTCTATCCATCCATTATCCATCCATCCATCTATCCATCCATCTATCCATCTATCCATCCATCCATCATCCATTTTTCAATCATCTATATATTTTTCTTCCTCCATTCTTTCTTTCCTTCCTTCCATCCTTCCTTTCTTTCTTTTTCCTTACTTCTTTCCTTTCTTTTTCCTTCCTTCCTTCCTCCCTCCTTCTGTCTCTTTCTTTCTTTCTTGATCTATTATACCACACCGCTACCACACCGCTTCTCTATTACTAGTTTTATTATCCTCTCTTAGAAATTAGCTCACCTCTCACCTTCATGAGGTTAGCCCCCATGACCTCGCATTTCCCTTACTTTGTACCTCACAATCCTCCTCCGTTTTACCCATCCTCTCTTTTCCCCCACTTCTTGAAGAATTACCTGTCAAGACTAAATTTTCTATTTGTTTCCTTCACCCCATCTCCACCCTTGTCTTCCAGGATTTCCTTTTAGAGTCTTTCTGTCCCAACTCATCACCAGCCATCTTGTGTCCCCTTTGCATTCCCAGGCCTTGGGCTGATGAATTCAGTCAGAAGTAGATGGATAGAGATAAGGAAGCTTTCTCCAAGGTGTTGGGGGGGGTGGGGGGGATTAAGAGGGTTAACCCAGGGCATGAGAGGTGAGAGGAGAGACTCTGAAAGGGAAGAGGCATCAGGAAGGATGAGAAGCTCTCACCAGGGACATTCAGACAACATGACACCAATGCCTCCTGACTCAGTCTCTCCTCTCTCTTATCCATTGTCTCTAACATTGCCAAGCGGCTATTCTCAATCTCCTTCTCTGTAAGACAATGGGGTTGGACTAGGTAGCCTCCAAGGTCCCTCTGTGCTCTCAGCTCAGGACCTTATCTTTCTTTTTTTTTTTTTTTGCAGGGCAATGAGGGTTAAGTGACTTGCCCAAGGTCACATGGCTATTTAAGTGTCAAGTGTCTGAGGCTGGATTTGAACTCAGGTCCTCCTGAATCTAAGGCCAGTGCTTTATCCACTGCGCCACCTAGCTGCCCCAGGACCTTATCTTTCTAAACTGATGGCCCATCACTGCCCATTCCAGCCCGGCCAGCCTTTTTGTTCCTCATGTGTGATGCTCCACTTCCTGCCTGGAAATGTTGCCCTCTTCACCTTTGCCTTGTAGCTTTGCTGGCCTCCTTCAAAGCACGGCTCAGGTACTGACTCCCCAGGAGGCCTTTCCCAAACCCTGCCTCCCCCCTACTTGTTAATACTTTTCATTTACTCACAAAATGACTTCATTCTCTATATAATCACTCTATATTTTGTGGATGCAGGAAGAGCTGGGTTCAAATCCCAGCTCTGACATAGGCAGGCTATATGATACAGAACAGGTCTCCTTGAATCCCAGTGCCCCAAGCAGTGTGGAGGATCCTAAATGTGAGAGCTGATCTGCCTTGGATAAGGAAGGGCGTTTTCTTATCTGGAATTCCCTAGACCAATGAAATCCCAGGTCCTGTATAACAAATGACAGCAAAGTGATGGACATGTCCTTCTCTCCTCCTCTTTCCCCTCCCCCTCCCCAATGTAAGCTTATCAAGGGCAGAGGCTTTCATTTTTGTTTTTGTATTCACAGTACTTTGCACAGGGCCCAGCACACTGTGGCTGTATACTCATTTTCAGTTGGACTCTTCATGACCCCATTTGGGGTTTTCTTGGCAAAGATGGTAGAGTGGTTTGTCATTTCCTTCTACAGCTCATTTTACAGAAGAAGAAACTGAGGCAGAGTTAAGTGACTTGCCTGGGGTCACACCACTGGTGTCTGAGGCCAGATTTCCACTCAGGAAGAGTCTAGGCCTAGCACTGTATCCATGGCTCCACCTAGCCGCACCTGACATATAGGAGGACCTTAATAAGTGCTTGCTAAATGAGGAGGAAGGGTAGGGGGATATCAAATGCTAACTCGTCAGTCACAATCAGAGTGGTTTCCCAGAGGATGGAAGAGGGAGGAAGACATGTGGGGGCTTCTTGTTCAATTGCCTTCATTGTCCTGTGATGTATAAAAGGTGGAAGCAAAGGTATGTATGCAAAGATGAATATAGACCTAAGGGAACTAGATGAGATTTGTGAATGAGAACTAGGGACTATCTTGGCTCTGCTGGATCCCACTGCTTTGAGGCAGGCAGCTGGTGGGATGTCACCAGATGAGCAGAAGGGAGCAAAGTGATTTCTCTCCATTTTTGTCTCCATCTTCTCCAACAAGGAGATGGCTCTTTAGTCTGGGATGGGGGAACAAAGGAATTGGGGAGAAATCAAGACGTAGATAAGGGAGGAGAGCTCGGTGCGATTGGCTTTGGTGTTTGTTAGGTACCTAATACAAAGCCCTATGCCAGGCATCAGTTTCAAGCTATACCAAATCACCTGAGCTGGGTGAATTCCCAGGTGGCAGGAGATTGAGACAAGGCAGGGCAGGAAGTGAGCGCCAGAGACACAGGTGCTGCTCTGGGCATGGGAAGGTTACCTCTTCACCTCTCATCCATCGTGGGGGGGGGGTGGGGGGTGTGTGCTGTTTGGTAGGAGTTGATCGTCACCAGGAAGCACTATCAGGAAGTGAGCGGGTGACTGGTGATGTCACAAGGGGTGGAAGGAAGCTGATCTAGCTGCTTTGAGGGCTGGGGTGTGGGAGGACAGGTCGTGTGCTGATGTGTGGGGTAAGAGTCTGAGGGTGAGATGGGGGAGTCTGCTGGCTGACGTGGAGGGTTTGATGGATTTTGCTGTGCCTCCCTGAATGATCATCCTGGGCATTGGTGTGTGCGCTCGTTGGTGTGTGTGTGTGTGTGTGTGTGTGTGTGTGTGTGTACTTGGAGCAGGGGTTGTGGGCTGGTTGCCAATATACCATCCCCTCCTACCGTACCACCCTGCCCTTAAGTATATGCCAGGCTAATGCCTCTCTCCTTCCACGTGCCAGCGGTCACAAGCACCCAGATCAGCTTCCAGAAGCCCATCCATATACACCAGCCCTCAGCTCATTTCCCTTCTTAAATATACATTTTGTTGACATTTTTTATTTGGATCATAGATTGAGTGATTTATTTTTAGAGGTTAAGTGACTGGAGTGGTTTGTTATTTCCTTCTCTAGCTCATTTTACAGATGAGGAAACTGAGGCAAACAGGGTGAAGTGACTTGCCCAGGGTCACACAGCTAATAAGTGTCTGAGGCCAAATCTGAACTCAGAAAGATGTCTTCCTGATGCCAGGCCCTGCACTCTGTGCACTATGGCGCCCCCTAGCTTCCCAAAATGTCCCCGGCATAGTCACAATGAATTATTCACCTTTATTTCTAGAACTGATTATCAAAAGTATTGTTCCCAAGCACTAAGTATATTGCCAGGGGTCCCTGAAAGCAAGCATGCTTAATTAAGAATAATTCATACTAGACTAACTTCATTTCCTTTTTTTAGACAGAGTTACTAGACTAATAGACCAGGAGAATGCTACAGATAGAGCATGTCTGAAATTCAACAAAACTTTTGGACTGTTTTTCCGTGTGTGTGTGTGTGTGTGTGTGTGTGTGTGTGTGAATAAAATGCACAGCTGTGAGTCAGGTGATTGCTCAGTGAGGACGATTCCTAACTGGTTCCACAAACATATTCAACGAATATGATTTATTGGTATATCTAAAGACCTGAATAGGAGTCTCTGGTGTTGTGCTGCTGGGCTCTGTTCAATTGAGTTAGCAAATGTCTATTGATCAACTTTGTGCAAGGAATATAGAAACCAGAAATGCAAAGATGAACATAAAGCTGGCCCTGCCAATGAGAAGAGCTTCCATTACTGGGGCATGAAAGTATGTAGGTATGGTGTACGTATGTATTTTGTATATATATAATGTGGGTATATAAATATATACACATAGTAGTTATGTATATATGCACATAAATTGTAGTAACAATATATGAATTATATAAATATGCTAATTCTATATAGTATTGATTTTAAGAGGAGGAGAGCATTAAGACTGGAGATAACTGAAAAGGTTTCCTATAGGAGGTGGTATGTGAGATTTTAAGAAATGGAGGGGAGGAGGGAGTGAATTCCATGTATGGGGCACAGGCTAGGCAAAGCCATGGAGGCTGGAAATTGAATGTCATGTATATGGTATAGCATAGGCTGATTTGGTGGGAACAGAGTATATGAGTGGGAATATTGGAAAGGTAGACAGGAGCCAGGGTACATAGGGGTTTAAATGCCTGGATCAAGAGTTTGTATTTTATTCTAGAGGCAATGGGACATTCTTGAAAAGGAGAGGGACATGGTCAGACCTTCGTTCTAGGAAGAGTTTTTGTTGTTGTTGTTGCTTTTTGGGTTTTTTTTTTAGGTGTATGGAGGATGGATTGGAGAGGGGAGAGACTTGGAACATGGGAGACCAAACAGAAGGTTATTACAATAATCCAGATAGAGAGGGACTGAGCAAGGTTGGTGTCTGTGTGAGTGAAGAGAAGGGGACAGCTGGGAGCTGTGTCATAGAGGTGGAATTGACAAGACTTGGCAGTTTATTTGATGTGGGGGATGAGAGACTGAAAAGAGTCCAGGATGATCTCAAGCTCACAAACCCAGTGACCGGAAAGATGGCCATCCCCTCCACAGAAATCAGGGAGTTTGGAGGAGAGGCTGGTTTCTAAGTGTTGGGTTTGAGATGTCTGTGGGACTTCCAGGTGGAGATGTCCAGCAGGCAGGAATTCAGGAGAAAGAGGAAGTCTGAATGTGTGGATTTGCTAGTGTAGGGAGATGGCAGTATAACTCAGAAGCTGATGAGAATGAGAGAGAGAGAGAGAGAGACAGAGACAGAGACAGAGACAGAGAGACAGAGAGAGATCATGTGGCCACTGACTTCATTTTCCCAACCTGAACCAGGACCAGTCACTCGATTCTGCTGCTACTTCCAGGGACTCTAGCAATATTTATCTTCCTAACCTGTAGCTTAGAGGCCCCCAGCAGTGTGTTTCCCTTTAAAAATCCCCTTCAGACTCAAGTCTTTTAGCAAAGACATGTACTCAAAAGTCATAGCAAGAACAGTAGTTCCCAAGCTCTTCCTCCCAAAGCCTGGGGCACAGAGTGCATGGAGGGGAGTGGACACAAGCTTACAGTACAGTGTCAAGTGAGGCATACATCTAGAGAACATACATGGCCAAGGTATCTTGTAACTCTGGCACTGCAGAGCCTTGATAGCTTTTCTTTTTCTTAAAGGGTCCTCTTGAAGTTCGCTGTGGGGAGTGACATTGCTGATGGACAAATTGCTTTACTCCTTAGCTTGTCTGGTTTCTCAAAGGGCATAGTGTCTCTACTGGATGGGCAGCTCCCTTGAGTTTACTTTTTGAAGGTCGTGGCATCTCCACTTTGTGGGCCAGTCTGCTGCTGGCTGGACCTGGGCTTGGTTGCTGCTTGGCTAGACCAGGAAGGTAATTTGGCTATCAGGACCAGCTGTTGTTGAACTGAGCTATGCAGGTCATTTGACTGCTAGACTCTGCTGCTGCTGGACTAGGGCATGCAGGTTTTTCTGTTGCTGGGTGATCGATGCCTGCCTGGACCAGGCAGGAAAATCCACCAGTGGGCAGCCAGCTACTGGGAAGGTGTCTTGTCCTTTGGAGTTTTTTAGAGGGCATAGCCTCTCTGTGGGACAGGTTGATCCACTGGACTGTGTGTGTTCTGTCTTTTATAGGTAGGTATAGTCTTTTATTACTTTCAGTCACTAGCTAAGTGAATTGTAATATGGTCTTTTAAAATATCATTTTATTATATTTATTATTATTTTATATTCTCTTCACTTTAAAAATATTTTTTACTTATTAAAGATTTCCTGGGGGCAGCTAGGTGGTGCAGTGGATAAAGCACCAGCCCTGGATTCAGGAGTATCTGAGTTCAAGTCCAACTTCAGACACTTGACACTTACTAGCTGTGTGACCCTGGGCAAGTCACTTAACAATCATTGCCCTGAAAAAAAGAGATTTCCCAATTATATTTTCTTCTTATTTTATTTTATTTTTTGCAGGCAATAGGGGGTTAAGTGACTTGCCCAGGGTCACACAGCTAGTAAGTGTCAAGTGTCTGAGGCTAGATTTGAACTCAGGTACTCCTGAATCCAGGGCTGGTGCTTTAACCACTGCGCCATCTAGCTGCCCCCCTTTCCCAATTATATTTAAAAAATTTTAAACATTCATTAAAAAAAAAAATTGAGGGGCAGCCAGGTGGCGCAGTGGATAGAGCACCGGCCCTGGAGTCAGGAGTACCTGAGTTCAAATCCAGCCTCAGACACTTAACACTTACTAGCTGTGTGACCCTGGGCAAGTCACTTAACCTTAATTGCCTCACTAAAAAAAAAATTGAGTACAAAATTCTCTCCCTTCCTCCTGCCCCTCCCCCACCCCTTGAGAAGGCAAGCAAAATGATATCAATTATACATTTTACTTTTTTCTCTTTAGATGGAGAATTATGGTGCTTCTCTGTTCAATTAGAGGACTGCTTTCGGCATCACTTTGGCTCTGAGGTTTTTGAATTCCTGCCTGAAGACCAAACAATCTATCTTGGTTCAGAGCAAATTTCCATAGTAAGAGACTTTGTCTCTGCTTGTGGTAATCAGGCTCCATTCAGCCATTTACATTTCCCAGACAACTACTAGGGTCTTATCTACATGAGACAAGGGGGCAGCTATGTGGAGCAGTGGACACTGTACCTAGCCTGGAGTCAGGAGGATTTATCTTCTGGAGTTCAAATCTGATCTCAGACATGTACTAGCTGTGTTACCCTGGGCAAGTCACTTGACCCTGTTTGCCTCTGTTTCCTCATTTGTAAAATGAGCTGGAGAAGGAAATGGCAACTACTCCAGTATCTCTGACAAGAAAACCCCAAATAGGGCAATGAAGAACTGTACTTGACTGAAAAAAGACTGAAAAACCCAGGAGAAAGGTACAAGTAAAGGATGTACCCCAGAACAAATTAATTGGCTTGTCAATCTCCTCACATGTAGCTGAGTAATTCAGGTTTCAGAGTCTAAGGCATAGAATGCTTCTTTTAAATCTTTTTTTTTTTCGGGGCAATGGGGGTTAAGTGACTTGCCCAGGGTCACACAGCTAGTAAGTGTTAAGTGTCTGAGGCTGGATTTGAACTCAGGTACTCCTGAATCCAGGGCCAACGCTTTAACCACTGCGCCATCTAGCTGCCCTTCTTTTAAATCTTAAAACCTTTTCCTTTTACATTTCAATGTCTCTGATTTTTGTTACTTTCAACCTTTAGCTTTATGAGTCTCAATGGTGCAAACTGTTGCATGGAGAGAAGAGGACTCTGGAGTATCCCTATGCTTAAGGGGTGGGACAGGGAAAGGAGCATGAGAATGAGGAGACAGAGCATGGCAAGAGAACCAAGAAAGAACAGTGGCAGGAAAACTCAGGAAGGTGAGAGTGCCAAGAGCATCCAGGAGGTGTTCAGGGCTGTCATAGGTTTCAGAGAGATCAGGAAGGGCAAAGGCTGAGAAAGGACCACTGGATTTAGGAATGACAAATTTGGGGGTAACATAGGAAGGGTGATTTAATTTGAATGGTGGAGTCAGAAACTAGATTGAAAAGGCTGGGGGTGAGTGAAGGTGAAGAAATGGCAGCAATAGGGCTCCCCACCCCCAACCCCCCACCCCACCCCCCACCCCCCCAGGAATCTGTCTGTGAAAGGGAGGCAGATGGTGAGGAAATGACAAGGTAGAATATTTCTTGTTTGTTTTTTCAGGTGGGAAATATTTGGGTAAGTGTGTATGTAGCAGAGGAGGAATCAGTAGATGGGGGGAAGTGGGGAAGGAGAGAGGGGAAGAAGAAAAGAAGGAGGAAGAAGAGGAGGAGGTGGAAGGGAGAGACAGAGAGACAAAGACAGAGATGGAGGGGGAGAGAAAGACAGAAGGCAGAGAGGAGAGAGAGAGACAGAGATAGACAGAAGAGAGAAAGAGAAGAGGGAAGAGAGGAGAGACAGGGAGCAGAGAGAGACAGAGACACACAACACAGAAAGAAACAGAGAGACAGAGACAGAGGAGAAACAGAGAGATGGGGGGGGTGGAGAATAATTGAAAGAGAAAGAAAATGAGGGATAGTTTTAGGAGAGGCTAGACCTAACTAGGAGAAGGGATACATCACTGTGTAAGGGGCTAAAATTCTAGCTAGTCTGTCTAAAATATCTAATGAGTGGTCGCCAATAAATTATAAGCTTTAGCAAGAGTTAGACTTTTAAGCATTTATTAAAGAGAATAAGAATTTGGTAAAGAGAGAGAGAAAGGCCTAGATTCCTCTATCTATTAAAGGGAGAGCATTCCTAGCTCCACTCTCAACCAGAGTCCTGACGAAAGAGAGCGAGAGTACCAGCCTTGCCCCCTCTTCCTCCCACAAGCAAACGTCACTTCCTGATGCCAAAGAGCCGCATGTCTTGCCCTCAGACACCTTCTCCTCATGGTGGAGCGTTCTGCAGTAAGTCTCCAGCAGGTGGCATCATTCCAATCATTACAACTGTTAGAAACTAAAATAAAAGAGCTTGAGAAATGGGGGTTAACATAGAGGTTTTGAGACGTGGGATAGAGAAGAAAGAACTCATGGCAAATGGTCTCTGTTTCTCAGAAGGAGAAAGGTCAAGGTTCTCTGCTGAGAGGGAACGGGAGGGGCTGGCTGGGAGACTCGAGGGAGAAGAATCCAGTCAGCCCCCATCAGTATTGCTCTGTCCAATATGTTTCTGTCAGTGATTTCAATGAAGGCATGGATCCCGAGCTTAGTTAACTTGTGGGTATCAGGAAGCCCCCATGTTGGATGACAAGATCTTGACAGGTTGGGATGATGGGCTGAAACTAACAAGATGAAACTGAATAATAAGAGATGTCAAGTCTTGGTTATAGTGTGCTTTTACGTTTCTGTACAGAGTCCATTTACATTCACTCTGGTTAAAATAAAGAACTGTTTGCCTGAGTCCGTGATGGGAGAAATATGGACAGGAAACATTTCACTGAAAAAATCTTTGGTTTGTTAGTTGACTGAAAACTGAGTCAATAGTGTATTGTGGCAGCTAAAAAAAAAAAAAAAGACCAACACATTCTTGGGCTTCCTCTATGGAAGTCTGTTTTTTAAAAAGGGAGGTGACAGTCCCAGTGTACTCTGCCCTCCCTTGAACAACATCTAGAGTATTGTGTGCAGTTCTGGGTGTTACATTTGAAGAGGGTCATTAAAAAGCTGGAATGTGCTCTGAGGAGGGCAACCAGGTGGGTGAAAGACTTTGAAGCCGTTTGTTGTTCTGTCATTTAAGTCTTGTCCAACTCTCTGTGACCCTATTTAGGGTTTTCTTGGCCAAGTTACTGGAGTAGTTTGTCATTTCTTTCTCCAGCTCATTCTTCAGATGAGAAAACTGAAGCAAACAGGGTGAAATGACTTGCCTGAGGTTACCCAGCTAGTGACTGTCTGAGGCTGGATTGAAATCGAGGTCTTTCTGACTTCAGGACTCCTGCTCTATCTACTGTGCCACCTAGCTGCCCAAGGTTGAAGCCATGCCATATAAGTAATGGTCAAGACAACTAGAAACAACCTAGAGAAGAGGTTTAGGGAGGGGCATGATCCCTTCCATAAAATATCAGAAGAGCTGCTATGTGGACAAAAGAATAGACTTATTCTAAGTAGTTCTGGAGGGCAGAACTAAGAGCATTAGACAGAGAGCTTAGGGTATAACTTTTTATACATACAAAAAGAATATGGCATAGTGGGTAGAAAACTGGCCTTGTAGTCAAGATGACCTGAGTTCAAGTCCTACCTTTGACATATCCTGGCTGTATGACCCTGGTCAAGTCACTTGACTTTTCAGTATTATAGGCATCTTTCTCTCTTTTTTCCCTTTTGGGGCAATGAGGATTAAGTGACTTGCCCAGGGTCACACAGTTAGTAAGTGTCAAGTGTCTGAGGCCAGGTTTGAACTCAGGTCCTCCTGAATCCAGGGCCGGTTCTTTTATCTATTGCACCACCTAGCTACCCCCTATCTCTTTTAAGATTGTAAGTTGCAGAAAAGGTACCAACTTGAATTGCCAAAAGGTATTTCTGGGTGGGTGGTTTTTTTTTGTGTGTGAGGCAATGAGGGTTAAGTGACTTGTCCAGGGTCACACAGATAGTAAGTGTCAAGTGTCTGAGGCCAGGTTTGAACTCAGGTCCTCCTGAATTCAGGGCCAGTGCTTGATCCACTGTACCACCTAGCTGCCCCGACAAAAGGTATTTCTAACTGGGAACTCCTTACACTGAAGGAATCATAGGTCCTGTAGAAAAAAACAGCAACCCAACAACTGTATTTGTGTGTGTGTGTGTGTGTGTGTGTGTGTGTGTGTGTGTGTGTGTGTGTGTGTGTGTGTGTGTGTACAGGGCCTCATAGATCCAGTAGATGGGGGGAAGTGGGGAAGGAGAGAGGGGAAGAAGAAAAGAAGGAGGAAGAAGAGGAGGAGGTGGAAGGGAGAGACAGAGAGACAAAGACAGAGATGGAGGGGGAGAGAAAGACAGAAGGCAGAGAGGAGAGAGAGAGAGAGAGATAGACAGAAGGGACTTTGGAGATATTTGAGCCCAACCCTCCCATTTCACAGATGAGAAAAGTGAGGCACAGAGGTTTGCCCAGGGTCACATAACTAATAAGTGGCTGATGTGGGCTTTGAATCTAGGTGTTCCTAACTCCAAGTATAGGGCATTATCTATGATCCCATGCTTCAGCCCTCTCACTATAGGGGTGAGTAAATGCCCTAAGAAATTAGCTCATCTAAAGTGATCTGAGTAGTAAACAAACACCCAGCACAAAAAAGCCTGAATCAGTGCCTCCCCATCCCTAGGTGAGCAGAGACCAACTTTAATATAAAGTTCAGTTAAGACAGGGTTGGGGCAGCTAGATGGCGAGGTGGATAGAGCACAGGCCCTGAAATCAGGAGGACCTGAGTTCAAATCAGGCCTGAGACACTTGACACTCACTAGCTGTGTGACCCTGGGCAAGTCACTTAACCCTCATTGCCCCGCAAAAAAACAAGAAAGAAAGAAAGAAGGAAAGAAGGAAGGAAATAGACAGGGAAAATGAGTAAGCAGCTAAATAAATGAATAAATGAATAAACAAATAAATAAATAAATAAATGAACAAATAAATAAATGAATGGATGAATGAATGAACAAACAAACAAATAAATAAATAAATGACAGCCATAAAAAGCTACTTTGGTTGCAGGGAAGACCAAGACATAAACTCAGAAGAAGACACTGTGAAAACAGCTATAAGCAAAACCTCAAATTCAGGCCAAGAACTAATGCACTTTCCACTGTATTTTGCAGCTCTATGATGTCCTTTCATGTAGAAAGAAAGTTTCTTGAAGGCCGGGGAGTGTATCTTTAAATCCCTAGTGCCTAGTATGTAGTAAGTGCTTAATAAATGCTGGTTGACTCATTGGCTATAAAAAAGACCTTTAGTACCAGCTTGCAGATGGAATGGATGCTTTCTGATCCGGTGAGTTCTTGCCAGTGGAAGGTTTTGTTTGTTTTGTTTTTTGTGGGGCAATGAGGGTTAAGTGATTTGTCCAGGGTCACACAGCTAGTAAGTGTCAAGTGTCTGAGGCCGGATTTGAACTCCGGTCCTCCCTAATCCAGGGCTAGTGCTTTATCTACTGTACCACCTAGCTGCCCCGCCAATGGAAGTTTTGATAAAAATGCTGGGTGAAGGCCCATTTTCTGGGAGTCTTGTGAGGAAGTGGTATCCATGTATCAGTTGGGGAAGGAGCCATTTAGCCTACATGACTCATTAGGTCCTTCCAGCTCTGAGATTCCATGATTAACTTGGGGCCCACTGGCTGCTAGAAGGGTGTCTATGGGAACTCTTAGGGGTTGGGGAGACATCCACAGTAACTAACTTCTTTTAGACGTAGTTCCAGGAAGGGAAAACCTGACCCAGCACCCTATTTCCCATTTCCAGACCAGCTGGTGCCCCCTTCTGCCTGCCTTCTTCAGATGTAGAGGTCATTCTTGGGCTGCTGCTCTCCTCTCCAACCCCCTCAGCCATTGGACTGACCAAGGTCCAAGGTTCCCAGGCCCCTGAAGTTACTAAACTGTGCGTACCCTTTGACTCAGCAATAACACTACCAAGCTTCAAAGAAATCAGAGCAAGAGGAAAAAGACCTATTGGTACAAAAATATTCATAGCAGCTCTTTTTTGGTAGTGCTGAAAATTGGGGAAAAGATAATTAAATTATGTGATATAAATGCAATGGAATAGCATTGTGCTGAAAGAAATGAAGGGAATCATTTCAAAGAAACCTGTGAAAACTTGGTGCATGAACTGATGCAGAATGAATAGAGAAAACCCAAGAGAACAATTTATTTTTCATATAATTTATTTTTTAAAAATATATTTAGTGGGGGTAGCTAGGTGGCTCAGTGGATAGAGCACTGGCCCTGGATTCAGGAGGACCTGAGTTCAAATCAGGTCAAAGACACTTGACACTTACTAGCTGTGTGACCCTGGACAAGTCACTTAACCCCAATTGCCTCACCAAAGAAACAACAACATATATATGTGTATATATGTGTGTGTGTGTGTATGTATGTGTATATATATGTATATTTGGTGATTGTACATATATAACCTATATCAGATTGCTTCCCATCTTGGGGAGGGGGGAGGGAAGAGAGGGTGGGAGAAAAATTTGGAACTAAAAATCCTATGAAAACGAATGTTGAAAACTATCCTTACATGTAACTGGAAAATAATAAAATACTTTTATAAAATTAAGAAAAAACTTAAAAAAAAGAAAACAGATGTTGAAAACTATCTTTACATGTAACTGGAAAATAATTACTTTTATGATTTAATATATATATATTTAATATTTTATTTTCCCCAATTACATGTGAAAACAATTTTAACATTTTTAAAAATTGAGTTCCAAATTCTCTTCCCCCATATTGATAAGGCAAGCAAATTTTATATAGGTTATACCTGTGTAGTCATGAAAACATATTTCCAAATTAGTCATGTTGTGAAAGAAAACAGATACCCCCCCCTGCAAAAAAGAAGCCCAAGAAAAATAAAGTTTAAAAAGTATGCTTCCATCTGCATTCAGACTCCAGAAGTTCTTTAGGAGAACAATTTCTGAAACAACAACATTTTAGAGACAAACTACTTTGAAAGGCTTAAGAACTCTGATCAACATGATGCCCAACTGCGATTCCAGAGGACTGATGGCGAAGTCCATTGCCCACCTCCAGCCAGAGATGGGGTGGACTCAAGATGCAGGTGCAGAATGAGACACATCTTTGGACACAGCCAATGCAGGGATTTATTTTATTTGACCCTGCAGATTTGTTATGAGGGTTTTCTTTTTCTTTTTTTTTCTTTTCCTGGTGGGGGATGGGGGCTGACAAGAAAGAGAGAAAAGAAATACCTGTTAATTGTATGCGTGTCTGTGTGTGTGTGTGTGTGTTTGTTTTTGTTTTTGGTGAGGCGATGGGGGTTAAGTGACTTGCCCAGGGTCACAAGTGTATGAGGTCAGATTTAAACTCAGGTCCTCCTGAATCCAGGTGCTTTATCCACTGCACTACCTAGCTGCCCCCTGTTAATTGTTAATGGAACAAAACAAACAAACAAAAACAACAGACTCCCCACTCTCTGAAGTGTATCAGGAGGCACTGAGCCTCTGCGGTTTTCCTTAGTCCTGGAGTCTACTTACTTCCTCATTTCACAGCTCTATGCATTGAGGTCATTAGAAGCTCCATTCGATTGGGTGATCATTCATTAATGTCCTACCTGGTGCCAGGCACTAGGCCTCCATCTTCTCTTCAAATTATAGCCTTAGAGAGTTGCCTCCATCATTGATAAGTGAAATGACTTGTCCAGGGTCATGCCAGGGGCAAGGCTTAAACTCTGTTCTTTGTGGATCCAAGGCTGGCTTTCAGTCCACTGGACCTCATATGAGGTAAAGACAAATGAATTTCTTGTGTGTGTGAGGGATCTATCACAGGCCTCATGTTAGGATGGATAAGCAACGTGAGAGCAGGGACTGGGTCACTCTTGCTTATGTAGCCTGGAATACAGCAGGCGCTTAATAAATGCTTGCTGATTGATTGTGGTGGATCTGGGTTTTGAGTGAAGCTAATGATTCTCACAGCCAGAGGTAAGTAGGGAGTGCATTCCAGGGCCTGAGAACAGACTGTACAAAGATGGAATCTGATAGATGAGTGAGCAGCACGTTGGCCATTTGGGCTGGAACACAGTGAACAAGGGGGAGTAATGTGCCTTTGGTATGGAAACATATGTTGAATTGTGAAAGACTTTAAATGCTGGAGAAAGTAGTTTGTTTTTTTATCTTGGAGTTCGTAGGGATCCACTTCTATTCTCAGTGGGGAGTGACTGTGGTCAGACCTGGGCTTTGGCTCTCACCATTTGGTGGTTGTGTGAAGATGGATCAGATAGGGAAGAGGCTGAGCATAACTACCTCCCAGACTAGGGGGTATTTAACATTCCTGCCTTATTCTCTGCAGTGCCAATTCTCAGGCTAATTCAAGCGCTCTCTCTCTCTCTCTCTCTCTCTCTCTCTCTTTCTCTTTCTCTTTCTCTCAGGACAATGAGGGTTAAGTGACTTGCCCAGGGTCCCATAGCTAGTGTCAAGTGTCTGAGGTCAGATTTGAACTCAGGTCCCCTTGAATTTAGGGCCGGTGCTTTATCCACTGTGCCACCTAGCTGCCCCCAACCATAATTCTCTCAGGGCCTGGAATGTCCTTTTCTTCCTAACCCCCCAAATAGGGGTGGTGCCCTCTTTTCTAGGACATTCCATGCTGAATTAGGGTTGGTCTGCCTGGATCCTGTCTTGAACTCACTGGTCTAATACACGACATCAGCCAGTTCATAATATTTCCAGGGCCATGGTGGGGTTTTGCATGATCCATTTATATTCTTCGATGGACTGACCTAGCTTTCCCTTCACCAAAACCAAGGGGAAATTTAAAAAAAAAAAAGGTCTTTAGGAAAGGGAAATGGCCCTGGAATTAAGCTATGCTAAAAAATCAGAATTGAGAGGGCTAGGTGGCACAGTGGATAAAGCCCCAGCCCTGGATTCAGGAGGACCTGAGTTCAAATCTGGCCTCAGACACTTGACTTACTAGCTGTGTGACCCTGGGCAAGTCACTTAACCCTCATTGTCCTGCAAAAAAAACCCAAACCCCAAACCAAAAAAAATCAGAATTGTCCAACCCCTAACATGTTCCTGCCCATTCTAACAAGTTCACAAAAGATGTTATGTTTGAATGCCAGCCTCCTCCCAACAGAGACTTTGGTTACTGTTGCTATTGTTGTTGTTGGTCCTTCATTCTCCAAGAGGACCATGACATGTCATGACTTGCAATGAATTAGATTTAAATGAGGAAGGGCTATGCAAAGTCATCAGCTTCACTCTCTCTTCAAGAGCCATCTGGGTCCAGTGGCAAGATATATTATCAAGACAACTGGAGATAGCCCTGGATGTTTGAGGCAATCAGGGTTAAGTGACTTGAATCACACATCTAGTAAGTGTCTGAGGTTAGAGTTGAACTAAGGTCCTCCCCACTTTACTCTATTCATTGTGACACCTCGATGCCCCCACTACTACTATCCCTTTAAGAAAGAGGGATAGAGTGGGGCAGCTAGATGGCACAGTGGTTAAAGCACCGGCCCTGGAGTCAGGAGTACCTGAGTTCAAATCTGGCCTCAGACACTTAACACTTACTAGCTGTGTGACCCTGGGCAAGTCACTTAACCCCCGTTGCCCCACAAAACAAAACAAAAAAACAAAGAAAGAGGGATAGAATTTGGGGGTGATAGTTAACTGTTTTTGAGAAAGTCTGAAAAAAAGTCTGTGAAGAAAGATGGCAGATTAGAGGCAGCACCCCAATGGAATTCTTTCAACATTTCTCTCCCAACAACTTTGAAATAACACCTCGAGGAGGCATCTAGGTGGCACAGTAGATAAAGCACCAACTCTGGATTCAGGAGGACCTGAGTTCAAATCTGGACTCAGACACTTGACACTTACTAGCTGTGTGACCCTGGGCAAGTCACTTAACCCTCATTGCCCCACAAAAAAAAAAAGAAAGAACACCTCAAGTCAAATTTTGGAGCAGCAGAGCCAAGTAAAGCTCAGGTTGAGACAGATTTCTGGCTTAAGAAAACTTAGGAGAAGTCTGTGACACTGGGGCTGAGGTCTGTACACAGTCCACACCTGTGGGAACAGCTTTGGGGATTTTCAGACCAGAGATGGTAAGGGGGTTGGACATCTGGTCAGAAAGAGATTACAGAGTTTAGTTGGCACTGTGTGTAGCTTTCTAATACTGATTGGCAACTCTATTGACCATAAACAATTCTAGGTTGCAATTCTAGGATGGAAAAGAGCATTTGTGGTGCATCACAGAGAAATTGGGGACCTGGTCACAGTTCCAGGAACACTAGTTTTTGTAGCTACAGGAGAACAGGGGCCCTTCCTGGGTAAAGACCAGAGCACAAATCAGAAAGTGACCACACCTCTACCTAGATCATATAACCTTGGAAGCACTGAAAACTTGCAAACCCACAGAATTATCTCTGAAAACAGCAGCACAAAAAAGCCTGAAGCTTGGGGACAGTGCCTTCCCACCCTTAGGTGAGCAGAATACAACTTTAATATAAAATTCAAAGTCAAGAAATAGACAGGTCATATGAGTAATTAGCAAAAACAAATATCAACCATAAAAATCTACTTTGGTTGCAGAGAAGACCAAGCCAAAACTCAGAAGACACTGAAAATAGCTATAAGCAAAGCCTCAAAGAAAAATATTAACTGGATCCAAACCCAAAAAGAGAATTCTTGGAAGAGTTAAAAAAGAGATAAGTAAAAGTGGTTGAAGGAAAATTGTGAAAAGAAAAGAGAGAGAGGCAATAACATTATATAAAGATAACTAATAGCTTAGTAAAAAGGGCAGCAAAAATACTAAAGAAAACACATTAAAAATTGAATTGACCTAATGGTAAAAGAGGCAGAAATATTCACTAAAGAAAAGATTAAAATTAGAATTGGGCAAGTGGAAACTAATGACTTCATGAAACATTAACAAACAATAAAAACAAAGTTAAAAGAAAGTCTGTTGGGGCAGCTAGGTGGCACAGTGGATAGAGCACCAGCCCTGGAGTCAGGAGGACCTGAGTTCAAATCCGGCCTCAGACACTTGACACTTACTAGCTGTGTGACCCTGGGCAAGTCACTTAACCCCAATTGTCTCACAAAAAAAAAGAAAAAAAAAGAAAGAAGTCTGTTACGCACTGTGAAAGAATTGAGAATTTTCTTAAGAAGACCAGAGCTAACCATCATCAAGAAAACTGGTAGTAACTTGGAGAGTTAATTGTCAGCTTTGAGGTAATCTAAAGAGACATTTTGAGAGAACTGAGTTTAACTCTTATTCTGTGGAAAAGACATTCTGGGGAAATTCCTGAGAGACTTTAACTGCCAGTTCTAAGAGAATTTAATTGTTAGTTTGTGGTTCCAGAGTTTTGGGGGAGTCAGCAGAAGTAACTCTGGCTGTCACCTTTCTCACAGCTGATACATTGTTGAAATATTTATCTATATTTCTTAATTATTGGTTACTGTTTAAATTACATGACTAGGAATATTGATGTTGGTCTAAGACTATAAGTTTGTAGTGTGAGGCAGAAAGGAGAGAAAGTTTATAAGGAATGAAATTCTGTTTTTATAAGCTGGGGTTGAAGCTTGGAGCTAATTAGTTGATTGAGAGGTTTTTAATTTATAGTAATTTATGGGGAAATATAATAACATATTCCTTTATTTTCTTTCAATCCAGTAAGAAAATGAGTCAGGAAACAAGCTAGTAGCAGCTTAAAGGATGATGGTTAGATGTATCTGTCCTTGAGAATACCTTAGAGTTATACCCTCACATCTTGCATCTCATCCCTGCAAAGCTATAGGTGGGTTAGCAAAAGCCATGTAGCACTTGCAGCCTCAACCCTGTTACATGTGGAACATAACACAAAGTCTGTTATCCTTACATTTAGAATCCTGTTCCTCAACTTGTGGGATCTTGATGTTCTAGCCCTGAATCATGTGTGCTGGACTCTGTATTTCAATTTGTGTATGGTTTGACTATACACAACTCTAGAACCCAGAATTCCTTCTAGCTTGAACCCTTTGGGATTCAGGACACCTGAGGTTGACTTTTCTGGAGCGGGATGGGTTGTGAAGTGCTTAGGAAAGGGCAGCTGGGAATTGGGAGCCATAATTAACTTCTATTGTTGACATACAGGGTAAATCCCAGGAAACTCCAGGTATTGGAGGAAGGTGCAGCACTAAAATTTTTAAAGAATTAAATCAATATTTTCTTTATATCACCTTAATCTTCAAATAAATCCTTTCCCAGGGAACTGTATCCTCTCCTCTCCAGTTTTAAAAAAATACCTCTCTCCCCCCTTCATTGAATGCACATCCATTTTCTTCCTTCCCATTTTCCCCACCTCCCTCCCCTCCCCCACCAGTGAAAAAAGAGAAAAACAAAAACCCTGGAACAAATACATACAGTCAAACAAAATCAATTCTGGCAACGGTCACGTCCAACAACATGTCTCAGTCTGTTCTCTGAGTCCATCACCTCTGTGTCAGGAGGTGTTCCATCATGAGTCCTTTGGGACTATGGTTGGTCATTGTATGGATTGGTGTTCTTAAGTCTTCCAGAGCTGTTTGTCTTTATACTATTGTTTTTATTATAGAAATTCTTCTCTTGTTTCTTTTCGCTTCCCTTATTAATTCATGCATCTTCTTAGATTTCTTGGAAATGATTTCCTTCATCATTTTTTTCAGCACAATAGTATTTCATTACATTTATATAATGTAATTTGTTTAGCCATTCCCCAACTGATAACTACTCCTTCAATTTCCAATTCTTTACCACTGCTGCTACTGCTGCTACTGCTACCACTACTACTACTGCTACTACTACTACTTGTATTAGTACTACTACTACTACTACTACATACAGCTGCTCTAAATATTTTTTTATACACATGGGTTCTTTCCCTTTTTCTTTGATCTCTTTGTGATATAGACCTAGTAGTGGTATTACTGGATCAAAAGGTATTATATGTACTTTAATGCCTTTTTGGGGCATAGTTCCAAACTGCTTTCCAGAATGACTGTATCACTTCTCAGCTCCAACAACAGTTCATTAATATTCCTGTTTTCTCACAGTCCAGCACTTGTCATTTTCCTTTTAATCTGTGAGGTGGAATCTCAGCATTGTTTTAATATGCATTTCTCTAATTATTAGTGAGTTGAAGCATTTTTTTCAAATGGCTGTTGCTTTCCTGAAATTCTTCATCTGAAAACTGCCTGTTTATATCCTTTGACCATTTATCAATTGGGTGATGGGAGCCATCTTTTGTAACAATGATTTTTTTTTGGTGAGGCAATTGGGGTTAAGTGACTTGCCCAGGGTCACACAGCTAGTAAATGTTAAGTGTCTGAGGTTGGATTTGACTCCAGGGCTGGTGCTCTATCCACTGTGCCACCTAGCTGCTCCCTGTAATAATTATTTTAAAAGGAAGGGGAGGAAAACAATTCATCAAAGTTAAGCAATATATTAATGCAGTCTGGGAGGGTAAATCATATTCCATACCCACAGTCCCCTTCCTCTCATCTCATTTTTGGGATCAACCTTAGATCCAGGGCTTACAAGAGTCCTTATAGGTGTGCGTTATGAATTCAGTTGGGCAGCTAGGTGGCGCAGTGGATAGAGCATCAGGCCTGGAGTCAGAACTACTCATGTTCAAGTTCAAATCTGCCCTCAGCCACTTGCTAGCTGTGTGACCCTGGGCAAGTCACTTAACCCACTTTGCTTCAGTTTCTCATCTGTAAAATGAGCTGGAGAAGGAAATGGCAAACCACTCCACTATCTTTGCCAAGAAAACCCTTAATGGGATCACAAAGAGTTGGACGGGATTGAAACTACTAAACAACAACAATAATGAATTCAATTGTACAAGGTATCAAGGGGGAAAAAAATCACTGATGTGGTTAAATAATCGTTATTAGAATCTCCAACTTGGAAGGCATC
The DNA here is from genome assembly GCF_019393635.1 of Dromiciops gliroides. Lineage (NCBI taxonomy): Eukaryota > Metazoa > Chordata > Mammalia > Microbiotheria > Microbiotheriidae > Dromiciops > Dromiciops gliroides. The sequence goes on along the minus strand of NC_057864.1, from coordinate 476,188,236 downwards.
CCAGAGGTCAGCTAATTCAACCTGTAACTCTAGAGGACTTACTCCTACAACTTAACTTACCAAACAATTCCCATCTAGCCTCTGCTCAAAGGTAGGTCCAGAGACCTTCTAGGATGGGGAGCCCACCAGCCCCAGGGACAACCTGTTCATTGTGCCTAAGTTTTTCCTTGTATCAAGCTTAAAGTTGCCTCACTACACCTTCTATTCATTGTTCCAGTCTGCTATGGGGTGGGGGGAGGGGGGAATCCTTTAAATACTGGGTGACAAGTCATCCTGTCCCTTCTCAGTCTTCTCCCAATTCCTTTAGCCTGTCCCCACAGGACTTCCCATCCTGTCCCCTTCTTCTAAGGTACTCAGTTCAGTTTCTTCCTTTTAGAGGAGCAAGGTGGCAGAGTCCATAGTGTTGTGTTAGGAGTCAGGAAGCCCTGGGTCATATCCTGTTCCCAACGCTTTGGTGGAGAGGGATCAGATCTGGAAATGACCCTAGAGCACATCTAGTCCAATGACTACTTCGCAAGTGAGGAGCCTGGAACCTTGAGAGATGAAGTGATTGCCCAAGGTCATACAGAGATGGAGCTCAGATGTCAGTTCAGGTCCCATGACTCTGAATAGAGAACTTGAGGTTTTATGCTGCGGAGCTAAGTGATCCTAGACAAGCCTTTAACCTCTCTGAGTGTCAGTTTCTCTTCGGTAAAATGACAATAATACCTACAGTACCTACCTCAGCGTGTAGTTGTCTTCCACTATTACAAATAATATATGTAAAGTGTTTTGTGGATCTTAAAATACTATGTGAAGGGGGCAGCTAGGTGGCACAATGGATAAAGCCCCAGCCCTGGATTCAGGAGGACCTGAGTTCAAATCCGGCCTCAGACACTTGACACGTACTAGCTGTGTGACCCTGGGCAAGTCACTTAACCCTCATTGCCCAGCAAAAAAAATACTATGTGAATTCCTATTTTCCCCTTCTTCTTCCCCTCCTTCTTTCCTCCTCCTCCTCCCTTTTCTCTCTCCCCTTTCTCTTTTCCTTCCCTCTCCTCCTCCTTCCCTCCCTCTCTTCTCCCCCTCTCCCTCCTCTTCCACTTTCCCTCTGTTTTCTCCTCTCTCCTCCTCCTCCTCTTCCCTTCTCCCACCTCTTTCTCCTCTCCTTCTCCTCCCTCTCCTCTTTCCTTCCTCCTCTGTCTTCCCCAGCTCCTCCTCTTTCCCTCTTCTTCCTACTCCCCCTCCTTCTCCTCTTTCTCTCCTTCCTCTCTTTTCTTTCCCCTCCTTCTCTTCTTCCTTCCTTCCTCCTCCCCTCCTTCCCTCTTCCCTCCCCTTCCCCCTCCTCTCTCTATTCTCTCTCTTTTCCTCCTCCTCTCCTCCCCCTCCTCTTCCTCTTTCCCTCCTCCTGCCCCTTTTCCTCCTTTTCCTTCTTCTTCCTCCTCCTCTTCCCCTTTAAATGTATCACCCAGAAGTAAATGCATATGTTTGCAGCATTTCATTCATTATCTCAACTGATCTTCATTACAATCCTATGATCTATGCAGGGCAGGTATTACTGTTTCCATTTCACAGATGAGGAGACTGAGCCTCAGAAAGTTTGTCAGTTATCCCAGGTTGTACATCTAGTACAGTAAGGGGTAGGGCTGAGTCTTGGACCCAGGCCTTTTTTGGGGGGCCTGGGCAATGGGGGTTAAGTGACTTGCCCAAGGTCACACAGCTAGTAAGTGTCAAGTGTCTGAGGTCATATTTGAACTCAGGTCTTCCTGAATCCAGAGCTGGTGCTCTATCCACTGTGCCACCTAGCTGCCCTGACTCAGGCCTTTTGACTTCAAATCCATGCTCTTTCATTGTTGTTGTTGTTTTTTTGGTGAGGCAAATGGGGTTAAGTGACTTGCCAAGGTTCACACAACTAGTGTTAAGTGTCTGAGGTCGGATTTGAACTCAGGTCCTCCTGAATCGGGGGGCCGGTGCTCTATCCACTGCGCCACTTAGCTGTCCCAAATCCATGCTCTTTCAACCATACAGGAAAACCAAACCAAACCCTTGGGTTCAGCTGTGTTGAAGGGATACTATTCCCATCCATTCCTTCACACTAACTACTCATGAAGTTTAGCTGATTCTCAAGGAGCCCGGGAACAAGCAGGAACTGTGGCAGGTGTACTTTGTTGTAAGGTTTATCTGATTACAATACAAGACTGGGTTACTGCATGTGCAGCCTTCCTAGTTTATGGCTCCCATAAATGTGAAAGACTTCTCTTGACAATTTGCAAACATCAGGGGGAATATTAACTGGTATTGCATCAAAGGCTGGGGGTAAATTAGAGCTGAGGAAGTACACCAGAGTCAGGACCATTCTGGGAGATCTGTCCTTCAAGCCAGATGCAAGCAGGGTCTCCTCTATGATCCTCCCACTCTGTTAATGTGATTGTACATATATAACCTATATCAGATGCTTTCTGTCTTGGGGAGGGGGGAGGGAAGGGAAGGAGGGAGAAAAATTTGGAACCTAAAATCTTATGAAAACAAATGTTGAAAATGAAATCTTCCCACTCTGGCCGGAAAGAAAACTGGCTCTCTGCTCCCTCCCAAGTTTATTTAAACATTTAAAGCTTTATCAAATGTGCTGTTTAACAAGAAGTCAAACAAGCAACACTTCTTGACCAAAGAGAGAGTTTATTTAAGATTAGGGCCCTATCAGTTGTTGCTTAACCACTAAATAAAAAGGTTGCTGCTTATCTTCTTCCAGAGGCCATGTTCCTCATCTGAGGAAGCTATGGCCTCCTGGTCTCTTGGGACTGAGGTCTCATCCCTGGTGCTAAGCCCCTGTCCCTAGCACCGAGTCCCTGTTCTTGGCACCGTGTCTATTGTCAGCACTGCAATCTCATCCCCAACCCTGGGGTCCCCCCCCCATCCTTGGCACTGAGCCCTGTGCCTTACACTGAGCCATCATCCCTGACTCTGAGACCCCATTCATGACACTGAACACCCATCCTTGGCACTGAGCCCCCATCCCTGATGTTGCTCTATCATCGCTGACATAGTGTCTACAGGGAGGCAGCCTAGGGAATAGAGCAGTGCAGGCAGGAAGACCTGAATTCCAATCCTGCCTCAGATACTTACTTACTTTACTGGCTGTGTGACTCTGGGCATGTCACTTAACCCTTCTTAGTCTTAATATCTTCATCTGTGAAATGAAGATAATAATAGCACCTGCCTCATACCTACCTTGGTTGTTATGAGGATCAAATGAGATAGCATATATAAAGAAGAGCTTTGCACACCCAAATGGGCTATTTAAATGCTAGCTGCTGGCCCCTCCTCTTCTTCCTCCTCCTCTCTCTCCTCCTCCTCCTCTCCTTCTCTTCTCTTTCTCCTCTTCTTCTTTCTTCTCTCTCCCTCCTCCTTTTCTTCTTCCTCCTCATCTTCTTCCTCTTCTTCCTCCTTCTCTCTTTTCCCCTTCCTCCTCCTCCTCCTTTTCCTCCTCTTCCTCTTCTCTCTTCTTCCTCTTCTTTCTTCTCTCTCTTCTTCCTCTTCCTTTTCTTCCTCCTCTTCATCTTCCTCTCTTTCCTCCCTTTCCTCCTCCTTTTCTTCTTTCTCCTCTTCATCTTCCTCCTCTTCTTCCTCCTTCTCTCTTTCCCCCTCCTCCTCCTTTTCCTCCTCTTCCTCTTTTTCTTCTCTCTTCCTCCTCTTCATCTTCCTCTCTCTCCTCCTTTTCCTCCTTCTTTTCTTCTTTCTCCTCTTCATCTTCCTCCTCTTCCTCTTCTCTCTTCCTCCTTCTGTTTTCTTCTTCCTCACTCAGGCCTCTAATTGCCATGCTCTCATCTGCTCTCATGATGTATTCACTAGGGTCGGTCCTGGGCTTTCTGCATTGGTCCTCACCTCCAGGAAGTTCTCAGCCACTGTGAACTCTCCTAGCACGCATGCTCCTGAAACCAGGCGAGTGAGAGGGAGGGGAGCTTTACTACTCAGTGGGTTCTATAGAAACAATGCTGAGAACTTGGAGTGAGTCTCTTGACCTCTCTGGGCATAGTATCCTGATCTATAAAAAGGGATTTAACTAGAAGGAGCTCTGAGGTCCTTTTGTGTTCATGATCCCTGAAGGGCCTGGGTGGGGATTGGATGGGTGCCTAGGGGTACAGGATGAGCCTGCAGGATGGCCCTGAGTTTGATGGGGAGATAGGACATTTCCACCCCATCCTGCCCCCCCCCATCAACTCTCCAAGGCACTGACTGACATCTTTGTTTTTCAGAGCTGAGGTTTTCTGTGCAGCCCTAGGGGTCCACACAGGGGTGGGGATGGGGCCTTGTTCTTTATGGAGGTGAATTTCCTGTTCTTTTTTTGTTAAATGAGGCTTCCAAGGCTCGGGCCCTGAAGGGTGTGTCAAATCCCAGTGTTTCTGGCTTAAGTCAACTGAGGACTTGGGGGGGCAGAGAACAAGTGGAGGGAGTGTGTGTGTGTGTGTGTGTGTGTGTGTGTGTGTGTGTGTATATCTAACTGTCTGTGTCTGTGCTTTTCCTGGGGTGCTGCTTGGCCTGGGAGGTTATCGCACCCCAGGGAACCTCTTAAAAGGGGACTTTACCTCCATGAAAGGAGGGGAGGTGAATGTTGTCCCTTGCTTGGTCCCCTGAAATGAGATGCCAAAGGAACGAAAATCTCCCCCTACATCTCCCCCTCCCCAATCCTTTCCTCTTCCCTCTTCCCTCCTGCCCTTGGCCCTGCTCTGGCCAGGCCTCCCTGAAGAGCCGGAGTAGTAAAGCCTCAGCTCTGGGAAACTGGTTCTCCAACAGTGAGTGAGATTACGGGGCGTGTGCTAGGGAGGACGGAGCCAGAAGAGTGTGTGAGTGTGTGTGTGTGTGTGTGTGTGTGTATGTGTGCGGCTTGTGTTTTAATTTGTGGGTGTGCCGTTCTTGTGCACGTGTTTGTGGAGATCTGTGTGTGTGTGTGCATCTGTACATGTGCCCTGACTGGGTGTTTCTGTGGTGGCTGTTTGTGCATATTTCTGTATATGTGAGTGCATGTATGTGCACGTGTGTGTCAGGGTGTGTATCTGCGTGCATGTGCAAATGTATGTGTGAGGTGGATATGCAGAGCATGTGTGTTCTGTGTGCCCTTCTCTGGGTGGGGTGTGTGTGTGTGTGTGTGTGTGATTGAATGTGGGAAGTGCATAAGAATCTATGCCAGATGTATGTGTGTTGCGGGGAAGGTAGGCAGGCATCTGTGTGCAGTGTGTTTTTTTGCATTGCATGTGCCCTCTGTGCATATCTGTGTGTATATGGAAGATGCACCTGCGCTTGTACTCTTGACTATACGTGTGTGTTATCTGAGCATTCAGTCACATCTGTGTAGGTTTATGTGTGTTCTCTGTGTGTGTGTGTGCAAGGTATTCCTGTGTTCATGCAGGAATTTGTGAATTAGTGTGTTGTTTGTATGTTATATATATATATATATATGTTGTATTCCTGTTTTTGTATAAGCAGAAGGTACACTTGTGTTTGTGTAGGAGTATGTTATATATTGTTGTGTTATTTGTATGTGCAGGCACACCTGTATATGTGTTGTATTGCTATCTCTGTGTGAGCAGAAGATACACTTGTGTTTGTGTTAGAGTGTGTTGTGTATCGTTGTGTTTTTTGTATGCACAGGCACGCCTGTGTGTGTTTGTTGACTCAGCTGGACTCTTAGCTCTAGAGCTGGAAGAGACATTAGTGGAATCCAGTCCAAGCCCCATATTTTTATATATGGGGAAACTGAGGCATGGGTGTGGGTGTGGGTGGGGGAGGGATGTCCAGGGTACCACAAGACTGATTTGTGTGTGTTTGGGTCTGGGTGCCCAGCTTTGTGTTGGGTTGTGTTCTGAGAATGTGTCTGAGAGTGTGTTGTACAGGTGTGGGGGGGTGGGGGGGGTGGGGGACTGTGTGGAAATGGGTGTGTATGGGTGTGCCACACATACAAATCAGCCCCCTCCCATCTCACTATGCTCTCTCCTGGTAGTTTTCCCTGCCTCTAGCCCAGCCTCTGAGGACAACATGCATGTGACAGAGAAAGGGCAGGACAATCTGAGTCACTCCTTTCTTTGACTTCTCTTGCCCCGCTCCCCCGCTTTGTAGAAAGTCCTTCCTTGTCAGATGGACAGTGGTATCGCCCAAAGCCATAAAGAGGTGGCTAGAGTCAGTCTTTCACTTTCTGTGGCTCAGCTTTCATCAGAACTGGCCCAGCTGGAGACCAGGAAGATGCTGCCACATCCTAGTATCTTCAATCATATGCCCTGTTGCTCGACCAGGGCAAGGTTGGAGGCTAAGGCCACTTCGGGACTTAAGGGCAGTTGGGACTCCCAGGCCTCTGGGTTCCTGTTCTTTTCCCCATTCCTGGTTACTCAGCATCCTCCCAAACTGAGCCCCCATCCCTGGCACTGAGCCCCCATCCCTGGCACTGAGCCCCCATCCCTAGCACTAAATCTCTATCTCTGGCACTGAAAACCACCCTTTCCTTGACACTAAACCCTAATCCCTGATACTGAGATCCCCTCCCTGGAAATGAGCCCTCACCCCCTGCACCAAGCACTCATGACTAGGACTCAGCCTCTAGTATTGGCACTGAGTCACATTCCCAGTACTGAGTTCACACCCCTAGCACTGAGACCTCATCCCTGGAAATGAGCCCCATCCCCAGCTCTGAATTCTTCTCTCTGGCACTGAGCCCCCATTCCTGGCACCAAGGACCACCCTGACACTGAGCCCCATCCCTGGCACTGAGTATCATCCTGATGCCGAGCTCCCATCCTTGGCACTGAGACTCCTTCTCTGGAAATGAGCTCTCACCTCTGGCCCTGAACCTCTATTCCAAGGCCTGAACACACTCATTAGCCCCAACAAACCCTTTGCATCATCTGGAACTCAGCCCCATCACTAACACTCAGTCAGTCTTCAACCACAGGACAGGGGAGTATTTTAAATTACATTCAGAACAGGAATAGAGAATAAGTAACAGAGCCAGGCAGTGTGTGTGTGTGTGTGTGTGTGTTTAGGCTACCATGAAGACTTAGAAATCCAATCCTCGATTCAACTCAAGGACCCTTCCTCTCTCTCCCTGATTCCTCCTGGATTGGTGGGTGTACTTCCCCAAGGACCCTGCTTTGCCCAGAGGTGAGACTCAGAGCCCATTCCCTCCTCCTTGGTCCACCATGTTTCTGGGGAGTGACTGACTTTCTGACCTGCACCAGGGCAGTGGGCAGGGATGGCCCAGCCCACCTGCCTCCCCATTCCCAGTAGGGAAGGAGCACTGGACTCATGAGACCCAGGTCCTAGTCTTGGCTATAGCATTATAGGACCTTGATTGAGTCAATTCCTTTCTCTAGGCTCAAGGTGGGTTGGATTAGATAATCTATAGTAGAAAGAGCCCTGAGTCTAGAGTCAAAGGACCCAGGTTCAAATCCCACGACTTGTGCGCAAGGTAGCAATCATATCACTTAAGTCTTCTGGGCCTCAGTTTCCTCCTTTGTAAAATGAACGGTTTGGCTTAGATGGCTTCTGAGGTCCCTTCTGGCTCTGTATCTATGATCCCCTCTGAGGGCCTGGAAGAGGACAGGATTGTGTGTTGGGAGTAGGACCGGTGGACTTATTTCTACCTGAGGAATCATGACAAAATCCAGGTGCACTGGTGCTCATCAGTGCTGGGGATGGGGGTGCGGTGTGTGCACCATAACAAACTTGAAATTCAAGAGGGAAGGACAAAGTGACAAGGGAAGGGGAAGGGACGGGGAGGGGGAGAAAGAAAAATGACGGAGCATCCCCTCTCTGACTTGGGAACCTAGGAATTTCTGAGCACACCCTCACCCATCTCTCATCCTCTTCCTCCCTTCTCCCCCTGCTTATAGCCAGATAACCAGATAGCTTGGGGGAGGAGTGTGTAGTATTTTGAAATGGTTTTCTGGGAGCCAGGGAAGGTTCAGGAAAACTCTTCACCTATATTGCCTTTTTTCTTTGATTTTAATTTTTTTCATTGCTATCTTTTGTTTTAAAATCTCTTCCATTTCCAAATATATATATTTCTCTCTGTCCTACCCAGAGAACCATCTCTTGGAACAAAGAGTAAAAGAGAAAAAAGTTTAAAAAGAAACAAACATGGAATTTTTTAAGTTTTAAAAATGAATGTTGGGGGCAGCTAGGTGGCATAGTGGATAGAACACCGGCCCTGGAGTCAGGAATACCTGAGTTCAAATCTGACCTCAGACACTTAACACTTACTAGCTGTGTGACCCTGGGCAAGTCACTTAACCCCAACTGCCTCACTAAAAAAAAAAAAATTAATGTTAAAAATTGTCTTTATGTGTAATTGTAGAAAAATAAAATACTATGTAAAATGGAAAAAAAAATAAAAAGAAAGTCACAAAGCTACATAATAAAGTTTTACCAAACCAGCTACTGAGTCTGACAGTATATAGAGTATTCCACATCCATAACTCCTCTCCCCCTCCCCCCATGAAGGGGAGGGGTGTGTGTGCATTTTTTCATCTCTTCTTTGGGGGCCAAACTTAGTCATTAGAAATAGTGTTCCTAGGAGCAGCTAGGTAGTGTAGTGGATAAAGCACTGGCCCTGGATTCAGGAGGACCTGAGTTCAAATTTGGTCTCAGACACTTGACACTAGCTGTGTGACCCTGGGCAAGTCACTTAACCCTCATTGGGAAAGAAAGGAAGGAAGAAAAGAAAAGAAAAGAAAAGAAAAGAAAAGAAAAGAAAAGAAAAGAAAAGAAAAGAAAAGAAATAGTGTTCCCTCACTCCTAGTTTCTGGTGTAAAAAATAGATTTTTATGGAATTCTTACTTTTCTCCCTTTTATTTCTGTTCCCCATCCCAGAGTCATTCCTTATAACAAAGAATTAAAACAAACAAAACAAAACAAAACAAAAACAGAAAAGAAAAAAAAGAGGAAGAGAAAGAAAAACAATTAGCAAAACCAATTAATATGTCCAAAAAAAAAAAGAAAGAAAGAAACATCCCAACCCCGGTTGTGTAAGTGACGCTGCTCACTAGCCTCACCCTATTTCCAAAGACAATACTGCCTCCTCCAAGTTGGGAATCTCCCATGGCATTGGCCTTGCTCTCTTCTTGACCTTGGGTTGGCTAATTGTTCCTACAATTGTTGGGACTTCCTGGGTCCTGACAAAGTGTTTTGACTTCTAGGTACCACTAGGGGGCTCCCTCTCCCACCCTTGAGAACACGGTGGCCTCCACCCTGTTCTTGTTTGTATCCACTTCTTATCTCAGAAAATCTAAGGCCTCCCAGTCCAACCCTCTGGGTTTTGTTTTTGTTTAAGCAGAGGAAGGAGAATTACTAGGATCTAAACTCTGCGTTCTTCAACCCAACCCCATCTCCGACTCCCCTCTCTTCCTCCCACTTCCTCCACTTTTTCTCTACTTACAGGAAGGATCTCAGACCATCTAGTCTAATCTCCCTTCCCTTTGCAGTTGAGGAAACAGGTCCTGGAAGTTAAGTGACTGAAAGTCAGCTTAAGAGGTAGGATTTGAACCCAGATCCCTTTGGTTCCAGGGCTAGTGTTTTTCTACCCTACCATATGATCTTCTCTACTTCTCCCCTGGGGACAGAGAGCACTGGAAAAGTCCCTGGTTTGGGAGGCAGGAGATCTGGATTCTATTCCTTGTTTTGCCAGGAATTTGTTGCTTGACCTTGGGCAAGTGACTTCCTACCTCAGAGTCAGAGACACGGGACTAGATGGTCTCAAAGTCCCTTCCAACTCCAACACTACATATGTTTAATAAGTACCTACTGTGTGCTACACACTATGCTAGGTGTTGGGAAATCAAAGACTGTCCTAGATTTTGCCCAGGCAGTTCCTTATTATGATTTCTTTGGGATGAAGTCCTAGTGATGGAATTGAGGGGCGACAGAATCCTAGCTGAAAGGGACCTGGAAGGCCATCTTGTCAACCCCCCTCATTTTACAGGTGAGGGGACTGAGGACTTGAGAGGGGAAGGGACTTATTCAAGGTAAAATAGGTAGTGAGTATAGGGACAGGGATTGCATTTGGGATTTCAATGATATAGAGAACTCTGGACTGATATTGCTTGGCATCTCCTCTCCAATTTATAATCTTAGGGAACTACCTAAAGCACTGAGAAGTGAGTGGCTTGGCCAGGGTCACACAGCTAGTTTATGTCAGAGGTGAGACTTGAATCCAGGTCTTTCAGACTTTGAGGTCAGCTCTCTATCCACTACACAGGTTAAGTCCATTGCTCTTTCCACTGTGTCATGCAGCCTACTGAAAGGTGAGACCCTTATTGCATGTCAGATTGCTGTCTGAAATGATTGACTGGCGTTGATATCAGTCTGAGTATCACCAATAATGTACTAGTGTGCTTGTTTCTCCAGTGCCCTATCAAAATTGAATTTTACCTTTTCATTTTCTGGTTTTTTGTTTTTTTATTTTTGCATTCCATGGTTTAGGGTTACCTTTAAGCTGACTTGATTAATACTTTTCTCATTATTAGGGATTCTTGTTATTAACAACAATTTGAACTTCTTCCTATAGAAATTGTAATTTCCTATTCATTGATCATCACTTTGGCAGTGTTAAACTCTTTGGTGCTTACAAAATCCCCACAGTTATTGTAGGAGTTGTATGACCATAGGTGAGTCAACTTCTCTGAACTTTGGACCACTCTTTAAAGAGGTGAAGCTTGTTTGGTAGCTGTCCCCTTCCCAAGCCCAGGAATTTCAGTCTCTCTAACACAGAAAACAAATTCCTTCTTCCTCTTACTTATCCAGAGCAGATAGGATTCTTTTCAAATGTTTTCAATCACTCTCTTAAATCTAGATAATCTACAAAACAATTCATCTGGCCATGATTTTGTAGTATTTGCCCATTTCCAGAATGTAAGTGCTCACACTGAAAGTTTAACAACTTGCTTTCATGAGCCTGGCTCCAGCACCTCCCAAATTGGGGGCCAAGGTCACACAGCTATTATGTGTCTGAGGAGGGACATAGCTCCCGTGAGATTTCAGCCTTACAAGTCACTTTTCTCGTGTAAGGAGGAGTGAGCGAAGGCACTGGGAGGTTTTGAGATGACTTGCTGATGTTTACAAGGGTTAGAGGCGGTATTTGGGGTCTTTCAGTTATATGGCACTGCTTTTTTATGGGGAAATCACAGGAGACCTCTGGCAGGGAAATGGGACAATGGAAGTAACCTCCTCAAAAGCTCAGTTTCGAGGCACTCTTATAGGAAACCACCCCTCCGGATCCTGCCAGTTTCTAGTATCCCCTCAATCCATAGTTACATTGTATCTGCTTTGTGTATATTTTATATTCACTTTTCTATTTGTTATTTTGCTCTAATAGAACATAAGCTCCCTGAAGGCAGCCACTTTCATGTTCTCAGTTGTATGCACCGTGCTTGACACTGTAGTAGCCAGGTGAGCACGGGCAAGTCAACTCTGAACCTAAGTGGACCAATTATTAAGTGCCTGTTCAATGAATGAAGCACACATGTAGGGGCGCATTTCAAAAGCTGCCAGATCACCATAAGAGAGGAGGGGAGGGCACCCCAGGAGTGGGAGTGGGGGAAGTGATAATGATATGAACAAAAGCTTGGAGAATGGAGTTGAATGAATGAACCCAGTGGGGCTTTCCTTCCTGTCCAGGCTTTTGATTCAGAGTACAAACACTAGACAAACATTGATCTGCCCCCGGTCCCTGGGCTCAGACCTCAGTATCACCATCCTCTTTGTACACACAGTAGGTTGGTTACCCACCTCAGGTCAGCAGTGTAACCAGGGTGGGGTGGGTGGGGCAGGTACATTGGGTGACTGCTGGAAATGGGTCAGAGGTCAGATCTTATGACCTCATAAGATTTAGAGTAGTAAAAAAAGGTCATCCAGTCCAAAGGCCTCATTTTATGGATGAGAAAACTGGCCTGAGACAGGGTAAGTGACTTGTTTCATTCAGGATGTAGAGTCACAGACCACCCCTGGCTCTGGAGTCCCAGGACATAGATTCAAATCCTGCCTTTGACATTTGCTTTCTGTGTGACCTCAAGCAAATAGTTTCATCTCTCTGGGCCACTGTTTTCTCATCTGTAAAGTCAAAGGTTTAGACTCCATGATCCTGAAGGTCCTTTCCAGTCCAGGATTCTGGGAGTCTTGGAAGGGACATCAGGGGTCCTGTGGCCCAACCCTCCTTGAAAGGCAGCTGTGGTACAAAGAAAAAAGAAATGACTCTGGGGTCAAACCTCCTGAATTCAAATAGCACCTCTGATGATCACTAGCTTCATGACCTTGGACAAGGCACTTTACCTCCTTAGGCCTCAGTTTTTTCATCTGTAAAATAAGAAAAGTGCCTCTGAGGTCCCTTCCAGTCCTATATCTATTATCCTATGAGCTTCCATAAGGAAACATTCCTCTAACTTCCATCTGAAGACTTCCTGTGAAGTGCTTACGAGCTCTAGAGACCTCCCTGTAACCCAGACAACCTGACAAGGGTGTGGGAGTGACAGCAGGTATAGAGACACACCTACTTTGTTCCTACTTGGGCATCTGAGGCTCTAGAGAACAGAATTTAGGAAAGGTGAGACAAATGGGTGGGGACAGGTCTGGAAAAGTAGGTGAGAGGGCTGAAAAAGCAGGATGTTAAGAACACACATGACCATATATGAGCTATTTAATCCCCAAACAGCTGCTGTTGGAAAGGCCTGACTCACAAGGACTGATGAGCAGTGATCAGAGCCCGGGTCGTGGTCCCAGGACTCCCGGTTTCTATTCTTGGTTCTCTTGCGAATGACTCACCTGGTAGTCACAGGTGGAATCACTCACCCTCTTGAATGATATCTCTTGGGTTTCTCTTTCCCTCTCTGGGAGACTTTCCTCAGAGCTCTGCCCTCAGGCATGCAATGAATGAAGGGAAGGATAGATTCCCAAAGGCACCAAACTCTAAAAGTGCATCCTGGGGTAGGGGTGGGGATGGATACCTTTCCCTCTTGGAAAGCAGTAGGGGAAGCTGACCTGGAGTGCTAAGAAGACCAAGGGTGAGAAGAGGATTCTCCTATATGGAAGTCTGTCTCTTCATGTGTGATTGAGGGACCTTGGTCAGGGAGGGAGAGCTTGTTAATAAGGTCCAGAATCAGAAAAGGTCTCCCTAGATTCCCCCCTGCGCCCCAGTAGGAAACCTTAAGCCCTTCTTCCTCCTATCCTACCCTAGAATTTGGGCTCGAATGCTCAAACCTCAGCACCTGACTTAAGCCTCTTTCTCCATTGCTGGCAGGGAGCTCAGATTCCAGAATCCACTCTGCTAAGCCTCAAGGCCAAGGAGGAACTTCCGGGAAATCCTTGGCCCCATTTACAAAGACCCACAGCCCAACTCCTCTTGCCTTGATGCTCACCTCCTCAGTAACCTCTGGCCTGGGACCCCTTTGACTGGAAGTGAGGGCAAAGAGCTCCTCCCCAAAGTTCCTTTTAAAGAGGGCACCCAGGCCCAGGCCAGCCATCTTATTTCCCTCTTTTCAGTTGGCTGCATGCCTTTGGACTTCTCTTTCTTTTTTGTTTTTGTATTCCCAGTGTTTAGCACAATGATTGGCATATGGTAGGTCGTTAATACAGGCTTATCCATTGATTTATTGAAGGTACAATTACTGACTTCTTCCACCTTGCCCCAAGGACAACCAGAAGCCTAGTGGAAGAGAGGGCATTTCTTCATGTTCCAATATGGCCCCTGGGAGAGGTACACAGAAGTGGTCACAAGATCACTGGTTTTGGAACAGAAAGAGCCAGAGTTCTGGTCCAGTCTCTTGATCTTATGGTTGAGGCCACTCAATTCCAGAGAAATCTATTTCCTTGCTGAGGGTCACACAAATACTAAGTACTGAACCTGGAATAGTAACCCAGATCTTCTCAGTGCAGACCTAATATTCCTTCTGGTATACCATGGTGCCAACTAAAAGGAGATGAGTTTGGGAAGTGAGGGTAGAGAATAGGGGGTTCCATTTCTGATCTGACTGGGGCATCTTCCAGGCACAGAGTCATTTGTCCAGGGGCAGGAGGGATTGAGGACTAGGGATAGGAGTCTGGACTAACAGTGTGGCTATTATGGTCAAGATTAAGGTCTAAATGCACTGGTGGAGCTGGTCCTTTTCTTAGAGCTCTCTCCTGTGGTGGCGAAAAGAGGAAATGAATGAGGAAACAAAGGTTTGAGCTTCTGAGCACAGCAGTTTATTAAGCAATGCATGCCAATTGCATAACATCAGGTTGAGGTCTCCTCAGCTTGGCACTGGACCCTGAATACAAGGGGAGACAGATTTTTATGCATTCAAAACAATTAATCAAATAAGGCCAATAAATTAAAAGAAAACAATTAACCAGGATACTAAATTAAGTCATTTGATTTCTAACTGAAGGAAAGTTTAGGGACTTTCCAGGTTGGGAGGGGAAGAGTGAACAGGTGTAATTCCCCGAATTCAGAAAGAGCTGTCTCACTCTCCCCAAATGTCTGTGAGCAATCACAGGGACATGGAGACAATAACTGACAGATCAGTGTGGGGCCAGTTTTCAGTTAAGACATATGGTTACTTCAGATGTACAATTGGGAGAAAACTCCTCGCATCCGTCTTCGGTTCTAAGTTGCTGATCAGCATAATCTGGGTCCTTAGTGTGAGAAAATGGGTGACATTAGTGAGGGTCTCTTTTTCTTTCTTTCTTTCTTTTTTTTTTTTTGGTGAGGCAATTGGGGTTAAGTGATTTGCCCAGGGTCACACAGCTAGTAAGTGTTCAGTGTCTGAGGCTGGATTTGAACTCAGGTCCTCCTGACTCCAGGGCCAGCGCTCTATCCACTGCGCCACCTAGCTGCCCCAGTGAGGGTCTCTAAGGAGCAGGTTGAGGTAGTCCAGCTTTCAAGCCACACAGGGGCTGGGTTCAAATACTTCAGTAAGTTTTTCTCACAATTACTACAATTGAATAAAGTTTTCTAACAAGATAGAAATTGGACTAGATTCATAATTGAATAAAAAGGGAACGGAGCTCCAGAATTGAGTCCCAGGATGGAGTAAGTGTGGTTTACTCACTACCTTACCACTTGCTGTTCTCATTATCTCATTCCTTTTCCTGGACCTCTCTTCTTTCTAACCCCTCCGCTAAGTCTCCATGTTTATCACTGAGTCTTTGTCTCTGACAATGAGTCCTGATTCCTATTTTTAAGTTTTCATCCCTTGTCGCTGAGTTCCTACCCAATACTGAGCCTCTCTGATCTTGACACTGAGCCCCTCCAGCCCTAGTATGCCTGATCTTGTTCCTATTCTTAGCCTTGAACCTCCATTTTCATCCCTGAGTTTCCTTCCATCCCTGGGATGGAGTCCTCCTTTTTTTTTTTTTTTTTTGCAGGGCAATGAAGGTTAAGTGACTTGCCTAGGGTCACACAGCTAGTAAGTGTCAAGTGTCTGAGGCCGGATTTGAACTCAGGTACTCTTGACTCCAGGGCCGGTGCTTTACCACTGCGCCATCTAGCTGCCCCCTAGCCTTTTTTTTTTTTTTTGGTGGGGCAATGAGGATTAAGTGACTTGCCCAGGGTCACACAGCTAGTAAGTGTCAAGTGTCTGAGCCCAGATTTGAAATCAGTTCCTCCTGAATTCAGGACCGGTGCTTTATCCACTTCATCACCTAGCTGCCCAATGGAGTCCTTCTTGCTGAGTGACTCCATCCCTGATGCTAAGCCCCTGTCCCTGACCCTTCATCTGTAACACGGAGCCCCAGAAGAATACAAAGTTCTTGAAAACCGAAATTTTTTCACTTTTGATTCTGGATCCCCTGATCTATTACGGTGCCTTGAACAAAGTGGGCACTTGATGGCTCTTTGTTGAATGAATGCCCCATGCAGCATTCTGAAGCCTAGGCCCCATGCCTTAGAAGAGATATTGATTAATTCCCAATCCCACTTCTCACATTGTGGGTTAGCTCAAGTCTCTTTCCCCGCAGTGTTACCTTGGAACCCTCAATTTAATTGCTGTCTCTTTCTCACTGTCTTCTGCTACACACGCACACACCCTTTCCTTTCTTTGCTTCTCAACACAGCTTCAGGGCCACCCAGGTGATGGTGTATAGTTAGTCTCCATGGGATGAGCCCAAACTGGCTGGGTGTGCTCAGAGACTTCCACTGCAGTCAGTCTGTGATTAGCCAAAGACCCTGAGGCTTGTAGAGAGTCTCATGGCCCTTGCCTACTCTCGATAATCTTACACAAGACAAGAGAACAAGTCTGGTGCCTAGCCATGTGCCCATGAGTAGGCTTCTGAGCCTCACCAGGAAGCACTGATTTCCCCTTTGCTATCTCTGATACCCAGCCTCCATTCTGTAGCAATGGGTTCCCATGCCTGATATTGAGACTCTATCCCAGGTAAGGAGCCCCTAACCCAGGCACTGAATGCTTATTCCTGCACTTAATTCCCACTGAACCCTCCATCTCCCATCCCTGACTTTGAGTTTTTCATCCCTGCAATGAATCCCACCCCAAGGACAATTTTTTTTTTCCGCAGGGCAGTGAGGGTTAAGTGACTTGCCCAGGGTCACACAGCTAGTGTCAAGTGTCTGAGACTGAACTCAAGTCCTCCTGAATCCAGGGCTGATGCTTTATACACTGTGCCACCTAGCTGCCCGTGACAAGGACAATTCTTGAACTAAGTAAGCCCCCAGCATTGAGCTCCCGTCTCTGACATTACATTTCTTTTCACACAGTGAATCCCGATTCTTGATACTGAAACCTTGTCCTTAATATCTAAAACAATGAACTCCTATAGTTCATGTCTACACCTAGGCTCCCAGGGGCTTTCCCAGGAGCCATTAAGGCTCTTGGGACATTGCCAGCTGCTTTCCTATTGCTTCTGGCCCCAGATTAGGCTCTGTGCCCCTCAGCCCAAGGCCATGGCCACACTAGCTGCACTCTTGACAAACCCTATTCCAGATTACAGAGAGATTGAGGAGATATCTACCTCCTAACAGTTTGGTTCCCGAACACCTCCCCTGGTCTTGTTCCTTGCTGACCCTAGCATCTCCCCTTTGGAGGAATGGACACGTGAGTTTGTACTTGGGCTCCATTCATGCAACAAGCTTAGGTACATGAGTAGCTTTCAACCAAGTTGTAAAGAGGAAAAACCCTATGATGAGGTGTGACTATAATGAGGTGCCACTGCTATGGCCATGGCCATGGTTGGGAAGCTAGCTGTGGGGCTTGGTAGCTTTGGAAATGCAGGTTATGATTTTTTTTCCTGAGTTTTCAGTGGCTTTTCAGAAAGATTCTGGAATGCCCCCAGTTCCTGGGGTGGAGAGGTTAGCTGTAAGTGATAGGGGTGTACATGTGGGGAGGGGCAGGGCTCAGGATCGGGAACTGCAGATCGTGTTGGGGGAATGACTGGCCTTAGTTTCCCTCTCTGTAAAATGAGAGAGTTGGATTTGATCTTGAAGTTTCTCTCCAGCTCTCAATCCCATACTCCTCTGCCTCCTCCCAGCTTGCCTGGGTCTCCTCATCCTCTTGGTATGCTGGCATGTGCCTGAGACTGTGAATGGGGTTGGGGAGGGTGTGGAGGAGATGATGTTTACATCTTGGCCCAACGATCCACTGACAGCTGGGGCTGGGGCTGAGAAACATCTGGGTGCTCCCAGATTCTATCTAGCTCACTGATAGGTACTGAGTCTCTGTGTTCTTTCTCCAGCACCCCACTGGGACACTGAGGATCACCCAGATCATATACCTGAGTCACTCCTTCAGTTTCTCCTGAGTTGGGTGGGGCTGAGCAAATGCAGTCTACTCTGGGGAACTCTAGTTATTGTCTGGCAATGATGGTGAATTCTAGGGCAGCCCAGGAAGAATTTAGGAACTTGGAAAGGGTGTGGAGGCTTGTATTGGGACCATGTTGGTAGGAAACACCTGGGCTGAGTCAGCTGATACATGTGTATTCCCCTCACCCCAAGGACCCCACAGAAAGCTTGTTTTGCCCAGAAGAAACGTGGGTGGGGAAATGTTGGGCTGAAGTACAGTGCTGGATCTGGAGACATGAGATCTGGTTTGAATCCTAGTTCTGCTACTTACTATCTTTTTTACCTTGTGCCTCGGTTTACTCATCTGTAAAATGAGAAGTTGGAATAGCCTCTAAGATCCCTTCCTGCTCTAATGAATGGGAATAGCTTGAGCCCAGGTATGATTAGTTCAGGGTCAGGCTACCTGGGAGCCAGACCATCTGGCTTCAGGGCAATGGTGGTATCAGCATGAGAAACCAAGTTGGGAGTGGTGTGTATGAACAATCCAAAAGGAAAATCAAATCTATAATACAGGGAAACAGTTATTGAAGAAGGTAGAAAGGGACAGAAAGAAGAGGTCAGAGAAACAGATGGGGGTGAAAAATAGTCCTCCCCCACCCCATGCCATGGTGCAAGTACCTTCCCATGGTGTTCTCTGATTCAAATGGAATCCCCAGTGTAAATCCCCAGAAGTAAATCTTTTCAGTCCTCTGTAATCTTCCTGGTGGCTTAATCATTCAGCTGAAACTCTGAAGTTACCTGTGAATTCTTAGTTGCCACATCTAATGGCTTTTCTCAGTCTTCACCCTTCTTAATTTTTCATTTGGTCATAGTTTTAAATTAACAAGCACTTATTTTTTCCTCTGTCCCACTTACCTGCTATCTCTACCCATGAACAACAAAAGCAAAAACAAAACCCTTATAACAAATTTGCATAGTCAAGTAGGTCCAGTTAACTCAATCTTCACCTTTCTTGATCTCTCAGCATCCATCCACAGTTGGCCAAACTTTCCTCTGGACAGTCTCTCCTCTCTGGGTTTTCATGGAGCTGCTCTTTCTCCTCCCACCTGTCTGAATGTTCCCTTTCAGACTACTTTGCCAGATTGCCTTCCATATCGTGTTCATTAACTGTGAAGGTACTTTTAAAAAATTTTGTACCCTGTGCTCTCTCACATGGGTCTTATCAGCCTCCTATAATTTCAATTTTTATCTCTATGTGAATGATTTCCAGATCACTATATCCAGTCCTGGTTTCTCTTGAACTGTAGTCTGCAGCACCCAACTTGTTTGTGGGACAATTCAAATTGTATATCCTGTAGGAATCTCAAACTCAACGTGTCCAAAATGGAACTCCTTATCTTTCTCCCCAAGTCATTCCCTCTCCATGTTCAGGGGCACCATCACTAACACCCAGTGACCCAGGCTGGCAACCTCAGCATCATCCTTGTTGATTCACTCTCATTCATCCCACAGCTATAATTGGTTGCCAAATTTTGTCATTTCTGTCTCAAAAACATCTCTCATGTATGTCCCCTTCTCTTCACTCACATAGCTCATGTAGGAGGCAAAAAAGGGCTTAACAGAAAAACCTAAGAGCCGAGCTCTGATTCAGATCTGAGCTCTAAAAGGAATTCAGACCCCAGTTAATGGATAACTTAAGACTTGATTCTTCCTTAATACAAGTCAGGGCCTAGTTTCTCCCTACCAACATTAATCAGCACCTATAACAAGAACATAAAGAACTATAACAGTGATTCACTGACAAGACAGAAATTCAAACTGGGAACAAATGATAAATGAAGATATTTTGAAACTAGTCATGGGAATCAAAAAGAGACATGCACAGAAAAGGCCAAATTTGTTCCCAGATTCACCTTATGAAGTGTAAACCCCCAAAACACACCTCCACGGGAAAAGGTACCTGCCTGGGGGGTTGGTTTAGGACCCCAGGAACTCCAAATTAGGATAAGCCCTCCCCCCACCCCGTACCTCCCCAAGGTGGAGATTATTATAATGAGACTGATAATCAATTAATCCATACTATAAATATAACTTTTCTTTCCCTATTCCAGAGATATCTTTCCACTTTTCTGGTTCTCTCCCTGTGTTCACTCACAGTATTGCAATCACACTTGGGAAACTGAGTCACTGAGTTTTGTAATTCTTTTGGAACGACTCACGATCAATTTGACCCTAAATCCAGCCCACATCATAGCCACAACCCTAGTTCTGGGCCTTATCATCTCAGGCTTGGACTATTGAAGTGGCCTCCTAATGGGTCCCCCTGCCTTAAGTCTGTCCTCACTACAATCCATCCTCCACTCAGCTGCTAAAAGGATTTTCCTAAAGTGCAAGTCTGACCTTGCCACTTTCTCTTCACAATGAACTATAGCATCTTGTCATGACCTCTAGAATCAAATGCAAATCTCTTGTCTGATACTTAGAACTTTACACACTCTTCCCCCTTCCTATCTTTACTGTCTCATATAGTATTCCCTTTGTTATGGGCCCAGAGCACCCCAGAAGTTCTCTGGGGTACATCAAAGAACCTCCTTGAGAAACTAAACCAAAGGACAGACATACCTAAAGAGATAAGTGGAACCAGATCTGATGGACCACCACTCTTCATTCCAGTCTCCCTCACCCCTGGGGAGATAAGTTCAGGTGTGACTGCTGCCTTTGTGTCCTGAGGAGAGAGTTGGCTTGAGAGATCCAAAGCCACCCCTCACCCAACTCCCCCAGCCACCACCAGTGGGGGATGGTCCTCCCTCAATAGAGGAACTTTCCACAGTCAGCCGATCACCTCATCGGACCACCATCGGACTTCTATAAAAGTATCTGCCTATCTCCTGCTCGAGGAGATAGGTATCTCAAAGCCACTCTCTGTGCCATGCCTTCTCCCCATGAGAAGAAGTCCAAGGATTTCTCTCTTGGTTTCCCTTCCCCAGCCCCTAAATAAACTACTATCTTATTCTATTGGTTTTGTGTGCAAGAGAGTGTAATTCTTTAAAGAGAAATTCCTAAGGACCCCAAACTCCTATCCCAAACACCTTCCACAAACTTTATGGTCCTGCCATATTTGCCTTATTTGTTTTCCTTTATCTAACATGTTCCATCTCCAATTTCTCTGCCTTTGTATTGGCTACTGACTCCCCCCCACCCCCCATGCTCTCCCTCCTCATCTCTGCCTATCAGAATCCCTGACTTCCTTCAAGACTCAAGTCAAATGCCACCTTTTGTGGGAGCCCATTTCCAATCCTAGCCAACTCTATGTATCTTCCCTCCAAGTTAACTTGTATTTTTTTGCATATCTTATATTATCTGTCAAAATATGTACATGTTATCTCCCCTATTAGAAGGTAAGATCCTTGAGGTCAGGGGGTGGGTGTTTTTACTTTGTCTTTTATCCCTAGTAATTAGCATGGTAGCTGCCATAGAGTATGTGCTTAATAAATGTTTATTGATTGATGGATGGATAAATATGTCAAGGAGGTAGCTTCTCTCCTGAAAGGCAGTCCTTCATCACCACCCATGGATGGTCCCTCAGTCATAAAATGAACATACCCCAAACAGAACTCATTCTATGTCCTCCTGCCCTCTCCCACCATTCTTCCAGACTTCCAGATTTCTACTGAAGGTGGAATCATCCTTCTAGTCATGTCCAACCACTGGCCACATCTTGTTGATTCTACCTTCCACACATTTCTCACATCTCCTTCTCTCCACTCATATTGTTACCATCTTACTTCAGGTCCTTATTACCTCTAATCTGGACTATTGCAAGCCTTCTAATGGGTCCCTCTGCCTTCTTATCAATTTATTATGCACATGGCTGCCAACATTTTGTTCCTAAGGCATTAGTGTGACCATTGTGAGAAAATAATTATTAATAATGGATTTCTTGGGGGACCCAGAGAACAGTTTCTCAGTCCTTTCTCTGCCCCCCCCCCAAAGTCCAATTCTCCTTGAGAAACTATCAGATCTCATCTGGGACAAACCCAAGCGAACAAAAGAAATAGAGATAGATTCTTTTGTCTAGATCATTGAAGGACCCATACCTAGATAATGGACTTTGCCTTGAGCAGCTTGAGTAAGGGTCTTTTCCATTCTTTTCCCTGATGTCATCTCTAGAGTTCATTTTAATGTAGATCACCTTCAAATCATGTCAACCAATGGAATTTAATGATGCTAACTAATTAGCTTTGATCAATGTATAAATGATCTGCCTCTATCAAAAGAGGATAAAAACCCATGAAAGATGTCATGAAGGGTTTTTTTTGGGGGGGGCAAGATGAGTCTTTGCTAGGTCTTCAGGGTTGTGGGAATTTATTTTGATTTGGGGACCCTGCCTTTGGGCTGAGATTAGAAAGCCTTAGGCCCTCAGGTTTTTCTTCTCTGTGTGGGAGGAGCTGGTGGCCCTCCCCCTCCACTTCAGCTGAGCCAAAAAGCCCAGTGGGCTGAGATGCCAGGTCAGACAGCTGGGGGTGGGGGTGGGGGAAGCCCCAGCTCCTTCTGCCCTGAGCCTGAGAGATGCAGGGCTCATCCCGGCCGGCCTCTGGCGTAGCCCGTGCAGAGGTCCCTGGGCACACAGCAGGGGGCATGGGCCCCTGGAGCCCTGGGTGTGGATACTCCAGCGTACCCCCCATCGGCAGCCCTAGTGCAGCTGGCGGATTAGCTTGATGTGTGTGGGCACAGGGAGCCCGAGATTTGAGGGGTGAGAAGGAACATATATAAACGAGAGAGTTAGACGCTGAGGGGGGGCGGACTGATGGTACAGGAGGTTAGAGAAACCAGGGGGCGCCAGAGGACTGGGGAGCCAGAGGACTAGGATGCTGCGGAGAGCAGAGTGGTCAGCACAGGGGACAGGTTGGAGAAAGTAAAGATTAAGAGAACAGAAAGGCTGGAGCACTAAGAGATGGGGGAAGGAGAAAAAGCTAAGAGCAAGAAGGGATGGAGGCCCATATGGAGCAGGGCGGCTTTTCAGTGAGGGGAACGCTAGAAGAAGGTCCATTGGTATGCAGGAGGAGGAAAAAAGTTCCAGGCACAGCAGGTGGAAAGAGACGCGCCAGGATGCAGTCAGGTTGTACATTTTATTTCCCTGTATTCTTAATTTTAAATTGTATCTCATAAATAAACCCTCTGCTGTTAAAATGGAAGAAGCTTCTTAATCTTTTGCTTATCAATTTGGGGAGTGGAGCAGTGTGGTGGAACTTTACAAAGGGCCCATATTAAATAGCAGTCAGATAACCAGTCAACAGTCCCAGGTTAAGTACCCCAGTCAGATCAGGCCCCCCAAATTAGGGAGTAAATAAAAATATTTCTATATTTGAATGGGCCAGTCAAAAGTCCCCAGATTAGTCCTCCCTAGTAAGTCAGCAAAAGTATTTTTTTTTTTTGCAGGGCAATGAGGCTTAAGTGACTTGCCCAGGGTCACACAGCTAGTTAAGTGTCAAGTGTCAGAGGCTGGATTTGAACTCAGTTCCTCCTGAATCCAAGGCCAGTGCTTTATCCACTACACCACCTAGCTGTCCCAGCAAAAGTATTTCTACATTTGAATGGCAACCCAGATGGGACTTACGGCCCAATTATAATTTTTCTAAACTTATAATTTTTCATATAATCGTAATTTTTCAAATAAGGCCAGTTCTAGAATTTTCCAGAATAGTTAATAATTAATTTTTTTCAACAGGATCATCTCTGTCTTTTCTCCCGTTCTCACTGCCATGCTGAAGTTCTCTCCCTGTTTTCTCTATCACTCGGTCTCAGACCATGAGAAGTTAGGGAGACATGTGGTCACTTCTTTACTGGTATAATATTGATAAATTAATAATATGGTTACACCAGACTGATATCTATAGCAATAGTAATTGGGGTTTTTTTTGTTTTGTTTTGTTTTGTTTTTTAGTGAGGCAATTGGGGTTAAGCAACTTGCCCAGGGTTACACAGCTAGTGTTAAATGTCTGAGGCTGGATTCGAACTCAGGTACTCCTGACTCCAGGGCCAATGCTCTATCCACTGTACCACCTAGCTGTCCCCCAATAGTAATTGTTTTTTAAAAAAACACACCGTGTCACTTCCTTGCTCAAAAATCTTCCATGGCTGAAGATTGTCTCTCAGGAATATAAACACATCAGCTTGGATTTTAAAGCCATCTACAAAGAACCCATCCTTCTAGCCTTACTTTCTATTAGGCTTCTTCATGCTTTCTATATAATAGTCAAATTGCCTTGCTGGCCGATTCTCAGAATTCTACCTCCCTCCTTTGTACAAGATCCACTCCTTCCTCCCAATGTCTGGAAGGCTTCCCTACATTCTTCTACCTTTTAGAAGTCTTAAGGGGGCAGCTAGGTGGCACGGTGGATAGAACACTGGCCCTGAAGTTGGAAGAACCTGATTTCAAATCTGACCTCAGACACTTACTAGCTGTGTGACCCTGGGCAAGTCACTTAACCCCAATTGCCTTAAATATCTGGGGCCATCTCCAGTCATCCTGATATATGTCTTGCCACTGGACCCAGAGGGCTCTGGAGGAGAGAGTGAGACTGGTGATCTTGCTCAGCCCTCCCTCACTTAAATCCAATTCACTGCAAGTCATGACATCACCCCGATGTCACAGTCTTCTTTGAGAATGAAGGACAAACAACAACTACCACCATAAGTCTTCATTTCCTTCAAGGATCAGCTCAAGCACTACCTCCTGCAGGAAGCCTTCCTTGATTGAAGGGGGGATTCTTTTATTCTCAAATAACCCTGTATTTATTTGTGTACATTTTGTATTCACCTTATCCCTCTCTTCAGTAGAATGTATGCACCTCGAGGGCAGGTACTATTCCATTTTTGTGGTTGTATCCATGGTAATTTGCATGTAGCAGGCACCTAATGAATGCCAATCGAATTGAATTGAGATGTGGTCAGAGACCTTAGATGAAGAGTGCCTAATTCAAGGTCAGCACCAAGGACAGAGTCAGAGGTGACCCAATTGTTTTAACAACAGGAATTCCCAGTGAAAATAGCACTGGGTTCAGTCAAAAGGCTTGAGTTCGAATCCTCACTTTGCCTCTTGGGAGCTCTGTGACTTGGTTGATTGCTTGACCTCTAGGAGACTGTTTCCTTCTCTAAAATGAGGCCTTCAGATAGATGCCCTCCAAGGTCCCATCAAGCTCTAGATCTGTGAGCCTGGGAGTTATAATTCAATGTTTAATTGCTTTTCAGTATTTTCTCCCCAAAGGAAATAAGTTTATATTAGTGGAATTTCACCTTCCATCATAGAGTGAAAGGAGAGTTTATTTTAAACAGGTGAGCCTTCTTTCAGTGCCTCAGATCCATTCTGTTTGGGCAGCTACCTACTCAGCATATACATAAAGCTTACTGATTGACTTTTTTTGGGGGGGGGAGGGCAATGAGGGTTAAGTGACTTGCCCAGGGTCACATAGCTAGTAAGTGTCAAGTGTCTGAGGCCAGATTTGAACTCAGGTCCTCCTGAATCCAGGGCTGGTGCTCTATCCACTGCAGCGCCACCTAGCTGCCCCCCTTGATTGACTTTTGAAAGCTGTATTTTTTAATGGTTTTGTAGTGACAAGACCCTGTAATTCATTCATTCATTCATTCATCCATTTATTTGTTTGTTTGTTTGTTTGTTTTGTGGGGCAATGAGGGTTAAGTGACTTGCCCAGGGTCACACAGCTAGTGTCAAGTGTCTGAGGACAGGTTTGAACTCAGGTCTTCTTGAATCCAGGGCCAGTGCTTTATCCACTGTGCCATCTAGCTGCCCCCAAGACCCTGTAATTTAAACCAATTTTCAGTCGAAACTCTAGTACATGAGGGCAGCTAGGTGGCGCAGTGGATAAAGCACTGGCCCTGGATTTAGGAGGACCTGAGTTCAAATCTGGCCTCAGACACTTGACACTTACTAGCTGTGTGACCCTGGGCAACTTACTTAACCCCCATTGCCCCACAAAAACAAAAAAACAAAAACAAAACAAAAAAACTCTAGTACTACCTTTTAAAAAGGACATTTTAAGTGCCTACTGTGTTCCCTACCTCTCAGGCCCCCAAAAGAGAGTGTAAGCTTCCTGAGGGCAGGGAACATCTTAATTCTCTGCTGTTCTTGCACATAGTGGGTGTTGAATTAAATTAGAACCCTGCACTATACATTCACAGCTGTTTTTTGTTTGTTTGTTTGTTTGTTTTAGTAGGCTAATTTTTAAAACATATTCTATTTTTAGACCAACTGAATTCAGAATCTCCTGACATTTGAGCTTATTCAGGCAGCATCAAGTGATTGTTTCCGGTAAGTGCATTGCTGGGAGGGCTGGCAAAGGGAGGTGTGGCCCCTCTCCTTGTGTGATGTTTCACAATGATTTTCATTTTCCCCTTTTCTTACTTACAGAAGCTGGGATTGGATTGAGGAGATCATATCAGGTTATCACCTTTTCTCTCCAAAACAATCCAAGAGTTTATGTTCAAACTGACCAGGTTTGATTTGAAAATCTCTCCACCATCTTGCTAGCATGGTGGAACTATTTTAAAGAACCCAGTGCCCAGCATCACTAGAGATGAGCCAAATTGGAAGCAGTTGCCACTTCTATTAACTATGCAGAATGTGGTGAAGCAACCTCTTTCTTGGAGGTTAGTTTCAATAAGTGCCACTGGCTCCCTATTACCTCTGGAATCAAATACACCCATGCCCTGCCCCCCCCCCCATCTACCTCTGTTTGACAGTTAAAGCTCTTCAAAACTTGGCCCCAGCTGACCTTTCCAACCTTATTACACATAATTCTCCTTCTCGCTTTACAGTCCAGCCAGACTGGATTTTTCATTGTTACTCAAAGGTGACATGCTTTCTCCATTCTACCTGCCTTTGTACAACTCTCCCCCATACCTGGAAATCCCTTTCTCCTCCCCTCTATTTCTTGGAATCTTTGGGTTTCCTTTAAACCTCAATTCAGGTGCCACCTGAATTGCTGATCCCCTAGAGGCTAGGCTCTCACCTCTTCTACCATTTTCATATAGCTATGGCTATTCCTATGTCATAGCCCTCTTGGAGAGGGGCAGTGATGGTAGCAGATTCCACCTCCAGCATAGGCTGGAGTAGTGCCTTAGACCTACATAGATTTCTGGGATTTTGACTTTTCATTCATCCCCTGGGCCAAGGATACATCTGATAGGATTTGGTATTGGGATGTAGGAGTTCTGGCCTTTGAAGTCCCTACTATCTCTAGATCTTATTCCAGCACTTAGCACAGTGCCTGGCAAATAGTAGGCACTTAATAAATGTTTATTGATTAATTGATTGATCTGTTATCATCCTGGAAGTGGCCCTAAGTACTGGAAAACTATACCCATGGAATGTAAGTGCTAGTAGGGTTTGTCAAGCCAGAAAGACTTTTGAGTCCTTGAGTTGGCAATTCAGGAAGGCATGATTTTGGCTTGTGTCAAGTGGTTTCCATTATCCTCTGACCTAATCCGTGGTGTGGGACCAACAGACTGCAGAGAAGATGGGTTTGCTCTATGTGCCTATTTGCCAGCCCAAAGTTTTTCTTTAAAGTATTCCTTGGAGTCATGGAGGCTCCCAATTTTTTTTAATATAGTTAATGAAATGTTGCTTTAGAGAATTATAGAAGGAATGTCTCTCTGGCCAAGGGGGGAAATGATATATTTGGAAATGAAGGTGATAAAACCTCCAGAAGAAATCAATACAGAAAAAAACAGACCCTAAATACATCACAACTCCCCACAATATTTCCAAGGTCTTCTGTGATGTATTTATCAAATTATTTCCTTTTCATTTGGGCAGAAAACATCCTTCTCTGAGTTTTTCTTTCTTCTTTGAGTTTTAATGGAATAAGGCAACTTGAAATGAAAATGATCAATAATGGTGATGTGCTAACTCTCATGCTTGGGACCTATTCAAATGAATATTTAGTTTGATAAGAATAGAGTCAAGATGTTTCTTAAATTAAGCCCTATTTCCAAGGTTGCAAATGAATGAAGAGATGAATGAATGAATGACAGAATCAAAGGGAGAAAGAACAGAAGGAAGGAAAGGAAGAAAAATAAAAGGAAGAAAGAAAACTGTAGAAATCCATAGGGAGTTGGCTGTCAGGGAGTAAGGGCTGAGGTTGGGAGGGTAGAGGAATCATGACCAGGGGTTGGGGCACTAAGGGGATACCTATAGAATGAGACAGATCTCAGGCTAGCCTGAAGCTTCATGTGACACAACTTCCTCATCTGAAAATAAAGGGTTGGATTAGATTCATGAGGAATTCTTTACCTTTTTTGGGGTCAAGGCCATCTTTGGCAATGTCTATGAATCAATTCATAGAATACTTTTTTTTGGGGGGGGGGCAGTGACTTGCCCAGGATCACACACCTAGTAAGTGTCAAGTATCTGAGGTTGGATTTGAACTCAGGTCTTCCTGAATCCAGGGCTGGTGCTTTGTCCTCTGCCCCACCTAGATGCCCCAGAATACTCTTTTCAAATGCATCAAACAAAAGGCAGGATAGCCAAGAAAATTAATTATGTTGAAATAGAATTATCAAAATATTTTTTAAATGCCCATTTATTTATTTAGAATTTTCCCCCACCTTACATGTAAAAACAAATTGTAACATTGATTTTTAAGACTTATCAAAATATTTTTTAAATTTACAGATCTCAAATTAAGAACCTCTGGGGATGGCAGCGAAGGTCTATTCCATCTTAAAGTCTGTAATCCTCTGAAAAGGGATGGATGTTTGTACGACCAAGGAGAAGAGAGAGAAACCAGAAAAAGACTTTCCTCCTGAAGCAGGGATGTGGGACTATAATTCCCAGGACCTGCAGAGGGGCCTGTGGAGGATGGGAAATAAGAAGAAGCCCAGGGAGCAGCCAGCCAACCCTGGGGACTAAATAAAGTGTGTGTGCACAGTGGAATGCCTTCTCTGGGTGGGAGGGCTCCAGGCATGGGCTGCCATGCTGAGTGGGCACTGGATGGATGGCTTGGGTGCCCAGGTAGGGAATACTGGATCTCAGGAATGCAGGCAAGGAATTGCACTCCCCCCACCTCTCCAGCTTGTAGGAGGCAGAGAAAGAATACTGGCTTGGGAGTAAGGGACCAGATTCAGATCCTACCCCCTGAAACTTAACTCCCTGTGTAAACTGGTAGGGTAAGGGAAGTCACTTTACTTTCCTGGGCCTCAATCACCTCATCTGCAAAAAGAGGGCAGTGACCTACATGGTCACTGATGACCATTCAGCTCTAGATCAGAAATCCCTAGCTTCCTTCAAACGTCCAGATCAAAGTTTCAGCTCCTACATGAGCCCTGTCTTGAGATTGTCCAGCTGCTAGTGCTCTCCTCCCTAGATACCTTTAAAAAAAAAGTATATGTTTTAAAATTTTTATTCTTGAGTGGAATGTAATCTCCTTGAGGGCAGGGTTTATTTCCATTCTTTTCTCTCTCTTAAAAAAAATTGTACGGGGCAGCTAGATGATGCAGTGGATAGAGCACCGGCCCTGGATTCAGGCGTACCTGAGTTCAAATCTGGCCTCAGACACTTAACACTTACTAGCTGTGTGACCCTGGGCAAGTCACTTAAACCCAATTGCCCTGCAAAAAAAAAATTTAAAAAAATTAAATTAAATTTAAAAAATTGTATCGAGCAAAACTCACAGAAGAAAGTGCTGAAATCATCTTCTAACCAAGAATGGCTTGGAAGGTCAGAAGGAGGGAGCTGCTGTGCAGATACAAGAGTTGAGCCCAACCCCACAGTCACCCAGACACAGATCCAGTCCCAGGAAGGCCTCACCAGAAAAGC
This sequence comes from Dromiciops gliroides, assembly GCF_019393635.1. Lineage (NCBI taxonomy): Eukaryota > Metazoa > Chordata > Mammalia > Microbiotheria > Microbiotheriidae > Dromiciops > Dromiciops gliroides. The sequence continues at coordinate 476,158,675 of NC_057864.1, read as the reverse complement.
AGACCCCCAGAGCCTCTGAATCAGCTGAAGCACCAGTGTTGTCTGGAACTAAGCTCACAGTCTGGTGAGTGGGCTGAGCCCTGGGCAGGGGGGAGACTACAGGGGTCTATGCTGGTGCTAAGGCAGAACTTGGATTTTACATCCCTGCTGGAAACCAGGAGGTAGACTCAAGTAGCAGTGGCCCAGGTGGAGGAGGGGCACAGGCTCGTCAGAGCTAACAACCACAACACAAAAAGCTGGTTGATTAGCAAGTTGGTCTGGGGTCATATAAGGACCAGGGAACAGGCCAGGTGAGTGAAGAACCTGATTCTCCTTAAATCATACCACCTGGGACTTCTTAAACTTGGGATACTGAAGCCTGGAAACAGTGCCCCACTTTAAGGAGCTAAAAGTCAAGTAAAAGAAAGGCAAGATGAGCAGACAGAGAAAGGGGAGGACCATAGAAAGTTTCTTCAGTAACAAAGAAGACCAAGGCGCACCCTCAGAGGAAAATGTCAACATCAGGGCCCCTATATCTAAAGCTTCCAAGAAAAATATGAATTAGTCTCAGGCCATAGAGGTGCTCAAAAAGAATTTTGAAGATAAAGTTAGAGAGGTAGAGGAAAAAATGGAAAGAGAAATGAGGGTGATGCAGGAAAGACATGAGAAAAAAGTCAACAGCTTGAAAAGTCAAATTGGCCAAATGGAAAAAGAGGTACAAAAGCTCTCTGATGAAAACAATTGCCTAAGAATTAGGATTGAACAAGTGGAAGCCAGTGACTTTATGAGAAACCAAGATACAATAAAGCAAATTCAAATGAATAAAAAAATAGAGGGCAATGCGAAATATCTTCTGGGAAAAACTGCTGACCTAAAAAATAGGTCCAAGAGAGATAATCTGAAAATTATTGGTCTTCCTGAAAACCATGATCAAGGAAAGAGCTTAGACACCATCTTCTAAGATATTCTCAGGGAAAATTGCCCTGAAATTCTAGAAGAAGAAGCTCAAATAGAAATTGAAAGAATCCACCAATCACCTCCAGAAAGAGATCCCAAAAGGAAAACTCCTAGGAATATTATAGCCAAATTCCAGAGCTCTCAGGTCAAGGAGAAAATATTGCAAGCTGCCAAAAAAGAAAGAATTCAAGTACTGTGGAGCCCCAGTCAGGATAGCACAAGATCTAGCAGCTTCTACATTAAAAGACCGGGGGGCATGGAATATGATATTCCAAAGGGCAAAGGAAATGGGATTACAACCAAGAATCACCTACCCAACAAAACTCAGCATTATCTTTCAGTGGAAAAAATGGGACTTTAATGAAAAAGAAGACTTTCAGGTATTCATGATGAAAAGACCTGAACTGAATGGCAAATTTGACTTTCAAATACAAGACCCTAGAGAACCATAAAAAATTGGAGCTGGGGGACATACCTGGGGTCATACAGTGGGCAACTGTCTCGTGTCTGAGGCCGGGTTTTGGCTGGGATCTCCCTGGGTCCAGGGGTGATGCTTTGTCCACTGTGTCACCTAGCTAGGTGATGAAATCTTTAGGGTTAAATTGAGGGGTGAAGGGAATTCACTGGGGGAGGGGGAAGGGCAGAAATGAAATCTTACATGAAAGAAACAGGAAAAGACTATGGAGTTGGTCGAGAGATGGGAGAGGAGCAGGGCAGTAAATGAATTTTACACTCAGCAGAAAAGGCTCAAAGAACTTAAACTCATCAGAGCTGCCTCAAGGAGGGACTAACAGACACACCCAACTGGGTGTAGTAATCTGTTTAATCTGGGCAGTAAATGAGCCTAACACTCATCAGAATTGGCTCAAAGACCTCAATCTCATTAGAATTGGCTCAAGGAGGGAATAATGTACACATTCAATTGGGTGGAGTAATCTCTCTAACCCTGCAGGTAAATAGGAGGGGAAGGGGATAAAGAGAGAGGGGGAAAAGAAGGAAGGGCAGAGTGGGGGAGGGGACAGATAGAAGCAAATCCCTTTTGAAGAGTTATAGAATGAAAGAAGATGGATAATAGAATAAATACCATGGGGAAGGAAATAGGATAGAAGGGAAACAGTTAACAATAGTAATCATGAAAAAGAGAAAAGAGGGAAAAATTGTACAAAAAATATTTATAGCAACTCTTGGTGGAGGCTAAGAATTGAGAATCAAGGGAATGTCCATCAATTGAGGAATGATGGAGAAAGCTGTGTTATATGATTGTAGTGGAATGGTCTTGTGCTACAGGAAATGACAAACAGGATGATCCCCGAAAAACCTGGAAAGACTAATGAACATCGATGTTCATTAGTGAAGTGAGCAGAGCTGGGAGGACATTGTGCGTAGTGACAGCAGTATTGTTCGATGAGCAATTGTGAATGACTTAACTACTCTCAGCAGTGCTATGATCCAAAACATTCCCAAGGAACTAATGAGGAAGCTTACTATGCACCCTTATAGAAAGAACTGATAAAAAGAACACTTGTGGATTGTACATATATAACCTGATTGTGATCTTGTGGAGGGGGGAGGAAAGGGAGGGAGGAAGGAAGAAAAATTTGGAACCCTAAATCTTATGAAAATGAATGTTGAAAACTACCCTTACATGTAACTGGAAAATAAAATAAATGTTTGTTGTTGAAAAAAAATGTATCCCCATCAACTAGCACATGAATGAAGAAACGAATGGATATCTGTAGGAAGTGTTGGTGAAGAGGCTTTAGTAGGGATCTGGAGAGATTGAAAAGGACAGAAGGGGGCAGCTAGGTGGCGCAGTGCATAGAGCATAGGCCCTGGAGTCAGGAGTACCTGAGTTCAAATCTGGCCTCAGACACTTAACACTTATTAGTTGTGTGACCCTGGGCAAGTCACTTAACCCCAATTGCCTCACTAAAAAAAAGAAAAGAAAAGGACTGGAACTGGGCACTGTGGCCTGTCATCTTTTTTTTTAATCATAAAAGTATTTTATTATTTTCCAGTTACATGTAAAAATAGTTTTCAACATTTGTTTTCATAAGATTTTTAGTTCCAAGTTTTTCTCCCACCCTCCTTTCCCTCCCCAAGACAGAAAGCAATCTTATATGTACAATCACATGAAACACATTTCTGCATTAGTCATGTTGTGAAAGAAGAATCAGAACAAAAGGAAAAAAACCTCAAAAAAGAAAAAAACAACAAAATGTAGAAACAGTATGGTTCAGGGGCAGCTAGGTGGCGCAGTGGATAGAGCATCGGCCCTGAAGTCAGGAGGATCTGAGTTCAAATCTGGTCTCAGACACTTAACACTAACTAGCTGTGTGATCCTGGGCAAGTCACTTAACCCCAATTACCTCAGCAAAAAAAAAAAAAAAGAACAGGGGAAACAGTATGGTTCAATCTGCATTCAGAATCCACAGTTCTTTTTTCTGGATATGGAGAACATTTTCCATCATAAGTTCTTTGGAATTGTTTTGGGTCATTGCACTGCTGAGAAGAGCCAAGTCTATCACAGTTGATCATCACACAATGTTGCTGTTACTGTGTATAATGTTCTCCTGGTTCTGTTCACTTCACTCAGCATCAGTCCACTTAAGTCTTCCCAGGTTTTTCTGACATCTGCCTGCTCATCATTTCTTACAGCACAATAGTATTCCATTACATTCATATACCAAAGCTTGTTCAGCCATTCCCCAATTTATGGGCATTCTTCCATTTCCAATTCATTGCCAAAACAAAGAGAGCTACTATAAATATTTTTGTACATGTGGGTCCTTTTCCTTTTTTTATGATGTCTTTGGGATACAGACCTAGTAGTGATATTATTGGGTCCCATACAGTCCCCTAGCCCTTTGGGCATAATTCCAAATTGCTCTCTAGAATGGTTGGATCAATTCACAACTCCACCAACAATGCATTAGTGTTCCAATTTTTCTACATCTTCTCCAACACTTATGATTTTCCTTTTTTGTCATATTAGCCAATCTTATAGGTGTGAGGTGGTACCTCAGAGTTATTTTAGTTTGCATTTCTCTAATCAATAGTGATTTAGAGCATTTTTTTTATTTGGCAATAGATAGCTTTGATTTCTTCATCTAAAAACTGCCTGTTCATATGCTTTGACCATTTCTCAATTAGGGAATGACTTGCTTTCTTATAAATTTGATTTAGTTTCCTATATATTTTAGAAATGAGGCCTTTATGAGAAACACTGGCTGTAAAAATTGTTTCCCAGCTTTCTACTTCCCTTCTAATTTTGGCTGCATTGCTTTTATTTTTATAAAACCTTTTTAATTTAATGTAATCAAAATTATCCATTTTGCATTTCATAATATTCTCTACCTCTTGTTTGCTCATAAATTGTTCCCTCTCTGTAGATCTGAGAGGTGAACTATTCCTTCCTCTCCTAATTTACCTATGGTATCACCCTTTATGTCTAAATCATATAACCATTTTAACCTTATTTTAGTATACAGTGTAAGATGTTGGTCTATGCTTAGTTTCTGCCATACTATCTTCCAGTTTTCCAAGCAGATTTTGTCAAATACTGAGTTCCTATCCCAGTAGCTTGAGTCTTTGGGTTTATCAAACAGTAGATTACTATAGTAATTTACTACTGTGTCTCCTGTGCCTAACCTATTTTATTGATCCACCACTCTATTTATTTCTTAGTCAGTACCAAATAGTTTACGTAAGTTTTTCTTTCTTTTGTTTTGGTGAGGCAATTGGGGTTAAGTGACTTGCCCAGGGTCACACAGCTAGTTAAGTGTCAAGTGTCTGAGGCTGGATTTGAACTCAGGTACTCCTGACTCCAGGGCCAGTGTTTTATCCACCGCACCACCTAGCTGCCCCCCACCTTTTTTGAGGGGCAATGAGGGTTAACCAAATAGTTTTGATGACTGTCACTTTATAGTATAGCTTCAGATTTGGTATGGCTAGCTCACTTTTCTAGATATCTTTTTTTTTTCATTAGTTCCCTTGATATTCTTGACATTTTGCTCTTCCAGATGAATTTTGTTATTATTTTTTCTAACTCTATAAAATTATCTTTAGGTAGTCTGATTGGTATGGCATTGAATAAATAAATTAAGTAAAATTGTCATTTTTATTATGTTAGCTTGGCCTATCCATGACCAATTGATATTTTTCCAATGATTTAGATCTGATTTTATTTGTGTGAACATTGTTTTGTAATTGTGTTCATAGAGTTCCTGGGTTTGTCTTGGCAGGTAGACTCCCAAGTATTTTATATTATCTACAGTTACTTTAAATGGAATTTCTCTATCTCTTGCTGCTGAGCTTTGTGGGTCATGTATAGAAAAGCTGAAGATTTATGTGGATTTATTTTATATCCTGCAACCTTGCTATAAAGTTGCTGTTTCAAGTAGTTTTTTAGTTGATTCTTTAGGATTCTCTAAGTATACCATCATATCATCTTCGAAGTGATAGTTTTATTTCCTCCTTGCCTATTCTAATTCCTTTAATTCCTTTTTCTTCTCTTATTGCTTAAGTTAACATTTCTAGTACAACATTAAATAATAGAGGTGACAATGGCACTGTGCCCTGTCTTCTTAATACATTTCACATCTATTTTGGGGTGTGGGACCATGAGGGTCTTTATTTTGTTTTCTTTTTTTGGTGGAGGGTTTTGGAGGGAGGAGTGATAAGTGGATTATTTATTTATTTGTTTGTTTGTTTGTTTGTTTGTTTAATTATTAAGCGGCTTTCCTGTGAAGCAAGATTGGTTAGTGAGGGCTTGGGGAGGAGGGTCTAAGAACCATATAGGCAACTTTGAGACCTGGAGATTGGGTGGGGTGGGCAAAGAGGGGACATGCAGGGTTTGGGAGGGTGGCCACCAGGAATGGTTTGTAGAGCTAGGAGAGGGTTTTAGAGGGTGAAAAGGTGGAGGAGGGAGGGGTTGGGGGAATCTTTGAGGGGGAAGGTTAGGCCCTGCTTGGGGGTAGAGAGGGGGAGGAGGGGGACTGCCCTACAGTCCTGTTCCTGGGAGCTGGTTCCAGTGGGTGTGACTGGGTCAGCTCAGCTGGAGGTCAGTCAACAGTCATCTTTGCTTGTCTCCCTGCCCCCTTCAGTAGAACAGGTTCTTCCAAATAGTTGTTGCAGGTTTGGCTGGTATGGAGACAGCCTGAGTTAATTACCTGCTTCCTGGGAACTGCCTCCTCCTGCCCCCCAAGGTTTGCAAACCTCTTCAGAGAAGGACCACCTAGACCAAAGGTAGGAAGGACTTTAGAGGTTAGCTTGTCCAGCCATCTCATTTTACAGATATGGGCACTGAGGCACAGAGAAATAATGTTACTTGCCCAAGGTCAAAGGTAGTAAGCAACAGGCAGAATTTGAATCCAGATCCCAGCTTTTCCAAAATCAGCTCTTTTTCTTCTATGCCACCCACCTACTTTTTTCATAGGGCAGGGAGAAGAGCAGTTGATAAGGCTTAGTTAGGTGGGGACTATGCTCCGGCAACAATCAGTCAACAAGTATTTATTAGGTGCCTACTCTGTACCAGGTCCTGTGAATACAGTTACAAAAATAAAAGTCCCAGTGCCCAGGGAGTTTTTATTATATCTGGGGTCAGCTGGAACTTGTCCATGGATTTGACCACTGGATCTTCTTTTTCTTTTGCCCCTAAACATCTGGCCATAGCTCCCAACAGCTGGAGTTAAACCCTTTCCTCAGTGTTCATCATGGGGTGCCTGGGTTCTAGCCTGTTCACAATTAGGCAACTTTGGCTTCCAGTGGGCCCAGGGGAATTATGGGAAGGGATGGGGTTTGCAGGGTAAGCACAGAGCCATAGGTAGGGATTTCTGAAGGAGAGGATAGGACTGCATTGCTAGGAAGCCCCTGACACTTAGTTCTCCATCCCAACCACTCAGCCTGGATCCCTAGCAATGAGGCTCCAACAGTGGTTAGCACACAATAGGCACTTTAGTAAACATTTACTGATTGAACCCCCATCTCTGACATCTGGTCTCTTCATCTGTAAGTAAGAGGGTACTTAAAAATGATTTAATGAACCATGAAGGACTTATGAAAATGGCAACCCATCTACAGAGAAAGAAGTGATAGTATCTGAAAACAGAAGGAAACACATTTAAAAAAATTTTTTTTCCTCTTTGACAATTCCTCAATCTGAAGTTTTGGGGTTTTTTTTGACTGTTTTCTCTCACAACCTAGCTAATGTGGGAATGTTTTCCATGACTACTCATGTATAACTTATTTTGAAATGCTTGAATTCTAGTGGATGGGGGGTGGGAATGGAGGGGGAAGAGAAGTTGAACACAAATTCTTTAAAAATTGATGTTAAAATTTGTTTTTACATATATTTTGGAAAATAAAATTCTATTCAATTAAAAAAAAATGATTTAATGTATGCCAAAAAGAGCTTAAAGCCCAACCCGACCCCAGCTTCAGACACTCACTAGCTGTGTGACCCCTGAACGGTTTACTTAACCTCTGTCTACCTCAAGTGCTGAATCTGCAAAATGGGGATTAACATTAACACATACCTCACAAGGTTGTTGTATCAAATGAGATAATATTTGTAAAAAGTGCTTGGCACAGTGCCTGGCACGTAGTAACTGCTATTTAAATGCTAGTTATTATTTTTATTAATAGTTGCTTGATTTTCTTCCCTCCCTTCCTTCCTTCCCTCCCTCCTCCTTCCCTCTTTCTCTCCTTCCTCCTTCTCTCCCTCCCTCCTTTCCTTCCTTCCTTCCCTCCTTCCCTTTTTCTCTCCCTCTTTCTCTCCTTCCTTCCTTCTTTCCTTCCTTCCTTCCTCCCTCCCTCTGTCTCTTCCTTCTCCTACTCTACAGTTAGGTGATGACCATACCACCATGGCCATCTCCTCTGTACTGCCCAGGTTGGCTCTCTCAGACATCCCCCTTCCTTGACTTCTAGGCTGATTCAATCAGGCAGCAGCAAAGCCCGCCCATTTCCCCCTTAATAATGTTTATCACATCTATCCTCTCCTTTTTGTTCTCACTGCCTACACCCTCATCCAGGCCCTCATTACCTCCCATCTGGCCTATTGCAGAAACTTCCTAATTGGTTTCCTAACCACCAGTCTCTCCCTCCTCCACTCCAGCCTCCTCTTTGCCTCCAGATTAATTTCCCTGAAGCGATGAGGAATCCAAATTCCCCAGGCTGGCACCAGCCTTATCTCACCCAACTCCCCCACACTTTATCCAGTGCTCTATACAGTGCTCAAATGGACTCCTCCCTGTGCCTAGGACACACCCCTTAGTTCCTACCTTGGTGTTTTCTGCTGCTTCCTCTCCCTAGGGTGTCCTCCCTCTCTGTCTCCCTGCAATAATCTTCGAGGTCCAGTTCCAAGACAATTTCCTACAGAAAATCTTCTCTGATTCTGCCCACCCCCACTGGGAGCGGAGAGCTCTTCCCTCTACTGACTTCCGCTAACACCTGTTTGTGTGTCTTCGAAGACACTTATCACATCCTTCTTCATCTAGTTATTTAGGTAATTGCCCACTTCCCCTTAGACCAAAGCTCTGTGAAGGTAAGGACCCTTGTGAATTCTCTTTATAATGTCTTGTTCTTAGACATAAAGCTGGAAAAGACCTTAGAAGTCATCTGGTCCAAATTTATCATTTTTCAGAGAAGGAAACCAAAGCCCAGGAAGGTTAAAAGACTTGCTCAAGGTGACACAGAGAATAAGGAGCAACACAGAAAGCAGAGTTTCTGTCCTCCACATGATTAGTTAGTCTGGTCCTCTCTATCATCCCCTGGTAGAGCCAGAATTAGAACCCAGATCTTCTGACTCGAATGTCTGCACTTTTATGGCATCAGGCTGCCTCTCCCTCCAGCTCTGTCGCTTCCTACCTGTCTCGTCTTGGGCACACTGTATTCCCTTTTGAGCCTCAGTTTCCTTGTCTGTAAAACAAGGGAGTTGGACTAATTGGTCTCCAAGGACCCTTCCATTTTTAGATTTATGCACAGACCATTCAATACCCTCAGGGGAAATACTCTTGAAAGAGCTCCCCCCCCCCCATTTCACTACTTTTTAGACTCTGCCTTTGTTTAAGAAGAGAAAGTGGGATGGAGGATCCGAGATTCATTCAGTTCATGCTCTTTCGGAAGGTGTGTGTGTGTGTGGGGGGGGGATCCACTAGTGGGTGAAAGGGACTGGACCCAGTCCCGGATACCCAGCCCCTTGATCTACTGGATGAGATTGTGCAGGCTAAGCACTGAGGCCAGTTAAGAGGATGCTAATGAGTATAGACACCTGCCAGTAATGGTGATGATAGTAATTATCTTTGTTATTGTTCTTTAAAATCGGGGTGACAACAACAGTAGCAGCCTCCTTCCCCCGGAGGATTTCCACACGGCGCTTTAGCAAACTCTCAGGTGGGAGAGAGGTGTTCGATTGTTCGATCCCGGATCCGGAGCAGAAGCTTGAGCCTAGGTTCCCCCAGACCCCTCCCCCTCCCTCCTGTCCTTGGGGAGTCACCCTCCTGACTGGGTGGGGGGGGACCTGACTCAACCCCGTCTGCCTCTGATCTGACCTCAGCACCCTGGGACTTTGAAGGGAGAGTTCAGTTTCCTCTGAGACTCACTCTCCAGGATGTCAGCCTGAGTGACTCAGGGGCCCCAGTCTCCTCCCTGGGGCCCTGACCGGGGGCCTGAAAGTGTCTTTGTTGCTAGTTAGACGCGGAGGAATCCAGAGGAACTGGTCAGATGGAGGCCTTGGTCGAAACCCCGCCTCCTCCTCCCTCCCCCTGCCACACCCTCAAGCCTTATAACTCCCTAACATCTGGCGGGAAGCTTCATTCGCTGCACCTGTGAGGACAGAGTTGGGCTTTCTCTCCGAGAGCTTCCTCCTCAGCTGGACTTCCCTCCCTGGAGAGCCTGAGCGTGGAACCTTGACCCCAAGCCTCTCCAGGTGCCCAGCGGCAGCTTCTCTTGCTTCTCTCGTTTCTCGGCTCCCTCTTAGGCCGAGGGGATGGGGTCCATGGGGCTCCAGGTAGTGGGCATTGCCCTGGCCGTGCTGGGCTGGCTGGCTTCCATGCTGTCCTGCGCGCTGCCCATGTGGCGGGTGACGGCCTTCATCGGCAGCAACATCGTGACGGCGCAGACCATCTGGGAGGGCCTGTGGATGAACTGCGTGGTGCAGAGCACGGGCCAGATGCAGTGCAAGGTGTACGACTCGCTGCTGGCGCTGCCCCAGGACCTGCAGGCAGCCAGGGCCCTAGTGGTCATCTGCATCATTGTGGCAGCACTCGGAGTTCTCCTGGCCCTGGTGGGTGGCAAGTGTACCAACTGTGTGGAGGACGAGACCTCCAAGGCCAAGACCATGATCGTGGCTGGCGTCGTCTTCATCCTGGCGGGCATCCTGATCATCATCCCTACCTCCTGGACGGCTCACAACGTTATCCGGGACTTCTACAACCCCTTGGTGGCCTCTGGACAGAAGAGGGAGATGGGCGCCTCCCTGTACATCGGCTGGGCTGCCTCAGGCCTGCTCCTGCTCGGAGGGGCCCTACTCTGCTGCAACTGCCCACCCCGGAGTGAGAAGCCCTACTCAGCTAAGTACACCGCTGCCCGTTCTGCCCCCACCAGCAACTACGTGTAGGGCGCATCCTCGGGAGGATCTTGGACAGAAGGGGAAGTGGGGCAGTGAGGCTTGCTGTGGCTGTCCTTCACCCCATCACCTTACCTGTACCCTAGCTGGATGCACCCTTTTTTCTTCCGTTTTCCCTGACTATTTGGGTCCCTGTGCTTGGCAGAGATTGGACTCTCCCCTGGACAGAAAGCCTGGCCCAAGCCCCATACATCTCCCTATGCCTGGAGTCTGGGTAGGTGGGAGGGTAAGGGTGGGTCGGTGCCTTTTGGAGTCAGCAGAGCAAACAATGCCAGGGGGATGCCACCTGTTCTACCTGGGACACGTTCTCCAGCTCCTCCCTTCTCTCAAAAACACCCTCCCCGACTCCCTCGAGGACTCCTGGCAACCTAAGGCTTTCTCTTCGGAGAAATGCAGTGGGAGAGGGCTGGGGGTGGGCCCTGCTTTTCTGGGAGACCGAAGCTGGTCCTGCAGTTTCCCAGAAGGAGAAAGAGGAAGAGCTGTTGGCCAAGTTGGCTGAGGTCCCACCCCCCTGCCTGGGAGCTCCTGGAAGAGGAGAATGAAGAGACCTGGACTTCAGCTGAACTGGCTGAGCTGGCTCAGTCCTTAGCCAGGGGCTCAATGTCACCGAGTCAATAATGCTGGCTGCTTCCTTCCCTTAGAGAGAGAGAGAGAGAGAGAGAGAGAGAGAGAGAGAGAGAGAGAGAGAGAGAGAGAGAGAGAGTGTGTGTATGTGTGTTGCGCCCTTCAATGGGCAGATGTCCTCACACCGATTTCCAATCCTGTATGTATAGTCCTTGAACCCCCTGTAATCTCCTTTCTCCCCTAATCTGGGCCCCTTTCCATGAGGGTTCACCTTCTGTGCTGCATTTTTCTCTAGAAGTAAATGGGTCTCTGAGCCACCCTCTCTAAGGAAGAAGGAAGCCCACCCACTCATCCCAGCAGTTCATTGAAACTCAGCATCTTGGATCCTCAGGGGATAGTTAAGGGTGGCCCGGCTTCTTCTTCCATCTCTTCCCTAAGGATGGGAGCCCCAGAGTGGGCCAACTGGTTTAGGATGGGAGGGTTGACACTGGGACAAACTGGTTTGGGAGGTGGGTGAGTTGAGCAGGCCCAAGTATGGGTGGGTGGTTCAGGTTGTCTCTTCCGTCCCGCCTTTCTCCCATTTCCCAGTTTGCAAAGTTCTCAGGGCAAACAAATGGGGAGGGGGACTTCTCAGAATCCCTGGTCTCCCTCAAGCTCCTCCTCCCCAGAACCTCAAGTGACTCTCCCACCTCAGGGCAACTGAGTTTTGGAGCCTGGTGGGGAGCAGAGTTGGGCAGAGCCCAGGAGAAGATGATCTCTGGGAGCTGGACCTAGCTCCACCAAAGGATTTGGGTGGGTTGGGGAGTAGTGAGTGCAGATGAAGGGGCATTTCTCTGTCCCCCCCCCCCATCCTCCATGGTTTTGGGCAGTCTTCCTGCCTAGGATGATGTTTCTATTTTGTAATTAAAAATAAATCCATAAATTGTAATTATTATTTTCTATAATAAACTGAACTTGTACATGGAAGCATTGCCTCTTGACTCTGATTTCAATTTTAGAGTGGATGAGATTGGGGGGTAGGGGGTTGAGGGTGACAGAGGAAGAGTTAGGAGAGGGAGAAAGTACTTTGGGGCCTAGTTCAGAGACAACCCAAATCTCAGCTCTTTCCCAGCATCTTCTGGGTACACGTTCCATTATCTTGGCAGTTGCACTGTTCAAATTCTGCCTTCACTGAGTTATAGAATCATAGGGGGTTCTGTTTGTTTTACCTTGAAGGGACCTTAAAAAGCATCATGCCCCATCAGGCCTATTCTCCACACCTGATCTGTAGCTGGGTACATCACAGGATCAGGTGTGGTCACAGGTCAAAAATAGGAGTGGGGGTAGGCACAGTGAGGGGGGCAGGGCTTCAAGAGTGTTCAAGGATTTCTATTGACCCCTGGGTAGCTTCATAGAAAGTAATGAAAAGGTCCCTTACTCCTGGGATGGAGGAATCAGGGATGGGGACTGCTGGATGCGAACTCAGTCCTGGGGAAAGAAACTTTGCATCAAGGTGTCAGGCTCAGTAATGGGAAGATGTAGTAAACACAAGGAGGGAAGGAGGGAGAGAGGAAGAGGGAGACAGAGAGATAGGGACAAAGACACATACACAGAATACGTCTATGTCGGGGTTGCAGGGTGCAGGGGAGCCCAGGGCTCAGGCTTCTGACAAGGATAGAAACTGTGTCAGGGAGGGGAGGGGTGTGTTGGATTCTGGAAATCAAGGAACGGAGACAGCCATACCCACCTGGAACTAAGCTAACTATGGAGTTTACTGAACAATATGCAAACTGCGTGGACATAATTCCTCATTTAAAAAACACAAGACATCTGCGTTTTGTCTGGTCTTACAGGCATCTGAGCAGCCCCTGGGTCTGACTGCGGAAGGCAGGAGCTGTCCAGGCCATTCCGTAATCCGGGTTGAGGTTTTTCACAGGGGCACACTGGGAGGTAGAAACTCTAACCTGGGGTGAATAACCTCCCTCTGTCTCTGAATTCACCAATCACAATTAATGCAGATAAGCTTGGATCCAGAAGTTGGTAGGCCGCCTTTGGAGTCCCAGCAGGCCCTCGGCAGTATTCAGCGGTCACTTTAGCTGGCTCTAGCAGCTTGTCCCTGCCCCGCCCCTCTCTCTTTGGATGAATGGGTCTGAATCACCAGGTCTGCATTTATGAGCACTGGGCTGGGGATGGGATTGGGGAGGGGAGCCGGGGAGGGGGGGGGGGAGCGGCGGGGTAAGGAAGGTGAGTGTTACCTTCAGGAATCCAGCCCCACACCGGAAGGAGAGTCTTCCAACTTGTCCCCCACCCCAGGCCTCCATAGTACCTTCAATTATAAACTCTCCCCTTCCCCCCAACCTGGGATGTTTTGCCTGGAGGGGTTTGGTGACGACTTCTCAAAAGGAACAGCACAGAGAAATCCATCCTGGCTCAGAGATCAAGAAGGAGCCGGGCTGGCCTGGGGCCAGGGGAGAAAGCTCCTGGCTGGGGGAGGGGGGAGGGGGAAAAAAGCATTATTGGCAGAACTATTCGTACCCCCACATCCAACGAGTTGCCAAGTTCTGTGGATTTGACCTCCACAACATCTCCTGCTGATCCCCTTCTCTCTCTGCCATCACTCGCTGCCCCCCCCCCTCTTCTTCCTTCTCTCCTTCTAAAAGTCCTAGTTCTCTCCTTTCAACATGAAAATAATCCACAGAGATCTCACATAAGAGGAGTCGTCCTATTGTGATTCACTGGTGGAGAAAATCCCCCATGACAAAAGGCTTCTCTGAAGTGATTAATGCTTTGGAATTCTCACATTCATGGCAACAGCAGCAGCAGTTATATGCGTTTGGACAATAGTCATAGGTGGGTTTGAGATAGATGATTTATTGGCTCTACAGAAGGTTTGTTTGCTTATTTATAAAAGTTCATTTAGTGAGATGGGATCCGTAGGGTAAAGGGGAAATAATACTGAATTTGGAATGGGGTGACTGAAAGTTCAAATCCTATGTGGCTTGGGACATTTCCTTTCTCTAAGACTCAGAATGAGTGGAACTGATGCACTGGGATTTGGAGTCAGAGGACCTGGGTTCAAATCCTGATCACATTTTATGTGGGTTTATGTGTTTATGTGCAAACCATCCCTGAGGGATCAGGGCAGGGTTGATTTGTCTCCATTTTAGAGCTGAGAAAAATCAAGTTGAGGCATTAATCGATGTTTATTAAATGCCTCCCATGGGCCAGCCGGGTGGTACAGTGGATAGAGCACTGGCCCTGAAGTCAGCAGGACCTAAGTTCAATTTGGCCTCAGATACCAGATACTTATTAGTTGTGTGACCCTGGGCAAGTCACTTAACCCCATTGCCTTGCCCCCCAAAAGTGCCTACTATGTGCTAGGCATTATGCTAAGTACTGGAAGGAAGTGACTTGCATGAGGCCACACAGCTGACCACTGGCCTGCAGTCTTCTGCATGCAGCCCATTAGACCCCAGTGCCTTTGGCTGGGGTAGCTTCCTGTTTTTGATAAAGGTAAATGATCCCAGGGATGAAGCCTTGGTTGCTGCCTGCAGAGCCTGCAGCCTCTTGCTCAGATGTAGCCCGCTCCCACTGATGCACAATGTGGACTAGAACTCGCTTCCATCCCCCAGCCTGCTCCAGTCGGTCCAGCTCTGCCTCCAGGGCCTCTTTGTAGGGAAGATTTGAAGGGTTGGCTCGGGTGGTGAGACACACCAGACCCCCTGAGGGGAGAGGAGGAGGGGAAGGAGAAACTCAGAGCTCTCTCTCCATATGATCTCTAGGCACACACACACACACACACACACACACACACACACACACACACACACACACACACACACACACACACACACACAGCTTTCTCCTTGCCTTTACTGAGTGCTGATGGCATGTTCAGCCCTAAGGGGGCTGATGGGAGCCTGGTCTCTTGGGGAGCTCACAGTGTGGCCCGAATGACCAAGGTCACATTGATGTAGGAAGCAAAAAAGGGGTTAACAGAAAAACCTAAGACCCAAGCTCTAATTCAGATATTAGCTCTAAAAGGGATTCGGACCCCAGTTAATGGATAACCTACAAGTCAGGATGCTAGGTTCTCTTACCCACATAAATCAGTGCCCATAACAGGAACATAGGGAGGCAGGCCATGAAGACCTTAGACTATAACAATGATAAACTAACAGGCTATAGAAAATCAAACTAGAAATAAATGAAAAATGAAGATGTTTTGAAACTAAGCATGGGAACCAGAAAGAGACATGCTCAGAAAAGGCCAAATTTGTCCCCAGATTTCCAAAAGCACACCTCCATGGAAAAAGGTACCCACCTCAGGGGTTGGCTTAGGACCCCAGGAACTCCAAATTAGGCCCTCCCCTGTACCTCCCTAAGGTGGCAATTATTATAATGAGACTGATAATCAATTTACCTATACTATAAGTATAACTGTCTTTCCTTTCCTTATTTGAGAGATACCTTTCCACAATTCTGGTTCTCTCCCTGTGTCACAGTATTGCAATAAAACCTGGGAAACTGAATCACTGAATCTTGTAATTCTTTTGGGATGACTCATGATCAATTTGACCCTAATTCCATCCCACATCATTATGAAATAGTTAAGTCACAAGAGAAGGCATTCTTATCAAATCTGTGTTTCAGAAGAGGACTCCAAAGGTACTGAGAGATCACTGGTCCAACCCTGTCATTTTTACAGATAGGGAAACCAAGGCCCAAGAGAAGCCAGGTCACACAGGCCCAGGGTCACACACCTCACAAGTGTCTGAGGCAAGGGTTTAAGCTTGGGTCTTTTGACCTCAAGTCTGCTGCCCTACCCACTACCAGAACTTACCTTCCTAGAGGGAGTGAGAGTTCATTTGGCTCATTTGGTGCCACCCTCTCGTTTTATCAAGGAAGAAGCAGAGGTTTGGAGAAGGAAGGAAGGACACTTGTCCAAGGTCATGTGATAAGTGGAAAAACTAGTATTTGAACCCAGGTCCCTCAACTCAGAATCTACCTCTCCTCCCATCCCACTGCCCCACACAAGCCATTTGCCCTAAGGTAAGATCTGGAGAGTTGAGGAAGGTATTTTGGCCAGGAGAAAAGGGATGGAAGGGGAAATGAGACCCATGTAGGAGATAAGGAGATGGTGTGCCTGGAGTCTTTAGCTCTCCCGGCACTTAGCCCAGTAGATACTTCATAAATACTGGTCTAGTGGGTTTCCAGCACCCTAACTCTGTTACCCCAGCAACGTATCACCACCAGGTGTGCAAAAGTTCTTGAAGTCATGCCATGAGCACCTGGGACATTAACTGAAGGCAGATTTGGGAGCCTCACCTAGTGCAGCAAGGAGTGGCTTGCTGGCTTCCGCTGAGAATCCAGAATAGCTCATTATGGAACACCTGCAGATTTACTAGACGCTTGTCCAAGTACCTCAGGGTTAATAGACTAGAATGATATGGTCCAGTTTGACGCTCTTCCAGCCCAGCTCCAGCCTATTTTTCCAGGCTTGGTGACCACTGATGCTCAACCCTGGCCCCAAGTTATTTCCTGATTCTGGGCCGTTGCTTATCCCCTACCCCACTAAAATGAGCCCAGTGCTCTGATTCCTCTGTATTTTTTCAGCTCTTTGTAGTCTTTCAGAGCCCACCTCCTCTTAGGGGTCTTCCCTGCCATCCCAGGTTATAGACACCTCTTCCTTCCCCAAATTCATGAAAGAACATGGATAATGCACACCTGACCAGCTCATAGAGCTGGAAAGGACAGTAGAAATCCTTGAGTCCAGACCTCTCATCTCACCGATGAGGAAACTGAGGACCAGAGATGCTAAGTAGGGTAGAGAGATGAACAACTTTGAAAGACTTAGCACAGTGACCAACCATGATTCCAAAGGACTCATGATGAAACATGCCGTCCACTTTCAGAGAGCGATATGATGAACTCAGTGCAGGTTGACACATATTTCCTTCCTTCCTTCCTTCCTTCCTTCCTTCCTTCCTTCCTTCCTTCCTTCCTTCCTTCCTTCCTTCCTTCCTTCCTTCCTTCCTTCCTTCCTTCCTTCCTTCCTTCCTTCCTTCCTTCCTTCCTTCCTTTCCCTCCTCCCCTCCCATTCTCCTTCCTTCCTTCCACTAATGTGGAAATTTCTTTTGCATGACTGTACTTATTTGTAAATTTTTTTAAACCTTCTTAACGGGTGGGGGAGGAGGAGGAGGAGGAGAGGAGAGAATTTGGAATTGAAGATAAAATACCATTGAATTTGAAAAAAAAAAAAAAGAGAAAAATGAGTATAGCAGAGAGAACTCTGAACTTAGTCTCAGGAAGATCTATGTTTGAGTCCTGCCTCAGATACTTAGTTGCTGTGTAACCCTGGGCAGATCACTTAACCTCTCCAAGCTTCAGTTCTCTCATCTGTAAGATGGGGATAATAATAAAACTTACCCCCTAAGGTTGCTGTGAGGATCAAATGAGGTATTTGTAAGGTACCTTGCAAACCTTAAAGCAATGTAAAAATATAAGTTACTATTATAATTGCCCAAGCCACCCAGGTAACAAGTAGCAGATTTGGACTTTGATCTCAGGTCCTCTGGGATGTTGGGGATTCTATTCAGTGGAATTTACAACACCACACTCAGCACAGAAGAGGTATCTTGGTACAGGAAAAATGTCCCAACCCTGGCGTCAGAGAAGCTGAGTTCCATACTGCTGCCTCTGACACCCATTCCCTGTGGTACTTTATACAAGTCACCTAGCCTCTTTGGGCCTCAGTTTCCTTTTCTGTAAATTGGGAAGATTAAATCAGATGTCCTTAGAAGTCGAGATGTGGGATTCTGTGACTCATAGGATCTCAGAGTGGAAAGAGACCTCAGAGGTCATTTAGATTCATAGCAGGAAAGAAGATGGATGGTTGTCAAATCCAATTCATTTTCTTTTAAAGATGAAACACCTGAGTCCCTCATGGAGGTAAAATGACTTTCACTAAAAGGCCAGGCAGGAAGGAAAGACCCAAAAGGAGAGAAATCTTTAAGTATATATGTAGATATCATATATATGTATAGCTTATAAAGATACATACATATATACTTAAATGATACCACCCAACTATAACTCAATAAATTCACCACTCTAAGTTTTATTTACATAAGTATATTGGGGTAGCTAAGTGGTGCAGTGGATAGAGCACTGGCCCTGGATTCAGGAGGACCTGAGTTCAAATCCAGCCTCAGACACTTAACTCTTACTAGCTGTGTGACCCTGGGCAAGTCACTTAACCCCAATTGCCTCACCAAAAAGAAAAAAAAAAAGAAGTCCATTACATAAGTATATCAAGGATCTGTGATTTTATCCATGTGGGAATGTCTATTGACCCAGATCACAAATCATCTTATAACTTTGAGTACTGGAGAGTTCTGAGTCCAAGGGTTGGAATCAGGAAGACTCATCTTTATGAGTTCAAATGCATACTCAGACACATACATACTAGGTCTGTGAGCCTGGGGAAGTCACATTATCCTGTTTGCCTCAGTTTCCTCATTTGTAAAATGAGCTGGAGAAGGAAATGGCAAACCACTCTAGGATCTCTGCCAAGAAAACCCCAAAAGGGGTCATGAAAAGTTGGACATGACTAATCGACTAAACAACAACAAAAATATTTGTAAACAGAGGGGCAGCCAGATGGCGCAGTGGATAAAGCACTGGACTTGGATTCAGGAGGACCTGAGTTCAAATCCAGCCTCAGACACTTGACAATTAACTAGCTGTGTGACCCTGGGCAAGTCACTTAACCCTCATTGCCCTGAAAAAAAAAATAGGAGCAGTCAGATGGCGCAGTGGATAAAGCACTGGCCCTGGAGTCAGGAGTACCTGAGTTCAAATCCAGCCTCAGACACTTAACACTTACTAGCTGTGTGATCCTGGGCAAGTCACTTAACCCCAATTGCCTCACTAAAAAAAAAACAACAAAAACAAATTTGTAAACAATAGGAAAGGCAAACCTTCGGTGCAGAGTACAGTGTAATAGGAATCAAGAGACATGAGCTTTCATTTCCTTGTCACTAGCTCTATGATGTTGGACAAGTCACTCCCTGTCCTCTCTCATCCTCTGTTTCCTTATCTATAAAAGAAAGTGGTTGGACTAGATTATCTCCAGGGTTTTCTTCCAGCTCTTAATGTCCATGGTTCAACAAGCAAAATACGGTTCCATGAGGTCAGTTATGGGGCAGGACCAGAATGACAATAAACTCATTGCCAATTTTAAAGATCAGATGTTAGTAGCTCAGTGCTAATATTTCTCCTGGTAACTGAGATGGGATTGCAGGTTACTTTGTTCATCAGTTGGGCAATATTTGGACTTCCCAATATTCTACCCAGAGGGTCTTTCCACAGACCTTCCCTGCCTCTCACACACCACTCTTCCCCCACCCTTGAATATTAAGAGGGTTTTTCTTGTCTTTAAGGCCTTACTTGTTTAGTATTTTTGTTTGTTTGTTTCTTGCTCATATTGCAACTTATCATTATTATTATTTTTTCAAAGTTGAGGTCCACTCCTCGGGCACCAGGGTCACTGTTTCAAGCTTCTTGTGCTGGGAGATAGGGACTTTGTCACTGGCTTTCTGCTCTGAGGCCTCTATGGCTTGCTTCCTTGTGCCGCGCAGGTAGCGCCAGTCCTGTGGATGGCCCCCTAGCTGGCAGCCTGCCCTCTCAGCTGGTGCTGGTGGATCTCACCACTGGCCCGCTGCACCAGTAGCCTGCCGAACTAGGATCAAGGGGCCTCAGTTGCTTCCCACTGACTTGCCCGACCTCCTCCTCCAAGCTGCACTATGCTGAAGTGTGCTCTGCTCCTCCCCTGCCCAAGTGAGACCGACCTTTCCTGAAGTCTTTTGAATTATCTCCCTTTGGAAGATTGTGATCCTCTTTCTTTTTGTAGTTTCTGTAGTTTCAGAATCTGTTTAGAGCTTGATTTAATGTTGTTTTTCAGGGAAATTTGGGAGAGCTCAGGCAGCTTACTGGCTTCTCTCCACCATCTTGGCTCCTCCCCCATATTTTTTTAAAAGGTCCTTGACACAATTTCCCACGCAATCAATCTTGTTTCTCTGGGCTTTTGCTTGCCTTAATTTGTCACTTAATCTCTGTCTGCCTCAGTTTCCTCAAGTATAAAATGGGGGTGTTAACCATAGTTACCTCCCAAGGTGATTGTTAGGATCTATTGAGATAATGTTTCTAAAGTGCTAAGCACAGTGCCAGGAACATAACAGGTGCTTAATAAGTGCTTGTTCCCTCCCTCTTTCCCTTCTCAATTTCTCCAGAATGTCTTTTGGAGTTTTCCAGGCCAAAATCGTCACCAGTTTTTCTGTCATGGGTCCATATGACCCTTACCTAAGTTAACATCCCTCACCATAAAGACAGTAAGTCTCAACATTAGCCTCCCTTCCCAATAGAAGAGCCGCAGTCCCTTCCCTTCCAGCTTCAGTGGTCCCCCATTCTTTGGCATTGCCACACCTGAAAAGAGGCTGGAGGAGCCTTTCGAGGAACTCCAAGCACAGACCTCAGCCAGGCAGAGGAAAATATCTACCCATCTGACCTCGTCCCTGCCTTGGGATATCACGGAGCTCCATGGCCTCTGGGCCCTAAGCCATCTGTCTGCCTAGGTTCTAGTCTTCTCTCAATCAGTCGATCAAAAAGCACTTACTATGTGCCAGGCATTCTGCCAGGCTCAGTGGTTAAAGACAGAAATAACCACTATGGTCAATAGTCACAGCTAATACTGTAATAGCATCTTAAGGTTTGCAAAGCAATCAACAGATATTCTGTCATCTGATCTTCACAATCACATTGGGACAGGAGGCCTGGGGCCCAACCTAGCACAGTCCTGTTTCTCTCCCCACAAACCCCTTGGGTCACAGGAGCCCCATCCTCAGGTGTGGATTGGCTGATAGAACTCACCTGACTTAGTGACCCGGAGGAGCTCGGGCACTGCGGTGTAAGGAATCTGCCCATCACTGAGGGCTCCAACAACCGTCACTGCATCATAATGATCTGAAACGAGGAGGAAGATGGAGATCGACACACATTGACTCCAGGAGGTGCTGGCTTCCTCACCCACAGTTGTTTTTTTTTTTGTCCAGAACAAAGAGAGTGGCCTTGGTCTGAGGAAAGATGGTGGGGGTAAGGGCCCAAGGAGACATTCCAAGTGGGGAAAACCCCCACAGAGGGCTTCCTCCGGGAGACAGGTTCATGCGGAAGACATTATTGATGTGGTTACATCCAAGGGGCTGATGTCGCTGGGTTGGGTGGGCATCAGAGGTAGGGGAATGAGGCCTCAGGGGTAGAGGTGAGGGCTCAGTGTTGAGAGTGGAAGCTTTTGTACTGGAGATGGTGACTCAGGGTGGAAGAGGGAGGCCTCAGGGCTGGTGATGGAGAGATGTTACCTGAAGGGGCAGGCAGGGGTTGGGGGCCCAGGATACAGAGGCTCAGCTGTTGGTATAAACCTCGCCTCTTGGCCAGCTCTAGCATATTTTTGCTTGCCTCTACTCCATGGATGTTGCAGAATCCGTGTCTCTGTAGCTGATGGAAATGAATTCTTGTTATTGTCCCTGTCCCATTCTATGTAGACCCTCCTCACCCCCAGTTCATTCTTTGGTGTCGGGGGGAACCCAAGAGATAAAGACTGACAAGTCTAGTGCTAAGAGGCAAGGAACATTACAGGTAGCATGGGGTGGAGCTGGTGGGTAGGAAAGGAGAAAGGACCTTGGGTGTGGGTCAGGAAAAGGATAGGTGAGTGGGCAGCTTGAGAGATAGGTGAAGATGGGAGAACCCCTCACCTCAACAGCCACCAGTCCGGTACCACAGGCCACATCTAGGAGCAAGGCCTCTTGGGGAGGAGAGGGGAAGGCCGAAGCCAAGCAGTCCACAGCCAGGCGGGGAGCTTGGTAATCCAGGATGCCCACATCCTGTGGGATACAGAGACACATCACCATTTCAAAGCTGTTCCTCCTTCCTCTTGGAAGATGGAGCCAGGCAGCTCCATCCAGAGTTTGCTCATCACCCCCCCCCCCCCAGCCTAGCTCTGGTATCAGTAGTGGTTGGGTTACTTTTCCAGCATAGCTCTAAACATGGTGGGGACTCCTTCCTGGGACCAACGGCCTGCTCTCCCTCCTAATGTCCTCAAGTGGGGATGGTCCCCATCCCTAGATGTCATAGCTCTGGGGACCTCTGAGGTCACTTAGTCCAAACCCCTCATCCTACAGATGAGGAAACAGATTGGGCCCAATCATGGCCGACATTTACAGAAGCAGCCTGGGAGAAAAGCCTAGCCCGGGTTGAGCCGGGGCCTCTTTCCGAAAGGTCAGTTCTGGGATATCAGGGAATCATGGTTTCCCCTTGTGCCTCCTTACAAAACCAGTCTCCTTTATCTCTGAATCACAAGACTCACTCATCTTTGTGATAAAAGTTCAGATACCACCAAGTTTCTATATGGAGATAAAAGGAAGAAGAGATTACAGTATCCAGGAGGGACTGAATCACTGTTTCCAAACTCCCCTTCCCTGAACACAACCCCGACCACCACCACCCCCACCACTCCCTCCACCACCCCCACCAGTTTCCTCATTGATAAATAAAACAGGGTGGGACTGGATGGTTGAAAGCCTTTTATAACTAAAAACATTGCTATGATGTCATGACTAGGTAACTTTTAGAGTTCATTCTAGTTATAAATTTAAGGTGCTGGGAATTATTTTATTTTTGTCTTTGTAGCACCCAGTATGGTGCTTGGCACATAATAGGTGCTTTAAAATGCTTGTTGACCAATTCATCAACCCACTTTGCGACAGACTGTGCTAAGCACTGGAGATACAAAGGGCAAAAACCAGAACCTTCTCTCAAGGACCTCACAGACTAATGGAGGAGACCAAACAAAACCAGCTATATACAAACAGGCTACACACACACACACACACACACACACACACACACACACACACACACACACACACACACACAGATATAGATATTTTAAAGGATTGGAGTGGGGAAGACTTGTGGCAGGACACTCACTAGTAGGCTACTGGAACAGGGGCAGCTAGCTGGCTGACCCAGTGGGTAGAGCCACTGGCCCTAGAATCAGGAAGGCTCATCTTCCTGTGTTCAAATCTGGACTCAGACACACACACACACACACACACACATATACTAGCTGGGTGATCCCAGGCAAATCATGTAACCCTATTTGCCTCAGTTTCCTCATCTGTCAAATGGGCTGAAGAAGGAAATGGCAAACCACTCCAGCATCTCTGGCAAGAAAACCCCAAATGGGGTCATAAAGAGTTTGGGAAGCTAAGAAGAGAAGATTTTTGGAGAAAGGATAATGAATTCAGTCTTGGACATAGTGAGTTGAAAATGTCTATGGGACATCCAGTTTGAAATGTGTGTTTTTTTAAAATTTTAGGGGGGCAGCTAGGTGGCGCAGTGGATAGAGCATTGGCCCTGGATTCAGGAGGACCTGAGTTCAAATCCGGCCTCAGACACTTAACACACACTAGCTGTGTGACCCTGGGCAAGTCACTTAACCCCAATTGCCCCACCAAAAAAAAAATTTAGGATAAAAGTATTTTCTAAATTTAACTGATATTGCTATTGCTCCTAGTCTTGGCAGTAAGCATATTATTATTTTATGAATATAATATATCCATAAAGGATTGACTGTGTGTCTCCCTAAGTCCTCATGGTCTCAGGATGTCTGACCTATGCTGTCTTTTTTTTTTTGCGGGGCAATGGGGGTTAAGTGACTTGCCCAGGGTCACACAGCTAGTAAGTGTCAAGTGTCTGAGGCTGGATTTGAACTCAGGTACTCCTGAATCCAGGGCTGGTGCTTTATCTGACCTATGCTGTCTTAAGGGGGAGGGCCAAGCCAAGAGTCCTTGCCCAGCACCAGCCAAGAGAGAACAAGCCAAGAGCCAAGAGAGCCAAGAGCAGACCCTGCTGTGACCAAGGATTTTTTTTTTCTTCTTTTTTTAAATTTAAATTTCTTATTTTTGTGGAGCAATTGGGGTTAAGTGACTTGCCCAGGGTCACACAGCTAGTAAGTGTCAAGTGTCTGAGGCTGGATTTGAACTCAGGTCCTCCTGACTCAAGGGCAGGTGCTCTAGCCATTGATTGCTTCATGTCTCATGTTCGATACCATGATTTTTGGAAGCAGACATAGGTGTACGCAGGCTCTGAGTAAAAGTGACTTGTAAAGGAATTCAATGAGCTGCTTTCCCAGCAGAAATGAGGAAGTAGGGAGGGATGTCCTGGAGGCGGACACGTCAGGTGAGGCCAGGTCAGCACTGTTACTGCTGTTCCTCCTCAGTTTCATCCAGCTTTGGAAGACTCCCGGGACCCTGAGGGTCCATGTGCCTGAAGTCTGACTTCATCACACAGTGGTCTTATGCAACCAAGGCTTGCCGTGTTTTTGTTTCTCTAGTGCACATCTCCAACATCCTTCTACCTTAGTCACCTTGTTTACTTTCCAACAACCCTGAAAAACCTGTACAATTTGCCTGAATGTCTGAGTTCATTCTGCCCTTTGGAATTTCTACCGTTTCTTTAATCATAAGTACAATCAGAAATGATATCACTTCCTGGACATTGATTGGCTCCTGATGTTGTTATCTATCTGTGTGTAAGTGTGAGAGTGTGTGTGAATGAGAGTATGTGTTTGTGAGTGTATGTGAGTGGGAGTGTATTGTGAGTGTGTGTGTGTGTGTGTGTGTGTGTGTGTGTGTGTGTATGAATGAGTGGGAGTATGTTTGTGTCAGTGTGTGAGTGTACGTGAGTTTGTATGTGTGAGAGTGTTAATGTGCGTGAGTGTGAGTGTGTGAGGCTATGTGGTCTTGAGGGAGACTTCCCTCTGGGCCTCAGTTTCCTCTTTTGTGAAATAAAGGGGCCAATGAAAGTACCCAGCGGACAAGTTCCAGCTCGAACTCCACCATCTCCAGTATGTGCCTTATTCAGCAGGGGCCCTGCCAGGCCTCAGGGGCTTCACAACTTTGCTTGGTCACTTGGTGCTTTTGAAAGTGTGGTGACACATCCCACGTGCTACATTTTTCCTTTATTTGGAAATGTCCATTGCTATTCAGACTGTGCCCATGCTTTGTGGAAATACCCCCAATTTTCTGTATTCATTCAACAAAGTTTTATTAAGTAGTTGTTATGTGTACAAAGCTCTGGGGAGTTTCCACTTAGGGGGAGGCTTCTTTTAATATCTGGCATACCTTAATAAGAAATCATTCCCCACCCCAACCACCCCCAATAGCCTTCATGCTCCCTAAAACACAGGGTCTGTCTCCTCTCTCAGGCTGAGGGATCCCTGCAGGCAAAGACCAGCCTTTCCCCTGAGAACAGGATTCATTGAGGGTGTGTTTCTCCCATTCACATCCCTGAATACAGGGGCTGTTTCTCCCTTATCGGACCAGGGGGTCCTTAAGGGAAGGCTCTGAGACTCCCATATTTACTTAAGGCATATTTGAGGAGAGAAACTGTCTCCCCATCAGTGCTAGGGTAGCTTGGGAATTGTACAGGTGTGCGTGTGTGATTATATAGAGGAGGGTGGAGGAAATAATGTTTGCATATGGGATGGAGAGGTATGTGCACCTGATCATAGTCAGAAGCCCATTGGTCATAGAAGTGGATTTTTTGGCTCAGCTCAGAGATCCTGTGGGAGGTTCCAATCCATTCTTGTGTCTGAGACAGGGTCCTTCTGGGGGATGCCATCCTCCTGAGGGGGAAAAAAAAGATCAACTCTCTCCTTTCCACAGAGTGGAACCATCCAAGCCCCCAGCTCTTGACTCAATATACCCATTCCATGGCTACCCAGACCTATAGCTAGTCCAGTCAGGTTACATCACTGAAGAGTCAAATTTTGAGAAAGGAAAAACAGTTTAAGAATTATGTTTGCTGGGGCAGCTAGGTGGTGCAGTGGATAAAGCACCAGCCCTGGAATGAGGAGGACCTGAGACACTTGACGCTTACTAGCCATATGACCTTGGGCAAGTCATTTAACCCTCATTGCCTTGCCAAAACAAAAATAAAATAATTATGTTTGCTTTTAATCCCTTAGTGGACACATCTCATCTGTGGCCAGATTCTTGAGGACATTAACAGTAAGTTGTGAGAGGGATAAATGGGGTGAGGTGGCCTACCCTGAGGATGAGCAAAGTAGGCTCATGGGCAGTGTTGTGGGGTAGAGAGAATGAAAAAATCTCAGGGCCTAAATTTGAATCCTGACTCTCTCTCTAGTAGTTTTGTGACTCTGGGGGATGCTTGCCCTTTTTTAGAAAAAAATTATTTTATTTTCTTTTTATTTTTTTTTTCTAATTACAATAAAGATTTTTTTTTTAGTTCCAAATTTTTCTCCCACCCTCCCTTTCCTCTCCACTCCCGAGGCCAGCAAACAATCTGATATAGGTTATACATTACAATCACGTTAAACATATTTCCACATTAGTCATGTTGTTAGAGA
Source organism: Dromiciops gliroides (assembly GCF_019393635.1). NCBI lineage: Eukaryota > Metazoa > Chordata > Mammalia > Microbiotheria > Microbiotheriidae > Dromiciops > Dromiciops gliroides. The sequence continues at coordinate 476,132,084 of NC_057864.1, read as the reverse complement.
AGAATCAGAAAAGGAAAAAAAAACACACAAGAAAGAATAAACAAGAACAATAACAAAAAAGCAACGACAAAAGTGAAAATAGTCTGCTTCAATCTGCATTCAGACTCCATAGTTCTTTTTCTGTTTGTGAAGAGCATTTTCCATCATGAGTCTTTTGGCATTGTCTTGGATCATTTTATTGCTGAGAAGAGTTAAGTCTGTCACAGCTGATCATCCCACAATGTTGTTGATACTATATACAATGTTCTCTCAGTTCTGCTCACTTCACCCAGTGTCAGTTCACATAAGTCTCTCCAGGTTTCTCTGAAATCTGCCTGCTCATCATTTCTTACAGAACAATAGTACTCCATCAATATACCACAACTTGTTCAGCCATTCCCCAATTGATGGGCATCCCCTCCATTTCCAGTTCTTTGCCACTACAAAGAGAGCTGCTATAAACATTTTTGTACATGTGGGTCCTTTTCCCTTTTTTATGATCTCTTTGGGATACAGACCTAGCAGTGGAATTGCTGGGTCAAAGGGTATTGCTTGTCCTTTTCTGAGGCTTCATCTCTTCCTTGTTGAATTAAGGGGGTTGGACTGGCTGACCTCGACAGTTCCATGGCTCTCACTGCCACAGTCCTCTGCCATTCTGTGAATGAGACTTGGGGTGGGCACACTCACTTCATATGTGGTAACTATTGGGTTACTGAGGCAATGGGACAGAATGGACTGGTTGGGTGAGAGCTATTGGCCCCCTCCGGGCTCAGGCACATCATTCCCACCCCTGTGATCAAAAGGTTCCGTCTGTGCCATGTTGCGGCTGGAGTGCAGGGTGTAGGGAGGGAGGCCAGAGGAACAGGACTGAACCCAACGTCCAGAGAGGCTGGGCCCTAGACCAGCCCCTTTTCTGTACTTCCTGAATCTCTTTCTCTATTTCTCTTCTCTTTCCTCTGTGTCTCCCTTCCTTGACACCTCTGTGGGCCTTTGGCCTTGGGCTGACTTGATTTCTCTCCTCTCCATTTTTCTACTTGCCTGTATCTTCTCTTTTCTCTGTCTCACCTTGTTCTGAGTGTCTTTGCCCAGTGTCTGTTCCATTTCCTCCATGTGAGCCCCTCAACATTTCAATCTCAGTGTTTGTCTGTTCACTCCCATCTCTGGAGTTCTGCATTTTTCTGTCCTTCTCTGCTCATTTCCCATCTCCGTGCTTTTGCCTTGGCTGTGCCTCTGTGCCTAGAATGTACTTCTTCCTCATCTCCTCTAGATAATAATAGATGTGTGAAGCCCTCCCAACTTCACATCATCCTGCCCTTGGGCCCATGTCTACTGGCCATTCCACCTTTCCTGGCTTCACATGATGAACTTCTAAATGGGTAATCTGCTTCTCTACCCAGCATCTTTGCCACCCCTTACAATGGAGCTTTGACACTCATCATTCTCTCTTAGGTCACTGATCTTAGAGCTGTTTTCCTGTTCCTCTCTGCAGCTTTTGAAGCTTTTGACAGAGCCCCTTCTATTGCAAATGCCACTCTCAGTTTCAGCAACATTACAAACTCCTGGTTCTCTTCCTCCTCTTCAGGCTCCCTTATTGTGGCTGGTCTCCAGTGGTGGGTCCCTGGCTCTCTTCTTTCTTTTCTCTACCTGCTCTTCCTTGGTAATCCCATTCAGAGCTGGAAGGGACCTTAGAAACTATCTAGTATAATCTTATTATTTTACAAATGAGGAAACTGAGACCCAGAGAGGACATTGGATCATATATACATCAGGAGCTGGAAACTGAGGCCCAGGGAAATAAAATGACTTGTCTGAGGTCATTGGACAGGCAGGCAGGCATCATCATATGGTAGGATTTGAACCCAGGCCCTCTGATTCCAGAGCCTGCTTTATCCTACTTCCATGGTCACATCTAAATAGCTTAACTGAATCCTATATTGATTTCTCTCACATTTCTCTTTCTTTGGAGCTCCACACCCACATACCCTCCAATTAATTGTCCACCAAAGAGCTCCGCCTGACTTTCAGCAGCACCTCAAACGTGACATATCCTGAATCAAGCTGGTTCTTTTCTTCCTTCTGCCATCACTCTTTCTGTCTGTGGTACCACCCATCATAATCTTCCACCTGGGTGGACAGCTCTGGGATGGGGGTGGGGAGTGACCTTTGTGGGGCTGGGTCCTCCCGGATTCTTCCCTTCCTCCACCTTGCCCACACAATCCATTCCTTGGTTTTTGCTCCCATCTCTTTGCCATCTTTTCCATCTGTCCCCTCCTCATTTTTCACTCCCCATACCTTAGTCCAAAGCTGGATGCTGCCTGGCTGGACTATTGATATCCTGGCATGGAGGAAAGGGTGTGGATTGGGAATTCGAGGATCTGGATTGGAATTCTTCCTCTGTCACTTACCCATGACTTTGGGCTAGTCAGCAACACTCTTTGGTTTCCTCATTGTTAACATGAAAGGTAAAGGCTGGAGGCCTCCTGAAGTCCCTCTCATTCTAAATCTCTGGTCTTGTGGTTCTTGTCAATATTCCTGTCTCCCTTCATACCTGGCCATGCACTGATCTGGGTATTACTGTCTTCTGTTCCAAGGTCTTCAAGACCAAACTCGCCACGTCTGGCAAAGCCCTGTACCCTACTCTACCTCTGTAGTCTTGTCTCATCTTCCTCTCCTCCACTTATCTTCTAGCCAGCTGACTTAGAACATTCTCTGACCCCAGCAGTGCTCATGCCTCTCCTCATTCTATCCATCTGCAGCTCTCTCTTTAGGGCCCATTTCAAAGGATTCTTCCAAGAAGTTGGGGGTGGGGGGATGGGATTGGCAGTTTATGTGTCTGTGATAACAAGAAGTGGAAAAGCTAAGGGATGCCAAGACTCCCCTTCTGCAGTTTAAATTTCCTGGATTGCAGGGGTAGGAGTGTGCATTGTGGGGTGCCGCCTGAGCTCCCAGGAGGTGCTGGGGAGTAGGGGAATCAAGGGGGAGAGCATCTACTCACCTCTTCCCAGGCCCAGCCAGCTGGTTTGGTGGGGGCGGGGCTTCCAGGCCCTCCTACAGGAAGGGCCCAGAGTGGGCAGAGCCAGGCAAGAGGTCAGAGAAGATGGGAGTGGGGGTGGGGGTGGGGGTGGGTGGAGGAGAAGTGCTCCCTTCCCCCACTCATCTCCCAGTCCGGCTCCTTCTTCCCTTTGAAAGATGATTGGTCCTTAGTTAAAAGACGCTCACCAATCCCATCAAAGACTAGCGCCCCTCCCTCCCCATACACACAACACTGATTTATGATTGACCTTTCTCTTTCTTTCCTTTTGCCTTTAAAACCTTCAAGTGAAAAAAAAAAGGTGGGGGGGGGGAGGGGGGAAGAACCACCTTCAAGTGGCTGCTTCGGAGTTTTGAAAGTAAGCTGAGCCTTTATTCTAGATCTCCTTAGAACCCGAACCCTCCTCCCTCATGCCGAGCCCCACTCCGAGCACTTAGCCTTATCCCAAACACTCCTCTCCACCAGAGATGCACCGTTCTTTTTTTTTTAACTTTTAAATATATATTTTTGTTTGTTTTGTTAAATATTTCCTGGTTATAGTAAATATTTTAGCATTAATTTTTCAGAATGTTGAGTTCCAAATCTCCCTCCCACCTGCCCCTCCTCCACCCCTTGAGAAGGCAATCAATTGAATATACATGTGAAGTCATGCAAAACATATTTCCATATTAGCCACGTTGCAAAAGAAAACACACACATAACAAGAAAAAAAAATCGGCTTCAACCTGCACTCAGAGTTCCTTAGTTCTCTCTCTGGAGGTGGAGAGCGTTTTTCGTTATGGAATTGTCTTGGATCATTGTCTTCATCAGAGTAGCTAAGTCTTTCACAGTTGATCACTGTTACAATATTACTCTTACTGTGTACAAAGTTTTCCTGGTTCTGCTCAATTGACTTGGTATCAACTCATATGTCTTCCCAGGTTTTTCTGAAACTATCCTTCTCTTCATTTGTTATAGCACACTAGTATCCCATTATAATCTTATTCTGAAACTTATTGATCTATTCCTCAGTGGATGAGCATCCAGTCAGTTTCCAATTCTTTGTCAGCACAAAAAGATGCACCATTCCTGATGGTGGGGTCCCATTCCTGATGTTCAGCCACCATGCCTAACACTGAATCTGATTTACTGATGCTGAACTCCCATTCCCATCATCGGATCCCATCCCTGACCTTGAGTCTAATCTATGATTTAGTCCTGGCCATATCCCTGAGCCCCAGGCTCAATCCAATCTCTGACCTCATGCAGAGCCCCAGTCTCTCCAGATGACAGCCTCCTACTGTCATTGTATTTTGATACCTAACACTGAACCCTCATCCCTAGTTCAGTTCCATTCCTTTAAAAATATTTCATCATATATTTTGATTTTATATTCCTCTCATTTCCCATCTGAACCCTCCTCCTCTCACACCTAGAGAGCAGTCCTTAATAATAATGAATAGAAAAGAGAGAAAACCGAAAACAGTCATCAAAACCAACCAACACATCAATCCAACAGTCAATCAAGTCAGACAGCACATGCAGCAGACCTTCATAGTCTACCATGTTGGCAGATAATGGAGGTAGGTACATTCTCCTATCTCTTCTTCAGGACCTAACTTGGTCAAAATAATTTCACAGCGATCAGTTTTTTATTTCGGTTCTTTTTTGTCTCCAGATACATTGTTGTAGATGTTGTTTATTGTTTTCCTGGTTCTTTTTACTTTACCTCCATCAATTCATTTGTCTCCTGAGTGACCCTCATTCCTAACCAGAACCTCCATCACTAACACTGAGCCCCCACCCCTGAGACCAAACACATAATAATTCTAACATTGAGCTGCCATTCTAGATCTAGGTCCAAAATCCTTAACATTGAGCCCCCACCCTGGACAGTGAACCCATAGTCCTAATGCTAAGACTCCAGCTCTAACAGTGAGCTCCATTCCTAGCACTGTTTTCCTCCAGAATATCCATATCATATATATAACCTATATCAGATTACCTGCTGTCTAGGGGAGGGGGAAGGGAGGGGAGGGAGGGAGAAAAATCTGAAATTGGAAAGCTTGTATAAACAAAAGTTGAGAACTATCTTTACATGTAACGGGAAAAAAATAAAATACTTTATTAATTAAAAAAAAAGAATATCCATATCACAAATCCCACAAAAGTCAGAAGGCTTGTTCCTGAACTGGAAATCTAGCTGGGGTTGGGGTTTGGGTGTGGGGTGGGATGAGATGAGCAAAGTCGGGGAGGGGGGGAGCTAGAAGTGGCCATCCAGCGGAATGGAGTGGATAGACCATAGGATTTTTAGTCAGAAGACCTGGGTTTGAATCCTCCCTCTGTGTGACCTTGGGCAAGTCACTTCTCTCTGGGTTTCAATTTTCTTCTCTGTAAAATGAGGTTGGACTAGATGGTCTATAAGGTCCCCAGAGCCATGACAAGGAATTTAAACATGTGGGGCAATCTCAGTTGAAGGAGGGCAGAGGTTCAGAGACTCTGAAGATGCTGCTCAGGAGGCCAGCAGGTACCATCTGAATGTCTGGTCCTTCTGCTGGTTCTGGTGCTATCGTGTGGCTTGGGTTCTCAGCCTTAGAAGTTCAACATTTGTAGTTCATCTAGAATTGCAGAGGGGGAAATGGGCCCCAAAGAGGGGCATGATGGCCCAGGATGGGCAAAGGAGTCAGGGGTCAGGGAGGGAGTTTCTTCAGGTATTGAGCTGTCAGCAAAGGTCTGCTATGGGAGAGGAGACACATGTCCCCAAACGGAGTTACTCAGTTGCTTAGCACTAGCTATACCTTTGAAGGTCCTAGTGATTCCTGTTTCCTTACTCTCCACCCCCATTTTTAGAACTCCATCACACTTTCAAAGTCGCTAAATCCCCAACCAGTCTCTGTCCCTTTGCCTTAGTGCTCATAGGCAACACAAGCCAGACTGTGCACTTGGAATTCTGGGATCAAGGCTGTGATGTGTGCCCTTGGGGGTGACTGGTGAACTTCTCTCCTTTGTCCTAACATGAAAGGTGATTCAAGAAGGATTGTGGGGCAGCTAGGTAGCACAGTGGATAGAGCGCCGGCCCTAGAGTCAGGAGGACCTGAGTTCAAATCCGGCCTCAGACACTTAACACTTACTAGCTGTGTGACCCTGGGCAAGTCACTTAACCCCAATGGCCTCATCAAAAAAAAAAAAAAAAGGATTGTGCAACAGAGGTGTCAAACATGCTTCCTGTGGTCCTTTCAAGTGTCCCAGGAACCAGATTAAAATGTAATGGGAAATATTTATCAGACTAAATAAAAATACAATAAAACATAAATAATATCAGTAAATTAACTAATCGCTTAGTCAATATTATCAATCAATTATTATTCAATATTAATTATTAATCAATGATAGCATGTGGCCCATAAGGATCTTTACATATAGATTAACAACCTCTGTTTCTTTCTTTTTTTCTTTTTGTTTTTGGTGAGGCAATTGGGGTTAAGTGACTTGCCCAGGGTCACTCAGGTCCTTCTGAATCCAGGGCTGGTGCTCTATCCACTGCGCCACCTAGCTGCCCCTTAACGGTCCCTGTTTCTATTCTAGTTTGATATCACTGAGGTGGAATATGAGGAATATGAGAAAAATGGGCAGGTCTGTACAAATTGAGATGGAGTGAAGTAAGCATAACAAAGAGCAATGGATACAAAGATGAGAACAATAATGTTAATGAAAAGATTCTGAAAAGTTAGCTGATTCCAAATAACCAAAAAGTCAACAAAATGTTTCCCAATAGAGAAGAGGTAAAAAAATTCTCAAAAGAAGAATCTCAAACTATTGACAACCATATGAATGAATGTTCCAAATCACTAATAATAAGAAAAATGAAATTAAAACAACCTCAAGGCTTCATCTCACATCCAGAAAATTGACAAAGATGACAAAAGATGAGAAATAGTTAAGGCTGGAGGGGTTGAGGAAAGAAAGACACACTGGTGGATTATTAGTGGAGTTGCAAAATGATATAGCTATTCCAGAAAGCAATTTAGAATTATTCGAATAGAGTGGCTAAAATGTTCATTTCTTTTGACCCAGAGATTTCAGTTCTAGGAGGAATCCCCAAGGAGGTCATTGACAACAAGAAAGACTTTATGTACACCAAATATTTATAATTGTCCTTTTTGTGGCAACAAAGAACTGGGAAAAAAGTAGATGTCCATCAATTGAGAAATGGCTAAATGAATTATGGTACATGAAGTAATGGAATATTCCTGTGCTTTAAGAAATGATGAACAGGATGAATACAAAAAAACGTGGACAGACTTAAATATTTATTTTTATTTTAAATTTTTTTGAGGGGCAATGAGGGTTAAGTGACTTGCCCAGGGTCACACAGCTAGACAGACTTAAATAAACTGAATCCAAGTGAAGTGAGCAGAGCTAAGAAAACAAGTCACAATGACTACAGAATGTAAGTGGAAAGAACAACCACCACAAAACAATCAAAACTCACTATTTCAAAATTATAAAGAACAAGCTTGGCTCAAAGAAACAGATATGAGAAGACATCTTCCCCCTTCCTTTAGAGAGGTGATGAGGTAGTCCTTGGAAACAAGCATTGCATATAATATCAAAATTTTTTTTTAATATATTGATCTATTATTTTTTTCTTCCTCTTCCTCCTCCCCCTCCTTCCCCCTCCCCTCCTCCTCCTCTTCCCCTCCTCCCCTTTCCCTCCCCCCTCCTCCCCTCCCCCTCCTCCTCTTTCCCCCCTTCCTCCTCCCCCCCTCTTCTCTCTGTTTCTTTCTGTTTCTCTTTCCCTCCTTCCCTTCCTGTCCCCCTCTGTGTCTCCTGCTCTCTCTGTCTCTGTCTGTCTCTCTCTCAAAGATTCTTTGTTATAAGGTATGGCTGCGAGCATGGAGAAGGGAGGGGAAGGGAAACAGTGAAACCTAGATGATGTAAAAACAAACAATATCAATAAAAATCTATTTTTAAAAGACAAACCAATAAAATTCCCTGGGAACAGGTACTGAAACCCCCCCTCCCTCTTTCTGGCAGCAAAGAGCAAGACCTCCCAGGTGGTATGTCATATGCATTGTCAGATGCTAATACAAGGTATAAGGTATTTTTTTTCTTAACTTTTTTGGGGGTTACAAGGAGGAGATTCCGTGTGGATGGGGAAGAGAGGCTTTGTTCTCTCCCAGATTTGACTGTGATATGGAGACAAAATGCATCAGGAAAGGGTTTGGTTTTTTGTTTTGTTTTGTTTTTTGTTTTTTTAATAAAGGAAATTGGGGTTAAGTGATTTGCCTAAGGTCACAAAGCTAGTAAGTGTCAAGTGTCCAAACTGGATTTGAACTCAGTTCCTCTTGACTCTAGGGCCAGTGCTCTATTCAAAGGAAAGTCTTTTGGAAAGAATTCCCCAGGCTGGATGCTCACTTCCCAGACCTAGTCAGACTCTCCTTGCCCAGGAGGGGTTGGAATGGGGGGGGGGGGGCGGGGTATGGTGGGGGATGGTGTGGTACTGGAATGCTCACCCCTCTACCCCAAACTTTCAGGTAAATTCTCCACTTCCATGCTTTCCCCATTTTCTCTGCACACATGTCCCACTGCCTCTTGGAGAGTCCTTCTCTGCCTCTGATTCTAACTAGGATCCTCCAATCATAATACTGGGATTTCTTTCCCTTAAAAAAAAAAAAAGTATCCCAGGGCAGGAGTCAAGTAGGCCACAGGTTTCTTTGTAAAAATATTTACATATAAGCAAAGATACTATTCTCCTAGAATTTTCAAGTTGAAATTTGGTTATTCATGTAGCATTCATTGCTTTTACCTTTGCTTTGTCCCTCTCAGGATTCTCGAGAGCTGAGGAGACTTAATATAAATAAAGGGTTCCAAGAGCCAGGGATTGTGGGGCTCAGTGCTGGGGAGAGGATTTAGCATCCAGGGTGGAGACTCAGTGTCATAGACAGAGGCCTCTGTGTTAGGGAGGGGATCTCAGTGGCCAGGGTGGAGGCTCGGGACTGGGGAGAAAAGCTCAGGGTCCGGGATGCTGGGTGGAGATGTTTGATGGTCCTGTAAAAAGAGTTACAGGACTGTGAAATCTCGGAATGAGAAGAGCCTGGCAAGGAAAGCCAATGATAACAAGCACGGGTGGTTTTTCAAAGTTGTATTAGGGGATTGAAGGAACAAAGGAGAGATTGGACTCACCAGGTGGGTGGGAGAATGATGACATCAGTGAGAAGGTGGGGCTGGCCAGGCAATTTGTTTTGATTCAGAAATTATTATTGTCCCATTTACTGGAATATGGGTCCTATTCCTTCGTTGAGCCTTCTCTTTCCCCCAGCTGAATGTCTTTTTGTTACCCTGGTGTGTTTGTCAGAGGAAGGAAACAAATATTTATCAAGCAAATGCGCCAAGCACTTCATTGACATCATCTCACTTGATCCTCACTACCATGCTGTGAAGTAGGTGCTATTATGATTCTGATTTTACAGCTGAGGAAACTGAGGCAGACAGAGATTAAGTGACTTGTCCAAGGTCATACTGCTACTTAGCACCTCAGGCTGGTTTTGATCTCAAGTCTTCCTGACTCCATGCTCAGCACTCTATCTATTGTGCCACTCTTAGCTGCCCAAGGCGTTTGGCTCTGTCACTTTAGTAAATCCATCTTGGAGTCCAAGTTGAAGAAGAATGCCCCATGGATGGTGAGGTCCTCCAGGTGCTCCAGGTTTACAGATTAGATTGTGCTGCTTGCACAGAGCCCCAGAACATTACAGAGTGTCTTGCATGAGATCCATAATCACTCAAAAGAATTTGCTCTAATTAGCTACATAATAAAAACCAAGTGGAGGAAGAATGACTAGTGTGGCCTCTCCATCTCTGTCTGTCATTCCCTCTATTTATCTTGTAACAATATTGCAGAGGCACAAGGAGTTTGGCCTAGACTTGAACAGGGGGAGAGGGAGATGAATTGTCTTTGGGAAATTGAAAATTATTTATTCATGGACCACAACCTTCTCCCTGAAAGAAGGGCATGACTTTTAAATACCAGGATTCTGTTAGTGATTGCGTGGCTATAAGTCATGGAACATTACCATCTCCAAAGATAAAGCTAAGGAGCATTGAGGGACAATATGGGGGTTGGAGGAGAGAGGCCATGCAGTAGATGTGAACAGTTTGCTGCATTAATAAGTGAGGAATTGTAAAGGAGAAGTGGAGTAAATGATTTCATCAAAGGAATTTATGAATGGAAAGAAGATGACCTGGTTGAATGGCAAGATCGAGGGCTAACCATTGGACAGCCTGTGTGCTCCATTGACATCCTGGTGTTGTCAAGAGACAGGGAAAGGACCCTCAGCTGGGTGGATGCCCTGTAGGAAACTTATAGGAGGACAAGTCTAAGACTCATCCATTGGATGAGCAGGCATGGATGGGTCCTTAGACCCATGGATTTGCATCTTTGGGAAAAAAAATCATTACTGGGCAGCTAGATGGCGCAGTGGATAGAGCACCAGCCCTGGAGTCAGGAGGACCTGAGTTCAAATCTGGCCTCAGACACTTGACACTTCCTAGCTGTGTGACCCTGGGCAAGTCACTTAACCCAACTTGCCTCCCCCTCCCCCCACCCCCCCAAAAAAAATCCACAATGATGGGTTCATAGTTGGAGTTGGAGTATTTCATTCACTGTTCTAAGTATTTATGAAGCACCTCCAATATTTCAGTTACTGTGCTTGGCAGTGGAGGTAAAGAAACAAAAACAGCCCCTCCCCTGAAGGAGCTTCCATTCTATTTGTGTAATAACATGCACATGTATAAGAAAATACAAAAACATACAAAATAAATGGAGATTAATTGAAAGTATTTCTTTGCCAAAGAGAATGAGCTTTGGACCAGCAAAGGACAGGACAGATATGGGCAATAGGGAGTTGCTATCCAGGTAAATGAGTAAATGGTAAGAGAACACCCAGCTGTTTTTAATGAGTTTTAGTCATCTGTCCCAGATGAACTATATATTAGGGTAATGAAAGGGCTGGCAGATGTAATTGCTGAGCCATTCATGGCTGATGGCCTTTTGGAGGTTGTGGGGAATGGAAGAGGTGCTTCAGGATTACAGAAAAGTAGATGCCTCAATTTTCAAACAAAGGGAAGGGCCCTGAGTCTGTAAACCAAAGGCCAGGGAGTTTTAATTCAGTTTCTGGCAAAATTCTAGGATGTATCATTAAGAAGTTGGCTAATGAATATCTGAAAAAAGTGTGTAGTCATCTCAAAGAATCTTGATGGTGTCACCAGGAACAGGACACAGCAGATCATCTTATTTCCTAGGATTTCAGACTGTAATTACAGACATATTTTCTTTTTTTAAAAAAACAGATTACAAGACTGGGGACAATGCTGCATGGTTATCTAGTTTTAGCCAGGCTTTTTTCCCCTTCTTTTTTTTTTGGTGGAGGGGGTGGCTTTCCCAAGGTCACACAGCTAGTGTCAAGTGTCTGAGATCAAATTTGAACTCAGGTCCTCCTGAGTCCAGGGCTGGTCCTTTATCCACTGCGCCACCTAGCTGCCCCTTTAGCAAAGCTTTTGACTCATTCTCTCATGAGGACAAGAAGAGAGGACTAACTGGATTTAGAAGGGATGAATGGTTCACCCAAAGAGCAGTTGGTATTGATCCAATGTCTAATTGAAAGGAGATATCTGGTGGGGGATCCTAGGTATTTGTGCATGATGCTGTATGATTTAACTTTATAAAAAAAGAACTTGGAAAAAGCTTTATCAATTTAGAATTGACACAAAGCTGGGAGGGATGGGTAATGCAAAGGTGAGGGGGATAACTGACCCAGAGTGAGGATTCGTAAAGGTCTTGCCAGCCTGGAACAAAGGCCCAAATCTAATGGGATGAAATTTATTAGGTATAAATATGATATCATACATGTAGGTTAAACAACAACAACAATCCAGAGTCATAAGTAAGTACAAGATAAGGGGATTGTGGCTAGGCGAGTTCTTCTGAAAAAAAATCTGGAGTTCTGCCAGCTGGATAAGAACAGGTATCGATGCATTTAGGGCTTGGAGGTAACCCAAGGCTGCAGTATGGTAGCTGAGAAAGCTAAGGCAGTCTCAGGCTGGATTCAGAGAGGCAGCATCTAGGAATAGGTAGCTAATAATATTACTCTCTGGGCCTAGAGGCTGACTCTCCTGGCTCGAATGCTACAGTATTGACACATGCTGATCAAATGTTATAATAGATGCAAAGCCTTTGGCTACCATTTCTCAGGAGTGGTGGCAGAGTAGATTTCTGTTGAGGAAGGGGCTGGACCAGAAGGCCTCTGATGTCCCTTTGAACTCTAAAATCTGGGGTTCTCAAAGGCTCAGTATGATATGATGACTTAGCTTCTAAACAAGCTGGGGCAGCTGTGGGGAGGGCAGTAGACACAGCACTGGGCCTGGGGTCAAGAAGACCTGAGTTCAAATCCAGCCTAAGACACTTACTGACTGTGTGACCCTTGGCAAGTCACTTAAGCGCTGTCTGCCTCGGTTTCCTTAACTGTAAGATGTGGATAATAACAGCATCTACCTGCTAACGGGTTTGTTGTGAGGGATCAAATGAGATAATATTTGTAAAGTACTTATCACACATGGTACCTGGCACATAGTAAGTGCTTAATAAATATTTGTTTGTTTCCTTCGTTGCTAAGTGAAAGGAAAAGGGAGACCCCAAGAACCCAGTCTTGCCCAAGCACTCTAGCGTCCAGCTTTTGTAATGGATCAATTCTAGTCTTGATCACTGCTGCCCCCTGGGGGCCAAATGGCCTCTCTACAGTACTTCCAGCAGGCACAGTGACATCACAGAGCCTTGGGATTTTCTCATTCCTATGATCCTCCCTGAGTTAACAGATTACAAGAGTTAAAGGTGGAGAAAAGGACACAGGAATGATTCCTTTTCCCTTTGTCTTCCCACCAAGCAGCAGTGTGGTGTACTCTAGTGGATAGTTCGTTCTGTTCTTCGTACAAGGAAATATTCATGTTTATTGGTGTTTTTCAAGTTCAGAAAGATTTTTTAAAAGATAGAAAATTAAATAAATAAAAAAAAGGAATCCACAGGAGGAAAAATCCAAGAAAGGAACCAGATATAAAACCCATGGCCTTAGATGTTTCTGCACAAATGCACAGAGTTTGAATAAGAAGCAGTTAGAGATGGGAGAGAAGGTAAGAGATGTAGAAGTAGTCAACTTGAGATGTTAATGCAAGGAGGTGAACTTCATCTCATAAATATCCATGAGACTTAATGGGAGATGATCCATGACTGGAATATGGCTCTGAAGGAACATGTATTTCATATATCTTCTTGCAATTCATTATTTATTTATTTTTAGCTTTTTTTTTTTCTTTTAAAATTTTGAGTTCCAAATTCTATCCCTCCCTCCTACACCCAATGAGGAGGCAAGCAATTTGATATCAACTCTACATGTGAAATCATGCAAAACATATTGCCATATTAACCATATTTTTAAAAAAGCAAGAAAATTATATTTCAATTTGTACTCACAGTTTATCAGTTCACTCTCTGGAGGTGGGTATTATTATTTTTTCACTATGAGTCTTTTTGGAATTGTCTTAGATCATTGCATTGATCTGAGTAGCCAAGTCTTTCACAGTTGATTGTCATTACAACATGGCTGTTACAGTGCACAATTGATCTCCCGGGTCTTCTTGCCTCACTTTGCATCAGTTCATATAGGTCTTGCTGTGTTTTCCTGACCCCCTCATCATTACTTTGTGCGGGGCAATGAGGGTTAAGTGACTTGCCCAGGGTCACACAGCTAGTAAAATTTTTTGATATTATCTGTCTATGGTGTATTGTATTGTTCAATGCTGTAGGACTCTTTGTGATCCCATTTAGGGTTTTCGTGACAAAGATACTGGAGTGGTTTGCTATTTCCTTGTCATTTTACAGAAGAACAAACAGAGGCAAACAGGGTGAAATGACTTGCCCAGGGTCATACAGCTACTAAGTGTCTGAGGTTGGATTCAAACTCAGGTCTTCCTAACTCCAGGTCCAGTACTCCATCCATTGCAGCATACCTAGCTTCCCACTGAGCCACCTAGCTGCCCATTGTCTATGGTAACTTTTAGCAAAATGTATTTTCTTTGAGGAGAAGCAATGAGGGGGAATAGTCATTCAGAACTCAAGTTTTACCAGCAAGATGGAGCTGGCTTCTGAAGAAGAAATGAGAAGACCTTGGGGAAGTGATCACTCCCTTCTCCACTTTGTGATATTGAAGGAGAAGAAAGCTGGAAGGTCTGGCTTGTACCCTCAATTTGGGGAGTGCAGATTTCCAAGGATTTAGAGCAAATATACATGGATCCATTGGATTAAAATTCTATAAGGAAGTCAGCCTGGGAGTGGTGGGAACCTGTCAAGAGTAGGTTCTAAAGACAAAAAGAGAATAGTTGAGGAAGTTTTTCATCCTCCTCACCCCCTCCTCCACCAAACCTTGGACTTGGGCCCTGGAGCCACCCTGGGCTCTGATGGGTGAACTTGTGCATTATCTTGCTCAGGAAAAGGCCTCCATCTCACAGCTAGGTTACCATCTCCAAACCAAGCCACAGTGAATATTATATGCCCCCCCCTTTTAAGTGTGGTCTTTCTTTCAGAATGTAAGCTCTTTGAGGGCGGGGACTATTTGCTTACCTGGGTTTGTTTCTCTGGTGACACAGTGTCTATCTGCCCACCCATCTGCTCATCTATCCATCCATCCATCCATCCATCTATTTCTATCTCTATATATTATCTATTTACCCATCCATCCACATCTCTCTATTTCCCTCTACCCACCCAGCTCTCTTGATCTCTATCTCTATATGGCCAATATGGAGTTGAATGCTAACACAAGCAGAGAGATAGTAAGAAAACAGGAAGTCGTCCTTGATGAGTTCAGGTCACCAGGCCCAGATGTACTGCATCTGAGGCCTCTGAAAGAATCGACAGATTCCACTGAAGCCTTCCCTGTTCCCCCTGCCCTTCAGCCAAGCTGCTAGCTCCTACCTCCACAACCTATCTTGTTTATATGTACACGATATCATAGACTTAGAGCTGGAAGGGACCTTAAATGACATCAAGTCCTGT
The DNA here is from genome assembly GCF_019393635.1 of Dromiciops gliroides. Taxonomy (NCBI): domain Eukaryota; kingdom Metazoa; phylum Chordata; class Mammalia; order Microbiotheria; family Microbiotheriidae; genus Dromiciops; species Dromiciops gliroides. Next base: position 476,116,992 of record NC_057864.1, on the reverse strand, counting down.
GCCCTCATTTTACAAATGACTTATCCAGGGTCTTATAACTAATAACTATCTGAGTTAGGATTCAAATCCAAGTCTTCCTAGCTCTGAATCCGGCTCCCTATCAGCTACACCGAGATGCCTCTCATGCTTTCTCCCCTATTAAAATATAAGCTTCTTGAGAGCGGGGAGTTTTTATTTTGTCTTTGTATCTACACTGTCAATCTTAGTTCCCAGTACACAGTAAGTGTTTAATAAATGCTTGTTGGCTGGTTTATTGATATTATGATTGAATCATTCTTAGTCATTTTTGAAAGACTGTGTGAAATCTTAGAGGTGTCACAGGACTAGAGAAAAGCAAATACAGACACCCCAAAGGGAAGGAATAGAATCTGCAAACTCTAGGGCAATGAGATTTATGTTGATCCCTGGCAACGTTCTAGAATGAGTTGTTAAAGGCACAGGCAAGAAATATTTGGAGAAGGAAATGATCCCAAAGAGCCAACATGACTCCATCAAGAACAGGTCCTACCAGACCAGCCTCATTTCCTTCTGTGACAAGGTTACTTGACTGGTAGATCAAGGGCATAGCATAGAGGTGGTTTACCTAGATTTTAGCAAAACATTTGACAAGACTCCTGCAATTCTTGTGGCAAAGATAGAGATGGGTAAACTAGACAATCGTACAGTTAGGTGAATGTGGAACTGGTTGAATGACCCAGTCTTGTTTTGTTTTTCTTTTGAATTGCTTTCTAGCCTCTATTTGTAGAGATTTTGTTTTTTTTGGTGGGATACTGAGGGTTAAGTGACTTGCCCAGGGTCACACAGCTAGTAAGTGCCAAGTGTCTGAGGCCGGATTTGAACTCAGGTCCTCCTGAATCCAGGGCCGGTGCTTTATCCACTGCGCCACCTAGCTGACCCCCAATGACCCAGTCTTAAGGAGGAGTCATGAAAAGTTCAATGTCAGCTTGGAAGGAGTATCTAGTGGAGTACCCCAGGAATCTGTGCTTTAACATTTTTGGCAATGCCTTGGAGAAAGGTGTATATGGCTTGCCTATCATACCTGCCTGTTATTTGCACCTCATCCACAAGGCAATTGTGAGTGTCAAATGAGATAACATATGCCCAGTGTTTCGTGACACTTCAAGTATAATACGGGATGTCCCAAAAATCTTAGCACAGTTTAAAGTCATTTCAACTTAAGGAACGTTTTTAAGTTATAGTAACTTAAAACACGAGTTACTTGAACTTATGTGACAAATTATAATAAGGTTATGTTTTAAGTTACTGTATAACTTAAGTTATTTAAGTTGAAATAACTTTAAACTACACTAAGATTTTTAGGACACCCTATATAATTGCTAGTAATTTTGATATTACACAAGTGTAGCAGGTATGTCTAATACATTGACTAAAAGGGTCCAGGTCCAGTAAAATTATGATGGGCTAGGACATTGGTTTCAAATAAGATGAAATGAACTATAGATAAATGTAACTTTTTACAGTTGGGTTCAAAAAGTCAGCTTCCCAAAGATGGGATTACTTTACAAACATTTATTAAGCATGTGGCATGGGTCAGGGAGGGATCCTGAGAAAGATCCTGAGGTTTTTTTGTTTGTTTGTTTTGTTTTGTTTTGGGTTTTTTGCGGGGCAATGAGGGTTATGTGACTTGCCCAGGGTCACACAGCTAGCAAGTGTCAAGTGTCTGAGGTTGGATTTGAACTCAGGTACTACTGAATCCAGGGCCGGTGCTTTATCCACTGCGCCACCTAGCTGCCCCCTGAGGTATTTTTATGTACTGAAAGGAGGCAAAAGCTCTTGCAATCTTAGAATGCATTGAAGGAAGCCTGGATTGAAGGAAGTGACAGTTTCAGTGCACTCTGTTTGCCTTGGTCAGACCCCACCTGAAATAGTGTGTTCTTTTCTGAGCGTCACATTTCAGGAAGGAGTTTCCCATGCCCAGAGAAGGGTTAGCAGGATCCTAGAATCACAGACTAAGTGCTAAAGGGACATGAGAGGTCACCTGACCCATCTCCTGTCATTTTACAGATGAGAAAAGGGACTCAGATTCAATAATGCCCTAAGAGGATCAGTTAACAACAACCACCACCAAACTGGAGGATGCTTAGCTTGAAAAATTGATGAATTCTTCCCTTCAGATATCATTGGGGGAGGGAGTCTTGACAGCTGTCTTCAGAAGTTTGGAGGTCTGTCTTGCAGAAGAGGGAGATGACACTTGTTCTACTGGGTCCCAGAGGACAGCATGAGAAACCAGGGGGTAAGGTTATGGAAGTAAATGTAGCCTCCAGATAAGGAAAGTGACCCTTCCAGTTGGAGCTGTCCCAAAGGGCAATGGGCTGCCTCAGGAAACATTGGGATCCTCCTCCCTGGAGGTTTTTAAGAAAAGGGTGGAATCACTTGTCCAGGGTGGGGAAAGCAGATCCCTGTTTATCAAAAGATTTGACTAGTGAGTGTCTGATGTCATTTCCAACACTCCTATTTGGTGCTTGTCAATGACCTCAATGGTAGGAAATTTGACAGTAGGGCTTTGTCCCAATGTGTGGTTGGTTCTTTGGTCTGGACATAGGTCTGAGGATGGCAGGCAGTAGAAAGATGTACTTTGACTTGCTGGGCTTTGAAAAGGACTCCCTAAGAGTGTGAATGAACTGTAACAGCCCTTGCTTAGAGATGAAGTTAGCGGGGAAGCCGCAATGTTTCCTAAAGAAACAATCATGGGGGCGGCTAGGTGGCACAGTGGATAAAGCACCGGCCCTAGATTCAGGAATTCCTGAGTTCAAATTCGGCCTCAGACACTTGAAACTTACTGGCTGTGTGATCCTGGGCAAGTCACTTCACCCCCATTGCCCCACAAAGAATAAATAAATATTTTCTTTTTTAAAAAAAGAAACAATCAATCAAATTTATAAGAATCCAAGTCATTCCCCAATTGAGAAATGGTCAAAGGATATGAACAGGCAGTTTTCTGATGAAGAAACCAAAACTATCTATTCCCATATGAAAAAATGCTCTAAATCTCTAATGATTAGAGAGATGCAAATTAAAACAACTCTGAGGTACCACCTGACACCTATCAGATTGGCTAAAATGACAAAAAAGGAAGATAATAAATGTTGGAGAGGCTGTGGGAAAATTGGAACACTAATGCATTGTTGGTGGAGCTGTGAGCTGATCCAACCATTCTGGAGAGCAATTTGGAATTATGCCCAAAGGGCGATAAAGCTGTGCATACCCTTTGACCCAGCAATCCCACTTTTAGGTCTTTTGCCCAAAGAAATCATGGAAGGGGGAAAGGGACCCACATGTACAAAAATATTTATAGCTGCTCTTTACGTGGTAGCAAGGAATTGGAAGTTGAGGGGGTGCCCATCAATTGGGGAATGGCTGGACAAGTTGTGATATATGAATACAATGGAATACTATTGTGCTGTAAGAAATGATGAGCAGGAAGAGTTCAGAGAAACCTGGAGGGTCTTACATGAGCTGATGATGAGTGAGATGAGCAGAACCAGAAGAACATTGTACACAGTATCATCAACATTGAGTGTTGACCTACTGTGATGGACTATATTCTTCTCACCAATGCAATGGTACAGAAGAGTTCCAGGGAACTCATGATAGAAGAGGATCTCCAAATCCAAGAAAAAAAAAGAAAGAAAGAACTGTGGAGTATAGATGCTGATTGAACCATATTATTTCTTTTGTTTTGGGTGCTGTTTTTTTTTTTCTATTTTGAGGTTTTGCATCACTGCTCTGATTCTTTCTCTTGTAACAGGATTAATGCAGAAATAGGATTAATGTTATTATGTGTATATATATATATGTGTGTGTATATATATATATCTATATGTATATGTTTAGAGATATATAGATATAACCTATATCAGATTACCTGCTGTCTAGGGGAGGGGGGAGGGAGGGGAGGGAGAAAAATCTGAAATTGTAAAGCATGTATAAACAAAAGTTGAGAACTAGCTTTACATGTAACGGAAAAAATAAAATACCTCATACATTAAAAAAAAAAAAAAGAAACAATCATGTTGCCTCCACAATGGGAAGGGGAATATGGTGTCAGGGGAAGCAGACCATCAGAGCCAGGACTAGGACCCAAGTCCAGATTCCTTTTCACTGAACCATACAGGATGGAGACTTCTCACTTAACCTTAGTCACCTGATCTGGGGTCTGAATCCTTTAATAGTCAAGGAATATATATTTTAAAAAATGGTATCTTTTTGGGGCAGCTAGGTGGCGCAGTAGATAGAGCACCGGCCCTGGACTCAGGAAGACCTGAGTTCAAATCCGGCCTCAGACACTCAACACTTACTAGCTGTGTGACCCTGGTCAAGTCACTTAACCTCAATTGCCTCACCCCCCCCCCCCAAATGGTATCTTTTTAAAAGTTCCTGAAATTTTGTTTTGACCTCATCCTCCTCACCTAGAAAACCATCCCTTAAAACATTAAGTAAGGGGGCAGCTAGGTGGTGCAGTGGATAAAGCACCAGCCCTGGATTCAGGAGGACCTGAGTTCAAATCCGGCCTCAGACACTTGACACTCTCTAGCTGTGTGACCTTGGGCAAGTCACTTAACCCTCATTGCTCCACGAAAACTCCCCAAAATAAAAAAATAAAGAACATTAACTAAAAAAGGAAGATTAAAAAAAATCAGTTCAGCTAAACCAACCAAAATATCAATCTAATCTGAGGACACATGCTGCCTGCCTTTCATTCCCCAGGCCCCCCACCTCTATGTAGGAGAAAGGGAGGTGAATTTTCACATGCCCCCTTTAAGGTCAAGCTTGTTCATTATAATTACCCACATTTCAATCCCTATTTTTGTTGTTGTTCATTCCACTTACATGGTTGCCATAACTGTGCATCTTGTTTTTCTTGGTTTTGCTCCTTTCGCATCTTGCATCATTTGTGCTGGCGTCTTTAATGTGCTTCTCTGAATTTTTACATTCCATCACATTCATGTATTGTTGTTTTGCCATTCCCCAGCTGATGAGAATTTATAAAGTATTTATTTTTATGCGACCTCCATTTCTGAATGCATCCCTTGGCCAGAGAGCACAAAAAATACAAATGGAAAGAAAAAACACTCATCAATTCAGCAAAACTAACACATATCCTTTGAGTCTGACCCTCCACCCCCAAAAAGGAGGGAGGGAGATGGTCTGGGAATTCTTATATTCCATTGCAATGTGAGTTCTTTGAAAGCAGGGACTTTGCTTTTTCTTTGTACCTTCGATGCTTAGCATAATGTAGCAAGTACCTAATAACCCCTGGCTGGTTGATTCCTGACCCAAATACTCCTACTTGGATCCCCATCTCCTCCTTCTGCCGACACGGATTAGAATTTTCACTCTTGGGGCAGCTGGGTGGCGCCGTGGATAGAGCACTGGCCCTGGAGTCAGGAATACCTGGGTTCAAATCCGGCCTCAGATACTTAACACTTACTAGCTGTGTGATCCTGGGCAAGTCACTTAACCCCCATTGCCTCACACACAAAAAAAGCAAACAGAATTTTCACTCTCAGAACTCCTGCGGGTCTTGGAAGGCAATAAGGAGGCCAGCCTCCTCCCTCCCCTTTCCTGGGCTGAAGGGATGAGGGATGTGTAGTTTGGAGAAGACTAGATGTGGAGGTGCCTCATGTTAATATGTTGAAGGGCAGTCATGTCAGTGAGGGGCTAGCTGTGCTCTCTCCAGAGGGGAGAAGAGGAGCCATGTTGGGTAGAAATGCAGAGAGCCAGATTTAAACTTGCTATAAAGAAAAACTGCCAGCGGTTCTCACTGTGCCAAAGCAGGGTGCATTGCCTTAAGCAGAGGATCCTGGGACTAGAATGGATCTCAGAGGCCATAGAGTCTGCCTCTGCTCCATTTTACAGATGGGGAAACTGAGGTTGTGACTTGCCCAAGGCCATACAGGGATAGAGACAGAATTTGAACCCAGGTCCTGAGACTGCAGAGCCAATGCTCTTTCCATTCCACCCCACTGCCTTTCTGGTGGGTATCTCCCTCACTTGAGGTCTTCAAGCCCAGACTGACAATCCTTTGTCAGGGATGTAGAGGCTTTTTGTTTTGGTAGGGGTAGGACTCGATGGTTGCTAATGTCCTTTTGGGCTCTGAGATTCTGTGAGCCTGCTGATCCAGTCTCTTTGCTCTCATTGGGAGGGTCTAAGAGCTATTGGAGGTTGGAGCAAGGAGGCAATGGGGGACCCGATGTGGCTGTGGGGGAGACTCACAGGGTTCTTCTGAGCTTCCTTCTGGTTCTGGGATATTCTGATCGCTTAAGTTTCTGAGAGACAATTCCTGGCAAGAGTCAGATGTTGCCAGGACTCCCTCCACCCCCAACTCACGGCAGGTCTTCTTTACCCTTGCCTTCCCACCATCCAGCCACCCCAGAAGGAAGGTGGTGGTGTCTACACAGTAAATGGACACGACAGCAAAGTATAGTCTGCACTTGGAAACTCTCTGTTGTCCCCTGCCTCTCTCTCCCAAAGGTGCCAATTCCATGCCCTTCTCCCCCTTTTCTTTAGGTTTTGTCTGGGGGAGAGAACCCTCCCACCCAACAGTGGGGTTTGTGCCCTACCTGAAGACAATGTCATGGGGCTTCCTCCTGTGGGTCAGTGGGAGCCCCTGGAAGTCCTGGACCCTGAGCAACCCCTGCCCAATCCATCTTCCCAGTTAGATTAGACTAGTTCTGGTCAGGGTGAGACCTTTTTCTGCTTATGGGCCTAGAGAACTAGACCTAGACTCAGAAGAACCATGTTAGAATCTTGCCTCAGATGCTCACCACTTGTGTGACCTTGGACAAATCACTTCATCTCCTTGGGCTTCAGTTTCCTTGTCTATAAAATGAAGGGATACTCAGGCTAGCTGGCCTCTGAGGCCCCCTCCTTCCAAGAGCTCTCTACTGCTCTGAAGCATCCTTTCCTGCCTCCGGTATCTCAGAAACCCTCGAACTGAGACAGAGTGAGTGGTCAGGACAGGTGGAGGTGAGTACCTGGTGTTGCCTGGCAACTACGTGTCCATGGCAATAGTGCCTTCTCAGTGAGGGTATCTGTGAAGTCATACACTGCTCAGGTGGCCAGAAGAGAGCCAGGATGGCAGATACTCTGCGAGTCCAATCTAGCATTCCGGGCATTGTGCTTCAAACAGTAAAAATCTCTGCATTGGTGAGGCCAGCTCAGGGTTAGGGAGGGAAAGGGGGGAAGGCTGAGTCTCATCACAAGCCATAAAATGCTACCCTAGTCTCCCTCCTTCTGTCCTCCTCTCTCCCTCCCCCCCTTCTCTCCTTTCTACCACTAATGGCTTGTTTCCCTAGATTCTAGTCTACGATGGATCCTCTCTCACGTGCCTTGTTACCTGGGTTGGTGTTGCCCCTTTAGCTCCCTGGGGCTCAGTTTCTTCACCTGTAAAGTAAGGGGGTTGGACTATATGACTTCTGAGATGTTCCTTTCTGATCTAGGACCATGATCTTTTCACCAGGAAAAATCTCCCCCTCCAAGCAGAGGATAATAGGATTTGAGCGCCATATCTCGAAGGGACCCCAGAGATCATCAAGTACGTCCCCTTTAGTTGGCAGATAAGGAAACTGAGGCCAAGGGAGATGTAGGGTCCCATAGGTAGCTTCCAAGCATCGGAGATGAGGTTGGAACCCAGTCTCTGACTTCAGAGTCCACTGAACCACACAGTCCCCATCACCTCTCCCCACCAACCTTGTCACAGTTGTGTTCTATTTTTTTTTTCCGGGGCAATGAGGGTTAAGTGACTTGCCCAGGGTCACACAGCTAGTGTTAAGTGTCTGAGGCTGGATTTGAACTCAGATCCTCCTGAATCCAAGGCCAATACTTTATCCACTGCACCACCTAGTTGCCTCACAGTTGTGTAATAGACCGCCATGACAGAGATTTGTCCCTCTGGGGTTAAGGCACAACCCTTTCATCACACCATGAATATGAATCACAGGATGGAAAGGTGAGGAACTGAAGGATGGAGAGAGGATGCCAAAGCATCACATGAGGGATGAGGGACACTTAGTCTGGGAAAGAGAAAACTTGGGGTGGGGCTGGATGATGGTCTTCAAAATCTGAAAGGCTGTTGTGGGAAAGAGAGATTAGAAGAGGTTGGAATGGGGAGTAATAGATGAAAGATGTGGAGAGGCAGATGCTGACAATATAAAGAATTTTTTAACATTTAGGACCAACCAAGATAGAATAAATTGGGTGAAGTAGTGAGCTGTCTGTTGTGGGAAGTATTACAGCAAAAGCCGGGGACTCCTTTGTCCTGTATGTCTTTGGCCTGTGTCTGGTGAAGCCCATGAATCCATTCTAAGACTAATATTTTAAATGCACAAAGTAAAATGCATAGGAAACAAATTGCATTGAAATATAGTGATCAAAATATTCTCTAAAAAGGCTAATAGGGGCAGCTAGGTGGCGCAGTGGATAAAGCACTGGCCCTGGATTTAGGAGGACCTGAGTCCGAATCCGGCCTCAGACACTTGACATGTACTAGCTGTGTGACCCTGGGAAAGTCACTTAACCCCCATTGCCCTGCCCCTCCCCCCAAAAGGCTAATAGTTCTATGGATGAAGATCCTCTGGCCTAGATGGTGCCTGGGTTCCTCCAATTCTGAGACACTTCAGTCCTTAGGAAGGATCAGAATCCAGTCCCTGATACCTCAGTAGAGTAGCCTGAAGACCCTAGTTCAAATCGTGAATCCGTGTGTCATTGAGTAAGTCTAGTTAACTTCTCTTGGCCTTGGTTTCTTCTTCCGCAAAATGTGGAGGTTGGATTGGATTTCTTCTACCTCTAAATCCTAGAACCTCAAGACCTCTGTAGGGTTGAGGTTATCAGGACTTCTCCATCATGAGGAGTTAGGACAGCACCAGACTGCTGTGGAAAGGGCTCTGGATTCCAATTCTGACTGTTACTTCCTAGCTATGTGATCTTTGGGTCACTCTTAACCTCTTTGGGCCTCAGTATCAAAATCTATGATCCCATGGCCCACTTTCTTGCAATAACTCATTGGAAGGGGCTTAGCCCCATATTGTCATAACAAGTTAAGTACAAGGGCAGAGTAATAGCTGGTTTTTTATAGCACTTGGAAGTTTGCACATAGCTCTATGTAGCTATTTTATTTATTTGTTTGTTTTGTGTTTTTTGTTTTTTTGCAGGGCAATGGGGGTTAAGCCCAGGGTCACACAGCTAGTAAGTGTCAAGTGTCTGAGGCTGGATTTGAACTCAGGTCCTCCTGAATCCAGGGCCAGTGCTTTATCCACTGCACCACCTAGCTGCCCCCTAGCTATCTTATTTGAAACTCTTGTTGTTGAGTCGATTAGTTGTGTTTGACCCTTCGTAACCCCATCTGAGGTTTCCTTGGCAAAGATACTGGAGCTTTTTACCATTTCCTTCTCCAGCTTATTTTACAGCTGAGGAAACTGAGGCAAACTGGGTTAAGTGACTTGCTCAGGGTCACACAGCTACTTTGTTCTTGAGGCCAGATTTGAAGTAGGGAAGAGGAGGTTTCCTGACTCTAGGCCTGGTGCTCCATGCCCTCTGGTGCCACCTAGCTGTCCCCATTTTCTCCTTCATCTGTACACTCCTCATCTTCTCCATCAGCTCTCACTGGTAATGTCCGGGTGCTTCTGCATAGCATCATGATTATTTGAGACCGGACCTGGGATATTATTGGTACAAAGAGCTCAGTGAGAAGAACTCCCTTGACCTGTGTCAATCTTCATCTGTCCTGCAGTTTATAGTCCTATTGCCTGGAGCCAAGGTGACTTGTCTGGGGTCACAGAGTCTCAAACCCAGGTCTTCTGACCTCTGAATGCAGCTTTCTCTCTACTGTTCCATGCTGCTTGTCATTGTTCATCTCCAGAATGTCAGATGGGTCCCACAGTCCCCTCGCTGCACCCCCACCTTGCCGGGTGTGTCCCTGACTCACCAAGGCACCTTCCTTGTGTCTCCTCATCCCCTTTAGCTTTTCCAGAATCAGATTCATCTCTACAATTTCCTGCTTCTGAAGATCTTCCTCTTCAACCACTGGATGTCAGGGTTGGCCCAGGAAGCAGAGGGCTCTGTGTGCCTGGCCCCAGCCCCATCCCAGTCCTGCCTCTTCTGCCCCATGGGCTCCGTAATGAGAGGCCTGATGACCCTGTGGAGTGCTCCGCTGTTCCTGGCTCTCCATCTGCCAGGGCAGGTCCTCACTCGCATTTTGAACTCTCCCCTCACCCTTTGCCATCTCGTCCAAGAAGCTTATGGCCAACTGGGCTTCTTCTGGGTCACCTGGAAGAATTTGCTCCGTTACTGGCTTCAGAGCTTGCTGCTGGGGTTCCTGCTGGTCCTCCTGATCACCTGGAGGCTCTGCCAGACAGCCCACCGCTTCAGCATCAAGCAGCTGAAACGACTGGTGAGCAGGCAGAAGACTGGGTCAGACCTGGACATAGGGAACGGATACATAAATGAAGCAGTTGGTGAGGGTGGAAACTGGGGGGGGGGTCAGTGGGGAGCACGGTCAGTCAGGGTGGAGCTGTAGGCATTGACCATGGACTAGTTGGGAATGGGTCTTGGTGGGTAATGGTAGGTCAGGAGGGCTGAATGTTGGGATGGTTTATTTGAGTTTGTCAATGGGAGTGATGATGTTGAGATGATCAGTATGGGATGTGATCAGTAGGAGAGATAAGGGGCATGAGTACTAGGAATTATTAGCTGGAATGGATGTTGGCGACATAATAAATAAGAGAAATCAGAGGGTGGTAAATAAGAATGGAAAATTTGGATAGATATTGGGGTGATCGATGGAGTAGGCTGAATGTTGGGATGATGTGTGGAATGCTAAATCTGTATGGATGTTGTGATCAACAGAAGACATAGCTAACTGGAGAGGTCAGGGAATGGTCAATAGAAGTGGTTAGCTGGGAGGATGTTGGGGGTGACCATTGGGGGACATAAATGGGAATAGGTAGGGGTGGTTACTAGAAATGGTTTGCTGGGAGTGGGCATGGATGGAGTAGAGTAGGTCAGTAGGGGTGAATGTTGGGATGGTTTGTGGAGGCAGAGATGATGGGAGTGGTAGTATGGGTATTAGGGCAATCAATTTAAGGCATGATCAGTAGAGAGGTAAGGGGGATTCTTGATAGTAACAGCTGGAGTGAATTTTAGAGGCACAGTAAAAAGGAGAGGTCAGAAGTGGTCAATAGGAAGGGTTGGTCAGGACTATCATAGTGAGTGGGCATGACCAACAGGGGAGGGATAGGGATTGGTATGGTCCGGGAGTGGTCAGTGCTGGAGTGGCCAATGGGAAATGGGGTCAGAGGTTAGAGGATGATCCCCAGAAGAGTTTAATCAGGGAGATGTTGGAGCAGTCATGGGGATGGATGCCAGTCGGCTCCCGCCTCATGGTTACCTCTCACCTATTTTAGGCGCTACTGGATAACTGGTTTTCCCTCGAGTTCTTGGGCTGGTTACAGCAGCTGTACTGGCATGTGGAGAGCACGGCAGCTCTCACCTCTTGGCACCTGGCCTATGTAGTCACCTGGGCCACCTGCTTGGCCTCCCACATGCTCCAGGCTGCCTTTGAGCACACGGCCCAGCTGGCCCAGGCCCAAGAAGGGGAGATGGAGATGATGTGGGAGGACAGCACTACGGAGCCACTGCATTCTGAGGAGCCCAAAGCTTAGGACGAATAAACTGCGTTTAGACACACCCCAGGAGACTTGCTTGTTTGGGGGCGCGGGCTGGGAGCTAGGGAGGCTTTGTTCCCATGACTGGGAGGGCATGTTTGATTTATCTGTGGAGAAGGAAAACAGCCCCTGCTCCCAGCTAACCCCAATGGGATGGGATGGAACGGGGTACCCTCTCCTCCTGACACCGGGACCAGAGAGGCCTTGATCCAGGCTACAAAAGCTGAGGGAGGGAGGCTGAGGTTTCTAAAGTGACCCTAATGCTCAGCTGACTGTGCCTCCCAGAGAGAGTCAGGTGAGACTTCTGAGGGTCAGAGCACCTGGCTCTGGATTGTCAGGGTCTCCAGGTCGGGTTCTCCTGTAGCACGTGTGGCTGTTTCTCTGCTGTCGGTCAGCGGGCAGTACTGCAGACTGCTTGAGCTCCGCAGAGGAGTCTGGGTTCCTGGACCTGCATTCTTCTTCTTCTTCTTCGGCAATTGGGGTTAAGTGACTTGCCCAGGGTCACACAACTAGTAAGTGTCAAGGGTCTGAGGCTGGATTTGAACTTAGGTCCTCCTGAATCCAGGGATGGTGCTCTATCTACTGCACCACCTAGCTGCCCTTCTGGACCTGTATTTTTGAAAACTCAGTTCCCTCCATCATGTCCATTCCAAAGACCGACGGACCCTGCTAAGTTGGCACAGGCAGAGGGTCGATGGCAGAGAAAGCGGCAGTCCCGGCTCCAGACTGTCGATTTTTACCTCCTGTTGACCAGGCTTCTTTATCCCTAGGACTGATGGGGCTGGGGTCTGGGGGCTTGGGCCCCTGTTGCTCTCTTCCTTGGGTCATCATCCATGGGACAGGGTTTGATCTGGGGCATCTCTCCCTCTGTGCCCAGGCCCCATTGCTCTGCCGAAGAGAGTGACGATCATGAAGAGATTCCACAGAAACCTGGAATCTGAGGAGGGTGGAGGGAGGGAGGGCCCCTCCCGGCAATTCCTTGGATTGGAAGGGGGAGGTGCCTGTAGTTCTTGGCTTCGGGCTCTTGAGGGAGCCACAGCACCATACTTAGAGGTATCCCTCAGGTTATTTGAGAGATGGAGTTCCTGTCTTTTGGGCAAATCAATCATAGCAATTGAGGGACCTTAAGAGTTCATCTAGTCGAACCCCGAGATATTTCAGAGGAGGAGACTGAGGTCCAGAGAGGAAGTCACTTGCTCAAGGTGACCCAGACAATGTCAGACCTCATTTTCCAGCTGTGCCTCTGGTCTCTAACCACCCCCCCCCCAAGACCCCCAACCCCCCTCCTTTTAATAGAGAGGAGACCTAAGCTCCAGGAAAAGGGTGGAGCTGGAACTGGACTAGGCCATAGTGTTGGGGGGAAGGCAGAGGCTTGGCTGGGGTTGGCCAAGGCCTCAGACCATTCTCCTGATGCCAGGACAGAGCCCTTCAGAAAGTGGGTCTGGTACAGTCATGACCACACACCCTTGAAGATCTCAATGGAAAGAACACTGGCTCTGGTGTCAGAGGATCTGGGTTCAAATGCTGCCTCTGTTACCTGTGTGACCTCAGACAAGTCACTATATGTCAAACAGTACCTGGCACCTGTGACTCCTGGTTTCTAATTCTCCGTTCCTATACCCCCTTTCATTTAACAGAGGGGAAAATCAGAAGTCCAAGAAAGAGGGTGAGGTCGGGATTGGGCGTTTGTAACATTTATCATTGAATTGAGTCCAGGGCTGGAAAGGTGAGGAATGAGAAAGGGCGGTGGTCCCTCTCCAGCTCTCTAGGTGAGCCTGATAAAAGGAGGTGGGAGACTTGCAGCCCGAAATAGAAGGGTGGCAGCATTTGGCCCCATTCCCCTTCATCTTCCATCTCCCTCCGATTCAACAGAAGGTTGTTATTCAACAACCTTGTTTAGCCTCTGCTATGCTCAGGTCTGTGCTAAGCACCACCAATATTCCAAATGTATAAGCTAAGTATCTGCCTTCAAGAAGTTTAGAGTCCAATAGGAAGGGGAAGGCATGGGGACCCGGACAAGTAAACTGAGCATTGGGCAATAATATGTATGAGGGAGAAAATCAAGGAGGGGAACATTCCCAACATCCACCTCAACTGACCATGCCCCTACTGGCCAGTATCCAGATCTACTGACCATGATATCCACCACAACTGACCAATTCAGTGACCTTCAACCCTCCGTGTATCACAACTCTCTAGAGCTAGAAGGGACTCTAGAAATCATCGGGTCACCCCTCCCCCCATGTACAAATGAGGAAACTGAGGCACAGAGCGGTTAAGGTGACTTGCCTAGGGTGATAAAGGGAAGGAACATGAGAAGTGGAATTTGAAACCAGGTTCACTGATTGCAGAGCCCAGGGCCCTTCCCATTGTACCACACTGCCTCCAGGGGACAGGGTTAGGAGATGGCCATGGGGCTAGAGCTGTCCGGATGACAGACTGGAAGTCAGGGAAGACGGACTGGAGACACACACATGGGAGTTCTCAGGAGAGGGAGATGGCACTGAACAAGACAGAGACCACACTGGACTTTGGGGCTGGAACACTTTGGTTCACATCTTGCTTTTGTTGCCTACTTCTCTGTGAAATGAAGGGTTTGGGTCAAAGGCCCTCCAAGACCCCCCTTCCCCCCTAGGTCTCTCCAGGCCACGTGTATAAAATGAGGTTGAGCTGGACGCGCTCTGAAGGCCCTCCCAGTTCTGGGTCTGTGATCGTGGATGACATAGGAATGAACGACAGGTCAAAGAGGGGTGGGAGGTAGCTCTCTGCACCTCCCAAACTAAGCTTATCATCTCTTCCCAAACCTGTCTTTCCCCTAGCAGGAAAAGGACAAGGCCAGAAATGGAAAGATGCCCACCTTGAGGGGGCGGGGGCGGGGGAATTGTGAAGGAGAATGGAGCAATCCCAGTAATAGGTTTGCGAAGCTCTTTGTATGTAAGACCCCATTCGACCCTCACAACAACCCTGGGGAGTAGGTGCTTTGATTCTCATGCCCATTTTTCAGATGAAGAGCCCGAGGTAGACTGAGGTGAGACCTGCTTAGAGTCACAGTAGTGTCTGAGGCATCTTCCTGACTCCAAGGTCGTCCCTCTATACTGTGGCTAAGCTGCCTTGGCTGGAATTGGCAAGAAGGAAATACCTGCATGCCCACCCCCTCCAGAGAGCAACCCCTTGGCCTCCCCTTCCTTCTCCTCTGGATGGCTTTGAGGCTGGAAGTAGGGCTCCACCTGCCCCTTCCTGCAGGCCAGAGGCCCGAGGGGTCATGCCCTGCCAGGCTCACTCTGCTCTCTCCCTTTGCCCGAAGCACCCCTGCCCATGCCTTCCCACCCCCATTGGAAGGTCCACCCAGACTTCCCTGCCCACCCTCCTTTAATGACTTGTTCACACTCCTTGGCCCTTTCCCACTGATAACTGGAACTCCTGGTCCCCTTACAAGATCAACAGAGCAAGGAGCTGGGGCCAGCTTCTGCCTGGGGTCCTGGCCCAATGCCCCTCACATTCCTTTCTGCCACCCCCACCTCCCCTAACTCTGGTTCCCAGGGAAGTGCTGGGTTCTTTGCTCTCCCTGGGGTTACAGCTGTGCAAACAGGCCCGGGGGGAGAGGTCACCTGTCAGTTGCCCCCAGGGCCCCTGCTGCTGATGTCCTCAAGTCTGAGAGTCAGCCCTGAGGATGTCATTTCCCAGACTCAGCCTTGGCTTCCCTCTCTCCCATCCAAATGCCTTTGTGCAGTTCTGTGCACTCAGATAGCTTTTGGGTCCCCCAACCGTCTCCCTGGGGCTGGAGAGAGAGGAAGAAACTTGTCATCTTTTGTCAGGCCTCAACCTGTGGGAGTAGCTATAGTCCTTGCCTTTAGGGGACCCTGGCCTGATGGGAGAGACCCAGACCCTACCCTCGGGGAGCCCTGGTGGGATGAGAGTGAACTGTGCCCACAGGGAGCCCCGACCAAAAGATGCCAAATCAGGAAGGGAGAATCTAGATAATAACCCCCAGATAGTTTATCTTTTCTGAACTCTCTTACTCATCTCCATTAGCCAGTTGCTCATTTAACACTCTTAACAAGACTTAACAAGATGGCGTCTACTTTAAATAAATGTTGGTCTTTGGTCTAGATACTGGATGTATGAGAAAAAAAAGCAACTCAAAACAGTCCATCCATCTCTTCCTTGCCTCTTCATCCACCTCTGGCCCCCTATCCCCCAGTTTTCTTGCTTCCTCCTCCATCTTTCCATTCCTTCTCTCTCCTTAGCCTCTTCCCCACTCTTCCCACTCCCTCTGATCTCTCTGTCGCTTCTTCGTTGGCTTCCCCCATTTTCTTCCCCAAGTTCTCCTAATCCCTCATAGCCTAGATCTCATTTCCTTCTGTCCTCCCCATTCCCCTGCCTCCCTACCTTTTCTATCCCTGTAGGCCCCTTTCCTCCCCAGCCCACAGAACCTCAATGACCCCTCCCCTCAGGAAATGGCGTCAGCCACAGGTTCTCTGGTTTCAGCGGTTTGTTTGGAGTGAACACTGAAGGCTTTTGGGGGGTAGGGGGGAGGAGGGGTGTGTGTGAGAGAGAGAGGAGAAGAGAGAGAGGGGGGAGAGAGAGGAGAGAGGAGAGGATAGAAGAGAGAGAGGGAGGGAGAGAGGGAAAGAGGGAGGGAGGGAGGGAAGGAAGGAGGGAGAGAGAGAAAGAGAGAGAGGGAGAGAGAGAGAGAGAGAGAGAGAGAGAGAGAGAGAGAGAGAGAGAGAGAGAGAGAGAGAGAGAGACTAAATAGGCTGGGAACTGGAGAAAGGGAGTAGCTTCAGCTGTAAATAAGAAGGCAACAATCTTGCCCCAAAGAGAAAAGTCTTTAACAAACCCCTAAAAGTTGCTGGGAAGCACTCTATAGTATAATGGGGAAGGGGGTGATTTCTGTCCCCAGAGCATGTTAGGAGTGGCTGTCTCCTCTGTTCCTTGCCTTTCCCCTCCTTTTAACTGGCCTGCTGGCCTTTAGGAGGCCGGATCAGGCTAGGCTAAGTGTGCAGGCCCATTCTACTGGCTCTCCTCCTGGGAAAGGACCCATAGGGCAGACATCCCATCCTAGGTGACCCAATCTGGTCATGAGTCCTTGGCTTCTGTCTCCTCCCTCAGACCTCAGTTTCTACCAGCAAGCTCTCAGCCCAAGCATCCCTGGGGAAGCTGATTAATTCTGTGGTCAGTTTCCCAATCATTCCCTTGAGGAATGTGCTCAGGGTGCAGCTGGTGTGGTCTGGTGCATGGACTGAGGGCAGGGCCAGCTAGTCACAAGGTAGACACATAGATGAAGACATAGAATGGATGATCCGGTTTGAGACTGGGTAGAGCTGGAGGGGCTCAAAGGAGGGAGGCATCGGTGTGGACTGAGGTGGTCAGGGAGAGCTACCTTGGAGGAAATGGGACTGGAAGGATATCTGACTGATGAAGAAATACAGCTCTCCCTGCCTTCTTGGAAGGCATTCAACAAAAGGCACATTCACCCTGTAAATGAGATTGGCAGTAGTGACTCACAAAGAGCATGGAAACCGATAAAGTGAGTTATCTAGCCATGGAGATCAACTGAACTACAAGTCTGAAGGCTGTGGCCAAGGGTGCTGGGAATAGATACGGGCATTCAGACAGCAGAAAGTACCTTGGCTATAAAAACCAGTGGCAGAAATCCCCTGATGCTGGTGATCTGATCTTCCTCTGGCTCCATTTCTGAGCCTCACTATAAAGAAATGGAGCATGCTGAGGCTTAAGCAAGGCTTATGAGGCCCGGGGGAACTCTGACTGAGGTGTTTGGGAACATTTAGTTCTTTTCCTTGGAGACCTTTCGTTGGTAAATTTGGTCCCAGGAAGAGGCGTCCTGTTGACGTGTTCTTTGGAGAATGGAAGACCCTAGGTGGGATCTTTCTTTAGCCTAGGTTTGGCTGTGGGTGGTGGGAAGGACCCAGAGAGGTGGTTAAAGTGGGTCAGATTACTAAAGCAGGATGAGTTGTAGTCAAAGATGAGGCCAGTGAGTATCTAAGAGTGTGCCCTTGCTTCCATTTTCCTTTTTTTTTCCTGGGGAAATGAGGGTTAAGTGACTTGCCCCAGGCCACACAGCTGGTAAGTGTCAAGTGTCTGAGGCTGGATTTGAACTCAGGTCCTCCTGAATGGAAGGCCAGTGCTTTATCCACTGTGCCACCTAGATGCCCCTCCTTGCTTCCATTTTCAAGGAACTTTACCCAGGGAAGAAATAAGTACACCTCACTTGAGTAAGATCTAGCTAGGGAAGGAAGGGATGATGACATCCCAGGAGGAGGGAACTATGTAAACACAGGTATTGGGTGAGTGCAGGAATTGAGTGGGAGACTGATCTGGATGGAGCAGTCAGTCCATATGCCTTTTGAAATACACTAAGATTCATGGAGTTTGGGAAGTTGGGGATCTGAGGCAGAAATCCCTGAATTCTACTGAGCTAGGACAGCAAAACCTAGAGAGCTCTTTTTGTCTCCTTTTGGGCAGGGTACCAAGTGGTGACATGGGCATGTGTGGGTAGGAAGATAGCAAGGAGGATGAAGAAAAAGGGCCCCCAACCACACAGCCCTTGGGCAGCCTGGCAAAGGTGTTTATATTGTCTGTAATGTACCTAGCGGGTGGGGAGAACATTGGCCTGAGAGTCAGATGGCCTGAGCTCAAATCCTGGACTGCCTGTCGCTTATAGAGCTTTGGATGAGCCCCTCCCCATCTCTGGCCCTCATTTTCCTCTTCTGTTTCATGGAGGAGTTGGTTCAGATGATCTCTAAGGTCTCTCCAAGTTCTAAAGTCTGTGATCTCTGGACCTTCCGTCTTTCTGAGGACAGGGGTAGGACTAGGAGCTAAAATGAAATTAATTCACTAGGTTTACTCTGACCCAAACCTTGGAGTCATCTTTGGTTTTTTCACCCTTCTTTTGCCTCCCTCCACATGCATTGAATCGTCAAGTCCACTCATTTCTACATCAGAAATCTCATCTGAATCCTTCCCTCTCCATTCTTCCCGGTCCCACCTTGTAAAGCAATTCATATTTATAGTATTTACAAAGGCCTTCATTATTATCCATGTGGAAAATGGCAACAGTGACCCAACTCATCTTTTTGCTCCCTCTTCGGTGTCTTTGCTGATTCTTTGGGGTTTGCTGATCCAAGGGGGCACCCTTGCTTTATTCCTATAAGCATTTAATGTTTCCACACTTCTGCTTTTACTTAAACTGAACAAATCTTTATTAAGATTCTGCTATGTGCAAAGCTTGGCTTCATGACTTTCAAGGTGAATAGTTCAAGAAATTATTCTCTCTATGTCAAGAGAAAGCAATGAAAGCCAGGTAGAAACTGCACCCTCCTATGGGAAGACTTGGACAAGAGGCTCCCAAGATGGTAGACATTTGTGGGTAGCTTAGATGAGCTTCTACGACCATAGATTTAGATCTGGAAGGGACCTTAGAGGCTATCTCACTTGACAGATGAGGAAGGTTAAGTGACTTCCCCAAGGTCACACAAGCAATGTGTCAGAGGCAGAAATTAGAATTGGACCCCAAATCTAGGGCTCTTTCTCCTTTATCACTCTGGCTTCCTGCATCAAAATCTAATGGAGAATTTTGCTCTTGTTTAGTCATTTTCAGCTTTCTGACTCTTTGTAACCCCATTTGGGCTTTTCTTGGCAAAGATACTGGAGTGGTTTGCTTATTTTACAGATAAAGAAACTGAGGCAACAGGGTTAAGTGATTTGCCCAGGATCACAAGAGCTAGTAGGTGTCTGAGGCTGGATTTGAACCCCTGAAGATGAGTCTATCCGCTGCACCATCTAGCTGCCCCAATGGAGAAATGGAATATGCAGAGGTACTGCCCTGGACATCCTTCTTTCTCCCTCCTGCAGTCCCTTCTATACAACATTGCCAGACGGGTTGTCTTTCTTGTGGATCTGGAACTGGGAGGGACTGTTAAGGTCCCTCATTTTATACGGGGAGGGTGGGAAGGGGGCTCACTCAGCATCCCAGCCTCTTATTTGAGTAGTAAATGGAAGAGCCAAGATTCAGACCTTGGTCCTCTGACTTTGGATCTCAGGGTCTTCCCCCTACACCTACATCCACCATGCAGCTTCTCTGTTATGGATTAAAGTAAGACTTTGGCTTGACGTCAAATGGGTGACTAAGAGAGGTGGTAGAGTCTTTATCTCTGAAAAGGAAAATAGAAAACAGACAAGCAGGGGCTGGGAAGTGCGTTGGCCAGTGGCAAGGGCCTGTGCTGGATGGCCCAAGGGGGGTGTGCTCGATGGCCTTCAGATATTCTTGATGGCTTGGCTGATCCTGGCTAGACCTTTGGGTCTGGTTGAAGAGATAGAATCTCTGCCTTTAGAGAATAGGCAGTCACACAGAGGAGAGGCAGCCTCTGCCCTTGGGGAGTTCTAACTCTCTGCATGTGTCGGGTTGGTGGAGGACAGGATACCACAAATGACCCCTTGGCCCTGATCCCTCATACATGGCGTGCTCACTGAGGCAGGCACCAAAGATGGAGCTGGTGTGGCCAGAGACACCAAGTGGGAGGAAGATGTAAAGGGGATGGGGGCTCAAAGTCAGGGGAAGGGATTCAGGGCTGGGGAGGGGGCTCAGTGTCAGGGACAGAGAATGGGTAGAATGGGTGTGAAGGATGGGGCTTGTTATCAAGGATGAGCTAGCTGGGACTCGGCACTGGGGAGGGGAGCTCAGCGTCTGGGACTGGGGGCCAAGGAACGCTTTCCTATTAAGGGTCCAGCCCAGTTAAGGCTTGTGGGGGCCTGAGACCCTGTGCTTGTTTGGAGGAAGCTGAGCCCCAGACGCTGAGGAGCCGGCCAGAGCCCCTATGTTTCTTGGCTGAAACCAGGTCCTGGCCAGCCAGCCGGCCAGGTATGCAACTATTCCAGCAATTTCCTGCTGTATTAATAAGAAAGGGGCTGATATAAATACACGCTCAGCATAAATAAATACAGGCCTCTGGGTGCATAGCAGACGGATTGCGTCGCCGGGCCTGGGCTGCCAGCCCCCGCTCCCCACTTGTTTCCCCTCTGGCAGGCAAAAGCCCCAGCATTGCCATGGTTGTATCACACGGCCTGGCCTGCCCTGGGGCCTTGCTCATGATTTATGGACTGCCTGCCTCCCTCCCATCCTCCCTAGCCTCAAAACAAGAGGCCCAGGGAGTGAGTCCTGGGCCAAACAAAGTGAGGGAGAAGACTGGACCTGAGTGGGTGAACACAGTGATGAATCTCCCCAGTTGTACAAGAAAGGAGTTCTCTCTTAGTCCCTAATCTGAGGCTGACTTGCTGGGTGACCTTAGGCCAGTCACTTGCCTTCCCTTGGCCCCAGGGCTGTCCCAAGTCCCTGAACTATGACCAAGCCCTCAGTGACTTGCTGCTCTCTCCTCAGCAAAAGGGGTTAGAGGGTGTTGCACACATTCCCTGGGAGGTTTCCTCTGGTTTTCTCTACTTTTCCCTTCACTATCACCACTAGCCTATCTTAGTATAAAGTCTCCCATTTCTTTAAAAGGTGTTCTGTAAGAATCACCCTCATATTGTGCCCGATGAGAAGTCTAGGCCCATCTAAGACAGCCCTCAGTCCAAATGTCATTTCTTCTCTCCCCCTTTTTTTGTGGGACAATGAGGGTTAAGTGACTTGCCCAGGGTCACACAGCTACTGTGTCAAGTGTCTCAGGTCGGATTTGAACTCAGATCCTCCTGAATCCAGGGCTAGTGCTTTATCCACTACGACACCTAGCTGCCCCAACTGTCATTTCTGAGTGCCTGCTGGGGTCCAGTCCTATGACCGGCTGAGCTGTAACTGAGCCCGGTCCTTGCCCTCAAGGAGCTTGAAGTCTAAGGAGGGAGAATGAAATACAAAGTTTAAACAAGGGCAGGAGAGTTAACTGTTCAAGGCGGGGTACCCATGGAGATATCTTTGGGCAACCTTCCTGAGCCTCTTATTTGAGGGGTTTCTTTGCATTGCTTTAGGGACCAAGTGGCTGAACTTTACAGGAGTGGGAAGAGAAGGGGGTAGCTTTTGAGGAAGGTCACTGAACAACGGGGCCATGTCAAGAGGAGGTGAAGCAGGGTGGAGATGGGACGGGAGGTCACCCTCTAGGACAATTGGTGGAAAGATCTGGTGGTCTTTACCCTGATGAAGGGAAGACTTCAGGGGGACAAGACAGCTCTTTTCAGGTGTCTGAAAAGCTATGTCACTCGTGACTTGTTCAGTTTGCCTCAGAAGGAAGAACCAGCAGGAGGAAGGTATAAATGGTAAACCGAGGTCCAATATGTAAGGAGAGGTTTCCTAATCATTGGATCTCCTCACTAGAAGTCCTCAAGAAAAGGTCGGTGGGTTTGTCAAAGAGGGGGTTCTTATTCAGGAATAGATCAGACTATTTATCAGTCAACAAGCATTTATTAAGCACCCACTGTGTGCCAATCACCTGCTAGATGGTTCTTCCAACCCTGACAGTTTGTGATTTTGAGTTATCTATGGACAGCTGGTGCTATGAGACTCATAAACTGATGGCCAACTTAGAGGGGGCAGTGTGGTACATAGAAAGAAGAATAGACTTGCAGTCAGAGTACCCAGCCCAGGGCTGACCATGTCACATCCCTCCTGAATTAAATGCCATCAGTACCCTCTTGCCTTTAGTACAGAGTCCTTGGTTTGATATGCAAAGCCCTTCATAACCTGGCCCCAACCTACCTTTTCTGCCATATTGTACACCACTCTCCCTCCCAGACTCTAGAGCACAGCCAAAGGGCCTTTGCCGTTGCTCACACATGACCCTATGTCTCCCTTCTCTGTGACTCTGAACTGGCAGCCTCCCATGCCTGGAATGCACTCTCTCCTCATCTCCATCTATTAGAATCCCTTGCTGTCTTTGAGACTTAGTTCAAGCATCACCTTCTTTGGGAGGCCTTTTCTAGTGTCTTCCCCTGCCAATTACCCTGTGTGTATTTTCTATATATCTGCACATACTTAATTAGGTGTATGTTGTCTCCCCTTGTAGAATATAAGCTCTTTGAGAGCCAGGAATGTCACGTTTTTGTCTTTATGTCACTAGCACCTAGCTTACATGTGCTTGGCACAGAGTAGGTACTTGATAGGGCATCAAGGCGGTACAGTACATAGAGTCAGGAAGACTCATCTTCATGAGTTCAAATCCAGCCTCAGGCACTTATTAGGGATGTGACCCTGGGCAAGTCATTTAACCCTTTTTGCCTCAGTTTCCTCATCTCTAAAATGAGCTGGAGAAAGAAATGGCAAACCACTCCAGTATCTTTGCCAAGAAAACCCCAAAATGGGGTCGTGGAGAATTAGATATGACTGAAACAGTGAAATAATTGGCACTTAATGAATGTTTGTTGCTCAATTGATTGCCTGATTGACCTTGGACAAATCTGAACCTCAATTTTCTGATTTAGAAATTGAGGAGGTCGAATCCAATGATCTTTAAAGATTCCATCTATTTCTATGCAATGATCACTTGTGATCATCTCCAGCCTTTAGATCACTATCATGGGTATCATTGTTGATGTCATTATCACTTGTGATCATCTCCAGCCTTTTGATCACTATCATGGGTATCATCGTTGATGTCTTCATCGATGTTATTACTAGCATACACCAGAGCTGTTATTACCAACTCCCTCATGACCATTGTCATTGAGAGTCTTCTCATCACGGCCATTATCAACCTCCCCAACACTGTTGTCATTGATACTCTTATCATTGTCATTACCAACCTCCCCATTTCCATTGTCACCGACACTTTCCACATCACCTACCTTCTAATCAGCGTTACCAGTGACACTCTTCCCATAACCATCATCACCAGCCTCCCCATCACTGTTACCACCAACCTCTCCATCGACACTCTTACCATCACTACCATCACCTATTCAAAGCTTTTTTTTATTCATTGCAAAGGGGACTTTCCTGAAGTTTAAGAACTGCATTAAGAAGCTTTTACTCTGAGAAACACCCAATAATGTGGCTAGAAGTGAGATGATTCTCAAATAACTAGAACTAGAATGTTAACCCAAGATAGGAATGTACAGCAAAGATTTTATTGATCCGAGAGGTTGTCTAGTCCAACCCATTCCTCCCTTTTATTTTACAGAGAAGGAAATGGAATGAATGTCCAAGACCATCCAGCTGGTTGTTGCACGGCTGATATTCAATCCACATCTCTGTCCCATGCTCCTTCCACTCCACCATACTATGTAGGTCAAAGGGGAGCCATCCTTGTATTGGGAAACAGTGGCAGAACCCAAGAGTTCTAGCTGTCTGAGATGGCTTCATGTAGGAGGTGGGATTTCAGTGGTACCATCAGAACTTCTGAGCTATCCCTTCAGAGGGACAGTTTTTGGTGGAGAAATCTGAGTGGAGGGGGATGAATGGGCAGAGATGGAGGACCAGGTGGGTGGTAGCACTTTGTGAGGTCATGGATGCTCATCCAAATCTCTTATTGGTGGGAGCATGGAAACTGGTCCCCTGAATCCCCCCTTTGGTTGCAAAACCTTTGGGAAGAATTTTTCTCTAAAGCAGCAGTTCTTCATTGTTTTGTGTTATGATTCCCTTTGGCATCAGTCTGGCGAAGCCTACGGACTTCTCTTAGGCCTCCAAAGTCCTCTTTTTAAATGTCCAAAGTAAAAGCCCATAGAATTACAAAGGAAATCAATTGAAACAGTTACCAATAGACATATGCTCTTTAAAATTTCCCAGTCTCCAGGTTGAGAACCCCTTCTTGAGAGCATGGTGGTGGGGAGGAGGAGCTGTGGGCTGTGCCCTCGGTCACAGGACGAGCGTGAATTCTCCTCAAGGCCAGTGCTGTCACTGGGACTACAGGACAACAGTGGCTTTAATTTTATTTCCCCATATCCATTCTTTTCAAGTTCTCTCCCCCAAACTTTCCCCATGCCACCCCACCCCATCACGATGAAATACATATTTTCTTTCTTCTTTAATTCTGGAGCTGAGAAATATGCAAAGCACTCACTTCATCTGGGGTGCAGAGCCGTCCAGAGATGCCTGGGCTTCCAGCCAGACCTGTCCCACATTGTGCTTCCTTCCATCCACATGGAATTCGCCCCTCAGAAGGGGCTGCTCTGGGACCCAGAGCTGGCAGCGACAGCCCCTGTCCTTGTTGTCCCTCTTGTCCTTATTTCCCAGGCCTCTGTCATCCCAGAGATAAATGGAGGCCGCCGGGAGGGAATGCAACCAGAGACCCACAACTCAAGGCCAGGATTTCACTAAGAGCTTGTGTGTTGGAAGACAGAGGACAGTGACGAAGGAGCTGACAAGGCCAAAGGGGAAGATGGAGTTTTTCTGAAGGGGAGGAGATGATCCTTAGGCCTTTCTGGCAAGAACCTCATTGTCCTTGAGCTCCCAGCCCTGACCTGAGGCTGACCCCGTCCCCCCATTCCAACACTGATGTGTCATTCTAGCACTGAGTGCCCACCCTCATCCTCAACATTAAGGCCTTTCCTTGAAAGTTAGGGCCCATCCATGGAACTAATCTCCTGTCCCCAACACTGAAGCTCCATCCCTGACATTTCACTCCCATTCCCAGCATTGTGCTTCTCTCCCGGATGCTGAGCCTCCATCCTTGGCCTTTATCCCCATCATGACTGAGACTGATCGTTCCGCAGCTCCCCTCCACCACAAACTCCACACTTACCAGGAACAAGGTTGGCAAAGCAGACAATGTCACAGGTGGGTCCTAACCATGTGTATTTCCCATGCCTGTTCTCCTGTGACCTGGACTATTCCCACCCCCAATATTGAGGCCCCCTTTCTTCACACTGAATGCTTCCATCCTTGACTCAGTCTTGTTTTGTTTTGTTTGCGGGCAATGGGGGTTAAGTGACTTGCCCAGGGTCACACAGCTAGTAAGTGTCAAGTGTCTGAGGCCGGATTTGAACTCAGGTGCTCCTGAATTCAGGGCCGGTGCTTTATCCACTGCGCCACCTGGCTGCCCCCTTGACTCAGTCTTCATCCCTGACATTGAACCCTCAGTACTGAGCTTTCCATCTTGCCGTGATGTCTTCATCTCTAACACCGAGTTTTTATCCCTTGTGCTTCGCTCCCTCCCCAACAGGGAGACCCAATACCTGACACTGAACACCCTCATCTCCAAGAAAGCTGCATTTCCCCGGATGTAGCCCCTATCTTTGATACTGTGCCCTTTTCTCTAAGTCCCCATTTGTGATGAAATAATGAGATTTAGCAGATACTCAAAGACCCACCTGGAGATGAATCTAGACTGATTGAATCAAGTGAGAGTGATTGACTGCTGATGAGCCTACTTCAGGTTAACTGGATTGTAATCACACCTTGAGAACACCTTCAGAACCAATGGATTTGGATGACGCCAGCCAATCAGCTTGAAGCAGTGTGTAAGGACTGCCTCTGTTCCAGACCTATAAAAGGCTTCCACAATCAGCTTGCTGGAGAGAGTTCCTGATTAAAGCAGGCTCGTGGAGGAGGACTTGAGGAAGAACCCAACCAGGCTGGAACTCTAGGCTAGATAGGCTTTTTCTTAACTTTCTGAACTCTTTGTGAATATCTGTATGCTTTAATAAATGTTTAATGCCCAAAGACTGGTGCTGAATCTTCTAATTTAAGGCAACCACAATTTAGATTTTAAACATCACACATTATAAGGCAGATGGGTGGTCTAGTGGGCCTGGAGTCAAGAAGATCTGAATTCAACTCTAATCTCAGACACTTAGTATGCCCAGTCTAACCCTGGGCAAGTCACTTAAAGTTTAAAATGGTGATCTTAATATTACCTACCTCACAGGGTTGTCAATGAGGATCAAATGAAATAATATTTATAAATTTGCAAAGTACAGTATCTGGAACATAGTAGGTACTTACTTAAGTCTTGCTCCCTTCCTTTCTCCCATCCTCCACAATGATCCCCTATCCTTGACTCTGAGTCCCAGTCCCCAACATTGAGCCCTTGTCCCTGACCCTGAGTCCCTACTCCAAACACCGAACTGCCATCCCCAGCAATGAAGTTCCATCTATGACACTGAGACCCATTACAAACACTGAGTCCCCATTCCCAACCCTTTCCCCTTATTCTAGGCAGAGAGTTCCCATCTGTTACTGATTTTCTGACTCCAAAACTAAGACCCCATTCTCAATTATGAGCTGCCATCCTTGATACTGAGGTTCTGTCCCCATCAAACACCATTCCATTATTCGTTTTTTTTTGGTGAGGCAATTGGGGTTAAGTGACTTGCCCAGGGTCACACAGGTAGTAAGTGTCAAGTGTCTGAGGCCAGATTTGAACTCAGGTCCTCCTGACTCCAGGGCCAGTGCTCTATCCACTGTGCTACCTAGCTGCCCCCCAACTATTCTCTTATTCTCAACACTTTGCCCCCCTCCCTGACAAAGAGTCCCCATTTTCAACTCAGAGTTTTATCATCATGCTGAGTACCTATTCCTGACACTGGATCCCTGACCCTTATACTGAGTCCACAATCCCTTGTCACTTATTCTCTGATGGACTTAAAACCCACCAGCTGGTTATTTTTTAAAATTACTTTTGGTTTGGTCTGTCAAGAACTTGGATTCTCAAAGTCTTTGTTCTATTGTCAGGTGAAGATCATTCCATACTTAGCCTGCAAATTTAGTCCATACTAGCCACTCCCTCCACATGATCGATCCAAGGCCAGGGGTCAAGGAGGAGTATGTGAGATGGGGGTAGGATGTGATAGGAGAGAATGGAGACTCTGTATTTGGAAGAATCAAAGAAAAGATGGAGTTAGGGGGAAAACCCAAAAGATCAAGGTGGGGAATATTGGGGGAAGGAGGTCAAGGATGGACATTATTTTGTTTGGGAGTTAGGAAATCATTGGTTCTTTGAGGTGGGGTAGAAGAAGAAAGGAAGGGTCTTATTTTGTTCCCCATGGTACCTGAGAAGGCCAGGCATCTCCCTCTAGCTTTTTAGTTTTCTGTGAGTAGAGATGGACAATGTGTGTGTGAGTGTTTGCGTGTGTGGTGTGTGTGAGTATTGTTTGGTATGTGTGAGCGTGTGTGGTGTGTATTTTATGTGTATGTGTGTAGTGTGTGTGGTATGTATGTAATATGTGCAGTGTTTGAGTATGTGTGGTGTATGTTTATGTGTATGTGTGGTGTTTGTGGTATGTGTTTATGTGTGTGTGGTATGTGTGTATGTGTATTTATGTGAGTATGTGCATATATGTGGGTATGTGCTTGTGTGACTGTGTGTGTGTGATGTGTGTGTTTGTGTGAGTATGTGCTGAGAGGAGGGCAGTATTGAGACTCTGAGTGATATCAAAACCTGAGCCAGGATTCCCTCATTTAAGGTGAAGACCCTTGAATTCAGAGTTTGGAGGTCCGGCTCAGACTCTCAGCTCTGCTCTGGCCTGCTAGGGTGAGCCTGAATGAGCTTCTTCCCGTCTTTGTACCTCAGTTCCCTCTTCTGTAAAATGGGGGCTTGTCCTCTCAGTGTCCCTGCTGCTTTGTGGGCCTAGGACCCGAGGTCTTCCTCTGGCACTTGGCCTGGGGCCTCCTCCTTGGCTGCTCCCCTCATCTGGGGCCAGACAAAACAAGTGAGCCTCTGGCCTCGAAGGGCCCCACCGCCTCTGGCTCCCAGGAATACACTGGGCTCTCCTTCCAGCGAACACGCTCCCACCCCAACAACTTTGAATCCTTTAAAGAATGTTTCCTGGCCCTTTCCTTTCCCCAGGGCGCTCATGCGTTCCCTAATCCCCTCCACCCTTATCATGTCTGGCCCAGTTGGCCAGATTTTGGCCTGAAGGGGGCTTTCTTCCCCGCTGCACTCAGGCAGGCCCTCCTTTCTCTTTGGTCCCCTTGCTTTTCAGCTCATCTCAGCCATCGGGGCTGGGGGGGGGGTCTTATCCAGGCTCTGGGCAGCAGCATCTAGAGGGAGATGGACAGCCCAACAAGGCTTCTGGGATCCAAGGATGGGAGAGCCCAGCAGTCCCCAGAGGCAGTGCCAGATGGAGGAAAGGTCCTGGATTTGAATTGGGGGGTTCCAGTGCCATCTCTTGCTATCACGGTTGCCTTGGACAAGTCACTTGAGCCTTCCAGGCCTTACATTCCTCTTCTGTAAAATGAGGAGGTTGGGTTGGATGACCCCAGAGGTCCCTTCCAGGTCTGGCCCAGGGGCCCAGGGTCCAGCTCGGAACTTGGGCCGGCTGCCTCTGGAGCAAGCGTTCTTATATCGTCTTCCTCCATTGCGCTGTCTAGGTCATCTTCTCCCAAGGGGGACTCTGCCTTCCCTGGATCACTCTTGGGGCTCTGGCTTTGTGTGTGGCCAGGGTAGGGGTGGGATGGAGTCTGTCTGTAGCCTCCTGAGCTGACTGTGTCGTCCGGATCTCTGGTCCCTCTGGGCCCCTTCAAACCGTGCCTGCCTTTGACCCCATCAGCTAAGGCCATGCTCCATCCCTCCTTGCCTTCTAGCTGCAGAGGTGTTAGATGGGGAATGCTAGGGGCTTCTCTCTATGCTCTACCCCCCCCCCCTCCCCAGGAGAAGAGCGTTTAGCCCTCCCCTCTGTTTATGAACACCCGGGCTCTTTCCAGCCTCCATGGCTGCATTCCCTTCACCCTGCCTGACTTGGAATCCTGGCTCTCTTCTGAACAGTCTAGCCCAGATTTACTCCCATGACCCCCTTCCTCCTCTCTCTATTGGCACCTCATCCTCTCCTCACCCCAAGCAGGTCCATCCAAGGGCTGACAAATCTACCCTGGTCAGAGATCAGTCAGGTTCCCTAGGCAACCAATCAATTAATCAATCAACAAGCACTTATTAAGTGTTTACAGTGTGCCCATCCGCAGTGAGCTAAGCACTGGAGACACAAAGAAAGAGGCTTGCCTTCAAAGGTGGGGTTGGGGTGGGGAGATAAAATACAGAATTAAACAAAAGACATAAACTAATAGCGGTCTTGTTGCTACCTCGTAGGGTCATGGGAGGAAACTTCTTCCTTGGAAGTGTTCAAGCAGAGCCTGGACATCTTTCACATATGGGTTGGGCTAGGTAACCTCCCTTCCAATGCTTAAAAATTCTGGGATTATGGAATACCTATGTTAACATAATTACGCAAATATATAATAACATATGATATATTTGTTATCACAATATATAAACACACACATATTAATATGATTGCATATTAATATTTTGTAATTACAAAAAGACTTGAAGTGTCCCACAGAGAAAGTCCTCTCTGGGAGCTTCAATTTACCAGAATGGGTTGGCTCAGCAGAATATTAGAAAAAGAAATGGGACAGCCTCTCTCTCTCTCTGGACAGAGGAGTGCAATCCTGTTTGCTTTTCTCCATGTTGGTCCACTGGGAGAAACATTGTCTTCCCTCTACCTCAGGGAATCCCAGTCTCTTCTGGGGGGAGAATCAGTCCCCATCCTTAGTCAATCCCCAGCCTCAAAACCTTACAATGTCAGATTTTGTGAGCCCCGATCGATCAATCAAGCAGCATTTATTAAACACCAGCTGTGTGCCAAGTTACAGAGATACAAAAATAAACATTGAAAAAAATCCTGCCCTTGAGAAACTTGCATTCTAGACAAGAAGTACATGTATAGAGATGTACAGAATAAATAAAAGATAGTTTGGGAGGAGGAGGGGGATGGCAGTGGGGGGAACGAGGAAAGGCTTAACGTCATCCAAAGGTGACGTTTGAGCTGTGTCTTGAGAGGGAGGAATTCTGCAAGGTGGAGGTGCTGAAGGAGTGCATTCCAGACATGGGGGAGAGCCATTGTAAAGAGAGGGGCATGGGAGATGGAGTGTGGGATAGGTTTGCTGGATGCCAGTGCGCAAGATGGGGAGCTCTGTACAATAAGATTGGAAAGGAAAGTTGGAGCATGACTGTGAAGGACTTTAAAAGCTAAACAGTATCTTATATTTAATTCTAGATGCAAAAGGGCAACCCTGGAATTGACTGAGGAGGTCATATCTGTGATTAAGGACAATCTCTTTGGTAGTCATGTGGGGAGGATGAACTAATGTGGAGAAGGATGTGGGAGGTAAGGAGACCAAGTAAAAGGCTGTGGCAATAACTTGGACACCATGTGAGAGGGACCTGAACTGATGTGTCTGCGTGAGTGAAGAGAAAGGGGTTGGAGGTGGGAAATACTGTGACGGTAGAAACAGCGAGATTTGGTAGCTGATTGAATTTGTTCAGTAAAGGTTGAGTGAGAAGCTGAGGATAACAGGAAGGGTAGAATGTGGGACACTAGAAAAAAGGTTGTAATTAAAACAGAAATAGGGCACTTAGGAAGATAGGTGTTTTTAAGGAGAATGATGATGAATTCTGAAAAACAGAAACCTATTGGGTTTAAGATATCCTTGGGACATCCACTTTGAAATGTCCGATATGGGATGGGGTGTACTGGGGCAGGATATATAGACCTAGGAGTCATTGGCACAGGAGAGCGAGAGCTAGAGTGAGAGCGAGAGTAAAGGGTGGAGGTGAGCGGAGACAGAGAGAGACAGAGAGATAGAGAAACACAGAGAGAGACAGAGACACAGAGACAGACACAGAGAAACAGAGAGACACAGAGAGAGAGACAGAGAGACACAGAGAAACACAGAGAGACAAAGACACAGAGAGAGACACAGAGAAACAGAGACACATAGATAGAAACAGACAGAAAGACAGAGACAACTGCACACAGAGACAGAGAAACAAAGACACACATGCACAAACACACAGACATAGAAAGGGGGGAGGGAGGGAGAGAGATATTTTAGTAAACATTTGACTTAAATCTAGGTAAACCGATGTACCAACTTAGTAACAATGTCAAAAAGGGAAAAAAATTGTATGTATTCTAGGCAAGTCTTGATGAAGTGATGCTAAGTTTTTGTGGTCACCTCTTCTTTTTCTAGATATTTCCAAGCAGTCATTTAAAAGAATATACCATTGAAAAAAAATTTTTTCAG
Source organism: Dromiciops gliroides (assembly GCF_019393635.1). NCBI lineage: Eukaryota > Metazoa > Chordata > Mammalia > Microbiotheria > Microbiotheriidae > Dromiciops > Dromiciops gliroides. The sequence continues at coordinate 476,085,345 of NC_057864.1, read as the reverse complement.
GGCAATGAGGGTTAAATGACTTGCTCAAGCTCACACAGGTAGTAGGTGTCAAGAGTCTGAGGCTGGATTTGAACTCAGGTCCTCCTGAATCCAGGGCCAGTGCTTTATCCACTGTGTGACCTAGCTGTCCCCCACTATAAAATTTTTTATTTTGTCCCTCCCCAGTCAAAGATTATTCTCCTTGGTGAGTCGAGTATTTCTGCCTTCTCTGTGTCATTAGTTATTACCACTATGAATGGCAAACTGCATTCGTGGATTGTCCTCTTTCCCTCATTGTAGCTTTTTAAAAAAAAAAAGCCTCTTTTTGCTGACATTAGCTTTCTTTGCTAGCTTCAACTAATTCTGAGATTTAACACTTTTAACACTCTTATTAGAAAATTGTCATCCTTTGCTACTTGCTTTGTTTCCATATTTTGTCTATGTCTTTAAAAAAAAAACCACAACAAATTAGTTGATGAATTCCCCATGTATCCATATGAATTTCTTCACACAACTCCCTCTTTTCTTCCCCATCAGAATGGTTTCTCTGCATATTTCTAGATTTCCCTTCTTCATCTCTTCCCACTCTTCCTGGGCAGACTTTTATAGAATTTTAGTTCATGGGATTCTATCTGTCCTTTTTCAGAAACCTATGAAATCTATTCTCCTAAAATCTGCTTTGCACGATGGACAATTCTGAGGTTTGTTGTTTGTTTTTCTACTTCTTGAAGGATAAAATTATCATTAGGTCAAGCTGAGTCAGCATTAGCTGCTTTGATCTTGTCAGAGAGAGAGGGAACTCCAACACATTCCAAGTAAACCGAAGTTTCTTATCATGACTGCTTCAGGCTTTTGTACCAGGCTTGTGATTTGTATCCTGAATTCATATAAATATAGGATACTTCAATGATAACACCTCTTTTGTGGCTCTTTGCTCAAATGTTTTTCACTGTGCTTGCTCCCCGACTCTGGGTCCTGGATTTCTTGCTAAAAGTATATCTTCTGAGTATAGAATGCTACCTTTCCACACGCCTTTGACCTCCCTTATTTCTTATGGCTAAGGTATACCCATTCTTCCAGAGCCGTATTCTAGTTGTAGGTCTCATGATTTACCTACACTACACCTTCTGATTCACCTTCTTTATTATCTTTGTGCATTTGTGTATAGACCTCTGAGGTTGTGGGTATGTGTATTTACTTCTTGATTGAAATTGTTTTCTTTTGTTAACTTTTTACAGAGTCATTGTTGTTTTTCTAGGATCTTGCATTTTAGCTACTCCTTATGGTATCTAGCTTGGATAAAGTCCCATTGATTAAATTTGTAAGACACGGCAAATACATTCTGACCATCCCTTGTTAGGTGTACTCCATCCCTGTCCATATACCAGTCATTCTATGTTTTTAAGCCATGATCCACAAATTTAAATCCTATTTTCAAACACCATTTTTCTTAACCAGCTATTTGCTTCTCAAATCTGCCTTTCTCAATCCCTTGCCTTTAGAAGGAAGTGCTAAAAACACTTTGTATGCTTCTAAATTCTTCACTTTATTGACTAAGATTGAATACTCTTTGTTAGTGCTTTCTAGCAACATCATTTATGACCACATGATTCACCAGAAGCGGATAGTAAGTTTGACAAGTGTTGGGAAGTTTTCTGAATCATCTTGGATTCATGCCCTAGAGATGCAGATCTCTCCCATTGTTAAGAGGTCCGCAAATCCCTGTCTCTGTACACCTCAGCAGGAAGTTATCAATACTACTTCCTCTGACTTTTACTTCATGATTGCTCGCCTGACAGCACCTGCAGGTCTATACCATCGTTTCTTGGAGGAGAAACTTTCGCTTTTTCCTCAGAGAATCCAATTCCCTTATCTATGAGGAGAGTCTCATATTTACCTCAGCTGAAAGTATTTATTAGATTTTCCCCCATTTCTCCTCTGTATAACATTTTTTCTTTTCTTCTTTCTAATAATAAACATTTCTATTTAAAGTTTTGAGATTCAAATTCCTTTCCTCCTTCCCTTCCCTCTCCCTGAGGTGATATATGTTATACATGTACAATTATGTAAAACATTACCATATTAGTCATTTTGTATAAGAAAACTTGAATAAAAGACAAAAATGAAAGAAAGTAAAAAATAGCATACTTCAGTCTGTGTTCCATCAATATCAGGTCTTTCTTTGGAAGTGGACAGTATGCTTCATCATTAATCCTTTGGGATTGTCTTGGATTGTTGTATTGCTGAGAATAGTCAAGTCATTCATAAGTTCTTCATGAAATAGTTGTCTCTGTGCACAATGTTCTCTTGGTTCTGCTTACTTCACTATACATCAGTTCATACAAGTCTTTCCAGGCTTTTCTGAAATAGTTCTGCTTGTCATTTCTTATAGCACAATAGTATTCTATCACCATCATATAACACAGCTCATTTAGTCATTACCTAATTCGTGGGCATTCCTTTGATGTCCAATTCTTAGCTACCACAAAAAGAACTGCTGTAAATATTTTTGTACAAATAGGTCTTTTTCTCTCTTGCAGGATGTCTTTGGGAAGTATAACATTTTCCCACCTGCCAACCTCCTAACATGGGTCAGTATTCCCATCTGGCTCTCCATATCTTTTTTCTTTTTTCCATTGAAGCCTTTCTTCCTTTTAAAGGGGGAACATTTCATTCTTTCTGATAACCTGGAGAGTCATTCATCAACCCCCTTTATCTTTTTCTCAAGAAGGAGATTAGCCTGAACATTGACCATAGATGGCAGTGACTCGGCTATGTCAGCTGTATAAATATGGTAGGCCATTGAGAAATTCTGCCCTGCTCTCCATACCTGCTGGAAATGAACTCTTTGGGTCTTATGGTATGACAAGCTTGAGACTCCCCTGGGGAACTGCAATGGCAGAACCCACCCTCTGATTAAGGGGGCATGACAACAACTTTGGGGAAATTTTATCTTATGAAGGCACAGTCCCCATTCTGCAGGATCCATGATCTTTGGGGAGGGTGTGACATAGCCCCCAACTTTGAAGAATCTTCAGTCTCATGTGGGAGACACAGACACACCCTGGGGGAGTTGTAGGCCAGGTTCCCTTGAAAACAGTTCAGGAATAGTTACAAAGCAACATAATCCACAAGTGTGGATTGATATAGTGCAAACAACTTCCATCCCAGCTGAGGGGCTAGGGAATCATGGCTGATGACAGGAGCTGGGTGGAGAGAGTCAGAGGAGGCTGGGTAAAGGTTGGAATGGAGACAGGGCCATCTCTATGGCCAACCTGTCCTGTGTTCTTGGAGCAGTTCCTCTGGTGCTCTGTGGAATCCTGAAAACCACCCCTTCAGCAAGATCTCTCCAATGCCTCAGAGCAGGTGAGTATAGAGAAAAAGAGCTTTTCTGAGGTTTATTTGACTGGTGTAGTCACGATCTCTCGTACCCCAGCCCCGGCCACATGGGCCAGGCTGGGATGTGAGAAGAAAGTGCCCCACCACCCATCACTGGGGTGTTCTAGTCCAGCATGTTTCAAAGTTTGAGGGCTGGAGAGCAGAGGAGAGATTTGAGAGAGGTTTTTTTGGGGGGTGGGAGAGAAGGATGTAGATATGAAGTGACACAGGGGAAGACCATCGCTGACCTAAAATGAGAAGGGACCTCAAAGGCCATCTGGTCCCACCCCTCATTTGCAGGTGAGGAAACTGAGACCCAGGGAGGTTCAGTGATTTGCCCAAAATCACACAAGCACTAAGCATGGGAGGTGGGATTTGAACCCAGGTACTCTAATTCTAGTCAGTGCTCTTCCCTTTGTGCTGTGGAAGGGACTCATCATATAATCATGAGACCATGGTTCTGCCATTGCATGACTTTGGGCAAGTCTTTTCCCTTCTTTATGCCTCAGTTTCCCCATCTGTAAAATGACATTGATCTTTATGGTCTCTAGAATCTCTTACACCTCTAATATTGTAGGTGAGATCACTTCCCAACCAGGGAAGAGATTATAGAAGCTGAAAGAGGCCTAGGCTAGGGAAGGAGCCCAGAGGGAGGAAGATTGAAGGGGAGTGGGTTGGTATCATTTACACTTGGAAGAAACTAACTTCAAATCTCCATTTTGAAGCTTAATTACCTTTATAACCTTGGGCAAATCACTTCCCTTTTGGGGCCTCAGTTTCCTTGTCTGTAAAATGGAGAGGCTGGTCTACAATGCTCTTCTGCCTTCCAACTACAACACTCTTTATTTTAACCTACAGTGGAGACCTAGCCAACTGCTCTCCATCCTCAGAGCATGCTCAGTGTACTAGCCTACATGCAAGAGATCGGGGAGCTTACTTGCAGGAAGTCGTGATATGTTGTAATGGAAGACAGTCCTTGGGCTTTTATCTCCCCTTTGGGACCATGGCTATGAGGCCCATGAGCACACAGTTCTGTTGCTCCTGTCTCTGCTGTGTCTGTTCTTCCTTGTTCCCTCAGCTTGGACATCTCAGCTCTCACCTGGCTGTAACACTTTAGGACTCCTCCCCTGCACCCCAGGAAACTCATTATTGGGATAATCTCATTATCTTGGAAAGTCTCTTCTGCCTCTTGGATTGGAGGGGGCAGGGATGAACTCCACACCTCTATTTGTATCCTCAATGCTTTGTATAGTGCACAGCACACAGTAGGTGCTTAATTAATGTTTACTATTGACTAAGTGAAGGAGTATTAAAGATGGCTCTGACTTTGTGAGCTTCCAAAGGTCATCATGGTGAGTCACCAGGGTCCCAGATCCCAGAATTCAAGTTGAAGTTTGTGGCCAGCCATGCCTGCTCTACCAGCATCAAATCTCTGAGGAACATTCTGTGGGATCCAGCCCAGTGAGAGATGAAGTGGACTCATCTGGTGGCTTTGCTGCATCTGGAGGTAATGTTGGTGGGGCAAATGCTGTGTAGAAACTGGTTTCAGTTTGAGCCTACCTTCCTCTTTATGGACAGAAGGGTATAGGTGAGAGCATGCCTCCAGGTATTGGGATTTCTATTCTTAATTGGTTAGCTGAAGTTGGGCTCTTAATCATGGATGCCCAACACTGTGGGGAACACACTGTAACGGGGGCCCAGGCATTGAAGAAAGACACCCAAGACCCCTCTGGAGGAGACATAGCCAACCTCTCTCTGGTAACTTGACCTGCCAATGTGTGTGTGGATGGGAGAATAAGTGCAGAGGCTCACTACACAGATGAGAAGATGGAGGCCCCAAGGGGATGTTACTTGTTCCTGGTCCAGACCTGGCATTTGAAGCTGGGGCTAGATTGAATTCTCTTCCTCCTATATCACAATGCCTAGAACTCAACTGCAGAGGGATGAATACTGGGAAGGGTCAGGAGACCCCTGTTCAGAGAGAGGGAGCAATGAATAAGGGCCTGGAGGGGCCTTGCCCCTCACTGCCTGGAATCTGGCCCTGCTTCAGGGCTGGTCTTTGGCACTGAGAGGAAGGGGTCCAGCAGTTGGGGAAGGGATGACCAAGACCTCTGGTGTGTAGGTAACATCTCGTTCCAAGGCCTTGTCCCCCAACAACCCCCACATGCTCCAAGTCATGTGCAGCATCTGGCTCCAGAGTCCCAACTCAAGTTCCCATCCCATCCATCTGGACCCCCACCTCACCAAGACCATCTGGAGCCCAAACTCGAGAAGCCGACCAAACGCGGAGCATCTGGAATCTTGAAGGGACCCGGTTCCCAGGTTAACACAACACATCTGGGTCCTGCGTTCCAGTCCCCACCCTGGCTCTTCCACTTAACGGGGCACATCTGGATGTCTGGCAGCTGGCCCAGAGCTCTCTTTGCAGCCTTATTCCTAGTCTGGACACCAGCTCTTATCCCCTGAAGTTGTTGTTCCAGTCCTAAGCCCCCTAAGCCCTCCTCAATTCCTTCCCCCAAAACTCCTTGCCCTAGGGTCTTGGCATAGGGCCTGGGGCTTTGAAAGCAATGTTATCCCTTCTCCACAGCATTTCTCCTTCCTCTTCTGGTACCACATGTGTCCAAGCTCAGGGTGGGGGTTGCATGCCAATGTCTCTCTTTATCTCCCCCCGTTTCCCCCATCATCAGCCACAACAGTATTTTCTCTCTGGGACTGATCTCAGAATAGCTTTGTTTTGACATAATCCGGACAGATGTCCTCCAGTGGGGATGGTGACAGCCGTCACTCTACACCAACTCACCCAGCAGCCTGTTGGCTCCTCTTGAAAGCCTGTCCTGACTTCGTCCCACTGAGTGCTTTCCCTCCCTCGGGGTCCCTTGGCCCACTGTGGTGGTTTTCCCACCCAGCCATGGGAGTCTTCATCTGTCCCTCTCCCACCACACATGGGAGGTGTGTGGAGGGGTGTTATTGATTTCTCTCATCATATTTGCTGGGTTCAGTCCCACCCCATCCCCCTTCCTCTTGCCAACTCCTTGGGACCATCTTCTCCTCAGGAGAAATAAACTTATTCCCTGAGCTGTGGGGGCTGAGGGACCCAAACTAGGGATCCAGGAACAATATCACATGAAAGATCAGACTAAGTGGGGACGTGATTACTTTGTTTCAGTATCTGAAAGGTTGACATGTGGAAGAGGGAGTAGACTTTTCTGTGTAACTCCGGAGGGCAGAACTAGGGCCAGTGGGTGGAAGTTACAGGGAGGCAGATTTCAGCTGTCTGAGAAGCTTTCTAATAATCAGCATCATTCAGCAGCTGCACAGTCACCACTGAGGTAGTGAGTTCCCCATTTCTAGATGTATTCAAGTTGCAGTTGACTCCTTTTTGGGACTATTGCAGGAGAGTTTCTCAGCCTGGGAGGGAAATTGTATTAAATAACCTCTAAGGTTGCTTTGAAGGTTCTATTGTTCTAAGATTTGATGAGTCCTGTTGTATCTAAAAGTATAGTGCTCAGCATATAGTAGGCGCTTAAGTGCTTGTGGAATGAATGAATAGGGACTGCTGAGTGAGTGTCTGGTAGGATGATGGCTGTTGGGTGCACTTATGAATTTATAGAGAGGGTGTCCCCAGGGGATGGCTACCTTGCGTCCACAGTACTCTGTGTTTCCATACTCCTGAAGTTGTAGGCAGCTCACAACCTTCCCCCAAAGTGGTTACTGTTAAGAGTCATCCAGAGCAATGATGTCTCCAATAGAAAATGGGGCCATTAAACCCCCAAGGATAATAAGGATCCATGCCACTTAGAAAACCACAGTTTGGATAGAAAGAAAGAAAGAAAGAAAGAAAGAAAGAAAGAAAGAAAGAAAGAAAGAAAGAAAGAAAGAAAGAAAGAAAGAAAGAAAGAAAGAAAGAAAGAAAGAAAGAAAAAAAGAAAGATATTTCTTTTTTTTTTTGGCAGGGCAATGAGGGTTAAGTGACTTGCTCAGGGTCACACAGCCAGTAAGTGTCAAGTGTCTGAGGCCTGATTTGAACTCAGGTACTCCTGAATCTAGGGCCGGTGCTTTAACATGGCGCCATCTAGCTGCTCCTAAGAAAGATATTTAAATGTCTGTTATTCAATCTTTTTTGTCCCTCCCTCTCTTGCTCCCTCTCCATCTCTTTTTCCTTCCTTCCTTCCTTCCTTTCTTTTTTTTGGGGGGTGAGGCAATTGGGATTAAGTGATTTGCCCAGGGTCACACAGCTAATAAGTGTCAAGTGTCTGAGGCTGAATTTGAACTCAGGTCCTCCTGACTCCAGGGCTGGTTCTTTATCCACTGTGTTACCTAGCTTCCCCAGTTTGTATATTTCTTATAAAAATCAGCACATTAAAATCATATAAGAACTAAATTTTAAAGTCATTTGGGCAGTACTAGGGAGTATTGTGGGTTATATGGGACCAGTGAGCTCTGTGTCTGACACCATTAATTCAGAGGACCCAACTGGTTCAAAGGAAGGACACATAATAAAACAGCAGAGTAAAAACAAAGGAAGGAGGAGGAGGAGGAGAAGGAGGAGGAGGAGAAAAACAAGAATGAGAAGAAGAGGGGGCAGCTAGGTGGTGCAGTGGATAGAGCACCAGCCCTGGAGTCAGGAGGACCTGAGTTCAAACCCAGCCTCAGACACTTACTAGCTGTGTGACCCTGGACAATTCACTTAACCCTAACTGCCTCACCAAAAAACAAAACAAAACAAAAAAACCATAAAAAAGAATGAGAAGAAGAAGAAGAAAGTATCAATAAAACAGTTCCCTCATAAACCTAGGGTATACTCTCCTACCAATGCACACTGCATCATTTCCAAGAGTGGACACACATCAAGAAGTGTGGAGAGGTGACTTGTGTCACCAAGGCACATGCACGGAGGGGCAATTCATGCCTGACATTCTGAAGCCAATGATATCTTCTAGGGATGTTATCTGGCTAATCTAGTGTCCCTCATCCTTGGAGTCTCTCCAGATGCTTCTCTGAGGGACCCCCAGCTCTCTCTGCTACAAGCTGTTCTGTCAGACACCTGATATTCTTCAGGTAGGGTTTCTGTTGTCTCTAGATTTTTGCCTCAGCTGAAATCCTCAGCCAACTCTTCCTCAGAGATGAGTTGGGCTGCCATCATCTTCTAGCCTAGTGTCTATATAAGTCTTTTAGAAAAAGCAGAAAAACCTTTGTTCTAGGACACACACACACACACACACACACACACACACACACACACACACACACACCCTTGTTTTATTCCCTCCAGTTTGGTCACTGATGCTCACAGGGGATTCTCTAGCAGGTGCCAAAGTCTTCAGAACAAAAAGGCTTACCTTTTGGATTTCTCTTGGTAAACTAAGGTTTGGGTGCCAAGTGCAGAAACTTCAACTTAGTTTATGGTAATTATTCTATATTCTTCCCATTTCTAATCTCTGAAGGCTGGGTTGTTAAATCAGGCCATAGGTCTCTACCTGATAATTGCCAAACCCATCTGGGCTTCAGTTTTCCATTTTTAAACTCTCAATCTCTTCAGGGAACCATCTTGGTATAGTAGAATGAGCATTGACGCCCTGAGTTCAGCTTTTTCCTATGACACTTACAATGTGGGACCTTCTAACGCTCCAGGAGCCTCTGGTTCTTTTCTCCACGTAGGTTCCTCCTGAAGGAACTAGGGCACCTCTCAGTCTATTTCAGTTTCTCAAGTCTTCCAGACACAGGGAAAGGTCCCCCCCAACACCTTTTTGAGAATCAGTGTGAACAACCCTGGTGAGTTTATTCTACCAGTGTGATTGGCTCCTTCTCTGCAGTGTGTAGCCTTAGAACAGAGGTTCTTCACCTGGGGTCTGTGGACTTGTTTTTAAAACTATTTTAATCCCTGTAGTTTAGTGTAATTGGCTTCCTTTGTAATCCCATGTGCTTCATTTTTTTTCTACCACTTTTTTTTTTGTGGGGCAGTAGGGGTTAAGTGACTTGCCCAGGGTCACACAGCTAGTAAGTGTCAAGTGTCTGAAGTCGGATTTGAACTCAAGTACTCCTGAATCCAGGGCCGGTGCTTTATCCACTGCATCACCTAGCTGCCCTCCCCCCATGTGCTTCATTTTAGGGATCTGAAAATATGATTCTGAGAAAGGGTGCAGAGGCTTCACCAGACTGCCAGAGGGGATAAGAAAAGATGGAGAGCGCTTGTTTTAGGGAATTGCCAGGGAGCATTTAGAGATTTAAGGGACCTGCCCAGGGTCACACAGCCATGGGGCGTCAGAAGCTAGATCTGAGCCCCAGTCTTCTAGATTTGGTCTTTCTATCCATCATCTCTCAAACCCTATCTCCGGCCCCCAGGAACACAGCCTCAAGATTTCTTAGCTGCGTTGGGGATTAGAGATTGGAGATTGTATAGCAGAAACAAGTGTGAGCCAGACAGGTGGTAGAGAGGGAGAGGTGGAGAGAGAAAAGGAGGTTGTGCTTGGCCTGGGCTTTTATATCAGTCTGAGAGGTGATTCTATTTGCTCTCAGAACAGAGTGAAAAAATTTGAGCATGTCAAGTAGGACAGGAGATGGGTGGCTTTCCAGCTCCTGCCTATGCAACTGGAGTCATAATCAGGACCTTTTTTTAAGCTTGGAGCAAGGAGATGTGGCAGGGACTGGGGGAGGGAAACTTACCTGGGCTGCATTCCCTTGGACTGAGACGTTCCTATGCATGGAAAGGACCGTTGCTGAAAAGGCAGAGGTGGGGTGAATTGCTCACTGAGCTGCCTAACTGAACTCACCTGGGATGTGACTAACTGGGCCCAGTCAAGGAGGGAGGAAGGAGTGCCCAGAGAGGGCAAAGCTCTGTCCAACCTAACTACAGTGACCCTAGGCAAATCACTTAACCTTTGCCTCAGTTTCCTTATTGTAAAATGGGCACAATAATGGTACCTATTGTTGTGAGGATGAAATGAGATAATGCATACAAAACATTTTGCAAATCTTAAAGGGACATATGAATGTTAGTTGTAGGTTGTAATATTTGAAGCAAATTCCTAGGTCATCAAAAATACCTGTATTCAGGTTGATCTTTCTGTGGTCCGTTATCTTGGTCTCTCTGTGACATGGGTAACTTCTAGCAGTATGTGGTGATACAACCGAGCAGGTAATAGATTGAAGCCCGTTCACCATAATTAAATTCTTTGTACCTAATGATGAGTTGCCTTTGAGGTCATGTGGTATGCAGGTGGGCATGCTGGACTCAGTCAAGAAATGATTTGGTACCCTCCCAGCTCTGATTCTTGTTACTTGTGTGACCTTGGACTATTACTTTCTGGCACCTGTAAAGTGGGGTTCTTCCTACCTCAAAGGAGTAATTTGTGAGGAAAGGGTTTTACAAAGCCTTCAATTTCTTGAGTACCCATGTTGAGTATTAAGCTGATTACCAGCGATGCTGAGTTTCTATCTCCTGCCCTGAGCTTTGATGAATTCCCATGCCTAGACTCCTGCCTGAATTGAGCCATCAGGTCTTGATCGGAGCCCCATCTGTGACACTGAATTCTCATTCCTCCTTTGGAACTCTGATCCCCAACATTAGTTCCTGTTTCTGACACTGAGCCCTCATCCTCTGTACTGATTTTCCATTCCTCTGGCTGAACTGGTCTTCCTTTTACTGAGCCCCCATCCCTATTGCTGAGGACCCATTTCTGAGAATGAGCCCCCATCTCTGGCCCCACGTTCCCACCCTACTCACTGAACCCTCTCTTCCAGAACTGAGCCCCCAACTCTGACACTGAATGTTTATTCTTGTCACTGAGCTCCTGATACCATGAGTTGGAAACATTTCATACTTTAGGCTCACTCATTGACCAAGGTCCCAGACAGACACAGGGTGAAACTCTCTGGTCTTAGGCCATTGCGGTAGCCTGGCCTGACCTGACCCCTGGGCTTTAGCACCCCCGAATCCGAAGGGTGTGAGCATGGGTGTGATCAGCCTGGTACAGGAAGGCAGTGGGGGTTGTGTCCTCTGCTGAACCAGGGGGCAGGGGCCTGGACTCCTGCTGAGGGGGGAGGGCACAGGGCAGGCAAAGAGATCAGGAAAACTCTGGGTTTTTTGTCCCTCAGAGAACAATGGGAGTGAAAAGCAAAAGGAAATCGAAGGGGAAGAAGCAGGGCAGGACTTCTCACAATCTGTGCCCTGAGCACATTCCTGGGGCTGGGGCCGAGAGGGCACAGGGGGAGACGGGGCGAGGAGAGCATGAGGGGAGCTGTCCCCACCAGTCTGCTCTTCCTGTGGGCCAGGAGAGGGGCCAAGAGAGGGGCGATGGGTGCAGAGTCTCAGGTGAGGAGCCGAGGTCAGCGTAGGACCGATTTAGTGTCCAGGATTAGAAGTCGAGACCAAACCATGAACTTAACCTCCATGTGGGTCAGGCAGCTATGCACAAGGGAAGCCTTGCCTTAGAACTAAGGCTGCACTCTGGCCTCCCTCCCAGACAAGTCCCAGCCCTAATCCCACCAGGAGCCTAAGGCCTCCTCACACTCATTGCAGGCTGAGCCCCAAACCCCTCCACAGATCAGCACCCTAACTACTGTGACAGACCGACTCCCCATCCCTGTCCACAGGTGGGCCCCTGATCCTAGTCACCCACAGCCCCTGCCCCCATCCCAGCCTGATTCTAGACCCCTTATCTCACAGCTCTCTGCTCTGGTGGAGTCCCGGATAGTCACCTAGTAGTTATGTGTCCCTGGGCAAATTCTTCTCCTCTCTCAGATTCAGGGTCCTCATCTGTGAGATGGGGATAAAATAGCACCCCCCTCCCAGAGTCGTTGTGAGCATGGATAATATTTGTATAGCACTTAGTACAGTGGCTGGCACATAGTAGGTACTTAACAAATCCTCTCTCCCTCCCTCCTTCCTTCCTTCTTTCCTTCCTTCCTTTCTCCCTTCCTTCTTCCATTCCCCACTTCCCTCCCTCCCTCCTTCCTTCCTTCCCTAGTTTCTTCCCTCCCTCCTTCCCTCCTTCCTTCCTTCCTTTCTCCCTTCCTTCTTCCATTCCCCACTTTCTTCCTTCCTCCTTCCTTCCTTCCTCCCTCCCTCCCTCCCTTCCTTCTGACTTTCTGGAGGAGAAGAAAGGAAAAAGATTTGATATAACTATCAGAATTTGCACAGAATAGCCCAGGTTCTCTAGTCTTTGCTCTGCCCTTCTGGGTAAGTCACTGAAAGTGACTCCCGACCTCAACCCAACCAAGTGTCTGTAACATGGGTGCTGGAAGAGTCCAGTTTTTGAGGCTCTCCAGGACAGAGCAGGTCCCACGGGGATCTGCAGGAAAGAACCAATGGCAGCAGAAATGAAATGTTGCAGCAAATACACCCCTTGGATGAGGCCTGCAATCCTATCATCTCTAAGGTTCTTCCTACCTTTGGTAAACTAGACTGAACCGCTCTCCCTCCCTCCCTTCCCCCTGCTCTCTGTACTAGGCAGAATTGCCTGATTACCCAGCTTCCCCAGTATTGTAGACAAACATTCCAGGCCCTGCTACCTTTCCAGTAACCAAGCACCCCTCCCTCCTTGCTCTCTGCCCTCTCACCTCCAGGGAGGAAAGAGTGTCTTATCTTGGGAGGAGGTCCTTGAGCATCTGCCTGGAAAAGAAGTGTACAAACAGCTTTGCCTGATTACACTGGGAGGAGAGCTTGGGATGGAGAGTCTCACCTTATAATTAAAGACATAGATGCAACAAAGAATGTGATCTCTGCCCTGCTTGCCTCCCTCAGAGGCTGTGAAAACCCGAGGAATCACAGAATCTCAGATCTAGGCAGCTAAGGAGTCCTGCCTATGACTGAAAAAAGAGCCCCCTCTACCCTCAGTGTGTGTGTGTGTGTGTGTGTGCACGCGCGTGCGTGCGCGCGCGCACGCTCGCGCAAGCAAGCAAGCTCACAAAAGGGAGGCACTGTGGCTCATAAGAAAGAGCAAAGAGCATCGACTTGACATGCCAAGGGGCTGGGTTCACATCTTACCTCCCACACTTACTCCTTGGGTCGTGGGCAAGTAACAAAGCCCTCGGGTCTCAGTCTTCTCACCTGTAACATGTTGGGGTTGGACAAGATGCCACCTGAGGCCCCTTTCTGCTCTACATCTGTGATTCTAAGGGGCTTATCCAGTTAGCAGGCAGTTAGGTGGTGGAGTGGATAAGAGAGCACTGGCCTGGGGTCAGGAAGTTGTATTTGTTCAGCTGTTTCAGTTATATCAGGTTCTTTGTGACCCCTTTTGGGGTTTTCTTGGCAAAGATACTGGAGTGGTTTACCATTTCCTTCTCCAGTTCATTTTACAGAGGAAGAAACTGAGGCAGAGGTAAATGACTTGCCCAGGGTCACACAGCTAGGAAGTGTCTGAGGCTGGATTTGAACTCAGATCTTCCTGACTCTAGGCTCTGTGCTCTGTGCCAGGAGTCAGGAAGACCTGAGTTCAAATGTCGCCTCAGATACTTCCTAGCTGTATGACCCTGGACAAGTCACTTCTCCTCTGTATGTCTCGGGTTCCTCAACTGCCAAATGGGTATAATCTCACTGTCTTTGCAGTGTTGTTATGAAGAACAATGAGATAATATTTGTGTGTGTGCATGTGTATACACACATACACATATATATGAACCCGACACATAGTAGGTGCTATATAAATGTTTATTTCCCTCTCCAACCAGCTTTTGAATAAAGTCTTCTGGTGAGGGGGGAACCTAAGGCTACCCACTGTACTTTTGGAAAGCTCTGATTTTTAGTTCATTCTCCTTTTCATCTGCACTAGCTCAGTTTCCCTCCCAGCTTTTTGCCAATTCCACCTACTTCTACTCATTGAGATTGAGGGCAGCTAAATGGGTCTAATCCTTCTTGGACTGGACAATACCTGATCCCTAACCTTAGGGATCTCCTAGCACTCTGTAAATGCCAGGGGTGGTGAAAATGGTCATCTGGCTCTCTTCCTAGCCTCCTGTTGCCTTCTCAGGAGGTTTAACCCCTTAATTGCAGCTCCTCAGGCCTGTCTCGGCCACCATCCCTCCCCGCTTCCTCTGGACAGCTGTCCATGCCCTGAATGGTTCCAGATGTAGCCATGGGGCCCCTAACCAGCTGTGTTTGCCCAGCTCTCCAGCGGTTCCTGTCAGCACCTCCACAGGGGCCTGGATGGGAGCTGGGGTGGCACGGTGGGCATTTATGAGTGCCTCAAGAAGGAGCTGCTTCTTCCCAGGCTGAGGTTGGGGTAGATGAGGTGGCTACAAGGCTGCTTGGCTCTAGGACAGATGAAGTTAGTCTTGAATACTGCCCCTCTCCTCCATCCCCATCACTCTCCATCTGAGGCAACCTCAACCTCATTTTATAGAGGAGGAGACAGACCCAAAGACAAGAATCAAAAAAAGTGGTTGACATTTAGAAAACACATTTTGCATGTGGGGCTTTCTATGCATTGCATGTTCTTCATGTTTCTTATTTCTCACAGTGTAGTAATATTTCATTACATTTCCATAATATAATTGGTTTAGCCATTCACCCATGGATGGGCAGCTCCATTGTTTCTAGTTCTTTATTAGTCCCCAGGGTCACACAGCTAGTGTTAAGTGTCTGAGGTCGGATTTGAACTCAGGTCCTCCTGAATCCAGGGCCAGTGCTCTATCCACTGCGCCACCTAGTTGTCCCAGGGGTCTGTAAACTTAAAAAAAATCTACAGCTGTATTTCAATATAATTGGATTCCTTAGCAATCCTTTGCATTTTATTTTCTGCATTTAAGATTCTGAGACAGAGAGAACCAATAGATTTCACTAGGTAGCCCGAAGGGATCCGTGATACAAAAATGGAGAAGGACCCTAGTCCAGGGGAATCTAGCTTAGAGGTCTCTCTAGCCCTCTGTCCAATTTGGAGTTGATAGCCACTGTTCCCTCCCTGTCCTCTGGACTGAAGGTTGGGGTGAAAGGGCTTCTGCTTGAACCCAATGCCCCTTCCCTCACTGCCCTGTGCTACTGCCCCACCCTCCGAGTTGGAGGCTGCTGCCAAACCCAGCGCTGGCTGTTTGCCCGCAGTGTTGCTTCCTCCCATTGTGACAGAGTCAGCCAACGGCTGAGATATCAGGCAAACCTCAGCCCAAAGTCCAGGACCCAGCAACAGCTCCGGGGGCTTGAGTCTGCTGGGGAATAGACTCATGCCCCCAGAGGGTCTGTTGTCACAGTCCCTCTCAGGTATTCAAGAGGGATTGTACAAATTGTGGGGAGGCTTGCAGTAGTTTTACCACCTGTTCCTAATGATGGATCCTGAGACTGACTTTGATCATCTGGGAAATAGGAATAATATTATCTCCCTCATTGGGCTGAAGTGAGGCAAGAGGCTTTGGATACCTTAAACTCTAAGTATGCTTTTCTAATACCTCTTCCCTTTGAGGGAGTACTGATTCTCTGTACACAGAATTCTCATCCAGAATCTCACGAGGGCTGAATCTGTGAGCAGGGTTAGAGGTCAGTCTAGGACTGGGGTTAGGGAACCACCCAAGAGCAGGATAAAGGACCATAGATCTAGAGGCTGCTGAGTCTAATCCTACTCATTTTATAGAGGATACTGAGGTTCAGAGAGACCCAGTGACTTCTAAGTTCAAGTGCTAGGATTTGAACCCAGATCCTTTGACTTCTGAACCAGTGTTCTTTTCAGGCTTCTAGGATTAAGAATAATTTATCTTTTTTCTCTTTGGGATGTTCACGAATCTACATAGGGGTCAAAGAGATTGGAACCAGCAGTTCTGTCTCCAATATTTTTGCCCACAAGGGGGCCTGGATGTGAGATTAGGGGTGGCTTAGTGTTACACATCTCCTTTTAGGACCCCAGCACTTAAGTAGATTTTTCCTCTGATCTATTCTCTCTTTCTCTGTCTGTCTTTCTCTTTGTCTCATTTGTTCTCTTGCATTTTTTCCTCTTCTTACATGTTACATTTTTACATTTCACCCCAGCTTTGTACTGTACAAACAATTCTCTCCAGGGCCATATCTTCTGGTAAGCCTGGCCTTGGGTTAATCTGCCTGTTTGTAGTTGTATATCCAGGATTTCCCAACCTTTGGAACTTAGTTTTCCTTGAAAGCCGTACATGTGCACCTATGTTCAGAGAGGGAAACACAAAGTGAGAGAGGTAGCCAGGGGCCCTGAGGCTCAGGCTCAGCTGGTCCAGGCATGCCCCTGTTCTAGCTGTCTTGAAGGAATAGTTGATCTGCTCCTGGAGTAGAGAAGATGACCCCGTTCTTCAGTCCTCAGAGGAAGTTCCAAAGTTACTCGATGCCTCTTGAAGAGTTGAAGGAAGAGAAGTAGCCAGAAGTAATTTCTCCTTTGTAACTGATGTACCTGCCTCTGCCCCCTGCAGTGCCACAGGGCCAGAGAAGGACCAAGGAACCCTGCCCCCCAGGGTTTGCTGCATCATACCGAATGGCTAAGTCCTTCAAAGCTGAGCCCAAAAGTTGCTTGGGGGTGGGGGACTCCTGAGCACCTGCTGTAGGATGGTCCTTTTTTTCCTCATATAAATATTTTATTATTTTCCAGTTACATGTAGAGAGAGTTTTCAACATTTGTTTTTATAAGATTTCTTGTTTCAAATTTTTCTCCTTCCCTCCCCTCTCCCCAGCCCCAAGACAGCAAGTAATCTGATATAGGTTATAATATGTACAATCACATTAAACATATTTTTGCATTAGTCATGTAATGAAAGAAGAGTCAGAGCAAAAAGGAAAAACCTCAAAAAAGAAAAAAAACAACAACAATAGAAATAGTATGGTTCGATCTGCATCTAGATTCCACAGTTCTTTTTTCTGGATTTGAAGAGCATTTTCCATCATGAGTCCTTTGGAACTATCTTGGACCATTGTATTGCTGAGAAGAATCAAGTCTATCACAGCTGATCAACACATAATGTTATTGATACCATGTACAATGTTCTCCTGGTTCTGCTCATCTCACTCAGTATCAGTTCATGCAAGACCTTCCAGGTTTCTCTGAAATCTGCCTACTCATCATTTCTTACAGCACAATAGTATTCCATTACATTCATATACCACAACTTGTTCAGCCATTCCCCAATTGATGGGTATCTCCTCAATTCCAATTCCTTGCCACCACAAAAAGAGCAGCTATAAATATTTTTGTACATGTGGGTCCTTTTCCCTTAGGATGGTCCTTCTAATCCATCCCCAAACACATTCCAACCTCCACAATACTTAGATAATTCTAAATGGTTTGTCTGCCTTCTCTCCATCCTCCTTCCTCTCCTTCCTTGCCTCCCTCCCCAGTGGTCCCTTGTAGCAGAGATGCTTCCCTTTGTTTTCAAAGCCCCACTTTCAGGACCACCTGGCCAAAGCCCTCTCCCTGGTCCAATGGAGGATTCCCAATTTTTGATAAAAAAACCTGGGTACTGACCCTTCTGAAGATTCCAATCTGTTGTTAGAATTAGAGAAATATTAGGGTTGGATGGCTTGTTAGGTCCAGGCAAGTCAACAAGCACTTATTAAGCATCTACTATGTGACAGTCATTGTGCTACACACTGAGGATGCAAAGAAAGGCAAAATACTAAACCAAACCAAACCAAAGCCAGTCCCTGCCCTCAAGGAGTTTACAGTCTAATGGGCTCATCTAATCCAACTCCTTTAAAATGAGGAAGTTGAGACCCAGAGGAGGGAAACAGTTTACCCAAGGTCCCAAAGCAAGGTAAGGCAAAGATTCTAACTCATAAGGGACCATAAGGGTCTCCTCTCCTTCTGGATTTCCCAGGGAATATGGGTTTGGGCATATTCTGGCATCGTTCCTCCCTGGGCTCCAGGTTCAGCCTCGGTTGCTCTTTTCACTCTTGGCAGGAAGTGCTGCTTTCTGCTTTGCAGTTTGGACACCCCTCCCTTCTTGTCTCCCAGTCTCCCCTTGCCTCCTCCCTGTCCTGGTCCCTATGCCGAGCCCTCAGCCTCCCATTCTATCTTCAGGCAAACCCATGACCTTCCCTTCCCCCACACCCCAACTGTCCCCACCCAAGATAGCCACCCTTTGGCTTCCTGATCTGACTGTTACCTTGATAACCTCATTCCCACTGAAGTGTTAGGATTTAAGTGGGTCAGAGTTTGGTCTTGTTTTGCTTGGCCCCTGAGAGCAGAACCTGAAGCAATGAGGGAAGTTTCAGGGAAGCTGATTCAGGTTGGACTTAAGTGAAAGCTTCCTAACATTGAGAACTGTCCAGAAGTGGGATAGGCTGACTCAGTGCCCCATGTCTGGAGGATTCTTTGCACAGAGCTGGGAATGTTGTAGGAGGAATTCCTGCTTGGGTAGTCTTCTGAGGTCCCTTAAACCTGGAGGCTACAATTCTAATGTACTACACCCCCCTTCCCCCAAGGACATTTATATTTTAAAAGACAACAGGGCAACACAACTTCTCTATCAAGGGGAACCATGCTAAAATTAGAATTAATAGAACAGATGTCATTCAGCTCATATCCATTTAATTCAGCTGATATTCATTGAACCATTCAGTCAATGGTCGACAAGCATTTATTAAACTGTCACTTCGGTGCAAGCACTGGAAATACCAAAACAGTCACAAAGAAAGATATTCATTCAATAAACATCGAGTGACTAGATTGTGCAAAGCACTGTGCTGGCCACTAGGGGGAAAACCAACAAGAAAAGAAATTCCTGCCCTCAAAGAGCTTGCATTCTACCAATGAAGATAACTAAGATAATGAGGTAACTAAGATAGAGAGGTCTTCCCTTTAGAGTTTACAGTCTAATGTGGAGATTAGTGAGACGCATGGACAACCATACCACAAATGAGTGCAGCAGAGAGAACAGTGATTTTGTTTCTGATAGAAATGAAGGCAGTCCTTTGGATGGTGAGTTTCATGGATGGAGATGAAAAGGAGTCAAGAGGAGTTTTTCCCTCTAAGTCAGTGTTCTTAATCTTTTTTGGGCTCACAGGCCCCTTGGGCAGACTATAATGGTTTTAAATGTATAAAATAAAATACATAGGATTACAAAGGAAAGCAGTTATGTTGAAATAAAGATATTATTCTCCCCCCACACACACACCTGCCTCCCATCTAAATTCCTGGACCTCCAGAAATCTATCCATGAACTCTTGTATGTTTAGTAATTTTTCAGTTGTGTCCACCTCTTTGTGACCCCATTTGGGGTTTTCTTGGCAAAGATATTGGAGTGGTTTGTCATTTCTTTCTGCAGCTCATTTTATAGATGCAGAAACTGAGGCAAACAGGGTCAAGTGACTTTCTCAGGGTCACCCAGCTTGTTAGTGTCTGAGGTCGAATTTGAACTCAGGAAGTCTTCCTGATTCTGAGCCCAGTGCTCCATTCATTGCACCACCTAAATTCCCTAGTGGACTCCTTAAATTTCCCCTATTAGAATGTGAGCTCAAAGTCCAGAGCATCCGCTCAGTCAAAGGAATCGAAATGGTAGATTTAACCCCCACCCCATAGCTTCTTCCGACTAGCCCATGGCTTTTTGTTTTAAACTACAAGGGATAGAGAAGGATACATTTGGAAATCAAGGTGACTGTGAAAACAAAAGCTATCCATAGGAATGGAAAATTGAAACACCTATCTCAAGGAATGGAAACAGCCAAATAGCAGGGACACTTCAGAGAGCAGCCTCGCCATAGAGGACCAGCTGATGGCTAAGCAGAGGAGGAAATAAATAGCCTGGCAGGGCAGGGCAGCAGCCCAGAGTGCAGCGACCTTCCAGGAGCCGCAGCCGCTCTTGGGAGAGAATGGCTGGCAGAGGTATCTGAAGGAGAGGCTTCCAGTGACAGCGAGATCTGCTCAAGGACCTGGAGCTGCTCGATCTCTCCATGCTCCCTGTGTGGACTCTCGCCAAGTGAATCACTCTCCTGGGGTGTTCCCTCTCCCACATGACGTGGTGATCTGTGGGAGAGTGTCTTCTCGTGTGTGCCCTGGATTTCCCTTGCCATTTATTTTGCCGGGCTGTTTAATTAAATGTCTTTTGCTTTGAAATGAGGCATCCTCTGATCAGACAAAAGGATCATCGATGGGAGGCTGACTCAAGAGCTGTTGTGTGGAGTAGACCCCTAAATTGCAGTGAACTCGGGGTAGGTTTCGGGAGCTCATGGCTAAGGGGGACATCAGGTTACATTTGGGGGGGGTTCATTTAGTATAACTAACATTGTAGAGATTCATTGAAGATTTTCTCTTTTTTCGTACCTTCATATCATCTCCTGTACGTATTATATCTATTACATTATAAAGCTAAGTTTGTATATATCCATGCAAGCTTGTAAGTTTGTATATCTATATATACAAGTATGAGTTTGAACATATATCTATATTGTGTATATATGTATATAAGTATATGTATGTGTACATACATACATATATATAAACTTGCACACACACATATTAGAATGTGAGCTCTTGGAGAGCAGGGACCAAGTTTTTGCCTTTTTTTGTATCCCCAGTGCTTGATAATTAGTAAATGCTTAATAAATGCTTGTTAACTCATGACTAATTTATGATTGGATCATGCAGTTTTCTCCAATGTGGCTTCTGTAGACCACCTTGGATTTAAGATAACTGTTATATGTAGGTAGCAATGAAGTATGTTATTGTTTATTAATCATAATGAACAAAAATCAGCATGGTAGAGGGAAGAGAGCAATGACTCTGGAGTCAAAGGGCCTGGGTTCAAATCTTGCCTCTGATGCTTACAACTTATGTGACCTGGGTCAAATCACTCAATCTCTTTGGGCCTCAGTTTCCTCATCTGAAAAATAAGGGGGTTGGATTGCATGGCCTCTGGGTCCCTTCCAGCTCTAGGACTAGTATCCTAATGTTAGCACATTGTGATTGAGTATTGGGTGTGGTGGTGACTGTGGCTATATTTGTGTATTGGAAAATTAGTGTTCCTTCACAGAATTGGACCACTCTACAAACTATTGGCTGTACCTATAGCACCTCTTCCCTGTGCTGTCAGTAATATTGTATAGACACACTGGGGTGGGAGGCTGATAAAGTCCCAGTCACAGACTTCAGGCAGGAAAACAGTAGCTGGGCTCCGTACGCTGCCCACAGTTATGATTATTTCTAGCATTCCAATTGTTTATGGGACTGTTTAAACAGAAATACCCAGAAAAAGCTCATGGTGATGATGAGGGCCAGAAATTATTGAGAAGTTTTGAGAACTTCTTGGTGAAAAGAATGACTGAAGATTAAGTAAGCAACATACCAGCAGGCAAGAGCTCATATGTCAAACCCAGCATCACTACTACAGCAGGGAAGGGAACCAGCATTTAGTAGGCACCTACTTTATAGTAGGCACTTTTCAGATATTATATCAGTGACTCCTTTTCAATGCCGTGGGTTCCCCAGACTCTCCTAGCTAAATGATCAAATTTGTTTAGCCACTAAAAGAATGATGGTCAACAGTAGGTGGGTGAAGCCTACCTTTATTTGCATCAATATTCAAGCATGTGAATAAGCACTAAAGCCAGTTACTCAATCATAACACACGTTAGAATGTGAACTCCTCAAGGACAGAGACTGACTTTTTCTTCTCTTTGTGTTTCCAGTGCTCGGTCGGTCATGGAAGACACCAAAGTCCTCCACTGCTTCTGGAGCCACCACCACTTGTCCTGACTTTCGTTCTTGCCACTGGACTTTGACAACTCTGGAAGAGAAAGTGAGGCTGATGACTGTGCAACTCTGCCTCACTTAAATGCAATTCACTTGAAAGTAAGATATCACCCCATGATGTCAGTGGTCTTCTTTGAAAATGAAGGAAGGGGGGCAGCTAGGTGGCGCAGTGGATAGAGCACTGGCCCTGGAGTCAGGAGGACCTGAGTTCAAATCCGGCCTTAGACACTTAACACTTAACTAGCTGTGTGACCCTGGGCAAGTCACTTAACCCCAATTGCCTCACTTAAAAAAAAAAAGAATTTAAAAAGAAAATTAAGGAAGGGGGCAGCTGGTTGGCACAGTGGATAGAGCACTGGCCCTGGAGTCAGGAGGACCTGAGTTCAAATCCAGTCTCAGACACTTAACACTTACTAGCTGTGTGACCCCGGGCAAGTCACTTGACCCCAATTGCCTCACTTAAAAAAAAAAGAATTTAAAAAGAAAATTAAGGAAGGGGGCAGCTGGTTGGCACAGTGGATAGAGCACTGGCCCTGGAGTCAGGAGGACCTGAGTTCAAATCCAGTCTCAGACACTTAACACTTACTAGCTGTGTGACCCCGGACAAGTCACTTGACCCCAATTGCCTCACCAAAAAAGAAAAAAAAGAAGAAGAAAAAAAGAAAAAGAAAAAAAAAAGAAAGAAAGAAAATGAAGGAAGAAACAATGAAACATAACCACGGCAGAGCACAATGGAATTGTCATCTCCCTAGTCCTGGACTGGATCACTTCTTTGGATGCAGCCTTGAACGTGGCATATCAGATGAAAAACTGGCCAGGATTGGAGTCAGTACCTATCTCTGACACATTTTGTGAGCACAAGTCTATCACTTAACCTCTCCTGACTTCACTTTCCTTATTTATAACATGAGGGCTTTGAGCTCAATAACCTTTAATGTTCCTTCCAGATCTAGATCTATAATGCTATGATTGTACTAGCATTTTTGATTGTCATATTTTGCCATCTATGCATGCTGAGATTGTGGCCCACTATGGCCTCTGTATCTTTTTTAGGTGTATTCCAATTGAGGCATGCCTCCTCTTCCTTTTGCTTGAGAAGATGATATATGATTACGTTCTAAACCTCTTCATATATGGATTACATTTTATAGACAATCATCTTCACCTGTTGGGAAGACTGCCAATAATCTGAAATTCCCCTTAAATGTGATCTCTTGGGGCTGAGGAGTCAGAATCAGGAGCAATGGGTAGATACCGCTGAGAGACACAGCTTTGATGTAAGGAGAACTTTCTAAGAATGAAAGGTATCCCAAAGTGTGTGTGTGTGTGTGTGTGTGTGTGTGTGTGTGTGTGTGTGTGTGTGTGTGTGTGTGTGAGAGAGAGAGAGAGAGAGAGAGAGAGAGAGAGAGAGAGAGAGAGAGAGAGAGAGAGAGAGAACAGCTTTTAAAGTAATGGTTAAGCAATAATTTACTTGAAAGGTTTAACTCATCTCCTTTGCTCCAGTCTCAGGGTATAAAATAAGCCCTTTTCTTGTTGAGGTAAATCCTCTACTTGTATCCTTGATCTGTCCTATTTCCTTGGGCAACTTAGCTCATTCATCATCATCATCATCATCCTTCTTCTTCTCTCCTTTTTCTCTTTCCCCCTTTTCTTTCTCCCCTCTTTGTTTCTCATCTTTGTCTCTCTTCTCCTTTAATCTCTCTATCTCCTCTTTTCCTTTCTCTGTCGGTTCCTTCTTTCTGTCTCTTTGTCTTCTTTATTTCTTTCTGTCACTTCTCCTTCACTTATCTCCTTTTTCTCTTCCTTCCTTCCTTTCCTCCTCTCTTTCTCCCTCTTTCCCTCCTTCCTCCATTTCTCTCTTTCTTTTCTTCCTTCCTTCCTTCTTTGAGCACAGGTGACTGAACAGTGATCCTGAGATAGACATATATTGCTTTGGGGACAATTCATGACCTCAACAGGCTGGAAGTCTTTGAAAGGTCCAGGTGTTGGCAACATGAGATGTTTCATTCAACTGCACACCTTCTTTTTTGTGGGGCAATGAGGGTTAAGTGACTTGCCCAAGGTCACACAGCTACTAAGTATCAAGTGTCTGAGGCCAGATTTGAACTCAGGACCTCCTGAATCCAGGGCCGGTGCTTTATCCACTGTACCACCTAGCTGCCCCCTGCTGCACACCTTCTTGAAGGAGAAAGTGATATTGACTGGAAAGTAAACTATATATATATATATATATATATATATGAATGGCCAGAAGAAAGAAATCTTGAAGGAGTTTCTTGGACAGAGTTGAACAATCCCTCAGGTCCCTCAGAACTCTTCTAGGATCACAGATTTAAAGCTGGAAGGGACTTTAGAGGAAAAGTCCAATCTCTCCTCACATTTTACAGATGAAGCAATTGGGCACACAGAGGTTAAGAGACTTGTCCAAGGTCACACAGCTAGTACATGTCAAGTGTCTGAGGTCAGATTTGAACTCAGGTCCTCCTGAATCCAGGGCCAGTGCTTTATCCACTGTGCCACCCAGCTGCCCCTTAGGCAGGATTTTAATCCAGTTCTTCCTCACTCTAAGTGTAGCGACTCCCCCCATCCTCTACACTGGGTGCTCTTCTCTCTTGGAAGAGCATAATAGAATGTTACTGATTCAAGTTTCAAGTATTTGACAATGTACACACTTAGGAGTGTTCTGTGTTTTGAGCATTTCTTTGTGGTGGAGGAAATAAACAGCTCTACCGATACTTGACATAGACGGTTTTGTACACTGGGTAACTAACTTTCTAGAATTTAATCCCTTGAGTTGAGGCATGAGTTAAATCTCACTTTGTCAGAGAGATTTTCCTCCAAGTTCTACTCGGGGTAGGGGTGTAATGAGCCAGAAAGCACAAAAAGGAAAGTCTGACCCTGACCTCTTTTAGGAGGTCTGGATCTCCCAGGACTGAGTCCAGTCCACTTGAGCCCAGAGCTAGAGCCTCTCAGTGGGAGACAGTGACCATAAATCCATCATCATTTAAGTCAGCAGAGTTCACTAACCTCTGGATAGATCAATTAAGGCTTCTTGGAGCAGGTGGCACCTGAGGCTGAGCCTTGGAAGAAGCTAAGGATTGTGAGAGGTGTGAGTGAGGAGGGAGTGAATTCCAGGCAGGAGCCAGCTTGGGAAGAGGCACAGAGAAGGCAGATGGAATGTGGAGTGCAGGGAGCAGCTAAGAAGTAGGTCAGTTTGGCCAGAACATAGAGGGTGTGAATGTGAGTGATCTGAATGTCTGGAATGGTCAGCGGGAGCCAGATTGCAGCCGACTTTTAAATGCTAGGCTTAGGAGTTTGTGGCTTATCCTAGATGCAATAGGGAAGGAAGCACTTTCAAAGAAGGGGGTCACATAGTCAGAGCTGTATTTTATTTTGCTGGTTTTATGGAGGATGAATTAGAGGAAGAAGAGGATCAAAGTAGGGGCACCAATTAGGAGGTTATTGCAATAGTTCTGGTAAGAGGTAATGAGGCCATGAGCTGGGGAAGTGGCCTTGTGAGTGGAGACATGGATGGAGGCAAGAGTTATTGTAGGGGCAGAATAGACCATACTTGGACAACTACTTGGATATGGGGCATGAGGGAAAGGGAGAGGTCAATATTTAAGAAATTGCTCTGAGGCAACCGAAGGATGGTGTTCCCCTCAACAGAAATAGGAAAGTTTGGAGGAAGGGGGACTATAACACCAACAACAAAAATAAAATTATAATAAAAATTTATGTAGAATTTAAGGTTTGCAAAGCCCTTTACAAATATTTCATCTTATCCTCACAACAACCCTGGCAGGTGTTTACAGATGAGGAAACTGAGGCGGACAAAGATCAAATGACTTGCCCAGGATCACACAGCTAGTAAATGTCTGAGTCAGGATTTGAACTTTGGTCTTCTTGACTCCATGTCCAGCATTCTATCCATGGAACCATCTATCTGCCTGTAGTTTATTGGGGAAGAATATTGAAGAAAATGAGTTCATTGTTGAACCCCGGTGAGCTGTCTATTCTTGCTCCCTCTATTCCCTCATCACCTATTGATCAATCAATCCATGAGGATTCATTAAGTACTTGTGCCAGGTACTGTGCTAGGTGGTGGATGGTTCTGGGTGGGGGCTTTCCCCATTATCCTGTTTTGTACCCCCCCCCACACACATAAACACACTCAGTGGTGGATGATGTTATCATGCCACATAGCATATGTACAGCTTCTGGGAGATTTACTAAAAGGAAATTGTCCCCAATGAGCAAAACTCTCCTAGTCCAAAGCCTTGTGGGAAATGTGGTCAACATTGTGTCCCTCTACATCATGTTACATATATATCCATCCTTGATCTCTCGCTTTTGTTTCAATTCCTTATCTCCTACTGCTTGCTTATTGAATGCCCCAATCAACATCCCATGAGAGAATAAGAGAGTGTGGCATCTGTCTGCTGCCAGTACTGGCTGTTCCATTACACATTCAATAAGGAATTCATTAGTGTCTCCTCCATACCCTAACCCTCTTCCAAAATTCCCTATTGCTGTACCTTTTAGTTACCCAGGTTTATAACCTCAGAGCTATTCCTGACTCTTCCTTCCCCAGATGCCATACTGAATTAGTTGTCTGATCTTGTATACTCTGCATTCATGGTATATCATGCACTTTCCCACTTTCTCTCTATCTCTATGGTTTAGGTTCTCTTCTCCATCACCACTTACCAAGACTATTACAATAGCCAAATAGCTGGCTGCTCTGCTTCCAGTGTCTCTCCTTTCAGATCTTTCCCCAACACAGGCTCAGATCTTACCATGTTACTTCCTGAATCAAACACCTTCAATAACTCCCTATTTACTCCACAATACAAACTCCTAAACCTAACATTCAATGCCCTTCTCTATCTGCTTCTTTACTACTTTCTTGTAGGGCATATTGGGTGTTCAAGAAGTACTAGCACTTCTGGTGTGAAGGCTGCTGAGCCTTTTCAGGGCTGCTCATCCACCCTTCAGTCTACATGACACTCACCTATGGCTCCAAGAAGCTGTAGTGTGAGCAGTGACCATGCTCCTGTAAAACTGTCTTAGTGGACATGACAAATCAGGTTGAGGGTAACTGTTGGACCTCAAACCCATTGTTGAGTTAGGAGGGTATCTACCCCAAGCATGTGAAGATGCCCCCTTGCAGAATAGACAGATGAGAACAGTTTGTTCCAATGGCCACGAATGCAGCTAAAGTAGGCACCATGGAGAGCCTAGAGCTTGATCAGACATGGAAGATGCTAAGGTCACTCACTGCATCCCAGGACATCACCTGTCATTCTGATTTTTTTCCTGCCCCTACACTTTGATGACTCTGGAAGAAAGTGAGGCTGATGACTTTGTACAATTCTGCCTTACTTAAATGCAATTCACACACAAGTCAAGATGTCACTCTGTGATATCATTGGTCTTAGAGAATGAAGGACCACCACCACCAATTCCCTTTCATAAATTGAATTACTAGCTGGTTGTTACATTGGGCGTGCCATCACCAGGCTCCACGCACTTAGAAAGACCATCATTCATGTCTGGAAGGCAATTCCTCTTCACTTCTGCCCTTTGGTATCCTCTTCTTTCAAGGCTCAGCTCACGGGCTTCCTCCTCCAGGAAGACGTCCCAAATTCTTCCCAGCTGAAAATGTTCTTTCCTGCTCATATTTTTTTCTGAAACGCTGCCTGGATTTCTCCATTGTTTCATTATGGCCTCTCTTGTTTCTTCAAGCTCTTTTCAACATGACTTCCAGTAGACCATAAACTCCTTGAAGGCAGGGACTGTTGTTTGTTCTTTGTATTCCTCCTGCCCAGCATAGTGCCTTACACATGGTAGGTGCTCTGTAAGTATTAGGTGAATTGCATTTCATCAGATGGAGGGAATTCCTTGGAGAAGTAGCATGGTACAATGGAAAGAATGTTGGATTTGGTGCTAGAGGACCTGGATTCAAATCCAAGCTCTTACAGCTCAAGTATACAGCTTTGGGGCAGATAGGTAGAGCTATAGTGCATAGAGCACTGGGTCTGGAGTCAGGAAGATGAGTCTTCCTGAATTCAAATGTGACTTCGGAGACTAGATGTATGACCCTGGGTAAGTCATTTAACCCTATTTGCCCTCAGTTTCCTCATCTGTAAAATGAGTGAAAGGAGGAAATGGCAAATCACTCCAGTATCTCTGCCAAGATAATTCCAAATAGGGTCACAGAGAGTTGGGCATGACTGACCAACAACAACATCACTTAACTGTGCCTCGATTTCCTCCTCTGTAAGATACAGGGGTTGGACTAGATGATATCTAAGGTCTAAACCTATGATTCTATGACTCAAGAGCCCTTGAATTCTTCAAGTGTGACATGCTGGAATCCTACTATTCTTCCCCTTCCTACACCTCTCCTTACTCCCTACCCCAAGACTTGGTTTGACTTTAGACTTGCTAAAACCCATCCAACTTTGGCAGAAAGGTTTCTTTCACTATTTCACCTCACAGGGATGGGTGTGTGGATGGAGTTGGCACAAGGGAAAGTAGCAAAAAGTAGAGAGGTGCATTGATAGATTGGGATGGGATGGGGTGGCTCTTCCTAGTGCTCGCTCTCTCTCTCTCTCTCTCTCTCTCTCCTCCACACCACACCCCTCCCTCCCCTTCCCGTCAGCCTTAGGAGGTTATTAAAGAGCAAACTGTCCCAGACAGATTTTACAAACAAATAATCAGAACAATAGAGAACCAATTACAAAAGCCAAAGATGAAGGGGATGAGGCCGACGGACAGTATCCATCTGCTATTGGGAACCCTCTGGTCCTGGCTGCTCAGCCAAGCAGTGGGGGCATCCAGAGCCTGAGCCAGCCGGGGGAGGGGTTTGGGGGCTGGGGAGGTCAGAGCATCTCTGGCCCGGACTATTTTTATAATAATGTCTTGGGGTGGAAGGGCTGAGAGGGGGGAGGACTGTTGATGAAATCCCAGCTGTGTTTTACCAAAACACTTTGCTCTTAACTCTGAACCTTCCATGTGCCTCTTATTCATTTACACTTAACTCATCACCCTGGCTTCATACTCTCTCTTCCCCTTTCCCCATTCTTTCTCCCCTGGGTATCTGGATGGAGAGGTTGAGCCTGAGCATCATCCCAGCTCTCCAATCCTCTCTCTCTCCTTGAGTTTTCCCATCTCAACCTCGCCCACAGCAGCCCCAGAATTCCCCAAATGTGGTGATTGCCATAGCCTGCCATGTTCAGGCTCTCTGGGTGTCCTGTTCCCTATTTCTGTCCCTGCTAACTTGCTGTGTTACCTTGGACCACTCACTTTTTTTCTCTGTACCTCAGTTTCCTTTTTTGTGAAATGAGGGTATGGAACTGAGTGGCCACTGACGTTCCTTTTAACTTAAAAATTCTGCTACTTGGTAATTCCTGAGATGATCATTCTCTCATATCCTTTTATGATTCTACATCAACATGGTGCGGTGGGAAGAAAATGCTGGCTTCAGACTCTTCAAAGCATCATTTCAAGTGCAGCCTCCTCTGCTTCCCAGATGGTCAGTCTTGAAGTCTCTCCAGGCCTCAGTTTCCTCTTCTGTAAAATGAGGGCATTGGACACATGGAGGTCCCTTCCAGCTCCAGACTGAGGATCCTATTATCTCTCTGGATCTCAGTTTCCTTTTCTGGAAAACAGTCAATATGACGTAGATCCCTCCCAGTTCTAACATTCTCTGGGTCAAGGGGTGACTGAAACTGCTTTTCCCCTTCATTCAGCCCAGACAATGCTGGACGTTTTCAAAAGGAACTTTTGCTAGGAAACTCGAGGAGAGAGAAAACAAATACAAAATCGCCCACTGGGAAAGCTTCTAGAGCCCAGATTTTGGATATGAACATTACTCCAGTCTAACCACAGATGGCTTGGCTGATGTAGCCCAGGGGACTCCCAGCTCTGGATCATCTCTTCTCTCATCCCCAGCCTTCCCTGGGGAGAGAACATGACCCAGCGCTTAGCACAGTGCCTGGCACATAGTAGGTGCTTAACAAATGCTTATGGATTCATAGACCAATGGATGGAGGGACCCGATCTAAGTTAGGTTGGGACTCTCTGGTAGGTTCTGCAATTCCTCCAGGAAGCTGCTCTGAGGGAGGAAAAGATGATGAATGTGGATTGGTAGGATCTGAATTTGGGTCCTGTCTGTCCTACTTCCTACCTTGTGCACTCTTGGACAAATTACTTAGCTTTGCTGGGCCTCAGTTTCCTCAGCTAGAAAATGAGGAGGTAACATTAGGAGTCTTTTATTATTATTATTATTATTGTTGTTGTTGTTGTTGTTATTGTTATTATTATTATTATTAGCGGGGCAATGAGGGTTAAGTGACTTGCCCAGGGTCACATAGCTAGTACGTGTCAAGTATCTAAGGTTGGATTTGAACTCAGGTCCTCCTGAGTCCAGGGCCAGTGCTCTATCTACTGAGCTACCTAGCTGCCCACCTATATCACTTTCTTCATCTCTAACTCTATTATCCTCTCCAGAGATGGAGATTCCCTGGGTTTCACCATGTGGCCATTGGTTGCGCTTCCTTCCTCTCCAAAGTATCAACTTGTTGCTTGACTCCTTGGACGAGGCGGCATTTTCCTGAGGGTCCCAGATTCCTCCCATTAGATCCCAGCTGTCCTACAAGGACCCTACAGCCACCTCTTTTATCTCTGATATGACAAAGTATATTTCTCCTTACCTAGGGTTTTCTCTTTTGGGGTTGGAGGATTGGAGAGGTCCCTGGTGGATAAAGTTGGCCTTTGTTGTTGTAAATCTTTTGTAATACACTCTCTGGTGATACAGGGAGCTCAGATATGCTTTGGGGATTTTTCATATCTCTGGCTCATGGCCCCTACCCAGCATCTGGGAACTTCACTGTAGGATCCCACCTCCTCTTACAAGGCATAGATCACAAACCTCAAGGAAGAAATAGTTTCTGTATTGGGAAAAAATGAAACACTTAGCAGAGCTGATGGGAAATAGCAACACCCATTCATAAGCAAACATTCCCAAGAGAACTGCATAGTTATCACTTACAGTCATGCACTGGGCAGAAGTCACTGCTGCTCCTGGGCATGGTACCTCCTGCATCCCTGTTTGCATGGTCACTTCATTATAACTGATAGCATAGTTGTGTTGCAGTTGACATTCACCTAGGCAACCAGAGGACTGGACCTGGAGTCAGGAAGTCCTGAGTTCAAATCTTGCCTCAGATAGTTACTAGATGTATCATTCTAGGAAAGTCACACAATCTCTGGAACCCTCTGTAAATTGGGGTGATAATAAGTCCTATTTCCCAGGATTGTGAGGATGATGAAAAGTGATATTGATAAAAGTACTTTGTAAACCTTACAGCACTGAATAAATGCTAATTATTATTCATTATTCTCCCAACTCCTTAGTTCACTCTACCTGCCATCTTCAACAGCTTCCAGAAGATGGCATCACTAGCTTTTTTTCAGGGGAAAAACTGGCAATCTCAGTATGGCAGAAGCTGATCATTTTGGAGTTAGCCATCAGTCATGAAAGGTATAGCTCAAAGTCTGGGTCAAAAAAAAAAAAGGAAGCTGAATTTGGAATAGTTGAAAACCCAATAATGGTCCCAAAGAACAAGGAAAGGTAGCTCTCTCCACATGGAGCATTTCTAGGGTAAAAGGTGCTCTAGATTTTCTGTTGAGATCACTATTAACAGGTGTTTTGCTGATTTTTTTGTTAGAAGAGAGGGTTTGATCTGATGATAACAAGAAGGAGGTATTTCTAGAAATAACTGGGACATAAAAACAAAAGGATATTAATAAAACTTGTTTTTAAAAATTTGGGCCAGGGGCAGCTAGGTGGAACAGTAGATAAAGCACCAGCCTTGGATTCAGGAGGACTTGAGTTCAAATCCAGCCTCAGACACTTGACACTTACTAGCTGTGTGACCCTGGGCAAGTCACAATCCTCATTGCCCCACAAAACAAAAACAAACAAACAAACAAAAAACAAAACAAAAATTTGGGCCAGACTGGGATTCTAAACTGAGCCCCCATTCCAATCCCCAGTAACAGGATTACCATCCAAAGCAGGGAACATTACAAAAGGTCACTCTATCCCTAGGTCATGGTCACTCCTCTTAGAACACTCTTGACCCATCTTCTACAACCTCCCTGCCTCTAGCACCCAGTCATTCACTTTCCCAACATTTTTTGATATCTTCAGAGCCTACCACAGTATCTGGCCCAAAGTAGGGTCTTTAATAAATGCTTATTGATTGCCATCCCTTTCAAGAAAGCATCTTCATCTCTCTAGATCCCAGTAGCCCCATAACCCTAGTAGATGAGGAAAAACATTTCTCCAAGCTAGGCAACAAGCTTAGATCGAAGGGATGGCTGTACTGAGATTTGTATTCTGCATCCACCTGAGAGGTGATCAGTGTGTTCTTAGCATCCACTGGGTGTTTGGAAGGCTCTGGGCTGAGTTTTGAATAAGCGTATTACTTTATTTATTTGTTTGTTTGTTTATTTATTTATTCGTTTATTTATTTATTCATTCATCTATTCATTCATTCATTTAATTAATTTTTAAAAAATAAACATTTTTATTGAAAATTTTGAGTTCTAAATTTTATCCCTCCTTCCTTCCCTCTCCTCCCCACTTCCTGAGGCAGTAAGCAATCACATATAGGTTATACATGACTGCATTACTTTTTGACTTGGAGTGAATTTGTGAATACACACCAAATTTAAATATGAGAATCAACACATTTTATAGTTAGCCCTAAAGCCTTTTTTTAGATCATTCACTCATAGATTCTCTGGGTCACAACTCTTCTTCGTTAACAAGCATAATTCCTTTCCCTGGCACTAATCTGCTTTTTCTTCTTCCTCCTTGGTTCAGATCCCTCATTCCAGCCCAGCTCACCTTCCTCTCCCACCTCTTGCCTCCATTTATGTTTCTTTCTTACCTCCCAACCTGCATGGGCTGGAATGTGCTTCAGTACCTTCTTTTCCTCACCCCCTCTGGGTGGCAGTGGAGACCTTCTCTCCCCCTCCACTAGTGTTCCTGGCTCAAGTGGGGCCACATTGGAAGTGTAGACAATTCAGGGAAATGTTTGTACCCAAACAATAGGGTTGCTCTGGCACCTGCCCAGCCCAAGCAAAGTGGCTTTGGGCATCTCCACCCTGATGCCCCCTGGAGCCCCTGATCAGAGCAGCAGTGGACAAAGGTGGCATAGAAGGTGGCACTACCTGGAGAGATGGTGGGGCCATGCAGAGTAGGGGCACAAAATCTCCTGGAAGCAGTGGCAAGATTCATACCTCTACATTCAGGGTCTGAAGATTTCCTTCCTTATGCCTCTAAGTGAATTTCAAGAAATCCCATCCAGGCCTGAGAGAAGTGATATGTGGATCTTTGGGCTTCAAGAGTATGGTGCTGGGCAAGAAAACGAGTTTGGGGTAGACAAGAGAATGCTTTCAATTTTCCTGGTTCACCCACCTAAGGGGGAGTTATTCCTGTGTTAATATCCTTCCACCAACCCCTTACCCCAAACTGCACCTTAGTTCCTGGCTGAGCCTTACCCTCCAGTCTTATCAACATCAAATGTCAGGTACCCTGCATCTGCCTTCATGATCATCTCCAGTCTCTGCCTCCAAGGATACTGGGCATGTCAAGAAGTGCAAGGCCATCAATTAACCCATCCCTCAGATAATCTCAAGATCATTTCTAGTGGGATGTGTGGGAGCGAGTGGATTAGAAAGGGGTTTTCAGGATCATAACTATAGAGCTAGGTAGGAGGTCTCTTATTTTACAAATGAGGAAACTGAGGGCCAAAGAAATGAAATTACTTGACCAAAGTTATGGCATGGTCAGTAGCAGAGTCTGCAATTGAACCCAAAGTTTTTGACTCTAAATGTAGAACTCTTTCCATTGATTTCCCTTGAAGCTTCTATTGACTCACACAAGGAGAGAAAAGGAGGAGTGAGGAGAAAGAGACATCTTGAATTGGGATGTTCAGTAGACATCTTAAATTCAGCATGTCCAAAACAGAATTCATTTTCTTTTCCCCCAAATCTTTTCCACCCTTTACCCTCTCTATTACTGTAGAGGGCAATGCCATCTTCCCAGTCACCTGGGGTCTCAACCTAGGAGACATTCTGGGTTCCTCACTCTTCTCTCACTTTCCATATTCAATATGGTGCTAAGGCCTGTCAGTTTCACCTCTGCAACAGCTTTCATTGATTTCACCTCTGCAGCATCTCTTGTAGATTTCACCTCTGCAGCATCTCTCTGATACATCCCCTTCTCTCCTCTGACACGGCCCCCACCCTGATCCAAGCCCCCATTACCTTACACCTGGACTAGTGCAATAGTTGCTGGTGGGTCTGCCTGCCTCAAGTCTCTCCCCATTCCAGACTATCTTCCATCCAGTCACTAAAGCAATTTTCCCAAAACTTGAGTCTGACTGTGTCACTTCCCTACTCAACAAACACAGTGGATCCCTATTGTCTTTAGGATGAGATACAAAATGCTCTGTTCAGCATCCAATGCCTTTCTTAATCCGGCTTTCTTCTACCTTTCCAGTCTTCTTACATCCTAATCCCTAAAATGTACTCTTTGATTCAGTGACACTGGCCTCCTGGCTGTTCCACAAACAAAATGCTCCATCTCTCAGCTCTAGTCATTTTCTCTGACTGTTCCCCATTCTGGAATGCTCTCACCTTCACTCCATCTACTGACCTTCCTGGCTTCCTTTTAGTTCCAACTAAAATCCCACCTACTACAGGAAGCCTTCCCCAACGCCTCTTAATTCTAGTGCCTTCCCTCTGTTCATTATCTTCTAGTTATCCTGTGTGCTCCTTTGTTTGCATGTTGTCTTTCCCATTAGATTGTAAACCCCTTGAAGGCAGGGACTTTCCTTTCCCTCTTTTTGATCCCTAGCACTTAGCACAGTGCCTGGCACATTCTTCTTGTTGTTCAGTCATGTCTGACTCCTCATGACCCTTTGGACAATAAACACTAAGACTGTCCATGGGGTTTTCTTGGCAATGATACTGGACTGGTTTGCCATTTCCTTCTCCAGTGGATTAAGGCAGAGATTAAGTGATTTGCCCAAGGCCACACAGCTAATAAGTACCTAAACCAGATTGGAACTCAGATCTTCCTGATTCCAGGCCCAGCACTCTACCCACTGAGCCACCTAGCTGCCTCAGCCTGGCACATACTAGATTCTTTTTTTTTTTTGGCAGGGCAATGAAGGTTAAGTGACTTTCCCAGGGTTACACAGCTAGTAAATGTCAAGTGTCTGAGACCATATTTGAACTCAGGTCCTCCTGAATCCAGGGTTGATGCTTTATCCACTGTGCCACCTGGCTGCCCCCACATTCTAGATTCTTAATAAATGTTTATTGATTGATTTTCCCTTCCCTTTATTGCCTAGTGCAGACCACATAGTCTGAGGGGATGTAGCTTAACACCTTGGTGTTCTATGTCTTCCCTCCCCTCCATTCCTGCCCACTGTGTACAGAGCTCCACCCTGGTCAATATTGGGGTCTCTGTGTGTGTTGGGATAGCTTTTGCTTCTAGAGGAGGGAATATTTTGGGATCCTTGTCTGTGGATAGATTTCAGGGGGAATATGGACTTGGATGGACAAAAAAAATGTCATCCTCATTTTCACTATCCTCTAACGGAAATTCAACATTTCCTTCAATGATGAATGTAGGCAACAAACCATTATTTTGAGAATGGGTCCAGGGACAGCTAGGTGGTGCAGTGGTTAGAGCACCGGCACTGAATTCAGGAGTACCTGAGTTCAAATCCAGCTTCAGACACTTGACATTTACTGGCTATGTGGCCCTGGGCAAGTCACTTAACCCTAATTGCCTCGCAAAAAAAAAAAAAAGAGAGAGAGAGAATGGGTCCATAGCTTTACCAGACAACCAAAGGGGGTAGTTAAGAATTCTTATTCTAGGGGGCAGCTAGGTGGCACAGTGGATAAAGCACTGGCCTTGGATTCAGGAGGACCTGAGTTCAAATCCAGCCTCAGACACTTGACATTTACTAGCTGTGTGACCCTGGGCAAGTCACTTAACCCTCATTGTCCCGCAAAAACAAATGAACAAACAAACAAACGAACCAAAAAAAAGAAGAAAAAAAGAATTCTTATCCTAGAGAGACTTCCTTCAGATCCGGGATGCAGCCTTGCCCTGAGGGAGCCCCTGGTCTGATGGGGGAGATGGTGCCTGTGTGGAAAGGAATGAAGCTTTTTTTTTTTAAACAAAGAGATAGACAAAGAACAGCAATAATTTGCCATCAGTAAAGCCAATAGCTGCCTGCAGCCAGAGGACTTTGGGGAGGGGAATATTACAGGGAAAGACCTAAAGTATAAGATGGTACTTTAGCTGAGCCCCTTTGCCAGGGCAGTCCATAATGGAGAAACTGAGGCCTCACAGCTGAGGCATTGCAGCAGTGTGGAGCTGCCAACTCAGCATTCATTCATTCATTCATTCATTTGCTCATTCATTCATCCTCTCATTTGTTTATTCAAAATCATTTATTAAGTATCTATTACTTGCAGATCATTCTTTTAGGTGTTGGAGGAGACAGCGATGTAATGCATTGTTCAAAGCCCTGTTCTCTAGGCTTACACAGACTGGGCCCCATCTTGGGTGCTGACCAAAAAATATCAATATCTTTGTGTCTCATCAACGGCTTTGAAAGCCAGTTAAAGGAGTCTGGACTTTTCTCTGGGGGCAGAAGGGAGTCAAGGAAAATCTCTGAGCCAAGGAATGATGTGACCGTGTCTACGGGTGAGTGAGATCAGTCAGCCAAGCGTCTGAAAGATGGATTCAAGAGAGGAGAGAGTTGGTAATGAGAGGCCTGTTCTAGGATGGTAGTGGTGGGAACAGAGGGAAGGAGAATGCTGTGGAGGTGAACCTGAGAGGGCTCAGTAACTCAATGAATATGAAAGGAGAGGAAAGCGAAGAGTCAAAGATAACACCAATAGATCTATATATCTACAAACATTTATTAAACACCTATTGTGTGCACTGGGTATGCAAAAGCAAAAATGAAAAGAGTCTCTGTCCTCAAAGAGCTTATAGTCTAATGGGGGAGACAACACATACACCTATAAGAGTATGCAAAATAAATGAAAATTTGTTTCTGAGGAGGAGGAGGCATTGATAGCTGGAGGGGAGATCAGGAAAAGTCATACAGCAGGTGATATTTGAGCTAAACTTAGAAGGAAACTAAGAATTCTAAGAGTCAAAAGTGAGGAAGAAAGGCATTCCTGGCATTGGGGACAGACTATACAAAGGCATGGAGGCAGGAGATGGGACATTGTGTGTGTGAGGAACAGCATGATGGGAGGGAGAGTGGATAGAGCAAAAGGTTCTGAGTTCTAACTGGGCTCTGCTACTTACTGCCGATGTAACCTTCGGTTAATCCTTCTCCCAGGACCTCGATTTCTTCCGCTATAAAATGAGGAGTTTGGACCGGAGGATCTCTAAGATCTCTTTGGGCAAATGATAGGTAGGTTGACTGAATCTTTGAGTGCCTGTGGGGGAATAAAATTATGGCAGGACCAGGTTGTGAAGGGCTTTTAATTTTTTTTTTTTTGGTGAGGCAATTGGGGTTAAGTGACTTGCACAGGGTCACACAGCTAATAAGTGTCAAGTGTCTGAGGCTGTGTGAAGGGCTTTTAATAACAGAGAAATGTATATTTGATTGAGAGGTAATAGTGACTCAGAAGGTAGCTCTCATGAATATAGGAGAGTAAGTGAACATTGGTTCCATCTCCGTCCAGTGAAGTCGAAAGGGAGAAGAGATTTAGGAGAGATAATAACAAGCTTGACCTTATACCCATTGAGTTTGAGGCACAGAATCAAAGCTTCTGGAACCAGGAAGAAGTATTTTCAAATCCTGCCACTGACACATATTGGCTGGGTGACCTTGGGCAAGTCACTTAATGTCTGAGGCCATTCCTTAAGATTATGCATTGAAGGGGGCAGCTAGGTGGTACAGTGGATAAAGCACCGGCCCTGAATTCAGGAGGACCTGAGTTCAAATCTGGCCTCAGACACTTGACACTAGCTGTGTGACTTTGGGCAAGTCACTTAACCCTCATTGCCCTGCAAAAAAAAAAGAAAGAAAGAAAAATATTATGCATTGAAGAATAGATGCCTGGGAAATGTCCCAACCAGAAATCCCCTGCACCTGTGAAATCAGAGGAGCAGACCCTATCACTGTGGCCTCCTTTGGTCTCAAGCAGAAAGAAGACAGGCTCTGCCTGTAGTTAAGACACATTTCTCAGTCTTTGGTCCGTTGGCTCCAACTGGCAGAGAGCTTTACTGGCTGATCAAAGATGCTCTCCAGTTCCCTGGCTCAGGTCATACTGTATCTTAAACTTCACACCCACTGTCTTGTGAATGACCAAGCCCATGTTGCCTGGCATGTAGTGGGTGACACCACTGAGAGCAGAAATCCCTACAAGGATGTTGGGAGACTTCGAGAATTTTGTCCCTGAAATCAGACCAGTCTTCGGAGTCTCGGTCTTGGCAGAAGCTGCCAACAGACGCATCTCGGCCCACAGACAAGGGCAGGGCTCCATCATGGACTACTCGAAGGCCTTCTGGCCCTCGAGTCAGGGATTAGCTTGGAATGAGGCTGCTCTTATGGACAGTTTTCCAAGGGACTTATGGACTTGATTAAGGATGAGCTCACGAGGGTGGGATGGACTACATCTCTGCCTGTTCTGGTGAGGTCACAGGATTCTAGACTTTCAGAGGTAGAGGGGACCTCAGAGGACATCCAGTCCAGCCCCTACCTGAAAAAGAATCTTTCCTATCCCATTTCTGACAAATGATCACCCAGATTCTGCCTGAAGACTTACAGTGAGGGGGAAGCCACCCAAGCAACTCATCCTGCTTCGCGATGGAGGGAAGGAAAGAAGGAAATGAGCACTTATGAAGCACCTACTATATATCAGTCACTGCACTCAGCATTTAAAAAATTTTATCTCATTGGATCCTCACAACAACCTTGGGAGAGGGGTGTAATTATGACCCTCATTTTACAAATGAGGAAACTGATGGAGACAGGGGTTAAGTGACTTACCCAGGGTCACAAGCTAGTAAGTATCTGAAAACAGGATTTGAACTCAGGTCTTTCTGACTCCAGGTCCTGTGCCCTATCCAGTGCCCCACCCAGCCCATGCTTCACTTCACACCTGATTCTCCGGCCATCTCTTCAAAATACATACAAAGTAAATGTGCTGTAGTTTTTGCATGGCTGACAGATTAATAGATGGAGGAATCAGGAAAGGGTTCCTATAGGAAGTGGTAGTTGATATGAGACTTCTTCTTGTTTGTCCTTTGTTCTTTTTTTGTGGGGCAGTGAGGGTTAAGTGACTTGCCCAGGGTCACACAGCTAGTGAGTGTCAAGTGTCTGAGGCCAGATTTGAACTCAGGTCCTCCTGAATCCAGGGCCGGTTCTTTATCCACTGCGCCACCTAGCGGCCCCTTTGTCCTTCATTCTTGAAGAGGACTGTGACATGGAGGTGATGTCATGACTTGCAATGAACTGCATTTAAGTGAGTGAGGACTGTGCAAAGTCACCAACCTCACTCTCTCCTCCAGAGCCATCTGGAGTCCAGTGGCATGATATATATCAGGACAACTGGAGATAGCCCTGGATGTTTAAAGCAATTGGGGTTAAGTGACTTACCCAGGGTCACACAGCTAAGGTCACACAGTCTGAGGTAAGATTTGAACTCAGGTCCTCCCAACTTAAGGGCCAGTGCTCTATTCACTGTGCTACCTAGCTGCCTCAATTGACATGAGACCAGGGACAAACTTGAGGTCCCAAGAGGTGCACATAAAGAGGTAGTACATTCGAGGCATGGTAAAAGGATGCAGATGGGAGATGGAATTCTGAGTTCAAGGAGATCCAGGGTGGAGTGTAGACAACATGGTGGGGTTGGGGGATTTAGAGTAAACATCTGAGATGGGTACCAGATTATGGAAGGCTTGGGATTTTGGGTGTGGTTTTTTTTTTTTTTTTTTTTTTTTGTGAGGCAATTGGGGTTAAGTGGCTTGCCCAGGGTCACACAGCCAGTAAGTGTTAAGTTTCTGAGACTGGATTTGAACTCAGGTCCTCCTGACTCCAGGGCCTGTGCTCTATCTACTGCGCCATCTAGCTGCCCCTTATGGAAGGCTTTGAATGCCATGCTTGGGGCTTTTCATTTTGTCTTCAAGGCACCAGGAGCAGGATATTGATGGGCATATCTGTGTCTTACTTAGGAATATTAATTTGGTAGCTGTGTGGAAGATGGATTTAGTGCAGAAAAATGGGGTGGGCTGAAGAGACATTCTCAATGACATTCTAATTTATACTATGGACTAAGTAAGTTTAAGACATCCAGATGATCCCAGTTGTCTAGGCCTGATTCAGTGAGCACTACTTATGACCAAAGCTAGAAAAAGGAGAGTTAAGAGAAGTTACAAATTGGAGGAAAAAAAATCTTCGTATCAATTATCTCAAGGAAAGGTCTGGTGTCCAAGATA
The DNA here is from genome assembly GCF_019393635.1 of Dromiciops gliroides. Classification (NCBI taxonomy): domain Eukaryota; kingdom Metazoa; phylum Chordata; class Mammalia; order Microbiotheria; family Microbiotheriidae; genus Dromiciops; species Dromiciops gliroides. Next base: position 476,044,800 of record NC_057864.1, on the reverse strand, counting down.
TATAGTGAATTGATACAAATATACAAGATTATAAGGCATTTCTCAAGAGATAAGCAATCAAAGGATATGAACAGGCAGTTTTCAAAGGAAGCAATGCAATCGACCACCATATGAAAGATTTCTCCAAGTAGTCTTGATAACAGAAATCAAATGAAAACAACAGAGATTTTGTTTCAGGCTCATCCAATTGGCAAAGAGGAGAAAAGACAAAAATGGTACAAGGGGCCATGGGAAGACAGTGATGGGAGAATTGTGGAATGTAATTATAAAAGAATATTGTCATTTTATAAGAGATGATGACAATGAAAAATTGTGAAAAACTTGGGAAGATTTGTGTGAACTGATGCAGAATGGAGTAAGGTGAGTCAAGAAAAAATAGATGTCAGATCTCTGATCAAAGTTAAAAACAGTCTTGATTTCGGAGGTCTTCTGGCTTTCCTATTCCTGACAGAGATGTGGTGGACCATAGGTAAGTAACGAGGTAAACCTTTGTCAGTCATAGACAGAATGCTGTTTTGTTTTGTTTAATTCTGCTTCTCTGTTACAAAGGAGAGTTCCTTTGTTTGGTGGAGAGTAGTATTACTAGAAGGCAGCTAGGTGGCACAGATGATAGAGTTAGTGGGCCTTGGTTCAGGAAGACTCATCTTTGTGAGTTCAAATTCAGCCTCAGACACTAGCTGGTTGACCTCGGGAAAGTCACTTAGTTCTTTTTTTTTTTTACTTCTCAGTTTTCCTTAGTTTCATCATCTGTCAAATGAGTTAGAGAAGGAAATGGCAGTATCTTTCCTAAATGGAACCACAAAGAGTCAGACACAACTAAATGAATGGACATCTATAGATTAATAACCACCAGGATCACTCATCTACCTCATTTGTGACTGTTGAAAGCTAATGATTCCATTTACATTTACTCAAAACAAACCTTTTCTTCCCCTCCTCTCTCCTAGGTATTGATTCTACCATAGACTCTTCCTTCCATTTAAGACATATACCCCTATCCTGGCATTTTATTATTATCTGGAAGAGGTGTAAGCTGCTCACATAGACTTACAAGCCATCCATGAGACTACCCAGGTTACATATAGGTGCCCTATTACCAGATCCTGAGTGATCTCTGTAGATCTGTGATCAAGACTGGCTTTTGACCAATTTAACTCTTTCAGGATTGGGATGGCAGGGTTACTTGAGTCCCTCCCAGTAAGGAAGATGGTGAGTCCGGTGGGGTTTGGTTGAAGTTCTGATCGCTGAATAATCATCTAATTGTTCCCCCTGCCTCAAGTCTCTCCCTACTCCAATCCATCCCTCACAGATGCCAAAGCAATTTTTCTAAAGTGTTCATTGATCCAGCTCACCATCCTCATCCCTGTTCAACAAAATGTACTGGTTTCCTATCACTTCTAGGATGAAAGTTAAATTCCTTATCTTGGTATTTAAAAACCTTCCCAACCTGCCCCTTCCTACCATTCCTGTCTTCTTATACATTATTCCCTTCTACACAATCTATAGTGTGGCCATATTGTCTTGTTTCTCATACACCACATTCCCACTCCAGTCCTCTTGCTTTTGTATTGACTGTATCCCATAGCTAAGAGGGCCATCCACCACTTAAATCCCTGGTTTCATCAAGACTCAGCTCACCTGTGACCTCCAGGAGGCCTTTCCTGGTCCCCTCCCTGCTCTAAGGTTACCTTCTACCCAACTTGTGCATACCTATTTATGTACTTCTTGTCTCCCCCATTTGAGTGTGAATTCCTTTATCAGCTGACAGGAATTGGTTTTTTTGTTTGTTTGTTTTTAGTGAGGCAATTGGGGTTAAGTGACTTGCCAAGGGTCACACAGCTAGTAAGTGTTGACTGTCTGAGGCCGGATTTGAACTCAGGTACTCCTGACTGCAGGGCCGGTGCTCTATCCACTGCGCCACCTAGCTGCCCCAGGAATTGTTTTTGTTTTTCTTTCTTCTTTGAACTTCCTTTTTCATATTTGTACTCCCAGTGCTTAACATAGTACTTGGCATATAGTAGGTGCTTAATAAAAGTTTATTGACTGACTGACTGAAGTTCCCTGACACCAGGCAGGGCTACTCTATCTTTCATCTGTGTTACCCTGGAACCCCTATGAAGATCCGCCTTTTATGCTCCTCTGACCTCTGGCCTTCTTTGATAATCATCGATGACCCAATTATGATAGAGGCACTTCAAGTATTTAATGGATTAGGGAAGCAAAGAGCTAGGCTAGTGTATTCAGGAAGCCAATTACTCCCAGACTGTTATTTTCAGCTTCTGAAATCCCCGTAAGCTCTCACCCTGTGGGTGAGGGGGAGGCTTGCTGGGAAGGGGATGGTGTCTGGTTCCACCATGAGCATAGGCATAGAGAATGGGCTCTGGCCCGGACTGAGAGGGGTAGAGACTATACTTAACCACAGCCATGGACCCAAAGCCTGCTAGTCAGCCAGGTAGCGGGAAGACTCCGCACCTAGTTCCCACATCTGTATACCTTTGGCTCCAGCTTCCTGTAACATTTCCCAAATCGTCTTTGTCAAAAATCCTGCACTTCGCTCCAAATTTTTCCTAGACCGATTACCTCAATGTGAGCACCAGCTGATGCTCATCAGCTCTGAGTGAGTCAGACTTGAGAAACAGCTATGGGGAGATCTCGAGTGAACAAAGATCATCACTCCGCTGTCCATATGCTCCCCAGCATCCACCCCGGCCCCCCTGAATTTCTGGTGTCTCCTTGAACCTTGTTTGGTTCTTTAGCGGACTCCTTCCCATCTTCTGGTTTGATCCTTTCTCAAAACTTTGCTCCTCTGTCTTTCCCTTTCCTCCTCACTCCCTCCCCCAAGTACTGGATGAGGCTTGAACCCCCCAAATAACTCCTGGAAGGAGCAGAAAGCCCGGCCCAGGTTTCTGGTCTTCCACAGCCTGGGTTAGTCTGGATCGGTCCCCCTGCTGTTTCCTCAGTTATGTTTGGAGTCAAACGGTCAGTACTCTTCTCTCCGAAAGGTCAGTCTCTCTAGATTTATTTGTGGTGAAACTCCAAGGCAAGAACCTAGTGGACACCCCGAGGCTACTTTTGACTGTGAGTCTAGGCCTCCTTGGCCAATCAGTGGCACCTGGTCTGACTCAGTCCTGCTTCAGGACAAACTGGAGAGGGGCAGGGAGAGTATAGGATATAGTTCTTCAAGTGTAGGGCAGCAGGAGACGTTGGGTCACTATACCTCAGCCTCCTTGATAGAAGAAGGATTTTCTGAATGGCACCAGGATCTAGAGACACAATGTTGCAGACTGTATAGGGCCCTGGCTTTGGGCTCAGGAAGACCGGGGTTCAAATCCTGTCTTATACACTTGCTATCTGTTTGACATTGGGCATGTCACTTAATAATACCTAACTTATATAGTGCTTACGGTGTGCCAGACATTGTGCTGAGCACTTTATAATTCTTACATCATTTTTTTAAAAACCATATATTTTATTCTGAATTTAAGAAATCACACAAACATTTCTATAACATAGTAGATTAGAAAAAAAGATGATTGTACATGAAACTGCAAATCTACTACGTACAACTTTCTATGCCTTTTAAATGTATAATAAAGTTATCCAGTAACTTTTTTTTCTTGTTTCTCACCTCCCACTAGAGAGGGCTCCCATTGGACGCAGATATGTATATGTGTGTGCACACATACGTAAAACCATTCTATATGTACTTCTATCTATCAGTTCTTTCCCTGGATCTTGTTTTATCCTCACAACAACCCTTGGAGATAGGTGCTAATAAGATACCCATTTTTTTTTTTGGTGGGGCAATGGGGGTTAAGTGACTTGCCCAGGGTCACACAGCTAGTAAGTGTCAAGGGTCTGAGGCTGGATTTGAACTCAGGTACTCCTGAATCCAGAGCTGGTGCTTTATCCACTGCGCCACCTAGCCGCCCCCAAGATACCCATTTTACAGATAAGGAAACCGAGGCAAAGAGGGTTAAGTAACTTGCATAGGGTGATAAATCTAGTAAGTGTCTGAGGCCAAATTTGAACTCAATGTTCTATCCACTGTCACCTTTCTGTGGGTTAACTTCCTCACCTGAAAATTAGGGACTGGATTTGAGGACCTTCAAGGTCCCTTCCAGGTATAAACCTACAGTTCTATGATTTTGGAGAAAAGAGGTTTCTAGAGAGAGGGAAGGAGGAGTGCTTGGATGGGAACCAGCGTCTTGGAGAGAAGATAACCAATCATTTGGCTCCAGATAGAACTGAAGCAGCAGCAGGGGAGATGGATCCAGACCAGGATCCAGAGGAGCAAAAGCCTGGATTCTGCTTTCCGCTCCTTCCAGGAGCTATTTGGGTGGTTCAGGTCTCAGGAGAAGGGTGTTGGCTTCCTCTCACCTCAGGCTTATTTTCCTCCTGGGAAGAGCCCAAGCCCTTCAGTAGGTGGAATCACAAGACCAGAGGCCTCTCCAGCTACCTGGGATGGAAGGTGGGACTCAGCAAAAAGTGTAAAGATGCAGTTATTGGCTACTGTGAATTCTTTGCATTGTTCTGCATTTTTTTGTGCCATGGAACAAAAGCTGCCCCAAATCTATTACCTTGAGTGCTTCCTGAGGAGCGGAGGCCCTTGTGCCCACATTGTTGCTGTTTAGTCATTTTCCAGTCATGTCTAGTTGTCCATGGCCCCATTTGGAGTTTTCTTGGGACAGATGCTGGAGTGATTTGCCATTTCCTTCTCCAGCTCATTTTACAGATGAGGAAACTGAGGCAAGCAGGGTGAAGTGACTTGCCTGGGTTCACCCAGCTAGTAAATGTCTGAGGTCAGAGTTGAACTCAGGTCTTTTGGACTCAAGCACCCAGTGCTCTATCCTCTGTGCCACCTAGCAGCTGTACCTACATTAGATTTGATCTATATACTGAGGTCCAAAAAGGAAATTCTGGATGGGAACAAAATGGTATGTAATTTAGGGAACTGCTCCCAAGATTTAACTCAGAGATTGGGGTTTGGGGGACATTGGGGTACACGCTAAACCAGTATTATGATTCCTATTTTATAGATGAGGAAAATGAGTCTCAGCAATTCTATCATATGGCTGGTAAATAAAAAGGTACGCAGCTGACCATGTTTGGAGGTCATTGTCTGGCCCTTCACAGGACCTCTTTTCTGAAGCAGATGTTGACATGGAAACCGCAATTATCGTCATGATGATGTTTGTTTACATTCATTCCAAGTCCTGGAAGACAGGATGAACATCTGTGAGTCTGGTTCTATCACCTGCAAAATGACTGGATGGTCCCCATGGGCCCTTTCATCTCTGATGTTCCATAATCCTATAACCCTGAAAACAGCCCAGGATTTTTGAGGTGACTTCTGGAATTGCCTCTAGGTAGGTGGCTGGCCATCCCTCCTTGGCAAGGGCTTTGAAAATAATCATTAATAGGGCTGCTAAGCAGCACAGTAGATAGAGTACCAGTCCTAGAGTCAGCAGGACATGAGTTCAAACCCTACTTTAGACACTTACTAGCCGTGTGACCCTGAGTAATATTTAACCCCAATTTCCTCTAAAAAAATGGAAAATGATAATCAGCATCAGGGTAGATGCTTTTCCTTTGTCATCTACACAGGTACACACAAATGCACACAGGCACTCATATGTTACAAGAAAAAAGTCTGGTAACTAGTGATTTTCCTTGATCCCACAGCTTTAGAGATCTTGAACTCAGATCTTCCTGATTCCAGGTCTGGTACTCTATCCACTGTGCCACCTGGTTAAGTGTACCAACTCTGCCATCTTTATAAATACTTATTTTCTGACTTTTTCTTTGCAGGGCAATGAGGGTTAAGTGACTTTCCCAGGGTCACACAGCTAGTGAGTGTCAAGTGTCTGAGGCCAGATTTGAACTCAGGTCCTCCTGACTCCAGGGCTGGTGCTTTATCTACTGTGCCACCTAGCTGCCTCCCAAATACTTATTTTGTAAAAGTTATTTCAGTCTGGCTGACTAATTGGTTTGAACTGATAATCAGTGGGAGAGGTACACTTATGCGGGCTCTTGAGTTACCACATAGAAAGATAACCTCCAACCCTTCAAGGTTTCCTAGAAAAGTAAGGGGAAACAGAGTCAGTTGTCCTTTGGGGACCTGGCTTGCTAGCATGAATGGAGATTGGAAGAGTAGCTCTGGAGAATGTCACAATTAAATGATCTATAAGGTCCATTTCAATTCTCCTGTGACCTAGATTCTTCTGAGAACCTAGTGGTTCTCTTTTTTTCCCCCTAGTGGTTCTCAAAGTGTGGCCTCGGGACCCCTATCGGTCCCTGAGAGCCCTTCAGGGGATCTGAGAGGTAAAAACTCTTTTCAATATAACAGTAAGATGGTTTCATTTCTTGTTTTTGTTTTTTTTTTGTTTTGGTTTGGTTTTTTGCAGGGCAATGAGGGTTAAGTGACTTGCCCAGGGTCACACAGCTAGTAAGTGTCAAGTGTCTGAGGCCAGATTTGAACTCAGGTCCTCCTGACTCCAGGGCTGGTGCTTTATCTACTGTGCCACCTAGCTGCCTCCCAAATACTTATTTTGTAAAAGTTATTTCAGTCTGGCTGACTAATTGGTTTGAACTGATAATCAGTGGGAGAGGTACACTTATGCGGGCTCTTGAGTTACCACATAGAAAGATAACCTCCAACCCTTCAAGGTTTCCTAGAAAAGTAAGGGGAAACAGAGTCAGTTGTCCTTTGGGGACCTGGCTTGCTAGCATGAATGGAGATTGGAAGAGTAGCTCTGGAGAATGTCACAATTAAATGATCTATAAGGTCCATTTCAATTCTCCTGTGACCTAGATTCTTCTGAGAACCTAGTGGTTCTCTTTTTTTTCCCCCTAGTGGTTCTCAAAGTGTGGCCTCGGGACCCCTATCGGTCCCTGAGAGCCCTTCAGGGGATCTGAGAGGTAAAAACTCTTTTCAATATAACAGTAAGATGGTTTCATTTCTTGTTTTTGTTTTTTTTTTGTTTTGGTTTGGTTTTTTGCAGGGCAATGAGGGTTAAGTGACTTGCCCAGGGTCACACAGCTAGTAAGTGTCAAGTGTCTGAGGCCGGATTTGAACTCAGGTACTCCTGAATCCAGGGCCAGTGCTTTACCACTGCGCCATCTAGCTGCCCCCAAGATGGTTTCATTTCTAATAGGATAGATATCAATAGATATAATCCATATAAACACGAGCTCTCTAAGGGGGTCCACAATAATTTTTAAGCCAGTGAGGGGGTCCTGGGACCAAAAGGTTTGAGAATTGCTGATCTAGCCCAACAACATGGCCCAGGAATGAGGTCTCTCTTCACTTCCTCACATATCATTTTCTGTATGATGCTTTTTCTGATGCCCTCCCTCTCCACTGCCTCAATTCTTCCTCCCCAATTACCTTGAATTTATTTTGTATTTATTCTGTATATATTTATTCTGTAAATGCTTCTGAAACAGTTGAAAGAACACTGTCTCTGGAGTCAGAGAACCCGAGTTCAAAATCTACACCCAATGCGCAATACCTGTGTGAATTTAACCTTCCTGGGCCTCAGTTTATTCATCTGTAAAATGGGGAAGTTAGACTAGATGGCCCCTGAAGTCCCTTCTATCTTTAGAACAATGATTTTACGATACTTCAGCAAAATATAAAGTCCCTGAAGGTAGGGATGGTTTCATTCTTATCTCTGTATCTTCAGAACTCAGCAAAATGCCAGGCACATAGTTGGTACTTAATAAATGGTTGCTTATTGGTTGAGATTCTCTATGCTTTCTGTGCTTTTCCATCTCAACAGACCTCATGGCCCCATTGCCAGCCTAGATGTGCATCTAATTATTCCCTGCTCAGGGTCTCAGTGTTCAGAGCAGTGAATGACTAAAGGTCACAGAAGCTTGGGGGCCCTGAGATGTGCTCACTGTGCTCCATAATGATGGTGGGGGTGGGAGAAAGACACTGGCTAGGGGCAGAGTGGGCCTAGTGACCTCACTGGCACAGTGAGAGTGATTCCTGGGTCTCTGGCATCTAGGAGTGTTGGGGAAGGGACAGGAAAGGGGAGACAAAAAGTTAGGGGGGAAGGGGTGTGTGTGCATATGTGAATGACAGAGACAGAGACAGAGAGAGAAAAAATGAATCTAGGTTCTGGCTAAGGTAAAGCCTGAATCCTGTAGCAGCTCCTTATTAAAATGATGCACACTGTAGATCCCAGGAAATGGACAGATTTTCCCCACCTGTGATCAGGAGAGCAGGAACAGGAGGGTATCCCCACGACTAGAGGGAGAAAAGGAAGGCAGAGACCAACTACCATCCCTTAGGATCACAGAATGATGAATCGAGGCTTGCAAGTCTTCTTCATTCAACCCTCTTATTTCCCAACAGGTAAACAAGAGGCACAAGGAGGTTAAAGGACTGACCTGATTCATTAGTAGCAGGTGACAGAGGCAACCCAGCCTCTAGAACCTGTATCCTTTCTACTGCCCGGTGCTTCCTCCCTCCCCTAGCTCCCCTAGCTCCTCTAGCTCCCCTAGCTCACAGAATGTCAGAGAAAGAACTTCAGAGGCCCTCTAAGCCAACCCTTACTTGAGTAAGAATCCCCTCAACAAATAATCTCTTCTAACTGCTCAGATCATCCTCAAGACCTCTGTTGCTGGAGAGCTCCCTACTCCCTACTCCTCCTTACTTGGAAAGAGGCAGGCTCAGGTAGTAGTCCCACTTTGGGACGGCTGTGATTGTTAGCTAGCTTTTCCTTACTCAGTGTGTATGCATAACACATATATGTATGTATATATTACATATGTAATTATAACATATAACATAAGAATAATACATTGCAATATCACACAGTAGAATTCTATTAAATACTATCTTATTCTATTATGTATAATAATTACGATACAATATACAATTATATAATATATTGCACACACACACACACACAAAGGCTATCTTGCAGAAACTACAGTAATCGTAGCTTTATTATTAATTTATTTTAGTAATCATAACTTTGAAAGCGAGATAGAACCTTGGAAAAGGCGGTTGAGCCGGCAGTTTAGTGTCAGTTGAAGAATTCTGACCGCGACATTCTTCTCCCTGTGCAGTCAAGGAGAACAGATCTATCTGGGTTATGATGTAGGAAGCTCTATGAGCAGTCTGGGAAATATGGAGAACTTCCTCTTCATCAGAACTGTGGTAAGAGATTATGTTATAAAGAAACATTATACAAAGTATCCTATGAAGAGTCTGTGAGGATCTGGAAAGAGGATGTATTTTAGAAACACGATTTCCTGTAATTACTTGAGAGGACAAAGGGAGAAGACTTAATTTAGCTTTTTTTTCCCTCCAAAAGACTGAATATAACTCTTATCTTGGGAAGAAATATGAAAAACATTCTGAAGAATCTTTAATCAATGTCTGGAATGAACCGAATGGTGAGTTTCCAGACAAGTGAAGAGGAGTTATTCACTATCACATAGAGGGTATGAGGTGATGTCCCGTGACATTATAGCCAAAATATGCTAATAGTTTAGGTATACATATACATGTGATAATAAATATTACTACTCATTATACTTCAAACCCAAGTCTTTCTCTTTGCAATTTCTTCCCATTGCTCCTATTTCCGCCCTTTGGGATCGTGTAGAAAAGGTCTAGTCCCTCTTGTTGGAGACAGCTTTTCCTCACGCTTGAAGACAGTTATAATTCCCCTACAGTCTTCTTTTCTCTAGGCTTGGCAGATCCCCAGGCACCCTCACAGGACAAAAGCAGGTTAACCTTCAGGGTCAGCCCTGGGGATAGGACAGTTTCCGGGGCAAAGGAAATAAATTGTATTGAATTGAATTCAGATCACCTACTCCAGAATCACATCCCCTAATAGCTCTCAGTTGCTTGAAATCTTTCTAACACAGGGATTGTGACCCCTTTGGCATAGGGAATCCTTGGATCCCTTTTCAGAATAATGGTTTCAAATGTATAATATAAAATATGTAGACTTACAAAGGGAACCAATTGTTTTGAAATAGTTATAATTTTATCTATCTATCTATCTATCTATCTATCTATCTATCTATCTATCTATCTATCTATCTATCTATAAGACAAGTTCATGGTCTCCATCTTAAGAACCCTTCCTCTAGCAGGAGATTAGCTTTTTATTCCAGAATCAATAATAAAATGCACAATGGAGGAAATGAGCCCACTGGTGTGAATGAGTAGCCAAGTGCACCTGCTTCTCTCCCAGATGGTAATAATATCTAGTCTCTGGCTCTTTGCTTACCACAAATCCTGAACTGGTTTATTTTCCTTTCTGAGGACTGCTTTGTTCATCCCATCTCTCTCTCTCCCTCCACCCCCATCTAGTTGGCCAAAAGACAGCACATTCCATCACACTGATCTCCTTCCCCCCAGGACAGCCACATTCTTTCTATTCACATAGTGTAAATGAAAGGGGTATCTGAGGGGAGCCCCAGAGTCCAGGTGGGGCTGGACCAACCTCTTTATGAACCTCCTTCTACCACCTCCTCATCACAGCCTAGACTGCAGGTGATGGTGGTAAGGGATACTTGAGTCCAGAATAAGCAGTGGGAAGGGGGCTAAAGACTTTGTAAATCCATGGCGAGTGTTCCCCACAGGCGGCTAGGTAATTTCTCATCCAGGCCATATCGATTCCCCTGCATTCTAAGTTAATTAGTCCCTCATTCAGAGGGCTTAATACTGGGGAGGAGGAAATCGGGGAAGGGTTCATATGGGTGTTAAGTAAGCAGAGTTTTAAAGAAAATGGAATTCTAAGAGGCAGAGGTGATGTGGGAGTGTATTTCAAGCTTGGGGGACTGCAAGTGCAAAAAGAGAAAGCTAGAAAATGGAGCGTATTGGGTGAGAAACAACAATTTTGGTTGGACTGTGAAGTGTGGGAAGTGGAGAATCATGTATGTATAATGTGGTTGGAAAGGCAGGTGGGGACAGATTGTGAGGGCCTTTGGAGATGATAACTGATGTGAGAGGCAACAGGGAGCCATCAGCCTGTACTGGTTGGTGGGAGTGACACAGTCACTTGAACTTTAGGAAAATCATTTCAGCATCTGTGTGCTGGGGACACTCAAGACCAATGGGACTGTTAGAGGGGAGTAGTGATGAGGGCATGTTGTCCCTGAAGTGCCATGCTCTATATAATCTCACATCTGGTCCTTGCACTATTAGCACATGGGGAACTCGTGCATGCCTCAACCCCCATCAGCTTCCCTGTAGAGAGGTTGGCAAGCTTGCTTGCAGAACAATCCCAATGGCCTAGAATAGATGTGTTATAGAGAACTGTGGAGCATGTGTAGACATTCTGTAACTTGGGCTAACCAGGTGGTTGGGACTGTCATGGGGAAAATAGGGCAGGGGGTTTGGGATAGGGGGTCCTTAGGAATTCCTCTTTAAAGAATTCCACCCTCTTGCACACAAAAGCAGTTAGAATAAGATAGTAGTTTATTTAGGGGCAGAGGAAGGGAAGGGAAACCATGAAAGAAATCCTTGGACTTCTCATGGGGAGATGGCATGGCCCAGAGCATGGCTCTGAGGTACCAATCTCCTCGAGCAGGAGACAGGCAGATAACTCTTATAGAGGACTTATGGGGGTGACCATCTGACTGTGGAAAGTTCCCTTAGTGAGGGAGGACCATCCCCCACTGGTGGTGGCTGGGGGAATTGGGTGAGGGGTGGCTGCAGATCTCTCAAGCCATCTCTCTCCTCAGGACACAAAGGCAGTAGTCACACCTGAACTTATTTCCCCAGGGTTGAGGGAGACTAGAATGAACGGTGGAGGTCCCAAAGCTAGCTCAGTCCGATCTGGTTCCACTTATCTCTTTAGGTGTGTCTGTCCTTTGGATTAGTTTCTCAAGGAGAAGGTTCTTTGATGTGCCCCAGAGAACTTCTGGGCTGCTCTGGGCCCATAACAGGAGGAGCCTTTTTCAACTGGCCAAGTAGTCAAAAGTATTGGTGTCTTCATGATGACCTGAGTCACCTTTGTCCATCTCTTTGTTTCGTGTAGTGATTCCTTTTCTCATAGCATCCAGCGAAAGATCCTGTTCCAAGGGGAGATGCCTTAGAACCTTCTTCCTGTCTGAGGCCCCTTGAGAAATAGGTCCTGGTTCTCAGCCTTTATGCCTGGTTTTTAACTTTTTATTTTTCTATTCTAGATGGAGTGGAGTCTTGGGCCTCGTGAGTTTCAAAGGTTGGCAGAGTGGGACCCAGGAATTGGGAGTCAGAATTCTGGCCTGGTTTTGCTGCTGGTGCCTTACCAATTCCCCCAAGGAGCAAGGAAGGAGCCATCTTGAGGAGGGATCTTTGAAACCCCAGCTCTGCAGAGAGACTCATCTGGTTATCAAATGGCATCTAAACATGAACTTGGTGGGACAAATGCTATGTAGGAACTGAGTTAAGTTTTGAGCCTCCTTCTTCAGAGACCGAGGTGGTATAGGGGAAGAGAATGTCCACCGTAATTCTGCTATGTAATTACAGCTGCCAAGTTTGGCCCAGGAGAAGAAACAAGACAGGGCATCTCCATCCATTTTTGTAGCAGCTTAGGAGAAATGTTTCTACATTTATTCTTGCTGTATCTTTGAAGTAACTATCTCTTTGTAAAAGCTTTTTGGTGTCAAGTGGATCAATGGAACTGGGGCCCTCTTCACTGGTCTCTAATAATGTGAAGGAGGGAATGGGAAACAGGGCTAGTTGAGCTCAAACCAATGACAGCTGTGTTAAAGGACAGCCCTACCCCACAGAGTTAGGGGATTCACAACCTGCTTGGCTTGGAGGGAGTGGGCCAGAGCCCACCTATTCTATGTTATTTTTTATTCAGTGGTACCTCGGGTTGGTTACCTAGGGTATCAGGAGAGCAACCCTTATTGTTGGTCAAAGCACTGATTTTTGTATTTAGGTTCTACAGTCACAGATCTCAAGTTTATCCTGGCTGATCTTTGCAAGGACTATAAAAAGTTTTGGTTCAGGGCAGGACTATAACACTTTCACCTTAGGTAGGCTGCAGCAGTTCCCTGTAGGACATCCCTATAATGAGATGTACCAGTGTACACAATTCTGGGGGAAGACATAACCCAGGCAAGATTGTATCTTTCTCCTGAGCCACAAGGCCCATTTTACTCATATGCATTCTGCTGTCTCTACCAACCTGTACAACTTCCCCACCTGCTTCATTGTTTGCTTTGATAAATATGTCTGCTTGCCACTTGTGGTTGTCTTTTGTGTACTACCAAGTTTCTTGGAGGGATTAGGGTTGTTCTGGAATGGACATAGTAGAGGTGAGAGTGGAGAAAGTAGTTATTCATTCCACAGCAGTTCTCAGGCTTTTCAAGATGGCCTCGGGAATTAAAGGTAAATAAAGAATCCAAGAGAGTGTTATGTTGGAATGTGCATTCATCTCTGTAAAAAGTCAACCCAACCTTATAAGCCCAGTGTGCAGGACAGGGAGTGGGTGGCCTGAGTGGACCCTGGGTCCCTCTACCACCAGCTCTTGTCTTCCATCTACTATAAGAGACCAGTAGCAAAGCCTTCTGAACTGCATGGGATATACCTTATTTACCCTGACCCCATCATCATGATGTTATTGGTCTTCCTCAATAAGAAAGGATGAACAACAATGACAAGAAGGGAGCCACTTAAACCCTCAGCCACAGGGAGGAAGGGATGCTTACTGATGGACCTGGCATACATTTGATTTATAGCTTGTCTCCCTTGTTAGAGGGTAAGGTCCTTGAGGACAAGTCCTTTGATCTTTGCATCTCTGGCATCTGTCACTGTGCCAAGCATTTAGTAGATGCTCAGTAAATGTTTGCTGTTGTATCATTAGCTCCCCAATAAAATGCAATCTCCTCAAGAGCAGGGACTTTCTTTTTTGTCTTTTTATCCCTAACATCTGGCACAGTGTCTAGCACATAGTAGATATTTAATAATATAATATCAACAGAGAATCAGATATGTTAATTAAGTCTCCTTATCCTCCTCACCACATTATCATTAATGTTTGAGACCTCATCCCTCCACCTCCCACTCCCCAAGATTCTCGGCCTTGGGCATTAGGGCTGGTCAGCATATTTTCAACTTTGTCTCCTCTGCAGTTCCACCTAGCTGTGCCCACAAAAGCTGTTTAGGCAGCTGGGATTCTTCCCCCACCTCCCCCCACTCCCATATCTCTCAAAACATCCTGGGTGAGTTAGGGTGAGTGAATTCCTTTCATATTTTCACTGCCTCAGGTATAGACAGCTAGCACCTTCCTCTGATCTTTCTGAGGCTGGAGATAAGCACACATATCTTTTTCTTCTTGCCTTTTTTTCCATTCCCTTTAAGCTCATGCAAGCTTCCAGAAGGCACCAGAAACCCTGGAAGGGAGAGGACAAAAGATCACGGCTTTTACCAGCAGTCTAGCAATACCCAGGTTTCCTTTGCAAATGAATGAGTGAATGGATACATAAATGTCATCCTGCATCACTGAAAACTTTGCCTGCCCTTGGGAGAGCTGTTGGAGATGCCAGAATATCCTTCAGCTCTTTGATATCGGGGACTATTTTTTATTTATCTTTGTATCTTCCCAGGGTCTTGCAGGAGACCTTGCACATAGGGAACTCAATAAATATTTGGTGAAGGGATGAGGGCTCAGGCAGGGGGAATTGAGAGAAGGGGGCACGTGAGAAAGACCTTGTGAAGAAAGAAGGACAATTTATTAGATGTGAGGGGCCAGGGAGAGGGGAAAGTCGAAATGTTTCTGTAGTGTTAACTGATAAATAAGGTGTTCCCTCTCCTAGGGGTTATTTGCACCATTAAAGGGACTTGAATAGATTGTGAAGCCTTTAAGTCCCACCCTCCCCTCTAGCTTCCTGCCCTCTTTGGTCTGTAATTGTGGAATTTCAAACACTTTATTCAACTCAATCCAAATCAAACATGTATTAAGCACCTACCATGTGAAGCACAGCATGCGGAGCATTCAAAGGTGAAATAATACAAACCCCCTGCCCTCAAAGTGCTTACAATCTAACTGGAGGAGATAAGACATATACAACAATTCCAATACTGAACAGAATGTGACAAGTGTAAAGAAAAGGTGCAGACATCGTGGTGAGAGGGTCAGGGAAAGTTTCCAGGAGGAGGTACCAAAAAAAGAGGGCTTAGAATGAAGGATTTCAACAGGCCAAGAAGGGGAGCAGGCAAAGTCCACTCCAGCTGTAAGGGATGGTTCAAGCAAATATGTGGTTGGTGATGGGAGAATCAAATGTGATGGTGAGTTTATCTATAGAACAAGAACAGTATAAGGGGGGGAAGGAGGGAAATTAGATTGGGGCCAGATTGTGGAGGGCTTTAAATTCCAGAAAAAGGAGCTTATTCAATAAACAATGGGAAATAAAATGATCAGATTTGAAAAACCCATTAGAAAGGTTATTTTGACAGTGGTGGAAGGATGTATTTGAACCTACAAGCCTGTGACCAAAGGAACCTCAATCATAGGAGGAAATTTTCTTTGGACTACACCTCCCAGAAGCCTGTTCATGGGCTCTGGAGGGCAGTCATGTCATCCAGAACACACTCAGATTAGGTGCTGAAAGTTTAAAAGACCCACATAATATTGAAAGGTAGAGGGGAGATGAGGGAGATTATTCAAAATGGGAGCCACGCATAGACTATGCCAGAGCCAGCATGACTAGAGAGATCAGTGCATCCCAGACTAAGTGGTGACTATCTTCCTGAATTCAAATCTGATCTCAGATATTTACTACCCGTGTGACTTGGGGCAAGTACTTCACCCTGCTTGCCTCAGTTTCCTTATGTATAAAATGAGCTGGAAAAGGAAATGGCAAATCATTCCAGTATCTTTGCCAAGAAAACCCCAAAGGAGGTCAGATATGACTGAATAACAAAATTCAGTAGTACATAAAAAGTACTAATTTAGTACTTTTTGAATGAAAAATATAACAAATAGGTTGGACACTCAGTGCCCTGGGGTCCTTTCTCTTTCACCTTCACAAATCCCCATACTGGGTTCCGTTGACCACATATCTATAGATGTGCTCCCTTTAAATCTCCCTAGGTAAATACTTCCTGTGGGAAAACCTTCACATTTCCTTGTTCAGTAAAGGTACTTCAGACCTCTCCAGGTGGTTGAACATAGATATGCCTCCATTTCCACATTTTTCCCTTTCAGGCTCCCACAGTGTAATATCTCCTCTTCCAGATTCTCACATTAAAATTCCTGTAAGATTCTAAGTGTGACAACTCCCATTGAGTGCAGTGGTATCAGTGGATTTATCAGGCACAGGTGGGCAAATAATATGTAGAATTTAAAGCTAAGATATTTAATTTTTATTCTATTGGTCCCTTTTGATTTTTACATCACCTTGATTTCTGAAAATCTCCTTCCCTCCTTTCTTACTCAGTGATTCATCTTATATAACAAGGAATAAAAGAAAAAAGAGAAAGTTTTCAGCAAAATCACTCATATTATTCAAATCTGACAATGTATACAGTGAAGTGCACTTATTTCTTCTTCTGGTCCAAACTTGATTACTATTATTATTCACTTGGGAGTTTGTTGTCTTTTAAGTTTATGTTGTTTTCCTGGTTTTCTTATTTTACTTTGAATCAGTTCAGATAAGTCTGTGTTTCTTTGAATTCTTCATATTTATTGTTTCTTATGGCACAGTATTCTTCCATTACATTTCTGAACCACAATGTGTTTCCTTTATGTCTTTGGGGTATATGCCAAGGTGGGGAGGGGGGAGGAATTTCAGAGTCAAAGGGTATAGATATTTCAGTCATTTTATTTGCATAATTACACATTGCTTTCCAGAATGGTGGACCAATCCACAGGTTCACCAACTATGTATTAGTGTGCCTGTCTTTCTGCAGTCCCTCCAACACTGACTATTTCAAAACTTCTTTTGTCATCTTTGCCATTTTGCTGCACACAGGGTAAGACCTGGGAGTTGTTTTCTTTTGTACTTATAATAATAAGTGATTTGGAGAGTTCTTTTACATGATTGTTAACAATTTGCAGAGAAGAAACTGACAGAAGTATTGAGTCCACTGCCTCTGTTCAGAGTCCCTGGGCCATTGATAATCATAGTTCATACTCATGGAGCACTTTCCAGTTTACCTGTGAAGTAGTAATGCAGGTATTATCCCCACTTTACAGATGAGGACACTGAATGCAGAAAAGTGAAGAAACTTGCCTACAGTCACATGGTTAGCCAGAGCCTGACTTAAGTCTTCTTTTTACTGAATGACCTTGAGTCAAAGGACCAGGTTTGAGTCCTTGCTCCACCATTTGCTACCTGTGTGATATATTGGGCAAGTTACTTCACTTGACAGCCTCAGTTTTCTCATCTCTAAACTTGAGGGCTCGGACTAGACAGACTTTGAGATCCCAGACAGATGTAGTAGAGAAAAACACTGAACTTGGAAACAGATGGCCAAGGGTCAAATCCTGGCTCTGTGTGACCTTCTGCAAGTCGGTTTTTTCATCCTCAAAATTAAGGGATTGGATTAGATAACCTCTAAAGTGACTTCCCTCTCTAAATTCATAATCCCGAGTTTCAGGGTCATATCATGAGTTGAATACTGGCATCTACTGGTAAAGTGTGGTACTGTAGCCCGCCTCTATTAGACATAAAGACTCCAAAAGGGTTTAGACACATTATAGTAACTCTGATTTACATACCCCTTTAAGGCTTTCACGGCGAATTTTACAAAACATGACCTGTTATTCTCGTTTTACAGGTGAAGCCACTAAGACTCAGCAAAAGGAAATGACTTGCCCTTGGCCACATGGTTGATACGTTCAAGACCCTTTCCATGAACTATCAAGGGGGAATCTGAGTGATGTTTTGAAGGTGACATCATGCTTTCTCACAAAAAATCCTTCAGGCCACTGTCGGAGGGAATCTTCATCTGGACGGATGACTTGCCTGGCCGAAGACAAGTCATCCGTCCAGATGTGGATGTTCTCATGACATTGTAAATGCCCAGAAAGAAAAGAGGAGACAAGATTCCTGAAGCTGAAAATGTTGAGTCATGGGGTCCCCTGTGGTTTTGGAGTACAAAGGTTGGCAGGGGCTCGAGGGGGGATTTGGCAAATGTTGCTACCAAGGGAGTCTACTGACCACATACTACAGCAGAACAAGGATGGCTCTTCTATGCAAGAAGCCTTTGACTCAGTCAAGTCTAGATTTTGAAAGATTTACTGCACAGGGATGTACCTCCCCACTTATACCAGAATTAAATGGGAAAATTAGGTCTACTTTACACAAGTCTGATTTATAGACTTTGAGGAAGGGGATATCCTTGGCAGAACACAAGAACAGCCAATCTCAGATCCAACCTCTGGTTTAGTTCCTGTCCCACTGAAGGTGAAGGCTGGGAGGTCTGAGGCAGATTCCCAACATTTTTATTTCTCTAAACTACACCTTGACTTGCTATTACTCCAAAGCATCAGGCATACTGTCTCTTCTGTCACCTCTCTCTACTATTGCTACCAGACCAAACTCCACCCACATCTGCTTTTCCTTAAGACATTCAAGCCAGAGATGTGGGTTTTTGTTGTTGTTGTTGTTTAGAAAGTATATCTTATTGATATCTTTAAAAAACCCAGAAAGCCATTTCTTCAAATATTTCCTCCTGTCCCCCCATCTGACCATTCAGAACTGAACCCACCCTAGAAACAAAGCACATAAAGCATTCAGTCCTCACACATGAGGTCCTCTTTGGGTATGTATCTACTCAAAATGAATGTTTATGAGCCCCCACTGAGGTGTTTACTTTTTCTCTAGTCATCCAGAAGACATAATTACTAAAAAACAAAAGCATTTAATGAAACAGCAAAGTTTAACAGTTGCAATAGAACATATTCCCCCTAGGACACAGACTCCCACAAGTTTATACACTATCAGTGGGGAGAGTTGACATACATAGTGTTGACATAGGTTGCCATGCTTTTCTTGCATAATTGAAAATTATTTTTCAGAATGGTTGGACCAATTTACAGCTTTACCATCAGGGTGTCTGGCTTTCCATAGCTCTTACAATGCTGGATTTATTTTTTAATCTGTACCAATATAATGTGAGGTGAAAACTTGGAGTGTTTTAATTTTTCATTTATATTGTTATTATTTAAAGCATGTTTTCATCTGGTCATTGAGACTTCTTTGGAAAATTTCATATCCTAGGGGCAGCTAGGTGGCGCAGTGGATAGAGCACCGGCCCTGGAGTCAGGAATACCTGAGTTCAAATCCAGCCTCAGACACTTAACACTTACTAGCTGTGTGACCCTGGGCAAGTCACTTAACCCCAATTGCCTCACTAAAAAAAACAACAACAACAACAAAAAAAAAAACAAAACCCCAAAACTTCATATCCTATGATCACTGATCTATTGGGGGAATAGATTCTAGATATTTGCATGGATGGATTCTTTCTATATTGGGTACCAGTAATATTTGATACAAATATTTGTACTGATTTTTGTCAGTCAACAAGCATTTATTAAGCACTTATTATGAGCCCAGGCACTGTGCTAAGCTCTCGGTGTACAAAGAAAAGCAAAAGGGAGTCCTTCCTTTCCAGGAGCTCATAGTTTAATATGGAAGACCACAGGAAAACACCTATGTCCAAACAAGCCATAGAAAGGATAAACTGGGGATAATCAACAGAGGGGCGGCACTAGCATTAAGAGGCATCAGGAAAGGCTTCTTCTGGAAAGTGGGGTTTTAGGTGGGACTTCAGCAAGCCAGGGAAAAAGTCAGGAGGCAAAGATGAAGAAAGAGGGCATTACAGGCATGGAGCACAGCCAGTGAAAATGCCCGGAGTCAGGAGATGGAGTGCCTTGTTCCAGGAACAACCAGGAAGCTAGAGAGAAGTATAGAGTATCAAGAAGATGATGACTGACAGTATCAAAGGCTGCAGGGAGTTCAAGGAGGATGAAGGGTGAGAAAAAGCCTTTGGATTTGGCAATTAAAAGATCATTGGTCATTTTGGAAAGAGTAACTTTGGTTAAAGAAGGTGAGGGAAAGGAAGTGAAGGTACCTACTGTAGATAGCCTTCTCAAGCTGTGTACCATACAAGGGATGAGAGATACGGGGTGAAAGCTAGAAGGGACAGATGGTGCAAGGTGAGGGGTTTTTGAAGATGGGGAAAACATGGGCATATTTACAGGCAATAAAGAAACAGCCAGTAAATAGGGAGAGATTGAAGGTAAGTTAGAGAGTGGAAGTGATAAAGGGGGCAATCTGTTGGAGAAGATTGGAATAGAATGGTATCACTTGTGCATAGAGAAAGGTTTGCCTTGATTAGAGAAGGGCTACCTCATTATGTGAGACAGGGGTGAGGAAGAGAGAAGGAGGAGCTCTTGGTGAACAGGTCCTTTTTTTTCCATGGAAATATGAGGCTAGGTTCTCAATTGGTAGGGTGGGAGGAGGAAAAACTATGTATGGGAGACCTGAAGAAGGATGCAAAGGTTTGGAGGAACTGCCATGGTGAGTGGGATACTGAATCAGGGAGGATTGCCCTTCTGTGGCGAGGGCCCAGTGAAGATTATGTAGCATAAATTTATAGTGGATCTAGTCAGTGTGGTTTTGTGATTTTTCTCTAGCTTGGTTTGGCATCATGTGAGAAGGAGCAAAGGCAAAGGATATTGGGGGTCACCCAGGGCTGAGGTCTAGCAGGGTAAGATCAGTGGTACGATTTCTTTTGTAATCAGAGTTGTCTATTTTGTCTTTTAAAATCACCTTTAGGGACAGCTAGGTGGTGCAGTGAATAAAGCACCAGTCCTGGATTCAGGAGGAGCTGAATCCATCCTCAGACACTTGACACTTACTAGCTGTGTGACCCTGGGCAAGTCACTTAACACTCATTGCCCTGCAAAACACACACACACACACACACAAAACAAACAAACAAAAAAAACCCCAAATCACCTTTATCCCTATCTGGGGAGCAGTGTTGTATAGTGGAAAGAGTCTATACATTCTCAGGCATGGATAGTAAGAAGGTGGGGGAGGAGGGGAGGACAGGACAGGACAGGACAGGACAGAGTAGGAAAAGAGGAGAAGAGAGGAGAGGAGAGGAGGGGAGAGGAGAGGACAGGTACTGGGTCCTGACTCAGAGAACTGAATTCAAATAAAGGCTTGCCACTTACTTTCTTTTTTTTTTTTTAAGTGAGGCAACTGGGGTTAAGTGACTTGCCCAAGGTCACACAGCTAGTAAGTGTTAAGTGTCTGAGGCCAGATTTGAACTCAGGTCTTCCTGAATCCAGGGCCTGTGCTCTATCCACTGCGCCACCTAGCTGCCCCTGAAGAACAACTCTTTTTTTTGGTGAGGCAATTGGGGTTAGTGACTTGCCCAGGGTCACACAGTTAGTAAGTGGTATTAAGTGTCTGAGGCCGGATTTGAACTCAGGTCCTCCTGAATCCAGGGCTGCTGCTCTATCCACTGTGCCACCTAGTTGCCCCGCCACTTACTTTCATTGTGATACTAGGCAAATCACTTAAATTTTCTGAACCTGATTTTTCCCCTTTTACAAAATCTCCCTCCCTCTCTCTCTCTCTCTCTCATTCTACAATCATTATTTCTTACTACCCCTCCCTGATAGAACAATTAAAAACAACTTCCTCACAGTAAACAAACCAGTACCCACAGTGGCCACATCCAAATAGATATGCCTTATTCTGCATTTTTAAGCCCATCACCTCTCTGGCAGGAGGTGGCTGCCATGATTCATCTTCAGTCCTCAGAACTCATGCTTTACACTTGCATTAATCAGAGTTCTAAAATCGTTCAAAGTTGTTTTTCATGAGAATGCTGTGGTCATTGTGTAAACAGCCCTCCTGGTTCTGCTCCCTTCATTCTGCATCAGATCATAGAAGCCTTCCCAATTTCCTCAGAAACTATCTGTTTCATCATTCCTATGGCACAGGAATATTCCATTACTCATCTGTAAAACTCAATTCAATTCATTTGATTTGACGCAATTCAATTCAACATTTGTCACGTTCCCACTAGTCCAAGGCACCATGCAAAACACAGTCCTTGTTTTGCCCTCAAGTATTGACAAGGGTGAGAAGGGTGGGAAGAGGACATTGACCTAGATAAGGGAAGTCAAAGTAAATGAGAAGGAATTTGAGAAAGAAGAAAACATTAAGGACTGGGGGAATCCAGAAGGCTTCTTGTAGGAGGCATCACATGAGCTGAGTCTTGAAGGAAATTAGAGATTCCAAGACGAGGAGGTGGAGGTGGAACACTCCAGCATCAGGGCAGGTTGTCCAAAGGATGATCCTGGCTCACCTCCCATCACTTTTCCATAGTTACATGTTATGCTTTTTGCACTTGTATGACTTTGCTCATACTGTTCCTGCTTCCCGGGAGGCTCACTCCCCACCTTCTTCTCTGTTCAAATTTCCACTCTTTGTTTAGGCCCCGGCCATCCCCTCCAAGCCTCCTTCCTTCCTTTTCCACCTAGCCCACCCTGACCCAACCACTGCCACCTTCTCTGGGCTTGGGCAGCCTTTGCTGTCTGCAATATTTACTTAGCACTTTTTTTTTTTTTTGGTGAGGCAATTGGGGTTAAGTGACTTGCCTAGGGTCACACAGCTAGTAAGTGTTAAGTGTCTGAGGCCAGATTTGAACTCAGGTCCTCCTGAGTCCAGGGCCAGCGCTCTATCCACTGTGCCACCTAGCTGCCCCTACTTAGCACTTTTAATCTACTGCCTTCACCTCATAAAGTCAGGGGGTTGAGAACTGAGAAATCAGGAATTCTAGTCACACAGACAGCAATTCAAAATACAGTTTCCAGATGCCTGTTGGAAGTTCATAAAGTTTAGAGGTGGAAAATAACTGCAGGTCCTCTAGTCCGATACTTTGCAAGAAGGAAACTGAGGCTCAGAGAGAGGATATGACCTGCCTATGACTACATAGTAAGTAGCAGAGCTTGGGGGGGGCAGCTAGGTGGCACAGTGGATGGAGCTCAGAGCTTGGAATCAGAGTGACTCATTTTCATGAGTTCAACTCTGGCCTAGCTGGATGACTCTAGGCAAGTCCTTTGACCCTGTTTGCCTCAGTTTCCTCATCTGTAAAATGATCTGGCAGAGGAAAATGGCAAACCACTCCAGGATCTTTGTTAAGAAAACCCCAAATGGGGTCATGGACAATTGGACATGACTGAAACGACAGAACAAGAAGCAGAGCCTGAATTCAAACTCAATTCTTCTGGCCCCAAACCCTGTTCTTCATCAATTCCACATACCACGCTGGCTCATTGTTAGGTGTCTTCTTCCTATGTGTTAGAACTATCTTTTGGGGTTTTTTTTGTTTTGGTTTGTTTTGGTTTTTTTGCGGGGCAATGAGGGTTAAGTGACTTGCCCAGGGTCACACAGCTAGTAAGTGTCAAGTGTCTGAGGCCGGATTTGAACTCAGGTACTCCTGAATCCAGGGCCAGTGCTTTATCCACTGCGCCACCTAGCCGCCCCTAAAACTATCTTTTAAACTAGACTATAAGCTCCCTGAGGGCAGACTCTATCTTATACCTGTCAGCCCCTAGTGGTAGTCATAAGCCAGGCTAGGCCAGGCCTGGAAGAGCCAAGGGACAGAACAGCTAGAAACTTCCTTCAGGATGGAGGTCACGGACAGGGGAAGTGAATGTGTGATGGTTAGAGTCTGGGATAATCAGCTAACCTGGAAGATGGGAACAAGGTTTTGAGTCTGGGCAGGCAGTCTGTGGTTGGCATTCAGAGGTCTGAGCTAGTGAAGAGACAAAGGAACAAGTGTGACTTGAGTATGTTGGCCAGGGATCAGGTCATTGCCCAGTGGTCCAACCTGGGGAGTAGTACACGGACAGAAGGAATCTTGGGATGTTCTGGTTGGTGGGCTAGGGCTGGGCTTTTAAGCTGAACACAAGATATGAGAGTCATTTCTGGGACACAGGGAACATCTTTTCAGGACCCAGGACAGGTAGCAGAGTTATTGATTCAAAGACATGGCTGCTCTGTCCTATGCGCTCTCTCTCTCTCTCTCTCTCTCTCTCTCTCTCTCTCATCTCTCTCTCTCTCTCTCTCTCTCTCTCTCTCTCTCTCTCTCTCTCTCTCTTTCTCTCTCTCTCTCTCATATCTCTCACCTCTCTCTCTCTCTCTCTCATTCTCTCTCTCCCATTCTCTCTCGGCCCCCCCCCCACCTCAGCTCATAGAATCATGCATAGTTTTTGAGCTGGAAGGGGCTTTGGAGACCACAGAGTGTAACCTCCCCCATTCAGAGGGAGAGTGACTTGCCCAAAGTCACAGAGATAGGAAGTAACCCAGCAGCGCAAGGTCAGAGAACCTATGTTCAAATCCCAGCTCTGATTCTTAAGACCATGGGTGGATTGAAGACCCTCTTTGGGCCTCAGTTTTCTTCTCCTTAAAATGACTGTTAGGTCTACTCCAACTTGAAATCTTTGATCCTGTAACAGGTATCTGGAAAGCCTGTGACCTGGATTGGAACATGTATGGACTGGAATTCCTAGTCCCTTTCATGGTGTTCCCATGTCTTGTTGCCAAGATGGGCTCTGGGTCCTGTTGGAGTCCCTGTTACCCCCATTAACTCCCCCCTCCAGCCTTTGGACATCACTCAGCTCGTCTGCCCTCCTCTTGGCAAAGGGGTACAGGACCAGGAGGTTCTTCGCTCCCTAGGTAAGAAGTGGGTACCTCCATCCCTGCCTCCTGGCCCAGGAACATCCTCAGCATTGGCAGAGGGCCTGGGCCCCTCAAAGCTCTGGCTCCGTTCCTGAGTTCGTGTTCTGTGCACTCGGAGTTTGGAATGTCCTGGGACACAGATCTGTGGTTTCCCCCTCCCCCTGAACCCCCAGGGAGTCAGCGGTGCCATTGCCTTGATCTCATTGCCCAGCACTTTCCCCTTCTCTCTGTCCCATGACTTGAGCTGATTTTGATTCTGAGCTGCGAACAGACTGTCTCCATTTGCTCTGAGCTGGGAAAGCACTGGATTTGAGCTCTGGAGGGCTTCCTGGTGGAGGTGGCTCTCCCATCTTCATATTCTCTCCTTTTCTCTAAGTCCAGTGCTCCCTCCCCCATTCCTTTTCTTCCTCCTGCCATGCCAGGTGCTCTGATTTGCAAATTCCTAAGCTTGTCCCCTCTCCTGGTGACATGCAGGAAGGGGGGTGGAGGGGTGAAGGAGGAATGGGGGTGGGTGGTGAACTCAGCTGCTCAGAGTTCCAGGATGAAATGCTTTTACCACAGTCCTGGAAAGTGAGTGTTGGGAAGTGTGTGTTCATGTGCATGTGTGTGTGTGTGTGTGTGTGTGTGTGTGTATGTACTCTTGTATTCTACCAACCTTACATTCACTGGAGGAGCAGAATGGCCCTGTGGGTGCACACCATGTGAACCTTGAGCATGACCTCAATGAGAGTGGGGAGGGGATCAGACAAGGAGCCCAAGATATGAAGGAGGGCAGTTCACAGAATCCTAGAATGAGAGCTGAAAGAGACTTGAAAAGGGATATAATTTAATCTGTCATTTTACAGATGAGGAAACAGTCCAAAAGAGGTAAAATAACAGAGTAGCAGTCCCATAGATTTAAGGCTGAAAGAGGTCACTTGTTTGACAGATGGAGAAACTGAAGCACAGGGACATTACATGCCTTGCCCAAGGTCACCCAGGTAGTAAGTGGCAGAGTTGGAATTTGAACCCAGGTCCTAACTCTCAATTGTTGGCTCTTAGTATCATGGGATCATCAATCTCAGGTCTTAGAGCTAGAAGGAGCCCGAGCAGCCATCTGGTCCAAGTGCTTCATTTCACAGCAGAGGGACTTCAGGCCCAGCCAGATGACTTGTCTAAGGTCACATAAGTAATAAAGAACAGAAGCAGGATTTGACCCCAAATCCAATGTGATCTTTACACCACACCATTGAACCCAGGGCTCTTTCCACTCTGAAATGGTGTGTGGATTCCCCCATTGTGGTGTATATAGTGGGAAGAACTCTGGGTGCCTAATTGGAGGTCAAATACAGGCTCTGTCCCTTGGAAAAGTCCTTTTACCTCAGCCTCAATTTCCTCATCTGTAATGTCTAGGATTCATCCCATGGTTTTATAATCACTCCATGAAAAACATTCTAGGAACTAAGTGCCTGAGGGTGAGGGCAGGGAAAGCTGGATGACCACTAGTTAGGGACATTGAAGAAGGAATGTTACCTTTTAGGTATGGTTTGGAAAACTCCCCAAGACCCCAAGCAGCAGAGCAGATGTTAGTCTTCATTGGTGGAGGGACTTTCCTCACTAGGAGTAGAAATCACAAGACCAGGAAGAAAGGAAGGAAGAAAGGAAGAAAGAGGAAGGAAGGAAGGAAAAGAGAAGAAGGAAAGAAGAGAAGGGAAGAGGAAAGGAGAGAAGAAGAGAGGAGAGAAGAGAGGAGAGAAGAGAGGAGAGGAGAGGAGAGAATGAGTTGAATTGGATGGCTTCTGAAGTCTCACTTCTGAGATTCTAGGAGCTCAGGAGGAGGTGTAGGGGCTGAGTGTCCAAAGGGATGCAATTAAGCCTGTTCTAGTCCCAGAAAGATGGTGGGACCACTCAGGGATGGCCCACAGCTGGGGTCCAATCCCCCAAGAGGCTTGGACAATTAAAATTGATCTGCCTTGCCTGGGGAGACACCTCTCCTAATCTGGTCCTTGAATCTTCCTTCCTCCCCCAGTACCCCCACCCCCACCCCCACCCTCTGCCCATTGAGCTGGAGTGAGGAACCCCATGAAAATGGCCAGAGCCCCAAGGAGATCTCTCAGGGCATGTCCTCAGTTTTGGGATAACCCCTATCCTGAGTGTCCTCTTCCTCCTCCCTCCCTCCTTCTGATTCCTTCCAGATCATAAATAACCCTGGCCCCCGGGACTCTCCTACAGCAGTCTCCCCCCACCTCGGGTGGGTCTATTAATATTACCCTGTGTTTATGACCCTCTGGGCAGCTCTCTGGCTACACTGACAGCCTGTCTCCCAAGCCATCGGAATGAATTTTGTGAATCAGAATAGAAGGGAGGGTCAGCCCCCTCTCACCCCTTGTTCTCGCCTGGAATCCAGGGCGATGACATCTTCTGCCCTCCCCCCCCCCCAGTTCCTAATCAGCTAATTCTATTTTGAAAAACCCAAAGAAAACACAAGCCTCAGCTTGGCCTGGCGTGTTCTAGTCTTTCGCAAATTCTGGGCCGTTGAATTTTCCGTCACTTTGCCACCCTCCCTTCTCCCATGGGCGGGGGGGGGGGGGACTCAGCCCCCGATGATTCAGGATCTTGGCTCCCACTGATGTCAGTGGGATCTGGGGACGTGGGCCTCAGGACAGTGTAAGGGTTTGGCCCGGCCCTCGGTCTCCCATGATCTTCCCAGGGATGGGATGCCATTAGATCAGAGAGCAGTTGGCAGGCATCCCTCCTCACCAGCCCTTTCCCTGAGAGCTGCCCTCCTTGGCTCCTATCTCATCCCATTGGCCTACTTGGGTTTCAAGGCCATAAGATTGATTTGGGGGAATCTGTGGAATTTGGGAACTAATCCTCAGCAAATCACAGCCACCCCCTGGGATCAGTTGCCAGCCTCCTCCTCATATTCCTCTACTCAGCGACCTTCAACCACAGGCATACCCCACCATGCACAAACTTGGTACGTGAGAATTGGTTTCTATAGAAAAGACAAATTGGAGATTTCTCCACTTTCTAAAAGGATTATTCCAATGATGCTTCCTACACATGGATGGATGGGTGGTGACAATTGAGGAACTCCTTCCAGACCTGGCAGCCTGGAGTAGCAAATATTCAGCTGTCTTGGAGGCATGAAGATGGTGGTTCAAATCTGGCCTATGACACTTACTTGCTGTGTGACCTTGGGCAAGTCATTTAACTCTCTAAGCCTCAGTTTCCACATCTGTCAATAAGGCTGTTGGACCATATGGCCTCCAAGGTTCTTTTCCACTTTAGCTTCTGGATTCTACGAATTCTAGCTGCGTGATCCTAGATAAGTCACTTCCCTTCTCTGGACCCCAAATGAGAGGGGAGGGTAGACTAGATGGGGCTAAGGACCCTCCTAGCTCTAGCTCTACAGCTGTGTGACCCTCTTTGGGGTTTCCTTGGTAAAGATGCTGGATTTCCTTCTCCAGCTCATTTTGCACATGAGAAAACTGAGGCAAACAGGGTTAAATGACTTGCCCAGAGTCACTCAGCAAGTAAGTGTCTGAGGCTGGCTCTGAACTCTGATATTCCTGACTCCAGGTTTGGCACTCCATCCACTAGACCACCCATTATGTGTTATGTATGTCATGCACTCCTTTAAGGCAGAGACTATTTCTTATTTTGCCTTTGTATCCCTAGCATTGTGTCAGGTGCATAGCAGGCCCTTGACAAATGCTAGCTGGCTCCGATGGGGTTGGAGCAACCCACAAAAATGCCAGATCTTGTTTCGAAAAATTCAAGCCACCCACAGCTTTTCAGACGTGCACCTGCTGTGAAACCAACAAATCTGCTTTCATCAATCAACATGACTTTCCTGAGCCTCCAGGGTGCCTGGGTCACGCTTGGCATGGGCTATGCCCCGAGGAGTTCCAGCATCCAAGAGAAAGGGAAGGCACCATCCCAGCCACCAGAGAGTTCCCAGGCGGGCTGGGGAGACATGAGTCACACAGAGGAAACCACAGGCTATGTATTTGAGAGGTGCGGCAACAAGCAGAACCGTCTCAATTTGGGGAAGGGAAAGTGTCATTTTCATAAAGCTTTGCAAAAGGGTCACCACATGTCCTGGTTTAGGATTCAGGAAACATGGCTGCTGTGATGGATGTTGTTAGGAAGGAGAGGGAAGAATGGGCTGGGACATTTAGGGAGGCTTCACTGGGAGGGGGCTCTCAGCTGAGCTAGGAGAGGTTGGACCAGCAGAGAGGAGGTAAGGAGAGGGTGTCCTGCAGAACGAGCCCAGAATAAAACAAAAGCATGAATGCTTATGTCCACAGTGCACTGTCATTGAAAGGGCCCAGAACTGAGAGGGACATGGAGAAACCAAGGAATAAGCCCACAAGCACTTACCAAGGGTCTGACTTTCGGGAGGTACTGGGCAGATGCTGGGATGTGGAGACGAATAATGAAACCCTTGAGATTACAGGCTACAGGGGAAGCCTACTAGCCATGTGACTGCTGAAGCAACATGGCAACATGGAAAAATCACTGGCTTTGGACTCACAGAACATGAGTTCAAATCTTGGTTTTGCTACTTAACAACTCATGTGACCTTGTCCAAATCACTTCTGGGCCCTGGTTTCCTCAAAGAAAGGTAGTGGCACTAGGTAATTTTGGAGGTCTCTTCTATCTCTAAACCTATAATTCTATCAATCGTGTCATCTTGTTGGGCCTCATTTTCCTTGTGTGCAGAAGACAGGAAGCATGGCATGATGCAAGCCGTGCATTCAAGAAGACCTGGGTTCAAGTCTTATTCCATATATAAACTGTTGTTTTTAAAGCTTATTCGTTCATTCATTTTTTTTTTAGTGAGGCAATTGGGGTTAAATGACTTGCCCAAGGTCACACAGCTAGTAAGTGTCAAGTGTCTGAGGCCAGATTTGAACTCAGGTCCTCCTGAATCCAGGGCCGGTGCTTTATCCACTGCGACACCTAGCTGCCCCTGTTCATTCATTTTCAACCTGGCCCCAAACTACCTTTCCAGCTTTGTTGCAGCTAGGTAACACAATGGATAGATCACTGGCCCTGAAGTCAGGAGGAACTGAGTTCAAATTTCACCTCAGACACTTCCTAGCTGTGTGATCCTGAGCAAGTCATTTAGCTCGAATTGCCTTAAACATCTGGGGCCACCTCCAGTTGTCCTGATGTAGATCTTGTCACTGGTCCCAGATGGCTCTGGAGGAGAGAGTGAGGTTGGTGACCTTGCACAGTCTTCCCTCACTTAAATCCAATTCAGTGCAAGTCATGACATCCCCCAATGTCACGGTTCTCTTGGAGAAGGAAGGACAAACAACAACACTTAATTCCCCTCTATGGCACGGCTAAACTGGCCTTCTCACCTTTCCACATAAATGATCCTCCTTCATCTTCGGGCGTTTCTATCCTGGGTTCAGCCCAGTTGGCTTAGGACTGAGTGAGAGAAACATCTCCCTGATGGCAGAATGTCACCTTCAAATTCCATCCAGCCATCCAGACTGAAATACACTTCCCCTGAAAATAAACAGCTCTTGGATTTCTTACCTCTTCAGTCACCTGGTCCTCAGGGGCTGGAGGGAGGAAGGGAGGAAGGGAGAATACAAGCCATCTTAGCAGAATCTAAGTTTCTTGAGGGAAGGGATGAGTAGGCACTAAGTAGGCACTTAATTAATTCCCATTGATTGAGTTTCTAGTTTACAATCTAATCAACAAGTCTTTGTGAACCCCTTGCTGTGTTCCAGGCACTAGGGAAAGACCAAAGAATAAAATGATCCTTGCCCTTGAGGAGAGGTCAAGATGGTGAAAATCTAGTGGTGGTGGTGATGGAGGAGAATCAAAGAGGCATCTACAGAGTAGGTGGAAGGGAACCTTTGAGGCCACTAGGTGGCTCCATAGTGCATAGAGCACTGAAGTCAGGAAGACCTGAGTTCAAATCCAGCCTCAAATGCTTACTAGCTGCGTGACCCTGGACAAGTCACTTAACTCTGTTTGCCTCAGTTTCCTCATCTGTCAAATGAACTGGAGAAGGAAATGGCAAACCACTCCAGTATCTTTGCCAAGAAAACCCCAGATAGAGTCACAAAGAGTCAGACATGACTGAAATGACTGAACATCAGCCACCTTAGAGGGGAAGGCACTAGCAGCTGGGAGGCAGGGGGATGGCCTCCTGTCCAAGGTCCCCTCAAGCTGAGTCTCAAAAGAATCTAAGAAGCAAAGGGGAGAAGGGGGAAAGTTGTAGGTCTGGAGATGAGGAAACTGAGATCCAGAAAAGTGGAATGACTTTATTATTATTATTGCTAATAACAATAGCACATGTTTTATGTGGCATTTTCAGTCTTGCAAAAAGCTTCCTAAACATTATCTAATGTGATCCTCAGGGTAACCCTGGGAGGTGGGTGCTGTTATTACTTCTGTTTTCCAAATGAGGAAACTAAGACTGAGAGAGAGTAAGTGACTTGGTCACGTCACACACATAGTGTCAGTGGCAGGATTAGAACCCAGCTTTTCCAAGTCCAGCCCTTCCTATCTATTCTGCAATGTTGCCTCACAGACAGTGTCTGAGGTGGGATTTGAACCCAGCCAGGTGTTCCTGACCTCAAGTCCAGTACTCTATTCTCAATTCCTCATTGAGCCGCAAACATGACATTGGATTTCTTTCTCTTGATCCTCATTTCATACTACATGATGTAGACCTCTGGGGATCCCAGAATTGACTGAGCTGTCTTCCTTTCTCCCATGGGGCCAGTGGACCCTGACATAGGACATAAGCCCTCTCCTGGCTCCCTTTGCTGTAGGAGGCTGTTGCTTGGAACTTGGGATCTTTATCCCCTGGCCAGAGGAATAAGAATAAGAACAGAGAGAGTGCCTGAGAGGGGTCTTTGTGTCCACAGCCTTGCGGAGCAGACAGGGATGTGGCTGGAAGGTAGGTGTTTTCTCCCATCCTTAAACCTCTGACTGCTCCTCTTCCCCTGACTTTGGACCCCGACAAGCAGCAGCTCCCTACTCCCCCACCAATGACTTGCTTAGTTGTATGGTCCAACCATTGCTGTGCCTGGACCTAGAGGGAAATTCGCCAATGTCTGCAAAAAAACTCAGTTGGAGAATTCATTCTCTTGTCTTTCCCCATCCCCCGCCCAACCTGATGGCCTCTTGAGCCTCCTCCCTGGGGGAGCCCACCATCCTCCTTCCATGACATCCCCCCCCCAACACTGGCCAATGCCTGTGGAATCACTCAGCCATGGAATCCCAGCTGCTATTCTCTCTCATCCTCCTCACTGAGGCTCCATCTCTGAGTATTCCCCACTTCCCCCACCCCGCAGTCCCTCAAAGGCTCCCCATCCTCCTGCCCTCATCGTTGGCCTATCTGGGACCAATCCCCATTGTGAGCTCTTGTCTGCACTCCCTTGTTGAAAAACTGATAGGATTACCAACACAGAGACATCCACGTGCACACGTTCAGAGCCCCTGCAGCCCCACGGCTGGAGCAGGCTGGGGAGTCTGCAGTCCAACCTTCCCATGCTGGATTTTCATCTCCTCTGAGGGGCGAGGCCCTCCCAGCACATAATCGCTTCCAGCTGCCCGGCTGAGTCACGGCCCTCTGCTGTCAAGTGCCTCAAAATTTCCAAATTCCTCCCCACCCCAACCTTCCATGCTGTTTCCCTCTCCTTGCTCTGTCCTGTCCCCCTCTACCCCTCCTGATGTGAATACAGTCTGTGTGTAGAAGCATCGCCTGATCCCAGGCTTGGGCCTCGGAGGAGAAGGGAGGCTGTCTGGAGGGGACGGCAGGCAGAACTGGAAGAGACCCTGGAGGTCACCCAGACTAACCCCTCCTGTTACAAGGGAAGAAGCTGAGGTGCAAAGAGACAAAGGGACTTGCCCAGGGTCACGTGGGGAAGGAAGGAGCAGAGCTGAGATTTGAACCCAGTCCCTCTGGCTCCAGGGGCATACTAGGCAGAGGGAAGACCCAAGGCTCTTGTCTGCCAGCCAGGGTTGGGTGGCTCCAAGGTCCCTCCAGCTTGACATCTATGGTCCCGAGATGTTCTACTGCTCCGTGCCGTCACCAAGTGAATGGTGTCACTTTTCCCTTCCTTCTCTGTGACTCCCCTGCCTGATGGCCTCAGCCCCCTGCCCTATCCATACCTAGCCCACCCCCCACCTTTCTCCCCTGCTCCACTGCATCCCCTTACCCCATCTCATACCTATACCCTCCATCCCATCCCCCTGTTCCATCCATTCCCCATTCCCCATCCCATCCCATCTCTACACCCTCCAATCCATCTCCCTGACCCAGCCCATCCCCATGCTTCAGCATTTCCCACTTAACTGCAAGAAAGAGGAATGGCAATGGTCTGAGAAAGGGTCATTGGAAGCTCTTGGACCTGCTACTTCCCCAACCCCACCATGAATCATCAAGAGCCCATCTGTTAACAGGCATATCTTTTTCCACAGAGACCTGGGTGCCTTCTGCTGTGGGTAAGGATAAGGGGGCCAGCCGACTCATTTCTACCTCCAGCTCCCTGAGGATCATGGGCCCCTGCATCTGCTGTTCACTGAAACCCATGCCCAACATTGTGGGAAAAGGACCCACAAGTTACATGTTTCCTTGTAACCCTAATTTAGGGTCTCTCTCTCTCTCTCTCTCTCTCTCTCTCTCTCTCTCTCTCTCTCTCTCTCTCTCAAGTCCCCAGAGTTTTTTCTATGCTCAAGCATTAGAATACCATGAGGAATGTTTGTCCTCAAACATTGCATTTCCAGAGCAGCCAGGGGCAGGGGCCAAAGGGTCAAATGGACAAACTGGATTTTTAGACCCCCTCCCCCAGGTCCCAAGCACTCTCTGCCAGCTCTAGGAACAGTTTCCCCAAGCTCAGCCTCAGGATAAACCTCAGGCCAGCTAACTGCAGTAGGGGAGTCCTGCTTTTGTTTGACTATAGGGAGAATCAAAGGCTGCTCCTCCTCTCTCACAAGCCCCACAGGGTCCATAGGGTAAGATGTATCTTTCATCCTCTCTGGCTCAGGACATTGGAAGTACTGGGAGTGGGAAGGAGGGACTGATCCAGCATCACCTCCCCAGTCATGGTTTGCCATTTCTTTCTCTAGTTCATTTTATAGATGAGGAAACTGAGGTAAACAAGATTAAGTGACTTACCCAGGGTTACTAGATTTCAACTCACAGAGATAAATCTTCCTGACTTTAGGCCTAGTCAGTGCTCTATCCACTGTGTCATCTAGCTGCCCCTCTCCTTAATCCACTCAAAACCAATTTTTTTTTTTATTGAGCTGAAACTGTGGGGATTTTTTTTGAGGGGGGGGAGGCAATGAAGGTTAAGTGACTTGCCCAGGGTCACACAGCTAGTAAGTGTCTAGTGTCTGAGGTTGGATTTGAACTCAGGTCCTCCTGACTCCAGGGCCAGTGCTCTATCCACTGTGCCACCTAGCTGCCCCTTGCAACTGTGTTTAAAGTACACTGGTTGGTATTACGAGAAATATAAAGGTAATTAAGACATGATTCCTGCCCTTGGGGAGCTTAAAATCCCCACAGCCAGCATCTTAGGGCTCCATTCTCCTGTTTTCCATCCCTGTACTCTCTGAGGTCTCTATTTATTTAAAGTTTTGAATTCCAAATTCTATCCCTCTCTCATTTCCTCTCTCACTCCCCTCCCTCTCCCTAAGGTGGTAGGCAGCTATAGGTTATACATGTGCAATTATATATTAGTCATTTTATATAAAAAGACTCAAGTAAAAAGAAAAAAGAAAGCGCAAAATAGCCTGCTTCAGTCTGTGTTCAATCAATATCAGTTCTTTCTCTGGAGGTGGATAGTATGCTTCATCATTAGTCCTTTGGGATTGTCTTGGCTCATTGCATTGCTGAGAGTAGTTAAGTCATTCACAATTGCTCATAGAACAATAATGCTGTCACTGTGTACAATGTTCTCCTGGTTCTGCTCACTTCACTATACATCAGTTCATAAGAATCTTTCCAGATTTTTCTGAAATCATCCTGCTTGTCATTTCATATAGCACAATAATAGTCCATTTCAATCATATACCACAGCTTGTTTAGTCATTCCCCAATTGATGGGCATTCCTTAGATTTCCAATTCTTAGCCACCACAAAGAGTTGCTATATATATATATATATATATATATATATATATATATATATATATATATATATATTTAATTTTATTTATTTATATTTTTTTGTGGGGCAGTGGGGGTCAAGTGACCTGCCCAGGGTCACACAGCTAGTAAGTGTCAAGTGTCAGAGGCCGGATTTGAACTCAGGTACTCTGAATCCAGGGCCGGTGCTCTATCCACTGCACTACCTCGCTGCCCTATAAATATTTTTTTGTACAATTTTTTTCCTTTTCTCTTTTTCACAGTTACAATTGTGTTTCCCTCCATCCTATTCCCTTCCCCATGATATTTACTCTATTATATATCTTCTTTCACCCTATCCCTCCTCAAAAGGGATTTGCTTCTGACTGCCCCCTCCCCTACTCTGCCCTCCCTTCTTTCACCCCTCCCTCCTTATCCCCTTCCCCTCCTACTTTCCTTCAGGGTTAGATAGATTATTCCACCCAATTGAGTGTGTATGTTATTCCCTCTTTGAGCCAATTCTGATGAGTGTAAGGCTCATTTACTTCCCCCCTCTTCCCCCACTCCATAAGCCCTTTCCTGTTTCTTTCATGTGAGATTTCACCCCCTTCTACCTCTCCCCTTCCCCCTCCTCCAGTGCAATCCTCCCACCCCTCAATTTTACCCTAAAGATGTCATCATGAGGCAGCTAGGTGACACAGTGGACAAAGCACCCACCCTGGATCCAGGAGGACCCCATCCCTGTATGTTCATCAAGACCTATTCTGGGGGCAGCTAGGTGGCACAGTGGATAGAGCACCGGCCCTGGAGTCAGGAGTACCTGAGTTCAAATCCGGCCTCAGACACTTAACACTTCCTAGCTGTGTGACCCTGGGCAAGTCACTTAACCCCAATTGCCTCACTAAAAAAAAAAAAGAAAAGAAAAAACCTATTCTGGGGGAAAACCTCAGTCCTCTCAATCCCTCTCTTAGGACTGTCTGAGCCTGAGCCCTCAGGGGGAATGGAAGCTCTGGTCCCTATCAGAAGGATTGTGGGGAACAGTAGGCAGGTGGGAGTCAGAGAAGTGTTCCCAGAGGCTCTGAAATCACACTGGATTGGCAGCTTCCAAGTTGACCTGCTAGTAAGGCCAGTCCTGGAGACTGCTGACCACCAGATTCCCCAAGGACCTGTGTAGTTGGGTGCCAGGAGAGGTAACCAAGCAATCCCCTCTCACATCTAAGTGTGTGGCTGGCAGAGAGAAATGGAATGGGGATGAACACAGGCCTGGAAATCTGAGACCTCAGCCCAGATCCTATTACTGCTACTAGCCAGCTAGCTAGCTGTGGGACTGAAGGCAAGTCATTTCTCCTCCCAAATGAGCTCTCAGCTACCTTTCAGCTTTGGAATTCTAAGGTAATGTGATTCTTTCTGTGTGAAGGTTAAAATTTTCCAAGGGTGTCCTGAGACCTCTGGGGTATAGCCCTCTCCCATTGATTGGTAGAAAGAGAGAATGGGAGAGAGAAAGAGAGAGAGAGAGGGAGAGAGAGAGAGAGAGAGAGAGAGAGAGAGAGATGTATGTATGTATATATATATACACACACACACACACACACACACACACACACACACATATATACATATACACATATATACATATACACACATCTTCATCCTTTACTTTTTCATTCCTGACTCTGTCCTCTGATTCCTAGCACTGATCCCTACCTCCAGCACTGAACTCCCTACTTGAATCTTGGTCCCTAGAATGTAGTTAACACTGACACTTAGCCTCTATCCCTTCTGAGCTCATCCTTAGTACTAAGACCCCTACCCTGATACTGAGCCCCAGAACCATACTCTGTCCTCTCTTCCTAGCACTGAGCCCTCATTCCCAACACAAGCCACCATCCTTGGCATGACCTCAATTGCTGACATTGGCCCTCCATCCTTAGCACTGAGCCCTCCTCCCCAGTAGTAACCACTCATCTTTAATCCAATCCTGAGCCCCAAATGCACACCTGTAACCCCTATCTCTAGTGCTGTGCCCCTGTTCCTGTTAAGCCCTCTTCCCCATCATTGGGCCCCAATCTGTAGTGCTGACCTTTGTCCTTCACACGGATGCCCCATGCCTGTCTTTGAGCCCTAATCCTCACTGAGTCCCATCCTTAGCATGAAGCCTCTTTGTCTGTCACTGACCCCAGTCTCCAGGGCTGAGCACCCATCCACACTGAACTTCTCTGTCTCTTTAGCCATTCTCCTTCCCAATAAGCCCCTGTCTTAACCCTAAGCCATCATTCCTGACATTGAATCTCCATTCTTGGCAGCAAACTCCTGATCCCCCTAGGGCTAGGAACATTTCGGACTGCCTCAGCTGGCTCCACAGAAATACCAGCCCTCACTTTCAGAGTCCCCTAAGCACTGCATTAATCCCGGGTCTGCTTTCACTTTGCTCACGGCTGCACCAGTCACACTCCTTGTGTAGCCCCAGATCAGGTTGGATCCCTGGGGACAGAATTATTCCTCTTAAGAAAAGCCTCTTTAAATCCTTCAGACCTCAGAGATTTGGACCAATCTCTCCAGGGCCTCATTCCCATCTCTATCACTGAAGACATCTTCTCACCCCATCTGTCCCAGCAGCCCTGGGCTGAAAGCCAGGAATGCTGGCCCCGCAGGCCTTTGGCCCCTAGTGCAGCAGCCTGGCCTTGGGCAGACTTTTAAGGATTTAGCTGAGAGCTGTCCCCTCATCGCTAGAACCCCAGGCCCTTGGCTTGTCAGGCTGGTCATCCTGGAAGAGTCATCTCAGCTGCTGTCCCCACCTCTGTCCCGAGGCAGCAGAGGCTGGGATCCACTAAGCTATGTGGGTCAGGAATGCTTCCTGACCTGGGAGCTGTTCCCAGCATGGCTGGGGTCTTCACACTGTTCCCAGCCCTGGCTGGGTGCTGTATCCCTTTGGAGAGGCCCAAGACACACTTGAGGCATTTCTCCAGCAGGACAATATTTGGGCTGTAAGCAACGATATCCTTTAGCAAGGGGGTGTGTGATACTCTGCTCTCCCCTGTACGCCTCCACCCCCAGCCACACCAAGTAGCATGACAGCTCTGAGCTAAGGTCATGGCCCTAGCAAGGGGCTGTAGTCTCAGCCACACTCCCTCACTGAGACCTCCAAGTGCATGTTTATGAGAGAACTGGATGGGAGTCAGCCTGTGGCCAGGATTCAGGACAGCTCAGGACCAGATTTAGAGCCTAGATAATGGTTACAGTGAAGTGTTAGTCTGTTGCCAGCATTGGCTATCAATGTTGTCTTCACAACATCTCTCAGATGAGTCCTCTCCTCTGATACTGCCATCCCCTTGATGTAGACCCTTAGCCTCAATCCTGGTTGGTTGACCTGCCTCAAGTTTCTCCCCATTCCAGTCCCTCCTTCCTCAGCCGTCAAATTAATCTTCCTAAAGTACAGCTATGACCATACATACCCATTCAATAAATCCTAGTGGCTTCCTATCACTTCTAGCATCAGATATAAAATTCTGTCTGGTGTTCAAAGTCCTTCCCAACTTTCCAGGCTTCTCACAGCTTACTCTTCCCCCATGTCCTAAATGATCCAGCAACACCAGGATCCTTGCTGTTCTTCTCACAACACACTCCATTCCCAACAGCAGGCATTTTCTCTACCAGTCCCCCATTCCGGACTTCTCTACCTCCTCATCTCTACCTCCAAGTCTCAGCTAAAATCCACCTTCTACAAAAAGTCTTTCCTGATTCTCCTCAAGGTTAGTACTAGCCTTACCTCTCTTGACCATCTCTAATTTATCCTGTCTATATCTTGTTTGTACATAGTTGTTTGCATAGAATGTAATCTCCCTGAGGGCAGAAACTGTCCTTTACCTTTTTTTGTATCCTCAGCACTTAGCACATTGCCTGATACATACTTAGAATTCAGCTTGTAGTTGATTAATGTGTGAGCCTGTCATTGGGGAGAGGGATCAGGTCTAGGCATTAGGATGTCAGTCTCTGACTGGGGTTAGGGGTCAGTCTGTAGTTGAGACTAGGGAAGAGAGTGTACCTGGGTTAGGTATCAGTGTGTGGCCAGATTTAGGGGATCAGGGTTACAGGTAAATTTGTGACTAGGTTAGGGTGTTAGTGGGTGACCAAGTTTAGTGGTTAGCCTGTCTGGGATTAGGGAATAGGCTTTGACTGTGTTGTAGTCAGTCTGTGGTTGGAGGCAGGGGTTCATTATTTTTGTCCAGGTCTGGGGCTCAGGGTAACATTCAGAGATAGGGAGTCCCAGAGAAGGCTTTTTCTTTTTTGGAAGCCAGCTGAGTCTAAGTGGGACAAAATCTATGACCTTGACCTTCTAACCTTTTGGCATATAGGTTGTGGGTGCTGTCACCTGCTGTGCACAATTTCCTTTCCTAAGGATGTCTCTTAAGTCTAGAAAATGTCACCAGGCTCCCCCAAGAGAAGGGTAGCACCAGCTGTTTGACTCCTGACAACAACAATGAGTTCAGACAAAGGCTGAGGGTTAAAAATTCCTTGGTGCTACTCCTAACAAAGGAAGGATGTTCTAAGGACCAAACAGGAAGTAATTATAAGTGTGATGAAATAATGGGATTTAGCAGATACTCAAAGATCCACCTGGAGATTAATCTAGTGAGAGTGATTGACTACTGATTAGCCTGCTTCAAGTTAACTGGATTGTAATCACACCTGGCTAGCCCTTAAGAAGGTATTGTTTTCAGAAGCTAGACTGTGAACTCAATTTGAGAACACCTTCAAAATCAATGGATTTGGATGATGCCAACCAATCAGCTTGAAGCAGTGTGTAAGGACCGCCTCTGTTCCAGACCTATAAAAAGCTTCCACAATCAGCTTTTTGGGAGTTCCTGATTGAAGCAGGTTTGTGGAGGAGGACTTGAGAAAGAACCCAACCAGGCTGGAACTCTATGCTAGATAGACCTTTTCTTAACTTTCTGAATTCCATGTGAACACCTGTGTGCTTTAACAAATGTTTAATGCCCAAAACCTGGTGCTAAAGCAGCTAATTTAAGGCGACCACAATTTAGATTTTAAACATCACATAAGGAAGGCAGTTGTCCATGTGGTGTTATGAGACAAACCTCAATAAAGCCCCTTGTCCCCACAAAATCTCCTGGAATGCCTGTCATAGTTACTGAAATTCTCCCAGTAGTGAGTGATCCATTCCTTTGAGTCCTGCAAAGCTTTTCCAGGATTCTTTATTAAGATGTTGCACCCCCTCCCCACCCTATCGACCTCTTCATAGGCAATGCACTTTACCAGTTTGCAGTAATGTGTCCATAAGTTAGCAGATCCCTATTCCTTCTGACCAATGCCAAGATCTCTGGTATGGGCACATTCTAATGGAAAGAGAGCAGCCTCAGAACGTTGACTCAGATGTGCAGTAAGTCGGACCTGGGATGTTGAATCATCATAGGGCAGTTCCCTATTGGTATTATCTGTGCAGTAACCTTTGGACAACTAGTCAAGGAAGTCGGGGATACATAGGATTTGCTCAAAGTCACCCCTATGTACATACATATATCATGGGGCATATGGAGGTTTTCAGAGAAGACTGGCACCTTTGGTGTGGGGGTTGCTGAGCCCTTTCCAGGGACACCTTGGGTGTCCACCTGTTACCCAACTCTCACCTGTGGCTCCAAAAGCTGTAGAATGTGTAGCAGCCACACCCTGGTAATCTTTATGAAGATGATTCCACTCATCCTTGGTATATGAAATGTGTGCATGTTTATGGACAACATAAAATCTGGTAGACCTGAAAGATGATCAGCCCTTCTTGCAAGAGAAATCAGCAGGTATCACATGCAAATAAAGGCACTGGGTGAAACAAAGCTGGCAAATGAAGGTCAGCTTAATGAAATCAGAGCTGGACACATATTTTTCTGGAGTAACTGCAGTGATGGGAAGCACCATGAAGCTGACATACATTTCTGACTCAAATCTAACCAAGTCAATAAACTTGTATGCCTCCTAAAAGTAGGTTCATGACTGTGTGATTGCCTATTGCAGGAAAGTGCCACACCACCATCATCATTGCATGGGCTCCCTCCATGACAAGCCCTTATGAAGTCAAAGAAAAAAATTTATGAAGACCTGGAGAGACTCATCACCAATGTGCTGAAAAAGGGCAAACTCATAATTCTGGGAGACTTTAACACCAGAGTAGGCACAGACTATCAGACATGGCTGGGAGTCTTTGGGAGTCAAAAACAGCAACAGAAACAGTCACGTACTACTGAAGACTTGAGCATATCATGACCTTCTCATCACCAATACTGTCTTCTGTTTACCTAAATGCAAAAGCTTCATGGACGCACCATTAGAACAAACATTGGCATTTAACAAACTATGTCATCGTAAGAAGAGACAGAATGTGAGAGTGACAAAGGTGGTGTGTGATGCAGAGTGCTGGACTGATCATAGACTTATTCTCTCCGAGTTAAACATTAGCATTCAACAAAAGCAGGGAATGCCAAAGCACCTTTTTTTTAAAGTAATAGATGACTATCAGAAGACTCAGCATCAACAAATTAGAGTGCTTCTCCTTGTATGAACAATTTGTTACTGACTTGCAGGGAAAGCTGAACTAACACACTATTGGTAACAGTAGAACAGAAAAGGAGTAGGCAGCTTTCAGAGATTTGGTATAAAGTACCACATTTACTTATCTAGGACAGAACACTCAAAAACATGAGGATTGATTTGATGAAAATGATGGGGAAATTAGAAACTACTAAATGAAAAATGAGGGTCTACTAGAAGGATAGTTAATTTGTTTTTAAAAAGTCAGTGTTTAATTCCATCAAAAATAAAGTGCAAGCAAAGCTTAGAGAGATGCAGGATTCTTGGCTCAGTAAGAAAGCAGATGAAACTCAGTTTTCTGCTGATAATAACAATCTAAAGTATTTTTACAATGCCCCGAAGGCTATTTATGGGCCAAAGAAATTTGGTACGTCTCAACTACTCTGTGCTGATGGAATCACACTGATAAGGATGTTATTCTGAGGAGACAAGCTGAACACTTCCAAAGTGTTCAACCAATGCTGAAGTTACTGACCATATACCTCAGGTTGAAGTCAATCCTTCTCTAGCCAAACTTCCAATTGAAGAAGAGATTTTGAATGCCATTAGGTTCCTCTCATGTGGCAAAGTGCCTGATACTGATTCTATTCCAACCTAGATTTACAAGGCAGGTGGTCCACTGCTCATACAAAAGCTGACTGAAATTTTCCAAGTTATATGGCAAGAGAAGGTTATCTATCCTCCAAGAATTCAAGGATACCTCAATTGTCCATCTCTAAAAAGGAAAAGGAAAGAGATCTTCCTATGACAATCATGGAGGGAGGAGGTCTCTCCCTTAGTCATTTCCAGCAAGATTCTTGCTAGAGTTCTCCTTAATAGGTTCCTCCTTCACCTGGAAGATGGACATCTACCTGAGAGCCAGTGTGGCTTCAGAAAGGGCCAAGGAATGGTTGATATGATGTTTACTGCCTGACAACTCCAGGAAAAATGCCAGGAGCAGAACAGAGGTCTGAACACAACATTTGTAGACCTGACCAAAGCTTTTGATACAGTCAGTTGTGAGGACTTGAGGAAGACTATGGCAAAATGTGGTTGCCCACAATTCATCAGTATTGTATATCAGTTCTACAATAGCATGCTTGCACTGGCTCTAGATAATGGATGATGCGCTTGCATTTTCCCAATTGCCAGTGTGGTGAAAATAGGGCTGTGTGCTTGCTCCCATGCTTTTTAGCATGATGTTTTCAGCAATGTTGTCAGACACCTTCAATGAGGATGAAAATGGTATCAAGGTCAACTACCACACTGATGGTAAATTGTTTAACTTGAAAAGGGTACAAGCCAAGACTAAAGTAGAGAGAGAGTTGATGCATGACTTTTTGTTCCCAGATTTTAATGTGCTCGATGCATTCTTTGAGACTGAGATACAACAAAGTATGGATCGATTTTCTACCACTTGTGCTAATTTTGACCTAACAACATCAAGAAAATAAGTTCTCCACTAGTCGGCACTGTACCATCCACATGTAGAATGATCTGTTATAGCAAATGGAGAAACTCTGAATGCTGTGGATAAGTTTACTTACCTTGTCGGTATACTTTGCAGGGATGTACACATAGATGATGAGGTGGATCCTTGCATTGCTGGAGTTAGCTCACCTCATTGTTGTACATCTGTGAAACCTGAAGAGTAGAGCAAGAACATGCCAGGAAACTGAATTGCTTCCATTTGAATTCTCTTAGGAAGATTCTGAAGATCAATCACCTGGTAGCATAAGGGACTGGACACTGAGGTCCTTTCTTGAACTGAACTGCCAAGCATTCAAACTCTACTGTAGCGAGCACAACTCTGATGGGCTGTTTAATTAATGAATTATTTTTGCGGGGCAACGGGGGTTAAGTGACTTGCCCAGGGTCACACAGCTAGTGTCAAGTGTCTGAGGCTGGATTTTAACTCAGGTACTCTTGAATCCAGGCCCGGTGCTTTATCCACTGCACCACCTAGCTGCCCCTCTGATGGGCTGTTTAAATGATAAAACACATGTTTTTCTAAAAGACTATTTCACAGAGAATTCACACAAGGCAAGCCCTCACATGGAGGTCAGAAGAAGTGACACAAGGACACTCTCAAGGTCTCTCTAGAGAACTCTGGAATCATTGGGAGACACAGGAGACACTGGCACAGGACTGCCCAGCAAGGTGTGCCCTCGTCAGAGAAGGCACCATGCTCTATGAGCACAGCAGAATTGCAGTAACTCAAAAGGCACAAGAGCTGCCCAGATTTAGAGACATCTTCACTCTAAACATGCATGTGGACTATTTGTGCCTGACCTGTGGTAGCTTGAATTGGTCTGATCAGCCACAGGCAGACACATTGTATGCAACATAGTCCTGTCATTTTAGTCATCTTTGAGCATGAAGGACAAGCAACATAGAGCTAATGGACCTTCTCAAATGAGGATCATCTTAACAGAGCATGAAGATATGTATCTACATACAAGGCATCGATCGATCAAAGGCTAAGGCCACATGGCAATGTGGCATTGGGGAAAGAACCTTGACTTTGGGTCAGAGGACCCGAGTTTGAATCTCGATTCTGCTGCTTATTCCTCGACGCTGAGCAATTTACTTTCCATATTTGGGCCTTGCCTTCCTCACCTGTAAAATAAAAATCTAGACGCATCTTAAACTTAAAAAGGAAAAAAGAAGATAACTGCATCTCACCATAATTGGCTTTTTTTGGTTAATTCTATGTATTTTATTTTATGTATTATCTTGTGAAGGGGTCCATAGATTTCACCAGACTAACCAAGAGGTCCAAGACACAAAAAGGTTGAGAATGCCTGGTTTATCTTGGTAAAGTTGTAAACAGTTTCAAACATTCTGTAAAGCAATTTTGTGTGTGTGTGGGGGGCAATTTTGTGTGTGTGTGTGTGTGTGTGTGTGTGTGTGTGTGTGTGACTTGCCCAGGGTCACACAGCTAGTAAGTGTCAAGTGTCTGAGGCCGGATTTGAACCCAGGTCCTCCTGAATCCAGGGCCGGTGCTCTATCCACTGTACCACCTAGCTGTCCTTGAGCAATTTGAAACTATGGCCAAAGGACTGTAAAACCACGCATACGCTTCAACCTAGCAATGCCACTACTAGGTTGGTACCCTAAAAGAGATTTTTAAAAAG
Source organism: Dromiciops gliroides (assembly GCF_019393635.1). Taxonomy (NCBI): domain Eukaryota; kingdom Metazoa; phylum Chordata; class Mammalia; order Microbiotheria; family Microbiotheriidae; genus Dromiciops; species Dromiciops gliroides. The sequence goes on along the minus strand of NC_057864.1, from coordinate 476,000,314 downwards.
TTGAATTTGAAATTGGGGTGATACCCATCAATTGGGGAATGGATGAACAAATTGTGGGATGAGATTGGGATGGAACACTATTGTGCTGTAAGAGATGATGAGCAGGATGATATCAGAAGGACTTATGAAAAATGCAATACATCTACAGAGAAAGAATTGATGGTATCTGAATACAGATTGAAGTATAATTTTTCATTTGTTCTAATGTGAAAATGTTTTTCATGACGGCACATGTATAACTTATATTGAATTGCGTGAGTTATTAAGGAGGGGTGGGGAAGGAGGGAGGAAGAGAATTTGGAACACAAAGTTTAAAAAAATAGATGTGAAAATTTGTTTTTACATGTAACTTGGGAAAAATTCTAAATAAGTAAATATTTTTTTAAAAAAGATAATGCCTGGTCTATTTGACTGCTAAGGCCCCTTCAGCCCTCAATTCTGATACTCTATGACCCTACAGTTTTCTTGTCCTGAAACTCTCTTCTTGCTTCTGTCTTCCTCCTTCCCTCTCCTCCCTTTCTTTCTGGTAATGGAATAATTCATGGGGATGTTTTCAGGACAAAACCCCAGCAAATCTGTAGATAAAGACATCGATTAATTGCAGGCAAATTCAAGGGGCAGAGCTGGAAATGCAAGTATAGCTGCTGGGATATACCAGTCCCTGCAGTTCATCCTTTCTTGTACTGGGATCTGGGGACCCTGGGTGTCTGAGGGAGTTGAGGGACCCCTGACAAGGGATGAAAGGGCAGAAAGAAACTTCATCATTATTGTAACATTGCCTCATCTGATCCCATGCTCAGGAAGGAAAGACATCGGGGAAACAACACACGCAGAAAACCCATTACATTTTGTTGATCAACATCTGACTGACCACCTGGGCAGAAAGAGGAAATGGATGAGGAATTCAGGAAACAGATAACAAATCTGGCACATAGGCTCAATATAGCAGTGCTAGGGGACTTTAGTTATCTAGGCATCTGCTAGAACTCTCTCTGGCCAAAGCAGACCCTTAGGGACCATTTCACCCTTCAGATATGGAGAAACTAATAAGAAGGTGGAGCTACAAAGAACATCAACTATAATCCCCAACCTCCAGGAATTTCTATTCCGATAGAGGAGACCACAAATAAATAACTAGGTTCACACACACAAAAATATACAGAATAGATAAGAGGTAATCTCAGAGGGCAAAGCATTAGCAGCTGTGGTGGTTTGGATGAGACTGGGAAAAGCCTCCCAAAGAATGCGGGATCTGAGCTGAATGTTGAAGGAAGCCATGGAAGCTAAGGGGCAGAGGGGACACAGGCCTCCAGGCATTAAGAACAGGAAGATGGAAGGTGGGGTGTCCTGTGTTAGGAAGAGTAAGGGAGCCAGTATGTGTGAAGGGGAATGAAGTGTGAGTAAGCTAGAAGGTCAGGAAGGAGACAAGTTAGGAAGAGCTATAAGTGCTAAACAGAGGAGTTTAGATGTGATTCTGGGGGTAACAGGATGTCACTGGAGCTTGCTGAAGGCAGTAGGAGTGGACTGGTGAAATGGTCAGACTTAGACTTTAAAAAATCCCAGTTGAGTGGAGGGTGGATTGGACTGGGGAGAGAGTTGAGGAAGGGAGACCAGTTAGAAGACAATTACAGGGGCAGCTAGGTGGAGCAGTGGATAGAGCACCGGCCCTGGAGTCAGGAGGACCTGAGGAGGACCTCAGACACTTAACACTGGCTGTGTGACCCTGGACAAGTCACTTAACCCCAATCACCTCACCAAAAAAAAAAAAAAAAGACAATTACAATAGTCCAAGCAACAGGTGATGATGCCCTGAACTAAGGAGGTATCTATGTGAATGGAGAAAAGTGTGTGAGGGTAGAAATAAAGTAGCGTCAATATAGAGATAGAGATAGAGACAGATAGATATAGTGTGTGTTAAAGTTCCCAATATATGTATTGATATATATGTTAAATATAATAAATAAATATAATATATGTAAAGTTCCCAATGATAGGAGCAGGAAATGGGAAGGAGAGAAAGACTATAAGCCAGGCACTGAACTCACTGAGGAAGGGAAGGAAGGAAGGAAGGAGCATGTCCTCAGGGTTGATGTGGAAAAGCCAGGAGGGACTGGGTAAAGAGAGAAATTTGGATACTGTCAATTTCAAAGAGGAGAGCTTTCTTAGTGAAAGGGGTAGGAAAAGAGTCTAGAAGTGGTGAATGTTCCAATTCCTCCATCATGAAATGAGGTGGCATGAGAGGGTAGCCAATCCTGGAAGAAGTGGTGAGGGAAATGATGTCACTGGAAAGGAAGCAGGTCTCATCTCCGTCTCAGCATGATAGAAGATGGAAGGAGTAAGAGGAGGTTGAAAATGAAGAAAACTTCTTCATTATAGAGCAAGCATTCCACAGGGCATGGTTGAAGGGGTGGGCAGACCCAGAGTGGAATGTTGGAGGTGTAGAGTTGAGGTGGGTAAGAGTAAGGGAGCAACGAGTTTGGGGATAAAGAATCATGTTTGTGCTTTGACAGTCTGAGGTCCAGGACCCCTGAAATGGGGTAAAGAGAAGGATGTGAGAGTATGCTAACTATAGAGAAATGAATCCAGGCAGAGTATCAGCAATTGGAGAACGGCCCATTGAGTGATGTGTGTGATTAGACCGTTTCAGGTCCTTTCTTGAGTGGAGATGTTGTGTCCTGTGAGGCTCCAGGAGATGCACCAAACAGCAAGCAGGAGGAGGTAGGAGCCTGGTCAGGAAGCAGCGATGCTTTGCCTGCCCTGAAGAAAACACTCTGGGGAGGAAGTTGGAAGTGTTCTTATCCCCAGTGGGTGTTCCAGTGCTGGAGATGGTTCTCAGACAGGGATGGAAGGAAGCCAGGAGGCCAACGTTATCCCCTTCTGTGTAGCTTGGCACTAGAGATGGGGCTCTGATGGTAGTGATCAGAAAGGGCCAGCCAGGCTTCAACAAGAGCAAAGCATGTCAGACTACCTTCATTTCCTGTTTGCTGGGTTTTTTTCTGGTAGAGTAACTAGTCTGATACACTCATGAAATATGATACATTTTACCATTTCAGCAAAGCATTTGAAGTCTTTCATTTGGTTGTATGTTGCAGTTCATGCACACACCACCATGGGGCCTCTTCATGGCCTCCTGGTAGAGCAGGATCATCCCCTCCCTTATCCCACTAGGACACCAGGCCTCTGAACCGATAGAGTCGTCCATGACGTTCTCTTGAAAAAGATGGAGAAATGTAGAACAGATAATAAAACAACTAGGTGGTCTAGAAAATGGTTGAATGGCTGGATCCAAAGAGGAATCATTAATGATTCAATGTTGACTTAGAGGGAAGCTACCAGTGGTGTCTCAATGTGACCTGCGCTGCTTAAGGTTTTACATGTTATGTTATGTTATGTTATGTTATGTTATGTTCCGTTCCGCTGTGTTATATATTATATGGTGTTATGTCATGTCATGTCAGGTTATATTATAATTTAAATATTTATATTATTTTATTATATGTAATTATTTTTATATGATAATATATACATATTATATACTAGTGGAGAACCATGACTGGAGACACAGAGAGAGAGAGAGAGAAAGATACACACATAGTATCAGAGGGAGGAGGATTTTGGGGAGGGAAGAGAGAAGAAGGGAGTCTTCTTTTAGTGTTTGACAAATCAGCTTCACAAGTACAAGATCAGGAGGTGGCATGACTAGACAACCATTCGCCCTTATATTGATCTGGGTGGTTTTCGTCATTTATGAGGACGATGGGAGATGACAACATGATCTGGCAGCCAAACATGTAAGTGCTACCTTGAGGTCTAGTATCCTAGTGGGATGAGGGAGGGGATGACCTTGCTCTGCCAGGAGGCCATGAAGAGGCCAGTGGTGGGGTGTGTGGGAGCTGCAACCTGGAACCAAAGAGGATCACCTGAGAAGAGCAGGAAAAGATCACCAAAGAAATGGATACTAGAAAGTGAAGACGGGCAGATCACCCAGTGAGATGAGAGAGAGTTAAGTAGTGTTGTCTGGGGAAGACAGGAGAAAGTAAGGGAGGCCTCTAGCCATTGGATGGACTCCTGGCGGCAAACTCCTGAAATCACATAGACTAAGAATTTTATAGAAGGGCAATGGGTGGGTTGCGATCTGCAGCACTGAAAGGACCTCAAATCTAGGAGACCATAAATCCATTGGAGGAGCCTACTCTGGTCAGGTCCCATCTGGAGATGTTGTACTCAGATCTTGGCATTGCATTTTAGAAAGGACATTGATAAACTGGTGAACAACCACTGTGCAATCAGAAGGGTCAAGGAGGATGAGGTCAGACCATAAAAACTGGCTGAAGGAGCTAAGGATCTTTGGTGAAGAAGACTCAGGTGGGACACAAGTTGAAGGTGAAGGGCTGGCCCATGAAAACGGGCCTCAGGAAGCAGAAGCAGGAGCAGCGGGTAGCCATCGCAAAGGGGCCACTTTAAGGAAAGAAGCGCTTCTTAGTCATTAGAGCTCTCCTAAGAGTGCAATGAGTTGGTCTGGGTTCTCCCTCATGGGAGGTCACCAAGCAAGGGGTGGATAGCCACTGGTTGGAGGGAATTTAATTGAATTCCATGGCCTTTGAGTCCCTTTCCCAAATCTGAGGTTCTGTGGACATCTTTACCTGACACCAGCTGTGTGCCCAGCTCTGTCTTGGCCTATATTGTGAGTGAAACAGGATGGAGGGGACCCAATATTTGCCCTCATGAATCTCACAGACTATCTGGGGACACAAGATGCACAGAGAGCAAAGAAAGAACATGACAAGGCAGTAATTAGGTGCTAAGCAATATGGTCAGGATTCAGGTTCAGGATAAATACTACAGGACTTTAGAGAAGGGAGAGGCCAGTGTGGGCTGGGCTGAGCTGGGGAAAGTCAAGAAAGGTTTCTTGAAAAAGGCAGAGCTTGAGGGGGCAGCTAGATGGCACAGTGGATAAAGCACCAACCCTAAATTCAGAAGGACCCAAGTTCAAATCCAACCTCAGACATTTGACACTTACTAGCTGTGTGACCTTGGGCAAGTCACTTAACCCTCATTGCCCTGAAAAAAAAAACAAAAAAAAAGGCAGAGCTTGAGATGTGGCTTGAAACATGAATAGAATTTGCAGAGGAGACCTTTAACTAACCATCAATCTTTTCTTTTACTCATATATTGTAGCTGGATTTGGGTCCAAATGGCAATAATCAAAGGTCAAAGGCCAAGAGCAAAAGTCAACTTTAAAGGAAGAGAGGTCTAGCCCTTTGGGAGATTGATCAATTGGAGGGTTTTTTTCCTCTAAAGTTGTTAATATTCGAGCCTCATTTTGGTGCCTTTTGCAGCATGGAGGTGACTCCAGTCTTCTGAAACTCATCTAAACAAAGACAATCTCTGGCCAGTCTTGCCAAGTTTCAAGTCTGGGACTAGTCATGAATTTCATGCTTCAAGGACTAGCCAGGCTAAGAGGAAAGGGACTTATCCCCATGAGTTTGGCCACAAATTAAGGAATTTTCCCATCCACCACAACTCATGAAATCTCTGCTAGGATGTGGAAGAGTTGTGACCTGCCTTGGCAGGGAGAATAGTCAAATCCATGAAACTGTGGATGCTTATATTTAGTATTCAGTGCCCCATGACACAGATAATATGCCCTTCCTTTGCTCTAGTCTCTCACTGAGTAGCTTTGCTTTGAAATGCCTTGTCCTGTTTGCCAAGTTCAAGCCCTTCTCTTAGGAAGTCAATCTGGACCAGCTGACCCAGTGCATTTACAAAGGAGATGGCCCCTGGGGTAGGCAGTGTGGGGATTCAAGAAGCATTCTGGACCTGTTCTTTTCTGAATGCTATGAATCTTTGTTTGAATTCCAGCTATATAATACCACTTATTTATGTGCTTTCTACATTGGCAATTCACCAAATAGATGGTTATCAAGTGAGGAATGGCTAAACAAATGGTGGCACATGAATGCAAAAAAAAAAATATTACTGGGCCATAGGAAGTGAAGAATATGGAGAAGCATGGAAGATTTATATGAACTGATTCAAAGTCAAGTAAGCAGAACTAGGAGAATAATTCACACAATAATTGCAACTTTGCAAATGGAAAGAATTTTTAAAATGGCCCAAACTGGATGTTGTGGATCAATCTTGGATCTGAAGAAGAGAGGGGAAAAAACTGTTTCCCTTCTTCTTATAGATGGAGACAATGGATGTGGAAAATTGCACCTACTGTCAGAGATGATGAGCCATAACACCCCTCCTCCCTCTCATTCTTTGTTACAAGGTATAGCTTTCTGGGAAAGGTTGAGGGGGGTATATATTTGGATAAGTGATATAAACCCAAAAGATATCAATAAGCCACTTTAAATTGTATTTTATCTCTTTGATCTGTGGGGATCAAAGGGAACATTTGGAAGTTCTGATGGGGGGATCCAATTGATGAGAAAAGTATATAGATTTCAAGATTCCTTATTTCTTTTTCTTTCATGCTTAATACTATTTCAGAATGCAGGTGGGAGAAAGAGAGGGAGAGAAGGAGAGAGAGAGAGAGAGAGAGAGAGAGAGAGAGAGAGAGAGAGAGATTTCTACCTGTCATGTGAGCAGGCGGCAAGTTTTGTGAATGCAAACCCTCAATTTCCAAAGACAGAAGCCTACATGTTCATCTGCAGTGATCTGTACCAATGTGTAAAATAGTGCTTAAACTAGGTCACAGATTTGAGCCAGGTGCAGAGCATGAAATAATGAGAAACCAGTGTCCTAAGGTGAGAGTAAACTGGTGACCAGGAACTGGAAGCTTTTGAAATTCCCATTAGTTGGAGAGTTGGAGAGGTCAGCCACTTTCTACCTCCAAATTTCTCCTTTATTTCTCTTGCTACAATGTGGGCCTGGACTCACTCCATGTTCTCCCCTTCTCCCCTTTTCATGAACTCAACGTGTAAGAGAAGGTTTGGGATAAGGTTGGGCAGATGCTCCAGGCTGAAGCGCTTGGTTGATTTATTTCCATGTTCTTCTATGTCAAATAAACTATGTGGCCACAGTAAATTAAGTGACCAAGTTCTATGAATGTCGGGGGTTTTTTAGACTGAAAGAGGAAATCCCAGATGTGAGTGTGGGTAGAGCCATAAATCTTTCTATTAAAAACCCCTCTGGAATAAATTTTATATTATAATTTTATATTTCATTTTTATCCCTCTAGCTTGAATTCAAAATCCATCCAGCATTTCAGCAAGAAGCCGAATGGCTGGGCTATGATGGAAGGGGAAGTTGTCTCAGTGTCTCAGGTTGAGCACTGTCTAGTTCCAGTAGGAAAAATATAGCTTTTAAAGATAACTATTAATTCAGGCAACAGAGCAATGCTGGGAGCTTGAGTAAAGTGTGACCTTCTGGACAACTATTACACTGTACTACCTCTCTGGATAATTTATATAGTGACATACTGACTTTCTGTATGCTTAAGGGAGATGACACATGATCTTGTGTGGGTTGCTTGCTCTAACCAATCCAGTCACATGAGATACCCATCAAGTGTCACAAGCAGCCCTTGGGTATCAATTTTTTTTAAACCTGTGTAACTCTGGATAAGTCACTTAATTTCTCAGGGATAGTTTCCTCCTCTATAAAATGAGAAGGTTGGGCCAGATGATCTATAAGGTCCCTTTCAGTTCTAGATTCATGATCCTATAATCCCTCTCTACTTCTCTCCACCAAACCTTTCCCCTCATCCCCTTAAGCCCTGCCATAAAATGTAGGATCCCTTCCTTAATCCAATTCTGAATCCTGTTTCTCTCTTCCTATCTTCAGCACATAGGAATCAGATTACAGTATTGTTGGGGTCTGCTTGGGCCTTTGGCTGCATAAGTGCTTTGGGGTGTGTGTGTGTGCCCATGCTGTATCTTTGAAGAGACCGTCAATGTCTTATGGGATGGTATCTGGTTTTCTTCTTTTGCTATTTCTCCTCCTGCCCCTTGGTATCCACACCTCCATAATGCTAGATCTGAAGGGAAAATTTGCAAGAGATCAGTCCCTGAAAGAATCCTTAGGGAGTCCCTGGTCTAATGGGGGAGACTCAATTCCTGCCTTCGGGGACCTATGCCTTAGCTGGGGAGAGAACAGAAGCAGTGAGAAAGTTAGAAAGGAGACCCATAAGGCAGAAGCATGCTGTCAGGGTAGCAGAGAAAGCGCGACTCTATCTCTGTCAGAAGCGTCAGGTGGGGATCTTGACTCAGTGTTGGGGAATCCCACAATGGATAGAATGGGGCATGGGGATGGTTACATGGATGGAGAAAGGGATGGGGTTGGTTCCTTAAAGAGCAGAAGTGGAATGGTCATGAAGAAGGGATTAGCCTGTCTTCGAAACACACAGGGTCTGGAGCAGCCTTGTGGGCAGAGGCACAATAATGGTGATGTTTGTGTATGCGTGTGGGAATATGTGTCTGAATGTGTATATGTGAATGTGTGTATGTGTGTGTGTATATCTATGTCTATTGTGTGAATGTGTGTATATTTATGTGAATGTATATGTATTTGAATGTATATGTTTGTGTATGCATGTGAATGTGAAATTATACATGTATATATGTATATGAATGTGTATGTTTATATATGCATGTGAATGTGAAATTATATATGTATGTATGTGAATGTGTATGTTTGTGTATGTATGTGAATGTGAAATTATGTGTATGTATGTGAATGTATATGTTTGTATATGCATGTGAATGTGAAATTATACATGTATATATGTATATGAATGTGTATGTTTGTGTATGCATGTGAATATGAAATTATGTATATGTGTGTGAATGTGTGTATATTAATGTGAATGTGTATGTATGTGAATGTATATGTTTGTGTATGCATGTGAATGTGAAATTCTATATGTATGTGAATGTGAAATTATACATGCATGTATATGTAATATGAATGTGTGTGTTTGTGTATGCATGTGAATATGAAATTGTGCATATGTATGTATATGTATGTGAATGTGTATGTGTATTCATGTGAATGTGAAATTATATATGTATGTATGTGTGTATTGTTAAGGGGTAAAATTCTAGCTAAACTGTCTAAAATATCTAATGAGTGGTCGCCAATAAATTATAAGCTTTAGCAAGAGTTAGACTTTTAAGCATTTATTAAGGAGAATAAGAATTTGGTAAAGAGAGAGAAAGGCCTAGATTCCTATCTATTAAAGGGAGAGCACATTTCTAGCTCCGCTCTCCACCAGAGTCCAAAGGAAAGAAAGAGACCCGAGAGTCAGCGCCAGTCTCTTCCTTCCCCCTCCCACTAGTCCGCGTCACTTCCTGATGCCAAAGAAAAGACTCCTGGTCTTGCCCTCAAAGACCTTCGCTTCATGGGCAGAACTCTTCTACAGTAAGTATCCAGCAGGTGGCGTTATTCCAATCATTACAGTATGAATGTGTATGTTTGTGTATGCATGTGAATGTGAAATTGTGCATATATATGTATATGTGTGAACGTGTGTGTGAATGTGTATGTTTGTATATGTGTATGAATGTGAAATTATGTATATGTGTATGTGCATGTGTGTGAAGGTGACTGTGTGTATATGCATGTGTGTGTATGTATGCAAATATGAAATTGTGTATATGTATATATGTAGGTGAATGTATGTATGTGTATGTGCATGTGTATATGTGAATGTGTCTGAAGGTGACGGTGTATGTATGTGAATGTGTGCACACATGTGCATGTTTGTGAAGTTTTTGTTGGGCATTCCTTGAGGTTTAGCCTCCAGAGCTGGTCTTGCTCCTGGGAGGAGACTGACCGCCTTTAGACATCCAGCCCCTCCCTAGCCCAACGGCTGCAGCTCCCACCTCCCCCCAGAACACAAAGCAGGTGGCAGCCTTCCCTTCTCTCCCCTCCCACCCCAGCCCTTGCCCCAGACTGTCTGGGCCCCAGATGTGGCCTTGGTTTATGAGATTGTTCTGAGATTCCCTTGGCCAAATGCTACTTCAGACGTGCCCATTATCCTGAACATCCCCTTGTCTACTTCTCTAGCTATTGGGAGGTGGGGGCACTGGCCTCTTCCCACCTCCCACCTTTGGCCCAGACTAATCTGGAGTTAATGGTGAGGCCGTGTGTCGGCCACTGGCCAAGAATGTCCTGCATATTTTGGCCTGACTGTCCCCGGAGCCTGTTAGAGGGGCATGAATCACTAGCTGAACCTGCCAAGAGCTCACTTGGGACATGTTAGAAGCACAAGCCTGTGCTCAGAGCAGAGGGGGAGGTGTCGGTTGGGGTGGGAAGGGAGCTGGCTGTGTAGACAGGATGGACACAAACAGCCTCTTGAGCCTAGTCCTGTCTGGGTCGGGGGACCTGACAGACCCTTTCCTGGCAACAACCTGGAAATGATGTTATTACAGAATCACACAATATTAGAAAAATAGATTCTGAGAATCACAGAATGTGAGAGCTGAACTAGGGCTCATCCCACAATTCCACACCCTCACTTTGCAGAGGGGGAAACTGAGTCCCAGAGAAGGGAAGTGACCTGCCTGAGACTTCACAATCAGTCAGTGGCAAAACAGGTCCTAGAAACCAGCTCTCTTGAATGCCCAGTCCAATGGCCTTTCCTTGTTGCCATACTGTTGCTTTCTTTCTTTTTTTTTTTTATGCCATCTTCTTCCCCACAACTCTAACTCTGTAGCATACTCTCACGTCCTGGGTCATCTGCAATGAGAAGAGGATCAGGGTGAGGTAGGAGGAATGACTCTATTTGAAATCAGCTTCCTGACCGTGTGACTTTGGCTGTACAGTGGGAAGAGATCTGAACTCATAGTCCCAGAACCAGATTTGAATCTCAGCTCTGACATTTGTTATCTATATGATCACCAGCAAATCACTGCCCTTCTATAGGCTTTAGTTTCCTCATCTGTAAAATAATGGGAGTTGGACTGGAAGATCTCTATGATCCCTTCCCATTCTAAATCCTTCAGTCTTATCCTCCCAGATATCAGCCAATGGGGGGCAAATCTTCTCTAAAGATAGTGGAATTATGCTGGAGGTTGGGAAGGGTCTTTTTATAGTACCTTGGAATATTCATGGGTGTTTGCTCTGAAGTACCTGTGGGGGTGTCCTGCCTTGGGGATTTTTCCATGGGTGAAGAGAATGTGAAGAACTCTTCCTTTGTGATTATTTGGAGCCATAAATGGACATGTACTATGACAAAGGGGCTGGAAATCTGAGACTTTCTTGATGCATGTGTGTATGTGTGTGAGTGTTATGACTTGAAGAAGTAAATGGAGACAAGTTAATATGGTGGACACATTGCTAGTATGGTGATATCATGGGTTTTGGTGGCTTTTGAAAAGAGTCAACCACCCAAGGTAAATAACCCTATCTTAGAAAAGGAAATCGAACAATCCATAAGTGAACTCCCAAAGCAAAAATCTCAAGACCAAATCATCTACAAGTGAATTCTACTAAATTTTAAAAAATTTATTTAAAGTTTTGAGTTCCAAATTCTATCCCTCTCTCATTTCCTCCCTCCCTCTCCTCCCCACTCCCTGAGTTGGTAAGCAATCAGATATAGGTTATACATGTGCGATTATGTAAAACATTGCAATGTTAGTCATTTTATATAAAAAGACTCAACTAAAAAAATGCAAAATAGCATCCTTCAGTCTGTTTTCAATCAATATAAGTTCTTTCTCTGGAGGTGGATAGTATGCTTTATCATTAGTCCTTTGGGATTGTCTTGGATCATTGTATTACTGAGAGTAGTTAAGTCATTCACAATTGCTCATAAAACACTGATGCTGTCACTGTGCACAATATTCTCCTGGTTCTGCTCACTTCACTATACATTAGTTCATATGAATCTTTCCAAGTTTTTCTGAAATCTTCCTACTTGTCATTTCTTATAGCACAATAATATTCCATTACAATCAGATACCACAGCTTGTTTAGTCATTCCCCATTTGATGGGCATTCTCTACTAAATGTTTAAAGAAAAATTAATTCCAATACTACATCAATTGTTTGTGAAAAGAGGTGAAGGAGTCGTACTAAATTCCTTTTATGATACAAATATGGTATTGATACTTAAACCAGAGAGGGGTATAACAGAGAAAGAAACTGTAGGTTTCCCTAATGAATATTGATACAAAAATGTTAAATGAAACACTAGCAAGGAGATTACAACAAGAAATCAGAGCCATCATACACCATGACCAAAATTGGATTGATGTCAGGAATGCAGGGTTGGTTCAATATTAGGAAAACCAATGGAATCCCAGCATCTAGTACAGCCCCTTGTAATCAATCAGTAAGCATTCATCAAGTTCCTACTATGTGCTAGACATGGGGCATTAAAAAGCATAACTGAAGCAATCCTCTGCCCTCAAGGAGCTTACATTCTACTGGGGGGAGAGTAGTGAGGAAAGACAACATCTACCTAAGGATGGGAACTGGACCTGGGATTTCATTGATAGAGGGAACCTGCAGGTGAGGAAATTCTAGCCCCTAATTCAAGTCATCAGCTTCTCAGCAATTGGAGTTTTAGAGCATTACCTGTGGACAGTAAGGCACTGAGTGACCTCCCCCAGATTTTGTTTGATATTCTGTGTTAGAAGTGGAACTTGAACGCAGGTTGTCCTGACTCTGAAGCTACATACTACACGTATACATACAAAATAAACACAGGGTAATTTGTGTAAAGATACAAACTAGCAGCTGAGGAGATAAGGAAAGGGTTGCTCATTGGTTAGACGTCCTGGTACAGGGAAAGAATGCTGGCTTTCCTGTAATAGTGAACCCTTATGTGGCATTTTGAGGTTTGCTAAGCACTTGTTTATCTCATTTGATCCTCACAACAACTCTGTCAAGTAGGTACTTTTATTATGCCCATCTTACATATTACAAAACAGAGGTTCGGGGAGATTGACTTGCCCAAGATTACACAACTAGTCAGTCTGAGGTAGAATCTGAACTTGAGTCTGCTCACTCCTAGAGGCAGCTAGGTGCCTCAGTAGATAGAACCCTGAAATGAGAAAGACCTGAGTTCAAATTCAGCCTCAGACACTCACTAGTTGTGTGACCCTGGGCATGTCACTGTGATGTTTAAAATCTAATGTGGGTCCTAACCTGCCCACCCCCAGGGTTTTTGTTTTTTTTTGGTGGGGGGAGAAACTGGCTAAAATTACTGATAAATTCAGCAAGAGTTTAGGCTTTTAAGGATTTATTAAAGAGTAAAGACAACACATGAGATCCGGTAACACCAGAAAAGTCTATCTACTTTCTATCTACTTTCCTCTTTCTCTGTCTGCCTTTTCTCTGTCTCCCACCAAGCCAAAGTTCCCATGTGTTGTCTTTATTCTTTAATAAATCCTTAAAAGCCTAAACTTTTGCTGAATTTATCAGTAATTTTAGCCAGTTTCTCCCCCCCCCCAAAAAAAAACTGGGGTGGGGGGGACAGGTTAGGATCTACATCAGATTTTAAACATCACAATTTTGCAGCCATGAAGGGACAACCAGATGTGGTCTCCATTTAATCATTCTTAAGTAGGTTCTCAGTCAGTTTCTCAGTCTCACCCAATTCAATCAATTCTAAATCAATTTTCAGGTGGAGCCCCTTGGCCTCTGCCAAATCCCATTATTTTATCACATCACTTAACTTCTGTTTGCCTTAATCCACTGAAGAAGGAAATAGCAAACCACTCCAGTATCTTTACCAAGAAAACTCCATGAACAGTACAATCCTTAGGGTCACAAAGAGTTGGGCACAACTGAATCAACTGAACAACTCCAAATGCAGACCTCTATTTATCACCTACCTGCTAGATATGACAGAAGAAAGAAAGGAAGGAAGGAAAAAGGGAAGGAAGAAAGAGAGAGAAGAAAAGTAGGGAAGAAGGAAAGAGAGAAAGAAAGGATAAGAGGAAGGAAGGAAAGAAAAGTGAAAAGGAAGAGAAAGGGAGGGAGGGAAGAAAGAAAAGAAATGAAAGAGAAAGGGAAGGAAGATAAAGAGGGAGGAAGAAAGTAAAGAAAGAGAAAGAAAGAGGAAAGAAAGAAGGAAGGAGGAAAGGAGGGAGAGAAAGAAAAAAGAGAGGAAGGGAAAACATTTACTGAGTGTTTACTATGTGCTAAACCCTTGGGGATTCATAGAAGTCAGACCCTCAAGAGGCTTATATTCTAATGGGAGAGACAATATCCATGGTCTTTAGGGAAGGGGAATCGGGTCTGGGAAGTGAGTAGGACAATATAACAGTGGTTTAACTGTGAACCTTTCCAGGTTTGTTAATGGCTCTCAGAATAGACAAGGGCAGAGGCGACCTAGTCCAGTACATCCCTGACCAAGCTTCCCACCCACCAACACCATTGACAAGTGGTCATGCAATCTCTTCTTGGGGGGATGTTTCCCTTGCCAGGGGATGCTATTGGAGAACTCTCATTATTAGGGATTTTTCCTCATGTGGAGTCATAATCTTCCTCCCTTTAACATCTCTCTTCCTCTTCTATTTCTGCCTCCTGGGCTCTGGCCAAGCAGTCAGGAGAGCCCTGCAGAAGGCTCTCCTGCCCTGTTTGGTCTTCCCCAAGTCCCTTCAGCTCTCCTGGCTTTCCTTCTCTGACCAAGCTCCAACTTGTCAATGTCCTTCCTAAAATGTGGTGCCCAGACCTGAACACAATCCTCTGGATGTGGTCTGACCATATGTGATCACTTCGAGCAAATTCACATTTGGCCTTGGAACTGAGCTTGTCAAATGCCCCCTTCCTGGAGGCCCCTGCTTTTGATGGGATACAACTTCTCAGATCAAACACAGCATTAGAACATTCTCTGTTTACCTCCTCCAATGCTCCATTTACATTCTCCCAGGCAAGGCCTCTGGCTCCAGCATTTGGGGGACTACAAAGGCCTCTGTCCCAGCTCCAGGGGGCAGAGGCTGTCCCTGAGGGCAGAGGCTGGTGAGAGCTAAGGATGCTTCAGGGTCTAGACCCTTCCTCAGCAGGGCTGGACAGAATGGAGAGAAGACTGACCTTGAACAGAGAGAGGCTTGGCAAGGCATCCAATCATGGAATGGGCAACTCCTGGAGGTCATGAGCTCCCCATCACCCACTGGAGATCTTCAGGTAGAGGGGATTCTTGTACAGGGAAGAGTCGAACTAGCCCATGAGATCAGAGATTTTGAGCTGAAAGGGATCCCCAAAGCCAACTGGTCCAACCCACCATTTTGCTAATGAAGAAACAGGACTAGGAAGGTTTAAATGACTTGTCTAGGGTCACACAGATAACGAGTATCAGAGAAAGTATTCGGACCCCAGATCTTCTACCTCCAGAGGCAGGGTTCTTTCCACTGGACCAAACTGGGTGACCTTACAGGTCATGGCCACCCAGCTTGAGATCTAGAAGGGAACTTCGAATCCATCTGGTGAAACAGAAGGAAATGGAAGCCTGGAGAGGTTCAATAATAACTTCCCCGAAATCCCACAGGTGGTACGTGTCTAAGACATGTACTCATGCCTTTGAAGCTCTCCATGCCAGATCTAACATTCTTTTCATTCCTCCACAGTGGCCCTTTCCAGTTCTAAGAGTCTATGATCCCGTGGGAGGTCAGCTGGATAGGGGTGGGCTTGAAGCCTCCTTCCTACCTGGCTTCTTTCTCGATCCTCCTCATCCCTACTGGAGCTGGTACTCCCAACAACTTTGGGGGTCTGGTTGGGCATGGTGAGAAGGGTCTGCTCCCAGGGGAAATGGGAAGGACATGAGGAACACTGGCATATAGTCTTTGGAAGGCAAGGAGGACGGACACTGACTTGGGCCAAGGGTGTGATTTGGGGGTGAGGGGAGGGTAGTGAATCAATTGATTGAGGCTCCCTGAGAGAAAGGCAAGAGTCTGGCTCAAACCTCATCTGGGATGCTCAATACCTGTGTAACTCATTTAATCTCCCTTGGACCTCAGTACCCTGATCTGTAAAATGAAACAGATGGTTCCTAAGGTCCCTTCCAACTTTAGAGCTATGATCTCGGAAGCTTACTACCTGTGTGGACTAGAGTGAGTCACTAACCTTCTTGGTTTCTTCATCTGTAAAATGAGGCAGATGGACTTGGCCTCTGGGGTCCTTCCAGCTTTCGCTCTAGGACCCTAGGCTCAGGGGTTTGGAGGGAAGAGAACATATGTAATCTCCTTGTTGGGAAGCACCACCTGCTGGTCCCACCAGACAGGCTCAGTCCCAAAGCTCCCAAAGATCTGGTCTACCTCCTGTGACCTTGCTTTGGGAAAGCGGAGAAGAGGATGGAGGGACATGGAGGAGGAGAGAATGAGAGATGTCATTTGTGCAATCTGCATCCAATGTGTTTGCAATAACAGAGAAATGGGAAAAAATTTTAATTTAATTTTTACAGCGCCCGGGGGAGAGCCACCAAAGCACTGGGCTCACTGGTGTTCCAACAGTTGGGTCAGCTACAGCTGCAGCTGCTGGACTTTCTGGGGTCACTGTGGGGGAGTGGGCTGGAGTAAGCCCTGAGACCCCTCCACCCCCACCAGCCTGTCACTGTGCCAGATATGGCCACCACCTCTTGGGAGCCTTCTAGGGACATGTGCATCAAACTCTATCCAGGCAGCACACTGCAGGATGGGCGTGCTGACACATTAGTGGGGATTAGCACTCCTTGTCACTCTAGCAGAGGGTTCACCCCTGAGGGGATGCACCATAGGACCTCCAGATTGCTGGAGAAAGGGAAGGAAACCACCAAGTGTGCGATCGCTAGACCTAGGCGGACCCTACCTCAGGAATGGGGGCTCTGTTAAGGTACTCAGAAGAAGGCGGATGCTTAGGTGCCATTTTGCTCACTTCCCAGTCATCCCCAAGGTAAACCCTACTCAGGAGAACCTCGGGGTACCCTGCCTCACAGGCCTGGAGCTACTCAACCCAATGCCATCTACAGATGCAGGAGTGAGGGAACTTGGAGAGACAGTGGCCCGCATGGAGTGGAATGACCACAGACTCAGGAGTCACAGGACTGGCGTCCAGTCATTCTGACTTCCCCTAGCCTCAGTTTCCTCATGTAAAAAATGGAGCTAGAGCTGGACTCAATCCCCTATGAAGTCTCCTTTGCCTCCAAATATCTGGCTCGTACAGTAGAGTATAAGCCCCTTGAGTGCAGGGACTTGTTCATCGTCCCATGTTTGCATCCTCGGTGCCTGTTGATTGACCCATTTTCTCCAGCCTCTAAGATCCTTTCCAAACTTCAATCCCATGATTCCATAAAAGGCAGGGGAGGCATTGTGGTACAGTGGAGAGTAACCTGGGGAAGGTAACCTGGGTTCCAGTCTAGGCTCTGCCTGAATAATCATAATAATATGGGACAGCCAGGTAGCTCAGTGGATAGAGTGTCAGGCCTGAAGTCAGAAAGACTTGAGTTCAAATCTGACCTAAGACACAAGCTTTGCGACCCTGGCCAAATCACTTAACCCTATTTGCCTGAGTTTCCTTATCTGTCAAATGAGCTGGAGAAGGAAATGACAAATGCCTCTAGTATCTCTGCCCAGAGAACCCCAAATGGGGTCATGAAGGGTAGGGCATGACTGAACAACAGAAGCAACAGGTGCTATTATTATCCCTGAGGTTGTCAGAGGGTAAGTGACTTGCCCATGGTCACAGGGCCAGTGTGTCCGAGGCTAGATTTGAACACAGGTCTTTCTGACACCAGGGTCAGCACTCTTTCTGCCGCAACACTTGTAACTAGGACAACTTACTTCTCTCTGAGCCTCGGTTTCCTTCCAATTTTGATGTTCTATGTCTCAGAGAGAGGGGAAACTTGACTATGCTAAAGGTACCACTCACCAGTCCTCTAAAGGGTCACCTTTCTTGAATGAGGGAATAGAAGGGGGTAACCACTCATTTGGTGGGAACCCTGCTGTTCTAGTGGTCCTTTCTGTGTACTTTGGTGGCGGTGGGAATGTATGAACACAGATTTCTGTACCTGGAGATGGGAAGATTTGGGTTCAAATCTTCCCTCAGACACTTCCTATTTAAGTCACTTAATGCCTCTATGTATCAGGTTCATCATCTGTAAAATTGGGGGGGGGTAATAATAGCACTTCCCTCCCAGAGTTGTTGTGAGGATCAAATGAGAGAATGTTTGGAAAGTGGTCCACAAACCTTAAAACACTCTTTAAATATCAGCTGCTACCATGATTATTATTCCAAGGGCAGTGGAAATTTGACTATGAAGGGAAGATGAGAATGCCAACCTCCAAAGTTGGCGGAGTCATGGCTACTGAGATTAGAGAGAAATTTAGACAAGCTGGGGAGTCATACAGTAGGTGGGAACAGGATTTGGCTCTGATCATTTCCCAGCTAGGGGGGAGGAACTATTCTTTCTCACTCCTACATCCTCTGAGTGAAGGTTGGGGCAGATGGTGCCAAACATGCTACTGGGCATCATAGATCTGAGGTTGAAAGGGACCTCACAAAGCACAAAGCCCAATCTCCTCAAAGGCCTAGAAAAAATTAAATGATTTGTGACTGGTTGCATAGTAAATGGAAAAGACAGGATTTGAACCCATGATCTCTGGCTCCAAATCCAGCAATCATTGCACTGGATCATACTGCCTCCATCATCCTTGAAGACACAAAGCAAAGGACTGCCATTCACCCTGCCTTGTTCTCAGAGTGAATTTTCTTGTCTACTTCTTGGGCTGTGCCAGGGTCCTATGACCTCTGACTTCCAGGGTCCCAAGACTTCTGATGCCTGCATTTCTGAGAGCAAAGGGAAGGGTTCATAAGTTGTTGTCAGAGACACAGCTGTGACTAATTGGGTGACACAGATTCATCCCTCCCTCCAGCAATTTCTGTTCCCAAGATTTCAAGCAGCTCACAGCTTCACACACAAGGTTTCCTCAGGAACTCACACAAGCCAGATAAAAACAATAAAGACACACAGGAAAAGGCACTCAGCTTCCCCCAACTGCACTGGCCCCTTTACAGATGAGACTCATTTTAAGTGACTGGCTCATAATCATTCAGGTAGTGAGTAAAAGAACTGTGACTGAACTCTGTTCTCTCCTTACTGGTTCTGTCTCCTCCTTTCCAAAGCAGTCAGTTCTGCAATAGAAATAAAACAGGCCAGTACAGACAACCGCAGCCCTTTCTAGCTTTGTTCTGACTTCTGACTAATGTCACTAGTCCTTGTCTCACTGCCCCTACAGCTCAGGTGCCTGAACTTCCTCACAGTGATGATGATGAGAGTGGGGAGGGTGAACTGTTGTGGCTGGTGTTGATTGTGGAGGTGGAATGGGTGAGGGGCTCTTACACTTCCTCCCTTCCTTTTCCCCACCAATCCTACCACGTGTAAAACTTTGGTTCTCTAAGGATCATTGATACTCACAAGAGTCTCTCTCTCCTAAATGCTCTAGGTCACCCAAGAGCCCTCAATGTGGGCTCTCTACCCACCTAGTCTCCCCATTATTGTCCAGGGAAGTCTAGCCCCACCTTTTGGTGCACAAATAACTTTCACTACTGAGAAGAGGAAGATCCATGGATGTGCACAGGGTTAAGAGTTGCATCAGACCCATTCATAAGATCATAGCAACCAATTTCTTTTTCTTTTTCTTTTCTTTTCTTTTTTTTTTTTGCAGGACAATGAGGATTAAGCGACTTGCCCAGGGTCACACAGCTAGTAAGTGTCAAGTGTCTGAGGTCAGATTTGAACTCAGGTCCTCCTGAATCTGGGGCTGGTTCTTTATCCACTGCGCCACCTAGCTGTCCCCAACCAATTTCTTTAAGATGTTGCTAGCAGCAAGTGTTGGGGTAGATTCTTAGATCCTGGAGTAGATTGTGATGAAGGTCTGCTCTCCACCTTTCTCCCCATTCAAATTGATTCAATCAACAAACCTTTTCTGAGTACCTACTGTGAGCAATGCCTTCCTCTAGGACTCTGGGATAGAGATGTAAGACTCATTTCCTGCACTCAGGGAAATTCCAGTGAAGTAATTTTATCTCCAACATCAATTCTGTTTAATTCTAAAGGCTCTCTCTGCCTCCCCTTTTCCTTCTGGGAAATTGACTTGTCATGCTCTATCTAGCTGGTCCCCAGTCCATGAATCACATTTCATCCAGACATCTACTGAACACCTTTTCTGATGACATGAGTGTTCTCCTCCTCCCCACCCCATCTACTTTCCTTTTTCTACCTCTTGCTCTAGACCAGGGGCTGTTAGCTATTTTTGTGTACTGGACCCTTTTGGATATATGGTGAAGTCTATGGATCACTTTTCAGAGTAATGATTTTAAATATAATGAAATAAAAATCTATAAGATTGTTAAGGAAAACAGTTATATTGAAATACAATTCTCTCTCTTTCTTGATATCCATTTACCTATATCTATTTCTATCAGTTCTACCTATCTAAAAAAAGTAAATAACCTCATAATCCCCAGGTTAAGAAACTGTTTCAGACACAATAATCAAATCAACACAATTGTAACATCCCTTTTGGCAACTTCCTGACTCCCACTAGGAAGTTTGCAAGTTGAATCCATAGGAAAACGACTACACTGGACAACTTCATGAGTCATTACTCCTACAACTGCAGTTCATGAGCCCCCACCGGTGTGCTTTTAGGAATCAGATTCAATTAGCTCTTAGCAAAGGCTAAGGTGGCAGAGAAAGAAAAGTAGTTATAAATCATTCCTCCCATAAATCTGGGACACATTCTCCCAGAAATATGTACCGTGTCCATTGGAGAATGAGCCCAAACTTAGAAAAGAGTGATAGTGAGCCACATGTAATGAAGGCAACTTACAACTTCTGGTACCATGAGGCCTGGAAATCTTTTCTTTGTAGAGTTTTCATTCAGCTCCCTTAGAGTGCAGCAAGTCTGTTGGGTGGGTTGCTCAGGCCTAAAGGTACCTTTTCTCCTTTGAGAGTCCTTACACAGGGTTTCCTAGGATCTCTTCCTCTCTACAACCCAATTCTCTATTGCCAGAGTCATGATCCTTATAGCTACTTCCCCTACTCACTATCCCTCTCAGGCTCCAATTGCTGTATGTGTTACATTTTAAAAATATAAACCCCCAAGTGTTGTGACTGATTCTTTCATCTACTCAGTAGATACTTCCTATATCTCTGTAATTTGTCTTTTTTTTTTTAATGTATGAGGTATTTTATTTTTTCCATTACATGTAAAGATAGTTCTCAACTTCTGTTTATACATGCTTTACAATTTCAGATTTTTCTCCCTCCCACCCCTCCCTCCCCCCTCCCCTAGACAGCAGGTAATCTGATATAGGTTATATCTATATATCTCTATACATATACATATATATATATATACACACACACACATATATATACACATAATAACATTAATCCTATTTCTGCATTAATCCTGTTACAAGAGAAAGAATCAGAGCAGTGATGCTGTAATTTGTCTTTATTCAATGGTAAGGCCTTATCATCCTAAAATTGATTAAAGAATTTAATTTCACATTGTGGTTGGGTGTAGGATAACTCCTCGATACTCCTTCCTTTACCTTTTGTGATTATATTCTGCACTTTCTGTTACTACATCAACTGAAGGTATGGCTATGGGGGAGAGAGAATCCCACATCCTCTCCATTACACAACCATTACTTTGGCAAAGCATATTAATGACTGCTCAGTGGACTAAGTCGCCATCGTAGCCTTACCTCTGAGTCCAGAACTACCTTCTTCAGCCCCCACTTCCCTAAATTTCTCCCTCTCTTTGAGTGTGGGCTCCTTAGGGCATTCCAGGAAGAATTCTCCCAATTCCCAGTTCAGGATTCTCTATTTGACATTTCCCCTGGATGCCTGGACTTTTTTGTTTTGAAGAATTCCTTGTGGCCTACATTTCCACGTCAACAAGGGAAAAGGAGGGGTGGCATCCTTTGTGGATGGTGGTGATAAGGGGCCTGGCTGACCTTTGCAGAAATTGTTGAATCACTGTAATGTGGGATTTCTAGGTTCCCAAACCACTTAGCTCTTGAATCCTTAGGCCTGGGCCCCCACATTTGGAAGAAAATGGAGAAAGCCCATTGTAAAGTGCAAATTCCATGTAAATAAGAATTCAATGTGACTGAAGGACATTGGAAACTGTTCTTAGCAGAACAGTGGAGAGTCCAGTAGAAATACTCCAGAAAATTCCAAACCAAGACTAGCCTTGCCCAGTTCTCCCCTCTGGTCCTCCCTCAAGAGGCCGGATGTTTATGAGGTTGGCCTGGTTAGGAAGGACCCTCCAAGATTAAGAATTATATATTGTACCCCCACCCCTTCTAGGACTAGGTTACAGAAGGAAGCCAGAGAGTGACCTTCTGGGAGTATGGTGGGGTTGGAGGGGGTTTATGGGCGGGTTGATGAACTAAATTATCTACAGAAAAAGAATGAGCTCTAATACAGTGGCTGGTGGAAAGTGAATGGAGGCAAGCAGTCAGAAAACCTGGCTTCTACCCATCAATTCATCAATTTCCAGCTAACAGGGATCTCAGAGACTTTTTAAGTCCAATGCTTGCAGTTCACAGGAAGGCTCAAAGAAAGTTGTGACTCACCCAAGGTCACACAGCTAGTAGTAAGTTGTTGTTGTTGTTTGCTCTTTGTTCTTGAAGAGGACCATGACATTGGGATGATGCCATGACTTGCACTGAATTGGATGCAAGTGAGGAAGGACTGTGAAAGGTCACCAACCTCACTCTTTCCTCCAGAATCATCTGGGTCCAGTGGCAAGATATACATCAGGATGACTGCAGATGGCCCCAGATGTTTAAGGCAATTGGGGTTAAGTGACTTGCCCAGGGTCACACAGCTATTAAGTGTCTGAGGTCAGATTTGAACTCAGATCCTCCCAACTTCAGGGCCAGTGCTCTATCCACTGTGCCACCTACCTGCCCCCTATTAGTAAGTATCAGAGATGAGAGGCTTCAAATAAGGATGAATGAGGCAAAATGTAAGGAATCTCAGAGTTCACCTAATCTCATCCCCTTCATTTAACAGCTGAGGAACCTGAGCCCAAGAGAAATTACATGATCTGCCCAAGGTCACACAGAGATGGGATTTGAACTCAGGACCTCCGTCTGTGAATCCACTACTCTTCTCCATTGTACCAGGTTTTCTCTTGGCATCAGCTTGGATAAGTCATTTCTCTTGGAGGGTCTCCTCAGCTCCTTTCTGTATGAAATGAGAAGAGGGGTAGGTGGGACTGGATAACCTCCTATTATCTCTTGGTTACCCTTTCAGACTTGGGTTTTACATCTTCCCAGAAGAAACACAAATGATCGAGTGCCCTGTTCATGTGAGGGAAATGGGAGGAGCCTATTATGTGGGCAGGGTTGAGAGGGCAGCCAGGGTCCAGGGCAGTCCCCTTATGGATCAGCTCCTTTGGGAGCCCATAGCCAGGGCTCCCATCCTGGGCCCTTGGGCCCCCACCCTCAGTCACTAAGCTGGGAGCCAGGGCCTAGTTTTACAGAGCCCTCCCACCCCAGAGATAAAGTCTCCAAGGTCCTTTTCCAGCCACATGGGCATTTCACAGGGATGATCAAGAGAGCAGCCACGAGGCCTCCTGGCACCTTGGATGGAGCTGAGCAGACATTGGGGCCTTGTGGGGAGGCTGGCAGAAGGATGAGTCTGGAATCCGCCCTCCCCAGGTCTCCAAAGATGGCCCCCTGGCCAAGTCCTGAGCCTGTCCCCAGATCACCCTCTTCCTAGTCCTCTCCGTGGGGTTCAGCCCAGTCAACCATCCCCTCCACCCTCAGTCCCCTGACTCCTTCCCCTAAAAAATCCATTCTCCAAGCCCAGATGTCTTCCTGGGCTGCAGACTCTTCAAAGAATTCACCAGCATCTCTCAGAGAGACACCCTCTTCTTTCTTCCCTGTGACAGCTGCACTTGTGGTTTGTCCCTGGACTGGGAAGCAAGAGCAGGCCAACGGGGCCCAGGGGAGAAAGGTAGCAGTCAGTAAGTGTAAACAAGAGGTATGAGCAGGTACCAAACAGCTGGAAGACAAACCTGAGATCAGAGATCAGCAGGTCAGGGACAGGATTCAAGTAGATAAGCCAAGGCCAGTGCTCAGAGATCTAGACCAAGAGCTCTAGAGATGAGAGCCCAGACTCTGGAGTCAGAAGACCGGGGTTCAAAACTTGCCTCTTATGCTCAACACCTGGTGATGTTAGGCAACAATCACAGAGAGCCAGCACTTATACATACCGCTTTGAGGTTTGTCAAATGCTTTTCATGTGATCTCACTTAATCCTTGCAATAGCCCTGAGAGTGAGGTTCTATTTTCCCCACTTTATAGCAGAGGCTCAGAGAGGTTAAGTGACTTGCCCAGGGTCACACAGCTTGCCAGTTCTGAGGCAGGTCTTCCTGATTGAAAGTCCAGCACTCCATCTATTATATCTCCTGACCTCCCTGGGCCTCAGTTTCCCCTTCTGTAAAGTGAGGGATTTGGACTAGATGGCTTCTGAGGCTCCTAAGAGGTCCCATAATCCATGCCATAGCTACCATCCTTTAGGAAAGGGAGATGGAAGGTAAGATCAGCTGGTGTGACTGAGAGAAGCCATGAACGCTGGCTGCTCTCATTCTCGCTCCTCCGATTCTGGTGCTCTCCGGGTGCAACCTGATCCATCAGCCAGCATGTATTAGGTAGCTCCTGTGTGGCAGACTGTCCTAGGCCCTGGGGCTACAGTGACCAAAGAGACAACACGCACATTAAAGTATGAACAGAACAAACACACGTGGCCTCTCACGGGGGGGCCCAGATGTACTAGTTCTTCCAGACTCAGCCTGACTCTCTCCCCTGCCCTCAGAATCATTGACTTAAAGCTTGAAGGGGCCTTAAGCACTCATTTAGTCCAAGACTTCATTTTTTTTTTTTTAGTGAGGCAATTGGGGTAAAGTGACTTGCCCAGGGTCACACAGCTAGTAAGTGTAAAGTGTCTGAGGCCGGATTTGAACTCAGGTCCTCCCGACTCCAGGGCCGGTGCTCTATCTGCTGTGCCACCTAGCTGCCCCAAGGCTTCATTTTTAAAGGGAAGGACTTGCCCAAGGTTACCCAAGTAACAAGGGTGGAATTTGAACCCAGGTGCTCTGATTCCAGTTACAGTTCTCTTTCCACTATAGTACATCACTTCCCTGAAACATGGGTTTGTCCCTTTGGAAATGGGAATGGGATGTACTGAGCTATCCATATTCTCCCTTACCTGCACCTCAATCTGTGCTAAGAGGGTCAGTCTGTGACTAGGGTTAGAAGTCAGTCTGTGGCCAGGCCTGGGATATAGTCTATTACTAAAAGTTAGCAACTTACTAGAAATTCTGACTAAAGGTTAGATTGTGGCTGGGGTTAATGGAGTCAGTTTGTGATTGGGATTAGCTCAGCCGGGTAAATTTGGGGCATCTGTTTGGAGAACAGAGTTTTTCTTTTCCATCCAAAGCCAATAGTTCTGACTAGAGATGTCCCTGCGACCTTGAACTCATTATCTCCAGACTGTGAGCTTTTGATCTACTTAGGTGCCTGGTCATAAGTACCACAAGAGTGACAGTTTACTCAGCCTCAGTGAGCCAGAGCACCCGTGCTGGGGGATGCAAAGGGTGCCCCTAAGCCTAAAGACGTTGTCCCTGGGTGCTCGGGTCCTGGCCCAACTCTTCAGAGCTACACATGGACAGGATGGAAGATTCTTTGCTGGTTTGACGGCTGCTGGCAGAGCCCCTGCCGACATTCCTCGTGACTGATTGTGCGCGGCCGACAGGCCTCCAGAGCCAGGGCCTGTGGACAGGTTTTTCGTGTTAGGGATTTGGAAGCATCTCTGGGTAGGGACTACAGAAGTGGTTGCAGTTCAGAGCCCTTGGCTATGCGTGAGCTCATCTTACCCTTGGCAGCCCTCCGACCTCTAAGCAGGTTGGAAAATTTCACACTGATTGTTGAACTGCCGGGCCCAGTCTGTCCCATCCGTGTTGCTAACATTCTGTCTATTAAGGGGTGGGGAGGTGGGGGCTCTCCCCAGCATCCCTCTCCCCATCCCGCTGCAGGGCTGGGATCTTCTCCAGACGCAAACCACCCATCAGAGCCTCTGCCGACAGATTCCTTTCAGATCAAGTTTGACGGGATGTCAATCAAAAGGGTCCTGTATCCAACACCTGCTACGCTCCTCTGGTGTCCCACCAGGCCAATAATGCCTTCACCATCTTCTCCCTGTACACACTGGGACACACCTACCCTTTTTTCCTCCTTCCCTGCCTTTGCTCATGTCATTCACCTCTCCTAGGAGCACCTGTCCTGCACTTCTGAATCCTCTCAAACATCCTTCGGTTTAACAATGCAATCTGATAAGCATTTCCTAACGCTTTAGGCTAGTCACTGGGCTAGGGATACAGAGATGCCAGCTCATATTCCTCCCCTCTGCAATCTTCCCTGGCCAGGCCAGCCTGTGTTCTCTCCCTGCTTTTATGCCTGAGCATTTACTGGCTGGACTGGGCCACACAATAGAGAACTTCCTTCTTTGGGGCCTAGTATAGTTCTTTTATTGTTTATTCCTTGTCCCTTCCCTCCCTTCCTTTCCCTTCCTCTCATTAGGCACGGAGGTCCTTTCAAGCAGGGTCAGTATCTTTTCCTAGATTCATTTCGTGGATTGCTCGAACCAGAAGAGATTCTTTTAGTTCTTTCTGACTCTTTGTGACCCCATTTGGAGCTTTCTTGGCAAAGATCCTGAAAAGGTTTCCCATTTCCTTCTCCAGCTCACTTTACAGATGAGGAAACTGAGGCAAACAGGGTGAAGTGACTTGCCCACAGTCACACAGCTAGTAAGTGTCTGAGGCTAGCGGGGGGGGGGGCAGCTAGGTGGCACAGTGGATAAAGCACCAGCCCTGGATTCAGGAGGACCTGCGTTCAAATCTGGCCTCAGACACTTGACACTTGACACTTACTAGCTGTGTGACCCTGGGCAAGTCACTTAACCCTCATTGCCCTGACACCCCCCCCCCAAAAAAAGTGTTTGAGGCTGGATTTGAACTCAGAAAGATGAGTATTCCCGACTTCAGGCCAAGCAGTCTATGCACTATGGCGCCACCTAACTGCATCAGCTGTTTGAAGTCCACTTGACCCAAACCATAGGAAACTGAAATCTGGTACAACCCTCTTATTTTACAGAGAAGGAAACTGGGGCTCATTGAAGCCCCAAGGTTATAAATCTAGTAAGGGCCTGAGCTGAGATTTGAACCCAGGTCCTATGAATGCCCAATCTAGTGGTCACTGGACTGCCTCCATCAGAGTTAATGAGTACTAGAGCTATGGAAAGAGGACTGGATTTAAAGTCAAAAGACCCAAGTTTTGAATTCCAGCTCCAACACTTAATACTATCAATGTAACTTTTGGCAAATTGCCTAACTTGCATCTGCAAAAGGAGGGGATTGGATTAGGTGATCTCCAAAGTCCCAGACCTAGGATGTTCTGAGCCCATGCTCTTCCCTCTGTCCCATACTTGTTCTTCAATTTTCCCCATAGTGTAGTTTGGCACCGCCTGGCCATGTACAAAGTGCCCCAAACTGTCTTAGTGACTATTCATCCATCACTCCTCCACTGGCCCTGCTTTTTGTTCCTAGTATATAGAATCCCATATCCCGCCTCCATGCCTTTGTCTGGGTGACTTCCCATGCCTAGAATGCCCTGCTTCCTCACCTCCACTCACAGAGCTCCTTGCTTCTTTCCACGTTCAGCTCTGGAGTTGCCTCCTTGCTGCCTTTATTGATCCCCCTCCCCCAATTATTCTCCCTCCTGCCCACTAGCAATTATAGAGACCATGTATAGAGAAAGCAGTTATTCTCTCTGTGGTTCAGCTTCTTTGTCCATTTACCTCGTGTCCAGCTTTCCCCTATCCTAGAAGACGAGAGGCTGTTCGTTTTTTGTCCTTATATCCCATGGTACCTTAGAAACAGCATGACATAATTGCACATGCACATATAACCTATATCTGATTGATTACTGCCTCAGGGAGAGGGGAGGGGAGACGTAGAATTTGGGACTCAAAACTTTAAATAAAAATGTTTATTATTGATTAAAAACAAACATTAGAAAAAGAAACAGCATGGCAAATCATTGAGTCTCTCAATGTTCTGGGTTACTCTCTAAGACTATAACTTGCAGAGAAGCTTACCTGCATTCCCCAATTGAAAAATTGTCAAATGATATGAGCAGGCAGTTTTCAGGGTTATATTGGAGTATTGCCTGCTTCCCAGCAGATCATCTTATACTATTGCTGTTATTTTGTATACAGTACATTTCACTCTGCTTCAGTTCATGTAGGTCTTTCCAGGTTTTTCTGATAGTATCCTGTTCATCATAACCTGTATATAGTACCTTAAACTTGACAAAGAATTTTCTTCATAATAGCCTAGCAAAGTAGGTACCATATGTCTTGCCATTATAATCAATCATCATAACTATTTCCCTCCATCCTATTCCCTTCCCATGATATTTACTCTGTTTTCTATCTTCTTTTAACCTATTCCTCATCAAAAGTGTTTTACTTCTGACTGCCCCTTCCCCTGCTCTGCACAACCCTTCCCTCCTTATCCTCTTCCCCTCCTACTTTCCTGTAGGGTTAAATAGATTACTCCTCCCAATTGGGTGTTAATTTTATTCCCTCCTTGAGCCCACTCTGATGAGATTAAGGTCTTTGAGCTAATTCTGTGTTCTAAATTTTTCTTCCTCCCTCCCTCCTCAGCCCTCCCTATGAAATCAATCAATTCAATATGTCATACTTGTACAGTAATGCAGAACATCCTCACTTTCCTTGAAAGTGTTTTGCTTTTTACTTCTTTCTCCCCCAATCTGTCCTTCCCTCCTTCCCCTCTTCTCCCCACCCCCATATCTCCCTCCCCTCTCTCAGGGCAAAAATATATTACAATACCTACTTGAGTATGTAAGTTAGTCCCTCTTTGAGCCAATTCTGATGATATTAAGGTTCACTCATTCCCCCACTCCTTCCCCCTCTTCCCCTTCCCTTCATAAGCTTTTTTCTTGTTTCCTTCATGTGAACTACCTCTCCCCAGACCATCTCTCCTCTTCCCCCTTCCCCAGTCTATTCCTCCTACATCTCAACCCTATTTTAAGGATGTCATCATGGGTTAGTTAGGTGGCACGGTGGACAAAGCACCAGCCCTGGACCCAGGAGGCCCTAAGCCCAAATCTGGCCCCAGACATAAGACACCCCACCCTGTCTGCCCTACAAAAAACAAAACATAAATGCTTTACAGATATCATCCCTTCATAGTCAGTTCAGACCTGTGTCCTCTCTTAATTCCTTACTGAGAAAGTTCTTATGAGTTAGAAGTATTATCTTCCCATGTAGGAATATAAACAATTTGATCTTTTAATATCTCTCATGAAGTCTTTTTTCTGTTTACCTTTTCATGCTTCTCCAGGGTCTTGTATTTGAAAGTCAAATTTTCTATTCAGTTCAGGTCCTTTCATCACAAATGCCTGAAAGTCCTCTTTTTCATTGAAGTCCAACTTTTTTCCTCTGAAATATTATACTCAGTTTTGCTGGGTACATGATTCTTGGCTGTAGTCCCAGTTCCTTTGCCCTCTGGAATATCATATTCCATGCCCTCCAGTACTTTAATGTAGATGCTGCTAGATCTTGTTTTAACCTTATTAGAGCTCCACAGTATTTGAATTCCTTTTTTCTAGCTGCTTGCAATATTTTCTCCTTGACCTGGGAGCTCTGGAATTTGGCTATAATATTCCTGGAGGTTTTCCTTTTGGGATCTCTTTCAGGGGGTGATTGGTGGATTCTTTCAATTTCTATTTTGCCTTCCGCTTCTAGAATATCAGGGCAATTTTCCCTGACAGTCTCTTGGAGGATGGTTTCTAAGCTTTTATTTTGGTCGTGGTTTTCAGGTAGCCCAATGATTTTCAAATTATCTCTCCTGGATCTGTTTTCCAGGTCACCTGTTTTTCCAAGGAGATATTTCATATCGCCCTCTATTTTTTTATTCAGTTGGATTTGCTTCACTATGTCTTGGTTTCGCATAAAGTCAATAGCTTCCATTGTTCAGTCCTAATTCTTAGGCAATTATTTTCTTGAGAGAGCTTTTCTATTTCTTTTCCCATTTGGCTTTTCAAACTGTTAACTTTTTTCTCATGACTTTTCTGCATTGTTCTTATTTCTCTTTCCATTCTTTCCTCCATCTCTCTAAATCTTCCTTCTATCTCTCCTACTTTCCCTTCAAAGTCCCTTTTGAGTGCTTCCATGGCCTGAGACCAATTCATATTTTTCTTGGAAGCTTCGAATGTTGGAGCTTTTACTTTATTATCTTCTTCTGAGGGTGTATTGTGGTCTACTTTTCTCTGAAAGAAGTTTTCAATGGTCTGATGCTTTCTCTGCCTACTCATCTTGGCCACCTATTTCTTGGCTTTTAACTCCTTCTTAAAGTGTAGCACTGTGGCAGCTAGATGGCACAGTGGTTAAAGTGCTGGCCCTGGATTCAGGAGTACCTGAGTTCAAATCCGGCCTCAGACACTTGAAACTTACTAGCTGTGTGACCCTGGGCAAGTCACTTAACCCCCATTGCCTCACCAAAAAATAAATAAATAAAAATAAAGTGTAGCACTGCTTTCAGGACACACTGTTCAATCTACAGTGTGGCCCAGGGAGTTATTGAGCTTCTTCTCAGCCTGCCTGGCCTGTGAGTAACCATGGCCGCTTTCTCTTTGACCCAGAAACAGAAGTCTGATTGGACTCTGATTCTCTATGGTCAGAAGCTTGGCGTGCCTATGCCCCTCCCCCACTGGGCCACCACCACTCGATTCAGCCTAGTGGTTCAGAACCAGGACGCTTCACCCCAACTCCAGCAGAGACTGCAGCTACTTCACTCAGGTCTACCACCAAACCCCCTCACCAGTCTGAGATCAGAGCCTCAGAAGCTGCTGGCGCTGAAGATTCTGAGGCACTCTGGAAGCACTGGCTGTTCCTGGCTGGGTCTGGACTGCACACTGAGCTGTTCAGCCTGATCAGTAGGTGATCGCAATTGTCCTCTTTTGCTGAAAAATGGTCTCACTCTTATGTGCATCGGGCTGCTCTGTTTTGTTTTTGTTTTTTACTGCATTATTTGGGAGTGAGTGGATGGGTTTATCTGGAGCTTGTGGGAGTCACAGCCTCT
Organism: Dromiciops gliroides; assembly: GCF_019393635.1. Classification (NCBI taxonomy): domain Eukaryota; kingdom Metazoa; phylum Chordata; class Mammalia; order Microbiotheria; family Microbiotheriidae; genus Dromiciops; species Dromiciops gliroides. The sequence goes on along the minus strand of NC_057864.1, from coordinate 475,969,187 downwards.
CCTCTGCTATCTTGACTCCGCCCCCAAGCAGGCAGTTTTCAGATGAAGAAATTAAAGCTAACTGTAGTCATATAAAAATGCTCTAAATCACTATTGATTGGAGAAATGTAAATTAAAACAAATCTGAGATACTACCTCATACCTATCAGATTAGTTAATATGACAAAAAAGGAAAATGATAAATGTTGGAAGAGATGTGGGAAAATTGGAACACTAATACACTGTTGATGGAGTTGTAAACTGATCTACACATTCTGGAAAGTAATTTGGAACCATGCCCAAAAGGCTATAAAACTGCATACCCTTTGACCCAGAAATACCACTACTAGTTCTATATCCCGAAGAGATCATAAAAAAGGGAAAATGATCCACATGTAGAAAAATATTTATAGTTGCTCTTTTTGTGGTGGCAAGGAATTAGAAATTGAGGGGATGCCCATCAATTGGGGAATGGCTAAACAAGCTGTGGTATATGAATATAATGGAATACTATTGTGCTATGAGAAACGATAAGCAGATGGATTTCAGAAAAACCTGGAAAGTCTTACATGAATTGATGTTAAGTGAAATAAGCAGAACCAAGAGAACATTGTACATAGTATCAACAACATTGTGTGATGATCAGCTATGATAAACTTAGCTCTTCTCATCAATACAATGATCCAAGACAGTGCCAAAAGACTCATGATGGAAAATGTTCTCCACAAACAGAAAAAGAAGTATGGAATCTGAATGCAGATTGAAGCAGACTATTTTCACTTTTGTTGTTGCTTTTTTGGTTGTTGTTGAATGTTCTTTCTTGTGGGGTTTTTTTCCCTTTGTTCTGACTCTTCTCTTACAACATGACTAATGTGGAAATATGTTTAACATGATTGTAACATGTAACCTATATCAATTGCTTGCTGGCCTCAGGAGAGGGGAGGAAAGGGAGGGTGGGAGAAAAATTTGGAATTCAAAATCTTTCACAAATGAATGTGGAAAACTATCTTTACATGTAATTGGAAGAAAAAAAAAGGGTCTGAAAAAAAAAAGAAAAAGAAGCTGACCCGCATCAGTAGAGGACATTCCCTCATGAAGGAGTCCCCTAGACTAAAGAAATCACAGGACCAGTATCTTGTGACAGAGGAGGCTATAAGTAAGAATAGCTAGCTATTTTTCCTAGAAAACTTTTTATGGTTTACAAAGGACTTTATATATGTTATCTCAACTGACCATTTTACAGATGAGGAAACTGAGGCAGGCAGCAGTTGGACCTACCCAGGTTCTCACAACTCAGTCTGGATCTTCTGAACACTGAACACTCTTTTCATTAAGTTACTTGGCTGCCTAAAATGTTTTGCTGAATTGACTGCCCACCTGCCATGCCTGTGACAGTGCAGAAGGAGATGTGGTCCCTGTCCTCAGTCTAGCCAAGGAGCCAAGACTCTGCTCTTGTACAATGAAAGCACCCACAACCACTTGTAGTTAAACTGCTGGGTTGTCAGGCAGATACTCCAAACTCTACTTGGAGTTTAGAAAGGGAGATAAGCACATGGGTTGTTGTAATAATCAGGGCAAGCTTCCTGGAAGAGGTGGTCCTTGGACTAGAGGCCTGGCATGTCTGTTTCCCTAGCCCCAGACACCCTACAGAGAGCTCGTGCAATAGCTTCCTGCAGATGTTCGAGCTAGAAGGAAGAGTCCTCACTTACTTGGGGAGAAGGGCCTCATTTACCCACTGTCCCGGTCCCCCCAGAACAAGTCAGTCCCCCCTGCCTCATCTCATCAGGCCTTAAAGGAAGAGGGGGGCTGGAGGAAGTGCAGCCCTGGGGCCCCAGAGAAAAGCCTAGAATGGACTCCTGTGTGCAGAAATGGGTCAGGCCAAGCCAGCTTTCTGTCCACTCTGACATACTGAACCATTTAGAATGAATTTCACGCTTAGTCCCCTAATTGAGAACATCTTCATGTTCCTTTGGAAAAACAGAGGTCTTGCTTCAGCCCTCCTGAAATCAATTGGAAACAAACGCTCCCTTCCCCCCAGGGCCCTTCAAGGAGAAAACAAGACAAAAGAAAAGCCAGGTCAAGGCTGCCGGGCAGCACCCCCCACACACACACACACACATACACACACCCCTCCTGGGGGAGCTCCCCCAGGTGCCCAGGTGAGGACACCTCCTCTCTGGCCTTCAGTGGGCAGCAGCACCAAGCTTCCCTCCAGCGTCTGGGCGGCCTGAGACAAAATGAGCCCAGTACCGAAGAACCACTGTCTATGGTCCCCTGGGCTTTCCTCCTGTCATTTTCTTTGGAGGGAACCAAAAGAGCGGGCTCGAAGAGTTGGGTTAACTTGGTATAACCGGACCCTTAGGTTAATTAACTGAATGCTTGCCTTTCTCCAATGGGTGTGGCCAAAGGCTAAACTCCTTGGTTTGCTATTCAAGGCCCCGTGTAATCTAGCCTAGACCTAGCACAGGATCAAAGGTCCACAAAACTATCCCTCGAGAACAGGAAGGCATCTCAGAGGCTACATGGTCCCCCCCACACACACCTCCCTAGCCCCCCTATCCTCACCCTAACCCCCCATTTCCCCCCCAACCCTTCCATTCCCCACACACACAACCCTTAGGTCTAGGGTCACATAGGTACCCATTCCAACCTCACCTCCTCCCACCTTTCTTTTATAAGAACTCTGTGATCAGGGACCTCCCTACATGTTCCTCAACTAGAAATCCTTCTGTTCTCATGTCATACCCTTCCCCAGATTCCTTGTATGCTTATACCCTAAGGCATAGGACACACGGCTGTCCATGGAAGGGACTCCAGAGGTCTGGTCTAATCCTTTTTTTTTTTTTGGTTGAGGCAATTGGGGTTAAGTGACTTGCCCAGGGTCACACAGCTAGTAAGTGTCAAGTGTCTGAGGCCAGATTTGAACTCAGGTACTCCTGAATCCAGGACCAGTGCTCTATTCACTACGCCACCTAGCTGCCCCCCCACCCCTCCTTTTGTTTTATAGAAAACTTTTCCCCCCGGAGGCTATGTGACTTGTGTGTCCAGGCCTTCCTTCCCTACTCCAGCCCAGAGCCATGCCTCACATCTCTGGCTTCTTGAAACGTAGAGAGAAAGAAAGAAACTTAGCAAGAAGCCATCCGACCCCCTAAACTTACCAATTAGGAAACCGAGGCACAGAGGAAATGAACTGACTTACTCAGGGTAACAAAACTATCCAGCATCTGTGGCAGAATTTGAACCCAGATCCTAATCCTAACCCTAACCCTGACTCCGGAGTCTGTGCTTTCCCCCACCCTGGAAAGGTAGGAAGGGCTTTGAAAGCCAAAGGATTTTATATTTTATTCTGGAGGTGATAGGGAGCCACTGGAGTTTCTTGAGTGAGGAAGTGGTATAGCTGGAGCTGCACCTTGGCAGCTGAGTGGACCAGAGCATAGGGAATAGAGGAAGCTTCAGAAAAAGAGGGAGCCCCATGGGTGTCCTCAGCAGAACAACAGCTGAGATGCCCTTCAGGGCTATCAGCCGAGGAGCCTGGAGCCATCCGTGAGCCTAATGATTTCTGGCCCTGCTCTTGTCTGCAAACAGCCAGAAAACCTCTTGAAGACGTTCCCTGGGACTGTGGCTGCCAGACATCCCGGATCAGGAAGGGGGACGGTGGAGACGGATCCCAGGGACAGCACAGGACACATCTGAACCTTGGAAAACATGAAATTGGGTCTTACAAAACAAAGTGAGAGACAGTCAAAATATAAACAATCCCCCTTGTAAACAATGTGCAGCCATTTGATTGTGAAATGGAGCACCATGACATGGAAAGGGATCCAATTCTGAAACTTTTTTTTAATGAAATAAAACAGTTTGGACAGGATGAGGCTGTGACAAGGCTAGTGGACTTGGGAACCAGGAAACCAGAGACCTCATCCTGCCTGGTGTCACTGGATTCACAGGGTCTAGAAGGGACCTCGGGAATCGGGTTTTCTGACCCTTCTTCGTTTTCCCAAAAAGGAAACTGAGTCCCGTGGAGCAAAAGTTACCCCCAAGGCCCCTCCATTAGTTAGGAGTAGAGTCAAGATGGAAAGCCGGGTCTTCTGACTGAGACTAAGGCTCCACAACCCTGCATGGCTAACTAGCTGTATACCCAGGGGCAATCACGCTCACCCTCAGTTTCCTCATCTGCAAAATGGGGGTGATAATAATAATAATAATTGATCATAATAATAACTCTGCCTTTTTCATAGGGGGTGTTACAAGACTCATATGAGATGATGGATGTGAAAGTGCTTTGCAAAGTTTAGGGAGGAAATGGAAAAACAAAATTAAATGTCTATTCGAAATGTGGGCTGGACAGTGGAGTCAGGGCCACAAAATGTTCCTTGTAGATCGACATTCTATGACTTACAAATGTCACATGCAGTTGTTTTCACACTGTCTTCCCCTCAACCACCACTGGGGGTGTGCTGGTAAATGTTTAACAACTGGCTCTCTGGGTGGGGGTGGGAGGAGAAATGTACCCATGACACACTTTTAAACTGAGTCTTTGTGATCAACATTTTCTCTTCATTTTTTTAAGTGAAGACAATCAACAAAACAATAAATCAAGTCCTTATTTATGTTTGCTAGTATTTAACAATCGGCCCAGAGTCATTCCGACTGGCTCTGGCTCAGCCTGCTCCATCTTTGTTGTTGTTCAGTCATTTTAGTCATGTCCGACTCTCCATGACCCCATTGGGGGCTTTCTTGGCAGAGATACTGGAGTGTTTTTGTCCTTTCCTTCCCTAGTACATCTTACAGATGAGGAAACTGGGGCAAACATGGTTAAGTGACTTGCCCAGGGTCACACAGCTAGTAAGTGTCTATGGCCATATTGTAACTCAGGAACATGAGTCTTCCTGATTCCAAGCTCTATTCCCTGTGCCACTTAGCTGCCCACCTGGTACATTTTGTTATTGTTAAGTTGTTTTTCAGTCATAGCCCAACTCTTTGCAATCACATTTGGGGCTTTCTCGTTAGAGATACTGGAGTGGTTTGCCATTTCCTTCTCCAGCTCCTCTGACAGATGAGAAAACTGAGGCCAACAGGGTGAAGTGACTTGCCCAGGGTCACACGGTTAGTAAGTATCTAAGGCCAAATTTGAACTCAGGTCTTCTTAACTCCAGAGTTGGTGCTCTGTCCACTGTGCCACCTAGCTTCCTGTCTTTAGGCTGGCACTATTCTAAACTCCTTTCAACCAGTCACCTAAAGTGTGGTAGCACTAAGTATGAGGAGGGTGGCCCTGGGTGACTCGAGATGGGACTCTGTCCTCTGGCTCTTGGCTGAGGGTGAACCAAGAGAGCCAGCCATGGCATACACTCCCAGACCTTCACACCTTGATCCCCACCCTCATCAAAGTGCATCATTCGTGAAAGGGGCCCTGGGCTCTGGGGATCATTCTTCTTAGAACTGACTTCCCGGGGGCAGCTAGGTGGCGCAGTGGATAAAGCACTGGCCTTGGATTCAGGAGGACCTGAGTTCAAATCTGGCCTCGGACACTTGACACTTGCTAGCTGTGTGACCCTGGGCAAGTCCCTTGACCCTCATTGCCCTACCAAAAAAAAAAAAAAAAGAACTGACTTCCCTTTGAGGGCAGGTCCTTGAGAAGAAGGGCTGAGCAGCCAAGACAGAAGGCACTGGAGGCAGCACAAACCAGTTTCAAGAACTGTGAAATTTTCAGTGTGAATATTTACACCTTGGCTTATTATTTTGTTGATTGTCTAAACTTAAGAAAATGATGAAGAAAATGTTGATAAAGCAGGTTGAACTTAAACATGTGTGTTGGGAACATTTTCCCCCTCGAAAGCCGGTAATTAAACATTGAGCAGCACACCCCTGGACATCATCTTTGTCTCTCCCTATGTCCAGGCTTGTGGACGAATAGGTGGTGGAAGTTTGGCAATAATCACCTTCTTTGTTGTTTTGTTTAACAGCATAGACAGTACAGCAAACAGAAAGAGAAACAACTGACTTGTAGTTATAGTCTCCAGTGCTGGCTCTGACACTGGGAGTATCTCCTCTTCTTGGGCCTCAGTTTTCCCTTCTGTGAAATGAGGCACTTGGGCTACAAAACTTCCATGATTTACAAATATCACTTACAAGCAGCTATTTGCACCCTTCACTCACCAGTGTTTGGTTTTAGAATGAGAGGATCTGAGTTCAAGTCACACCTGTGGTGCTTTACCACCTGTGAGATGTTGGTCAAATTACTTAACTCCTCTGGGACTCAGTTTTTCCATCTGTAAAGTAAAAGAGGTGGACTGAATGGTTTTTGAGATTTCTTCCATCTGATCTCCCTCCAAAGCATGCTTCAGCTTCTGCTTGGCACCTTAGCTGTTCTAGGATGATTGTACCATTCCTACACAGAATGAAGGAGAAAGAGACAGACAGAAACAAAAACAAAAATAGAGAGACAGAGGCAGCAAGTAAGAGAAAGATACAGAGACAGAAACAAAAAGACAGAGATGGACACAGAGAGAGACAGAGAGAGAAGGGACGGAAAAAGACAGACAGAGACAGAGTGAGGAGACAGAGAAAATGAGACAGAAGAGAGAGAAAGAGAGAGAAGAAGGGAGACAGAGAGTGATAAAGACAAGAGACTGTGATGGAGAAGCAGAAGAGGGGAGTAGAGACACCACTATTATGATGGAGAAGCAGAAGGAAGAGAGGAGAGATAGACAGACGGAGACAGAGACAGAGGAACAGAGGCAGAGACAGAGACAGAAAGAGAGAGAGAAGGAGGGAGGGAGGAAGGGAGGGAGAAGGAAAGGGAGAAGGAGAAGGAGAAAAGGATGTGTGTGTACGTGAAAGTAATTGCCTGATGTGGAATTAACTGAGCTGTGAGCAATGAAAGAGAGGGTCAAAGGAGTGAGAACAGCATGTGTGTAATCCCTCTGAGGAGGAAGAAAGGAGGCTGTGGGGAATTGCCAATAAGTTAGACAGCTCCTTTTGCTCTTTCCCACCACCGCCTTTCTTCCCCCTCTGAGAGATCACATACATGCTGTTCTCACTCCTGTGACTGTCTTTCACTGCTCACAACTCAGTTAATTCCACATCAGGAAATTACTCACACGGATACACACATCCTCTTTAACTCCCTTTCCCCTTCTGGTCTCTCTTCCAACATTTGTCATCTTACCTCAGGAAAATCTTTCTTTTTTTTTTCCTTTTCCCTTTGCTTCCCTTTCTCCTTTATTGCATTTTTGAGCCAAGAAAAGACTGAATCACAACTGACAAATGTGAGTGGTGTGCTAGTAATGCACCTATGTCCAGGAAAAGAAAAGCCAGACACTTTGAAGCGAAATTAGACACAATCAAGAGCCAGCATCATAAGCCTCTAAAAACCCTTGAAAGTATCCAGAGTCCCCTTCGGACTCTCCACAGAGGTCTCCATTTACCTTCTTACATTCTTCTAATCAAACCTGTTGTCCGCCTTCCCCATGGGTACAAAAAAAATTGAATTGAGTACTATTTATTTTAAACTTTTCTTTATTTTTTTCCTTTATTATTGACAATAATAATAGCTCATATTTCTATAGCACTTCAATGTTTGCAAAGTTCTATTGTTCTGACAATTTTGTGAGGTGGGAAGTGTGTGTTATTGTCTCCAATTTACAGATGAGGAAAATGATGTTCTGCAAGATAATACTTAGTCACACAGATGTCACATAGGTGTACATCTTAGATACCATGTGGATCGATCTTGGATGAATCGGGCATGCAACTAAACCCCATCACTGAAGTATAAACACAAAATAGCTACACAAATAACACTGTGGTGAGGAAGGTGAAGAAGCTAGGGGATGGGATCAAGAAAGCTCTCATGTGGTACAGCTAGATGGCACAGTGGATAGAGCACTGGCCCTGGAGTCAGGAGGACCTGAGTTCAAATCTGACCTCAGACACTTGACACTTACTAGCTGTGTGACCCTGGGCAAGTCACTTAACCCCAATTGTCTCAGAAAGAAAGAAAGAAAGAAAGAAAGAAAGAAAGAAAGAAAGAAAGAAAGAAAGAAAGAAAGAAAGAAAGAAAGAAAGAAAGAAAGAAAGAAAGAAAGAAGGAAGGAAGGTCTCATGTACATGTCCCTTGAAATGAACTTTAGAAGAATTCAGGGATTCCAACAGGAGGAACAGAGGAGAAGAGAGAGGGCTTTCCAGGGATGAGGAGGACAAAGGGATGCATAGAGGCATGGAGATAGTTGCTGACTAGACTGTCATGTGGGAGAAACAGCTGGAAGGTCGGTGTGCTTGGGCTTGAGAATGAGTAAAGAGGAATAGTGTATTGGTTACAAAGGGAGGTTAGAGCTAGATTGTGAAGGCAATAAGCTTTTCAAATTTATTATTACATGGCAAGCATTGGGTTAAGTGCTGTCTTTACAGAGGAGTTTGCAGTGGGGCTTAGAGGCAAACCAGAGTTTACTGAGCAGGGGAGTGATCTCATTAGAACAATACATCAGAAACACCAACTTGGGGGGCAGCTAGATGGCGCAGTGGTTAAAGCACCGGCCCTGGATTCAGGAGTACCTGAGTTCAAATCCGGCCTCAGACACTTAACACTTACTAGCTGTGTGACCCTGGGCAAGTCACTTAACCCCCATTGCCCCGCAAAAACAAAACAAAACAAGAGAAATACTAACTTGGTAGCTGAGAGGAGGAGGACAGACTGAAGAATGGAGAGACTGGAAGCAGAGAGACCAACTAGGAGTCTGTTAGGAGTCCAGGGGAGAGGGGACCAGGGTCTGATCTCAGGTAGCGGCTGCGTGAGTGGAGAAAAGGGGACATATGTGAGAAATGTTGTGGAGGTAGAGTCATCAACACCTGTCAACTGTCAACAGAAGTCCTAGTCTTTCCCACTATTTTCCCCATGGCATCCCGCCACTCTTCGTGGCACCAAATTTGGTACTTCTATGGGCCATTTTCTCCCTTCCCTTTATTCACCTGAAAGCCCTCCTTTTTTTTTTTTAATTTTTAGTGAGGCAATGGGGGTTAAGTGACTTGCCCAAGGTCACACAGCTAGTAAGTGTCAAGTGTCTGAGGCCGGATTTGAACTCAGGAACTCCTGAATCCAGGGCCGGTGCTTTACCCACTGTGCCACCTAGCTGTCCCTGAAAGCCCTCTTAATCAGATTCCAGGCACATAGGTTTCACCAGCTCTTATAGGTGCACGCCATCCCTGGGCGAGACTCCACCATTCCTCCATTTTAAACTGAAGCCCACAAATCCAAATCCCATTTTCAGATTTTTTGGGGGGTGAGGCAATTGGGGTTAAGTGACTTGCCTAGGGTCACACAGCTAGTAAGTGTTAAGTGTCTGAGACCAGATTTGAACTCAGGTCCTCCTGACTCCAGGGCTGGTGCTCTATCCACTGAGCCACCTAGCTGCCCCCAGATATTATTTTCTAAGCCAGCTGTTCACTCCCCAAATGTGCCTCTCTCTTTGGAATCTTCTTTGTTGTGGTGAAAATATCACCTGTCCCCCTAAGAAAAGGGGTTCTTAACCTTTTTTGCATCCTGGACTCCTTTGGCAAGAGTTTGGTGAAGCCCATGGACCATCTCTCAGAATAATGTTTTTAAATACATAAAATAAAACACATAGAATTACAAAGGAAACCAAAGGTTAGTGAAAATAAAGATGGGATTTTTTTCCCCATCCAAATTAATGGATTCCCTGAACTCTATCTGTGGACTGGAGGTTAATAACCCCTGCCCTAATTGTTGAAGTGGGGATGGGGATAGATTTGCGCAAGACTTTATAATCCTTACCAATACTTTCAAGGTTCCTTTGGCTGATATCACAGGGACAGCTGAAAATAGTGCAAAAAAGACCATAGAGACAAGTTAAGGCTCAAAAAAGAGAAATACAGAATGTTTAGGCAGAATATATTGACAAAACATTTTTTTCCAGAGAGAATGAGATGCTTTAAAGGAAGCCAAGAAAACTGCTCAAAATCCTGTGTTTAAAACCATGTTTGTGACATAAAAAGATTGCTTAGCTAGAATTGCTGAAGGTAAAAGGTCTCATTCCATGAGACAAAAATTTGTTACCTGAAACTAACGATGTGATCAGAATAATATTTGGCAAATCATATGCAAAGCAGCTTTAAATGGTTCTACTTGAAGTTAATATGGTGAATATGAAAATAGCCCATATGTTTGAAGACCTTAGTGATCAACTAATTGAGAAATTAAAATCTTCCTGGTTTGCATTGTAAATGGTTGAAACAACAGATATAGTCAAAGATACTCATTTGATTCTATAAGAACAGTATAAAATATTATTGAAAAGAATGCCAGGGAAGATTTTTCCTTTGCAAAGCACTAGCAGATGGCAATACTGTTTCCAAAAAAAGTCAATATAATTGACAATTAAAAAAAATAAAACTACACACCATGGGAAAATTGTATTAGATTCTAATACAGCTCAATTGATATCAGTATAATACACAGGTCTACAATCCCTAGTTTAAAATGTGGCACCTCATGTAGTTTGGTTTTTAAGTATAATCACTGATGTTGAGGAATGAATTAGGACCTACATCATTTTTCAAACTGATACAAAAGTAATCATCTGTATACACACATACACACAAATAGTTCATTAAAATGAATGTTCTTCACAAAATTAATTAACAACATGAAGGAAGAGCACAGGGAACTTCTAAAATTATTCTAAAATATGTTGACTTTCTTGTGCCCAAATAATTTGAAGGCTACCTGAGCAAAAAGAAGAAATCGCATTTTTCTTAGTGATAATAAGAGCAACAATTCATTTTATAACAAAAATCTCTTCTTGAAGCTTAAATTTTGGGGGGAAAAAACAACTACTCTAAATAAATCAACCCCAAATCCTTAAATCTATATGATGATCCAGAAAGATGAACTGATTACATTTATGAAAAAGTTAGAGAAACAGTTAACAAATTTACAAAATAATGTTATTGATACATTTGAAAAACTACCTGTCCTGCAAATGAAATGAAAGTTAAGTAATGTTTACTCATCTTTGATTAGTCAATTGAAGCAATTCTCATTTCTTTGAAAAAATCCTCACATTTCAATATACAAATGTGTAAGGAACCCATTTGTCATGGACAAATCTACTTTTGGTTTTACTTCATCTGAACAAGAATGGTTAATAGAATTGTATTATGATAGCATGCTGAATCAAGTATTTTTTGAACCTGAAAATATTATAATGTTTTGGCTACCAGTAAATAAAGAATTTTCTGATTGATGCAACAAAGCAATACAGATTACAGCTAGGTCCTGATTAATGCCAATAGTGAACCCTCTGAAGTGGTTGCATGTATGTAAATTTACATTATTCAAAGTTACATGGTAATTGGTTCCAGCCCAATGGAAATATGCAGAGCAAATTCAAATGAGACCACTTCATGGAATTCAGGTTTATAACATCTTATTTGTGTCCTTTTCTTTGTGTTGCTATAGATGTAGAAAAAATATCGATTATATTAGTGGCTAAAAACAGAATTTTAAGTAGCAATATCATCAATGGCGCAACATTTTGAGAAACTACTCCAAAAAAAACAAAACAAAACAAAACAAGCTCATCCATCATATGAATAAAATGAATATTTAATAAGTACTAAATTCGACACTTCTAAAGGTTTTTGTCAACGATAAATATCTGCAGCCTCAGACACTTGATATTTACTAGCTGTGTGACCCTGGGCAAGTCACTTAACCCTCATTGCCCTGCAAAAAACCCCAAAACAATAAATATCTATCTATTGTATTGTTTTATTGTTTAAGATGTGTGTTGACAGGAATGGTGACAAATCTTGCATTTTATTTTATTAAAACATATGCTAAGAAATCATTTGCATTTATTGCTTTATGATGGAATTTTAGAGGCAGCTAGGTGATAAAGTGCACAGAGCACCAGGTCTGCAAGTGAGGAAGACCTGAGTTCAAATCCAGGCTCAGTAACTTACTAGCTATGTGACTTTGGACAAGTCACTTAATCTCTGTCCCAGTTTCCTCAACTATAAAATAGGCATCATAATATAATGTAACTCACAGGACTATTGCTAGGAGCACGTTGATGATATTTGTAACATGCTTAGCAGACTGTATAGCACATAGTAAGCACTTAATAAATGCTCATTTTTCCTCCCTCCTTCCTTCCTTCCTTAAAAAACCCTCACATTTCCTTCCTTCCTGCCTTCTGAAAAATGTAGGGGCCAGGTGTAGTGGTGCATACCCATCCCTGCTACTGAGGAGGTGCTGGAGTTCTGAGCTGCAGTCCAGTACCAAATATGGTGAGCCTCCAGCTGCTGAAAAAGGGACTTGTCAGCTCAGGCCAGAAAAGGAGCAGATCAAACCTTCTAAATGGACTGAGCCCATGATTGGTCACTATACTTTAAGCTTGGGCAAGATACAGAGACAGAGAGGAAAGGAAAAGAGAGAGGACAGGACAGAAGAGGAGAGGGAGGGGGAGGGGAGGAGAAAGAAAAGGGAAAATGTAGGGATATGACAGATGTATGTATGTATGTATGCATGCATGGATGGATGTATGGATGAAGTGGAATGGATAGTATAGAAAGTCTGGAGACCACTGGCCCAAAGCAATGACCTTTTGGCACTCGCCCAGTTCTGCCCTGTGAGCTAGGCAAGGGGCAGAGGGAGTCTTGGCCCTGAGTGTCCAAGGGAAACCCCAGACTTAGCCTCCCAGAAAGCTGTTCTGGAACACTTGGCTTAGGTTGGCCCAGGCTCTGAGGAGCAGCGTTCCAGGCTCTGAAAGCTGGCTGGAGGGCCACAGTCAACAGTGTCAGGACAAGACTGGGAGACCAAGCCACACGCTCCATTGCATTAATAAATAATCCAAGAGAGAGAGAGAAGGAAGAGTCCTTGGACATGAATGCCAGCCAGCATGGCCTTCCTCAGGCTACAGGAAGGATGGAAAGCAGCTAAAGGCTCCTCCGAGAATGGACAAACCCACTGGGCAAAGACAAGGAGGGACCCGATAGCCAGCCATCATCAAAGGTGGCTCTGAATGAACTGAGGGATTATTTCACAGAAATCAGAAGCCGCAAGGGACCAGGAGAGTGAGAGTCGGAGGTCAACCAGCTGGACAGAGCCTGTGTCATCATCCTCATCTGATTGCTATTGGATGACTACGCAGTGTCCAGAAAATTTTCCAACATCTGCGCTAACGGATACAAGCAGAAGAAGCAAAGGCATGGATAATTCGAAACAGCAGATAACCTGAGCGCCATTTCTCTTTTTCTCTTGTGGGGTTTCTTCCCGTCAGCACGTTGACATTCCCAGTAACGTTTAGGTCAGGCCAACATTCAAGTGAGCTTTCATTTCCCTGCCTTCCTCTGAGGAGGGTGGCCCCAAAGTATACTGGGTGGCAAGGGGAAGACAGTTTGGGATCAGAAGTTTGCAATGGATAATCCCTATTTGGCTCATCCAGAGTGGACCGAATTGGACAGAGAGGGTGGGGTTTTCCCTTCTTAAAATACGGGTCTAGAGGACATGCCCAATGGAAAGGACTCACTTTCCCATAATACCACGGGCCCAACTTGAAAGTGCTAAAAGGGGAGGGTCCTTCTCACAACACACTCCTCTGTCCCTATCTTGTGTCTTTAGGCTGGCTTGTCTCTGTCCCTGGAAGCACTTCCTCCTCACCTCTACCTCCTTTGCTTCAAGGCTCAGTCCAAGCACCACAGTCTTCAAGTAATCTTTCCTTGTCCCCCCAACTCACTACTTGTTCTCTTCCCTCCCTAAGTCACCTTGTATTTTATGGTACTTAGGGTGTGCAGTGGATGGAGCAACAAGCCTGGAGTCAGCAAGACCTGAATTCAAATCGAACCTTAAACGCTTACTATCTGTGTGACCCTTGGCAAGTCACTTAACCATTTGCCTCAGTTACCACATCTGTCAGATGATGAGAATAATAGAGATAACTGTAAAGCACTCAGCACAACGCTTAGCATACAGTAGGTGCCATATAAATATTATTATTATTATATTCTGCATATGCTTTTAAAATATATTTGTCTTGGGGTAGCTGGGTGGCATAGTGGGTAAAACATTGGCCCTGGATTCAGGAGGACCTGAGTTCAAATCCAGCCTCACACACTTGACACTTACTGGTTGTGTGATCCTGGGCAAGTCACTTAACCCTCATTGCCCTGCAAAAAAAGAAACAAACAAACAAATGAATAAATATATTTTTCTCTTTCAAGAGAATGTAAGGTCCTTGAGGGCAGATATCATTTCATGTTTGTCTTTGAATCCTTTGTACTTGGCACATTTTGTTCAGTCTTAATCAGTTGTGTCTGACTCTTTGTGACCCTTTTTGGGGGTTTTCTTGGCATAGATCCTAGAGTGGTTTACCATTTCCTTTTCCAGCTAATTTTTCAGATGAGGAAACTGAGGCAAACAGGGTGAAGTGACTTGCCCAAAGTCACACAACTAGTGTTTGAAGTCAGATTATTCAGGTATTCCTGACTCCATTGTACCTCCTAGCTGCCCCTACTTAGCACATTGAAGAACTTGAGTTCCTTTGATGCTATACACTATGGGTACTTGTTGGAGGAAAGCAGGGATTATCAGGAAAAAGAAAAGAAACTATACTGGGGGACATCTGGGTACCAATTATTATCATGGAGTGCCTTGGGCAAGGCAAGATGACTAATGCACAGCCTACCAATGTCACTGCTTTGTGGTGCCAAGTGCAGGTGCTAAGATAGAAAGGGGAGGCAGGTCAGTCCAGCCACATTTATGCAGAAGAAAAGGAGTAAACTGAACCTTCATGGGAGTTCCCGACATGCCTTTTCTCCAGGGATTTCAACTTCCCTTGTTGGCGTTGTGGGTTTGTAATGCTGAGAGAGGATAAGAGTCAGCATGAGGGGACCCTTTACTTCTGAGACCCAGCCCCTTGTTAGCTGAGACTCAGAGGCAGGTAGGCATCACCTCTGTCCCGCTAAGCTTTGTAATAAAATATACTGTATATTCATGTTTGTTTCTTTTCTTGAGAAGGGGTCCATAGGCTTCACCAGACTCCATGAAAAAGGAAGGAAGGAAGGAAGGAAGGAAGGAAGGAAAATATTGTGAACTCTTTTTAAAGGATAGGTAGGAATTTTAAAATAGAAGGTGGAAAGGGAACTTACAGAGAACTTTTTCAAGAAGTTTGGTAGTGAAGGACAAGAGATAGAACTAGGTAGCATAGATGAACCAAGGGAAGAGCTGGAAAACCAGAGTATGGATGTAGGTGGAAAGGAAGGAGCCAGTGAAGGAGGTGAGATGGAAGATGCCTGACAGGGGATGACTGCTGCAGTAGCCTCTACAGAGGATGGGAGGGGAGGGGATCCAAGACAGGTACATGACTTAGCTCTAACACTTCCTCCCAGGAAGGAATAGGTAGTTTGGCTTGGCTGATACCCACAGCACCCTCTGGTGTTGGTTGACATATATGACACAGGGAAATGTCAGCTTCCCCCACCCACCCACCTCTTTGTGTACCATCGGTGGCAATAAGGCAGTTTAGCCCAGTAAATGAGCATTGGACTGGGAATCAGGACACCTGGGTTCTAATCTGCTCTCTTAATGACTAGCAATAGCCATGTGACCTGAGTAAGTCTTCTCTCTCAGCCTGTTTCCTCCTAGCCATGAGGGCACTGGAAGATTCCTTCCAACTCTAAATTCTACAAATCTGATGTCACACCAGTCATTCTTTTTTCTTGTCATTTTCTGCTCTTTTTTAAGTGATTTGTGATCTCACTGTCACAAGGAGTTCCTGGTGAGGAAGTCACCTACCTTCTTCTAGATGGAATCTTTCAAGGAGAACTGAGTTCAAATCCTGCCTCAGACACTTACTAGTTATATGAACCTGATCAAATCATTTAATTCTTCTAGGCCTCAGTTTCCTCATCTGTAATATATGGATATGAACAGTGCCTACCTCCCAAAGTTTCTGTGAGAGTCAAAAGAGATAAAGTGCTTTAAATACCTTAGGTATGTAAATACTAGGGTGGCTAAGTGGTACAGTGGATAGAGCGCCAGACCTAAAGTCAGGAAGATATGAGTTCAAATCCAACGTCAGACACTTCCTAACTGGGGAAGTCATTTAACCTCTGTTTGCCTTTCACTTCCTAGCTTATCAATGTGGGTCTTTAAAATGGTGCCCAGCAGCTAGGTGGTGCAGTGGATAAAGCATCCCGGACTCAGGAGGACCTGAGTTCTAATCCAGCCTCAGACACTTGACACTTACTAGCTGTGTGACCCTTAACCCTCATTGCCCCACAAAAAAAAACGGTGCCCAGAACTCAACATAACACTCTGGGGGTGGTTTGCCCAAGGCAGAGTATAGCAGGACCATGGGCTAGAGGTTATTCCTCTCTTCATTTAGCCTAATACTGTATTAGTGGAGTAGTAGATTTTTTTGGCCAACAAAACACATTGTTCTGGGGCAGCTAGGTGGCACAATGGATAGAGCACTGGCTCTGGATTCAGGAGGACCTGAGTTCAAATCTGGCCTCATACACTTGACACTTACTAGCTGCATGACCCTGGGGAAGTCACTTAACCCCAGTTGCCTCACCAAAAAAAACCCCCAAAACCCACACATACATTGTTCATTCATATTGAACTCATGATTCACCAAGCCCCACTCCCAAAGAGATTTTTTTCCAATGAATGACTGCCTAGTCATGTCTCCCCCATCATAGACTATAAGCTCTTTTGGCGTAGGTATTGTTGCATTTTTTTTGTACTTGTATCTCTAGTTCCTAGAACAATACCTGACACATGGTAGGTGCTTTAAAGGTTGATCAATTGATTATGAAGTTGAATTTTAGAACCCAAGTAAGGCATTATATTTTTCCCTATGATATTTCCTTTTAGTAGATTTGGTCCAATGTTCTGATCAATCAAGATCATTTTGAATCCTGGTTCTGTGATCCAGTACATTAGCTGTCCTTCCTAAACCTTATGTGATCTGGAAAGTCAATAAATGTGCCACCCTAACCTTGATCTAAATTATTGATTAAAATGGGCAAGATAATTGACTTCTCTGGGCCTCAGTTTGTCCTATTATAAAATGACCTCAGCAGGCCTTTCTAGCACAAATGCTTTGATTCTATGCCTCCATTGTAACATTATAGCATTTTTTACTTTAATGGGGGTGGGAGGGGAAGAGGGAATATTTGAAAGAAATACAAGGGTGTTGTATGAGCCTGTGGGTCACACTACAGATTGATGCAACCCAAGGGGCTGTGGGAGCCCTCCCTCCAGAGAGCCACTGTTCTGAGCTCCTGTTGTTACATGACTGGGTTCCCATGGGTGGTGAGTCATGAACACTCTACTAGGACCAGATACTAACCAACAGTATATATAGAGATTAATTGTCCAAGAAAGAACCAAGAGCATGAGCAGATGGCAGATTCAGAATCAGCAAGAGATCGACCTCTCATCAACGATCCAACTCATCCAAGTTCTCTCTCCTCCCTTCTCATGATGGAGAAGAATTAAAGGAAAGAGGGGTTGATTCTGCATCTACCATCTGCTCACACACCCCCCCCTTTCAATTTCTCACCATTCTTTGATGAGTATCATCTTATTCTGCTTCTATGTAAAGAAAAGTCAATGGCTGCTAAATCCTTGTCTGAAATGATCAATGTTGGGCAGGTATAGGTTGGGGGGAAAGAGATAAGAATCTCCTAATCCTTTCAACATGATTGTGGCAAGGGGACACAGTGTAGTCATTAAATATTTGGAAATCCCAAACACAATAGAAGTATATTTAAATCAGACTCCTCAGTAAAGTTTCCTCATACACAGTGAGGATAATTAAAATATATACACACACCTCTAGGCCTAGTAGAAATAGACCCTTGAGGCAAAAGCAAGTCATCCCTAGGAAGGGGATGATTAATGACTTGCCATGCAAGGTTACCCAAGACAGACAGGTCATAGTGGAGAGTTCTGACAAAAGGTAATCTGTTGGAGAAGGAGATGGCAAACCACCCCATTATCTTTGCTAAGAGAACCCCATGGACAGTACTAAAATGATAAAAAGAGATGACACTGGAAGATGAGCCCCTCAGTTTGGAAGGTGTCTAATACACTATGGGGGAAGTGCAAAGGACAACAACATGTAGCTCCAGTACTAATGAAGTGGCTGGGGCAAAGCTGAAAGGATGCTCAGCTGAGGCTGCATCTGATGTTGTAAAGATCAACATTGCATAGGAACTTGGAATGTAAGCTTTATGAACCAAGGTAAGCTGGATGTGATCAGACAGGAGATGGAAAGATTCCACATCAACATCTTGGGTGTTAGTGAACTTAAATGGGCAGGCAGAGGTGAATTTAATATAGATGATCACTACATATACCACTGTGGCCAAGAATCCCTTAGAAGAAATGGAATAGCCCATATTGTCAATAAAAGGGTGAGAAAAGCAGTACTGAGACACCATCTTGAAAATGACTGAATGCTATTTGTTTGAATCTAAGACAGTTCTCTGAAGACCTACAGCAACTTCTAAAAATAACACCAAAAAAAGATGTCACTCTCATCATACAGGATTGGAATGTTAATGTAGGAAATAAAAAGATAGTTGGAATAACAGGCAAGTTTGGCCTTGGAGTACAAAATGAAGCAGGATGGAGATTAATAGAATTTTGGCAAGATAACTTACTGGTCATAACAAAACTCTTTTTCAACAATCCAAAAGGTGACTCTTCACATGGACATTAGCAATTGATTAACATCAAAACCATATTGGTTATATACTTTTCAGGTAAAGATGGAGAAACTTTATACAGTCAGTTAAAACAAGATGTGGAACTGACTGTGGCTCAGATCAGGAGCTTCTTATTGTAAAATTTAGACTTAAATTGAAGAAAGCAGGGAAAAACCATCAGACCACATAAGTATGACCTAAATAACATCCCTTATGAATATAAAGTGGAGGTGATGAATTGATTTAAGGGATTCAATCTGGTAGCGTGCCTGAAGAGCTATAGACAGAGGTTCTCAATAAAGTACAACAGGAAACACCACCAACAACAAAACATTCCAAAGAAAAAGAAGAGCAAGAAAGCAAAATGACTGCCTGATGAGGCACTATAAGAATCTGAGGAAAGAAGGAAGAAGAAAGGGAAAGATATTCCCTACTGAATGCAGAATTCCAGAGAATAACAAGAAGAAGATTTTCTTAAATGAGAAATGCAAAGAAATAGAAGAAAACAATAGAATGGGAAAGACAAAAACTCTCTTGAAGAAAACTAGCAATATCAAGGGAATGTTTCATACAAAAATGAGCATGATAAAAGACAAAAATGGCAGGGATTTAATAGAAGCAGAAGAGATTAAGAAGAGATGGCAAGAACATACAAGAAATATCTTAACATCACCAATAGCCACAATGTTGTGGTTACTGATCTAGAGCCAGACATCCTGGAGAATGAAGTCAAGTGGGCCTTAGGAAGCTTTGTTAACAATAAGGCTAGTAGGGGCAGCTAGATGGCACAGTGGATAGAGCACCGGCCCTGGAGTCAGGAGTACCTGAGTTCAAATCCGGCCTCAGGCACTTAACATTTACTAGCTGTGTGACCATGGGCAAGTCACTTAACCCCAATTGTCTCACTAAAAACAAACAAATGAACAAACAAACAAAAACAATAAGGCTAGTAAAGGTGATAGAATTCCATCTGAGCTACTTAAAATCCTAAAAGATGATGCTGTTAAAGTGTCGCACCCAATATGCTTGCAAATTTGGACAATTCAACAGTGGTCACTGGATTGGAAAATATCAATTTATGTCCCAATTCTAAAGAAGGACATTACCAAGGAATGTTCAAATTACTGAACAATTGCACTCATTTCATACACCAGCAAGGTCATGCTTAAAATTTTGCAAGATAGGCTTCACAAAAAAAAACACACAGGGGCAGCTAGATGGCGCAGTGGTTAAAGCACCGGCCCTGGAGTCAGGAGTACCTGAGTTCAAGTCCGGCCTCAGACACTTGACACTTACTAGCTGTGTGACCCTGGGCAAGTCACTTAACCCCCATTGCCTTAAAAAAAAACACACACACAGAAAAAAATAGGCTTCAGCAATATATATACTGAGAATTACCAGATGAGCAGACTGGTTTTCAAAGAGGCAGAGGAAGTAGAGACCAAATTGCCAATATTCTCTGGATTATGGAGAAAGCAAGGGAGTTCCAGAAAAACATGTACTTCTGCTTCACTGACTACACTAAAGTCTTTGACTGTGTGGATCTCAACAAAGTATGGAGAGTTTTCAAAGAGATTAGACCAGGTCATCTTACTAGTCTCCTGAGGAGCTTGTTTGAGGGTTAAGAAATAAGAGTTAGAACTGAACATGGAAGAACTGATTGATTTAACAAAGGAAAAGGAGTACTACAAGGCTATATATTGTCATCTTATTTATTTAACTAATATGCAGAGTATATCATACAGCACGCCATGATGAATCAAAAGTTATAATTAAGGTCACTGAGTGATAAAGAAATCACACAAAAAAGGGAAAATGTCCCATATGTACAAAAATATTTATAGATTCTCTCTTTGTGGTAGCAAAGAATTGGAAATTCAGGGTATGCCCATCAATTAGGGAATGGCTAAACAAGTTGTGGTATATGAATGTAATGGAATACTATTGTGCTATAAGAAATGATAAGCAGATGGATTTCAGAAAAATCTGGAAAGACTTACATGAATTGATGCTGAGTGAAATGAGCAGAACCAAGAGAACATTGTACATAGTATCAACAACATTGTAAGATGATCAACCATGATAGTTAACTCTTCTCAGTAATACAAGACAATGCCAAAAGACTTATGGTGGAAAATACCCTCCCCATCCAGAAAAAGAACTGTGGAGTCTGAATGCAGAAT
Organism: Dromiciops gliroides; assembly: GCF_019393635.1. Lineage (NCBI taxonomy): Eukaryota > Metazoa > Chordata > Mammalia > Microbiotheria > Microbiotheriidae > Dromiciops > Dromiciops gliroides. Next base: position 475,948,284 of record NC_057864.1, on the reverse strand, counting down.
AAAGCATACTATTTTCACTTTTGTTATTGTTTTTTATTATTCTTGTTTATTCTTTCTTATTTTTTTCTTTTTTTCTGATCCTTCTCTTACAATATGACTAATGTAGAAATATGTTTAACATGATTATAATGTATAACCTTTTTCAGATTGTTTGCTGGCCTCAGAAGGGGGGAGGGAAGGGTGGGTGGGAGAAAAATTTGGAACTAAAAAAATCTTTACATGTAATTGGAAAGAAAATTTAAGTAATTTTTTAAAAGATTGCTGGATGAAATATTAACAATTTCAGATATGTATATAATACCTCTCTGATGGCAGAAAGTGAAGGGGAGTTAGGAAGCCTCTAGATGAGGGTGAAAGGAGAGAGTGTAAAAGTTGAGTTTAAGCTTAACATATAAAAAACTATGAGAGTTGGGCTATAAGGAAACCTGACTGCTAGGGAATTGATGCTTTTGAATTGTGATGCTAGAGAAGACTTTTGAGAGTACCCTGGACAGCAAGGAGATCAAATCAATCTATACTTAAATAAATTAGTTTAGGATATTCACTGGAAGGTCAAATACTAAAGCTGAAGCTAAAATACTTTAGCCCGCATAATGAGAAGAAAGGACTCATTGGAAAAGATGCTCATGTTGGGAAAGATTGAAGGCAAAAGGAGAAAGGGACAGCAGAGAATGAGATTGATAGATACAATGAACATGAACTTGGACAGACTTTGGGAGATAGTGGAGAATAGAAGGACCTGGTATGTTATGGTCCATGGGGTCACAAAGACACACGCAACAGAACAAAAAAAGGGAAGAATACATTTTGAAATTTTACAGATGATCCAAAAAAGACAGAGCTCCCCGAAGTTAAATGACCAGTGATAATTAATTGCCAGCTCAAAACCAGTTGGCTCACCATCACCAGTTCCAATCCCAATCCCATCTCAGGTTTTGAATTCATCAAGGGTCAAGTTTCATGAGCCATTTGAAGAAAGAAAGGCCTGACAAGAAGAGGCTCTGCTGATCCAAGGTGGCCACTGCTTCTTGAGCCTTATGGTAATGAGTCAGAGCTTGATATATTGGAAAGGACACTGGATTTAGAGTAAGAGAACCTGAGTTCAAACACTGAATTTTCCATTTGTTACACAGGGAAGCCATTTCTCCTTTATGTGTCTCTGTCTCATCCTCTGAAAAATGAGGGGGTCAAACTAGATAGTCTCTAAGGTTTCCTCCAGCTCTATGATCCCATGATCTCAAGAACTGAGTCCACCTCCCACCGTAACACCCTCTTCCTTCCAAAACTCTAGTGAAGAAACCAAGGAAGAAAGAATGAAAAATGTTCCACCTTTCTTCCCTTTTAAGATGACATGACCTCTTGATCACAAAAGAAAATAAGATGGATAATGCTGATCACATAAAATTACAAAGGCTTTGCAGAAACAAAATCAATGCTGCTAAAACTAGAAGGGAAAACTGAACTGGGAAAACAAATCTTTGCAGCAAATTTCTCTTATGGGGATTTAAACTTTTAGGTATATGTGGAACTGCTACAAATAGTAAGTACAAGAGCTATTCCCCTATTGACAAATAGTCAAAGGGTATAAATTGGCACTGCTCAGAAGAAGAAATCCAAGATAACAACCATGTGAAAAATGTTCCAAATCACTACTGAAAAAGAGAAATGCAAATTAAGAGTACTGGGGGCAGCTAGGTGGCGCAGTGGATAGAGCACTGGCCCTGGAGTCAGGAGTACCTGAGTTCAAATCGGGCCTCAGACACTTACCACTTACTAGCTGTGTGACCCTGGGCAAGTCACTTAACCCCAATTGCCTCACAAAAAAAAAAAATTAAGAGTACTGATACTGATACCAAAAGGGAAGAAAAAGTATTAAATACTTTAAAATTCATAGAATAGAGTTGAAGGAAGTTCAAAAGGGAACCAAAAAAAAAGCAGGGCAGTGTTGGTATTAATGTGTCTTAAGTTCAATATATTTTTTTGTGTGGGGGGGGCAGTGGGGGTTAAGTGACTTGCCCAGGGTCACACAGCTAGTAAGTGGTAAGTGTCTGAGGCCGGATTTGAACTCAGGTACTCCTGACTCCAGGGCCGGTGCTTTATCCACTGTGCCACCTAGCTGCCCCCCATATACTTTTTAAAAGAATATATTGAGGGGCAGCTAGGTGGCACAGTGGATAGAGCACCGGCCCTGGAGTCAGGAGGACCTGAGTTCAAATCCGGCCTCAGACACTTACAACTTAACTAGCTGTGTGACCCTGGGCAAGTCACTTAACCCCAATTGCCTCACACAAAAAAAAGTAGATGGGAAAAGTAGATAATGTAAAAACAAAAGATATCCAAAAAGTGTATTTTTAAAAGATTGGACTGGTGAAAGGAGAGATCCACAGGATGACAGACTAGTACTGGAAGGATTTCAGAAGTGCCTAATTCAATTTTGTCATTTTACAAGTAGGGAAAATGAGGACCATAGCTGCTAAGTGATTTGTCAGTATTTGAATCCAGGTCTTCTGAGTCCAAATCTAGGACCATACACTATTCAGAAAAATCAGTTTGGAGGCTATTACAGTGGTTTAGGCCAGAGGCAATGAGGGGCTGAGCCAGGGTGATGATGAGACTAAGAAATGTGGGGGTGAAAAAAAAAGAAATAGGGTGTGGATACAAAAGACATTAATGAGGAGGAATCAACCAGATTTCGTAACTGACTAGATATGGGAAATGAAGGTGAGGGCAGAATCAGAGAGGACTCTAAAGTTTTAATACTAAGTGACTCTGAGAATATTGATGCCATCAGCAGGAGCACTGGAGTTAGGAGGAGGTGTTCAGCAGCATCCAATGGTGAAACCTGTTGGTGTGATGAGAGGCAAGGTTAGTGGGGAATGAGATCATTCCAGTTGGGTGCATGTTCAGAGCATGAGATGCTGCCTCATTATCTAGGGAGAGGTATCTCACAGACAGGGAGTTGGAAATATTGGACTAAAACTCTGGGGGGTTGTTATGGACAGATGTATCAATTTCAGAGTCATCTTCATAAAGATGATAATTGAAGTCATGGGAGTATATAGGATACCCAAGGGAGAGGCAGAAGAAGACCAAACACTGAGCTCTGAAGGACACCTATATTTAAGGGGTGAGGGAAAGATGAAAGAAAAGCAATGGAAAGGGGTGACCAGATGTACCATGAAACTACAAGAGTCCCAGAGCCAAGGAAAGAGAGTAAATCTGATAGAATAGGGGAGGGGAATAGTCAGCAATGGCAAATAATTTCAGAGTGCTCAAGGAAGTGGACTAAAACAGAAACACCATTGGATTTGCTTATAATGAGGGCATGAATGACTCTGGAGAGAGAAGTTTCAATCAAGTGGTAATGATGGAAGCCAGGCTGAGGACATTTGAGGAGGGTTGAGGAGAAAGCAGGTAATAGAGAAGTGGAATAGTGAAGTAGTGAGTGCAAATCGCTTTTTTCTTTTTCTTAAAAAAATGTTGAATGTTAAGAATTATTTTCCCATGTAATTGGAAAAAAGATTAAAAATTGTTCACATTTTTTATCTTTATATTGTTCTTATTTCCCAATATATCCCTCCACCCTCTCCTCCACTTAGAGAGTTATCCCATATAGCAAAGAATTTAAAAAGAAAAGAAAAAGAAGAAAAATTAAAAACTATGTCAACAAAAATTAAACACATCAATCAAGCATATATGCAATGATCCATACCAATAGATCTCCATCTCTTTAAAGAAGGAAGGTAGGTTCATTCTCCTATCTCTTCTTCAGGGCCAGGCTTGGGTAGATCCCTTTTGTCAAGCAGTTTGGCCAGGAAGGGGGAGGAAAATATAACATTTGGAGCCAGGATGATTGGGTAAGTGATGGCACCACTAAATAGGAAATTCAGAAGAAAGGATGAGCATTTGAGAGGAGGAAGATGAATTCAGTTTTTGACATATTGCATTTGAGGCATTGGCAGGACATCTAGGTAGATATATCCAGCTGCTTGCTGGATAGTTGAGTCTGGAGCTTGGAAGATAGATCAGGGCTGGAGATGCAAGCTGAGAAGGCATTGGCATGGCTGAGGTGATGGGAGGGAATGAGATCACCAAAGAAGAGAGTATGGAGAGAAAAGAGAATCGGGCCAAGGACAGAGTTTGGAAATGTCGACATTCACAGCTCCCACTTACGTAGTATTGTAAGGTTTTCAAAATATTTTCCTGTGAAGCAGGTAATAATTGTATGTATGTATATATGTGTGTGTGTGTGTATGTGTATGTGTATGTATGTGAATATGTGTGTATACACACATATGAAGGTCTAGATCTTGGATTTTATTACTGTATAGAAATTCAGATGAGGAAACTCCCTTTACCTATAGATGGGCATGGCTTCTACAAATCAGTCTCAGAAGGTTGCCTGGAGTATTGAGAAGTTAATTGATTTTCCTACCATCAAATAGCCAATGTGTAACAGTGGTGGGCCTTGAACCTGGAACATCCTGGTTTAAAGACCAAACCTCTTTCCACTACTTCTCAGTGATGAAAGTTTCTTCTTAGTGATGACAACTGGGCTCATTTTATTTTATTTTATTTCTCTTGTTTGATTTTAGAGTTGGAAGGAAACTTACAGGGTATCTTACCCAATGCCTTTGTTTTACAGATAAGGAAACTGAGGCTCATAGAAGTTATTTACTCAAGGTCATCCATGTAGTAAGTGACAGGAGTAATATCACTACAACCAACAATAATAATAACACATTCTTTAGGATTTGCAAAGGAGAGGCTCTATTCCAGAGGGGAGAGAGCATTGGATCAAGAGTCAGGAAGTCTGGGTTTGAATCCTAACTCTGACACTTACTAGCTGTGTACAGAGCCATAGCCATAAATATTTGTGCTTGTGGTAAGTACTACTCCTGGGACAGTTGGCACAAATCGTGCGTTCAGTTAAGAGCATGTGTATTTGGGGTGGGGAGGGAGGAATATGGATTACCCATGGGGAGAAGACGAGATCAGAAGGACCCTAAGATGTCACTTCATTTCAGAGATGAGCAAATAAAAGCTTAGTGACTTGTGAAAGGTCACACAGCTAGTATGTAACAGCCAGGATTCAAGCCCAAGTCCTTGTCTGGCCCATTACTTTTCCTACTATACTGTGGATTTGATTTCTCCTAGGTTGTCTGTCTTTTCTATAGCCTCTGAATCACCATTGTGTGTGTGTGTGTGTGTGTGTGTGTGTGTGTGAGAGAGAGAGAGAGAGAGAGAGAGAGAGAGAGAGAGAGAGAGAGAGAGAGATCCATCCCATTCTTCTCCTTATTCTTCACTATTTGTCTCCATGTGGCTGTATGTCTGTATGTATCTCAGTCATTCTGTGATTGTCTCCTATGCCTCTCTTTTTCTCCAAGGCTCTTTGAGTTCAGGGACTCACCCTTATTCACACTAAGGTAAAAGGGGCTTATGTCACAGACTTCCCAGAACAGAGTTTTGTAGGGGCAAGTGAGGGTAGAGGGGCATTCAAATAAAAGGAGATGTGTGCAGATCTTTGCAGCCATCGCAGGAAGTTTAGAGAGAGTTGAGAGTACAGGAAGAGGAGGCTAGGTGTCCCAAAAACAAACTTCTCCAACTTGCTGTTTTGGGTTGTAAGTAAATAGTGCTGAAAACAATCTAAAGGACATAGTGGTCAATAAGCCCATCCTACATTGGTGTTGCAGGGATTAGTCTGAGCTGAGAGAATCAAAACTTTTCCTGTGGGAACAGTGAAGGAGCCTTTCTATCATATTCAGCCCAGGCATAGAACCTCCCTGAAGTGCTGTGCATCCATTCCAGGACTCCCCAACAAAAGGGGGTCATGTAGATCTGGCTGGGGTCTGGAAGAAAGGGAGACATGGATATAATGGAAAGAATAGGGAAGGGAAACCGTGGCTAGAGGATACAGAGACCAGGATTGCATATCCTGGCAAAAGGGAAGGATAGGCGTGGGTGGGAGTGGGATGCCTGAAGAATTGTCTTGGTGTCTATGGAGGTTGTTTCTTCCAGCTGCTGTCCTTTTCCAAAGCTCAAAGTGTAACATGAAGGAGTTAGGTTGACCTCAGGAAAGTATTTCTTAGGGTCATAGCTAGCTAGATTTGGAGGGGACCATAGTTCAACCCCCTCATTTGATAGGCAAGGAAACCGTTCCTTCTTGCTCTAAATCCTATAATCTGGGGCAGCTAAATGGCGTAGTGGATAAAGTGCTGGCCCAGGATTCAGGAGGACCTGAGTTCAAATCCGACCTCAGACACTTATTAGCTGTGTGACCCTGGGCAAGTCTCTCATTGCCCTCATTGCCTCGAAAAAATAAACAAACAAACAAACAAATAGATCCAATGATCTTCTCTCACTCTTTCCAGAGTCCAGAGAAGAGTGACTTTCCGAGTTTTGCACAGAGAGTCTGGGGCACAGCCAACACTTAATTTGAGACCTCTGTCCCAGTAGACCCTTCTTGTTGCATGGCAGGGAGGGTGGCATTCAGTTCCATTCCAAAGTAAGATATATTCACTTTGGTATGTGACCTTATTGGAGGCAAAGGAATGGGCTAGGTAAATGAACTCTGAAAGTTCCACTCCATGATGTGTCCCTTTGAGGGGCTCCCAAGGCAAACTTCCTGGACCTGGACTCTTGACAAGGGAGCACACCCTAAGAGACCCAACTGGGTGTGGAGGGATGGGCTGTTTTGTTCCCCAAGCTCAGAAGTCCAGGAAATTGAACCTGACACCTGGCAAGGTCCAAACCACAGGGAAGCAGCATCTCCCTGAGGCTAGAGCCCTGGCCTCTTGTCCCACCCATCAGTGACTCCTGTTGAGCTGGCCAGCAGAGGAATGGAGAAGAGGAGGTCTGCAGGTGGCAGGAGGCCCATTGGGTAATGGAAAAGACAGAGAACATTGGTCATGGTGGGTCAGTGGAATCTTTTGCACATTAACCCCAACAATAGAGGGAGAGGGAAGAATCTATTAGTAGATTGTTTTTCCCCTGCAGATGCCTGGGTCCTGGGAAGGCTGTCTTGGAACAGATTAGTGATGATGTTTGGCATCATCCACTTGGTCATCTCCTTCCTACTGCTGACCCTGTCTTCACCCTTCAGTACCCTGGTGGGAGCCGGTAGGATTTTCAAAGACCACTTTCCACAAGATCCCCTGGTAACAAACATTTTGAATGTCAACCAAGCAAAATCCCTATCCCCCATCCATTCCCTATGTTGACTTCCTCTTAGGGGTCTTCCTTTCGGTCTGAAATACAAGGTCGTCCTCCTTTTACAAGCACTGTTTCTACTTTCCTCAGTACTTAATGAATCTGTGATTTTATCAGTGTGGATTCTCTCTCACCGCAGATTGTAGCCTTTCCACCACTCATAGAGGTACTGGGCCAAAACAGTCGTCATCTTGCAGACAGCATGGTGATGAACCCTTCTGATTTTAGCTACTCTGGTCCTTGTGTAACAGACATACCAGTTCTGTTACTTACAGACTTTCCAGCTTCATAGGGCCTGCCACGGTCTAGACTTTGCAGGTATGGCCTTCAAGAATGGAAGGCCACCACTTTATTCCTGTGAATCATTGGAGAATAATTGTTTTCATATTCATACAACTACATTCTACTTCACGAGCCATATTCTCATGGAAGCCATCACGAACACACTTGTCATCACTATCATTGCCACTGCTATAGACACCATCACCCTCAGTACCATTGTTAGAAATACCATCACGCTCAGCATCAACACCATTACCATCATCATCAACACTGGCACCATTGTCGCCATTGCTATAGAGACCGTCATACTCACCACCACTGTTACTATCACCACTGTTGCTATGGATACTATCGCCCTCATCATCTTCTTCACCATCACCTAGCACTCCCCCATCCTCTTTCTCTTCTTTCTTCTTTTCTTCTTCCTCACCCCAATTATCTTAAATACCATCTTCAAAAGCCTTCATGAGATCCAGAATTGCTTTCTTGGGGTGTGGGATACTGCAACAAAAGAACATCACTGATGCAATTGGGTGTTCTCTGGGAGTGTGAGGGGATGGCAGGGTCTAGTAAAGAATTTTTTAAAGGATGACTTGGACATGTCTGTAGGTAGTAAAGAAGGAACCAATAGGGAGAGATTAAAATTCAAATGGAAGAAGGCATATATAGTAGGCATACATATGAAGCATATCCAAGAAAAGAGACATTGAATGGAAATAGGAATGCACAGCAAATTCTCTGATGCAGTTTGGGAATAATGATATTTAGTACTGGGAAAGAGAGAGAGGTGATTCCATCATTTGGATGGAAAGTCATTGCAGTGGTTGGAAGATTTTAAGTAGATACAAAAGGTCTCTGGAAGCTGCTGGCTCTCCTCTGATCAAATCCTAATAGTTTTGGGGAGGAAGTGGGCTGTTTGAGGGTGTTTCTGGAAAGAGTTTCTGGAAAGAGCTGTTTGAACAATTCTTGGGTATAGATTGTAGCGTTTCAGGTCCTGAAGAGGGTAACTGGAGAGGGCTACTTTGGAGTTCCTTGGTGGGCCCCTGGGTCATCCCTAAGCTCTGTGATCAATTTCTTCTTTCTTTCTTTCTTTCTTTCTTTCTTTCTTTCTTTCTTTCTTTCTTTCTTTCTTTCTTTCTTTCTTTCTTCCTTCCTTCCTTCCTTCCTTCCCTCCTTTCTTTCTTTCATTCTTTCTTTCTTCCTTCCTTCCTTCCTTCCTTCCTTCCTTCCTTCCTTCCTTCCTTCCTTCCTTCCTTCCTTCCTTCCTTCCTTCCTTCCTTTCTTTCATTCTTTCTTTCTTTCTTTCTTTCTTTCTTTCTTTCTTTCTTTCTTTCTTTCTTTCTTTCTTTCTTGTGGGGCAATGAGGGTTGTGTCTTGCCTCAGGTCAGTCACACAGCTAGCAAGTGTCAAGGGTCTGAGGCTGGATTTGAACTCAGGTCTTCCTGAATCCAGGGCCAGTGTTTTATCCCCTGCACCACCCAGCTGTCCCAGATCAATTCCTTTTTGACATAGATACAAAACCCTGCTCTGTGGGGTTGGACGAAGAAGGTGATAAAAAGCAGTAGGAGAATGTGGATGGTCAGGGCCTAAGACAGCTGCACAAACCTCCAGTTGGTTTTGCCTAAAGTCCTCAGAGGCGACAGTTTCAGCTCAAAGGCTCAAGTCTAGCCCCATCTTCATCATGGGGGCCCTGTCCCTAGCAGCAATCCTTTCTTTACCAGCACTAAGCCCCATTCCCAGCATGGCCCTCCAGTCCCTGGCACTGCCTTTTCCCCTGGTGCTCTGCCCTCATGCCAAGAATTGAGTGACCCCTCCCACTTGGGGATCCTGGGCCTCTATCCCCCACATTGAGCTTCCATCTCTGACACATTCCTGGCACCGAATCCCTATCCTCAATTCCAATACTTCATCCCTGATGCTGAGTCCCTCTGTCAAGCACTGATCCTCTATCCTTCCTTAGCACTGAGCAGCTCAATGGTCCCATGTTTTGTGTGTTATCCTACACTCCTTAGCAAGGGAGTGACCCTAGCACCATGATTCCAGCAGCTTCCCTAATAGAATGTAAACACCTTGAGAGCAGGGATTGTTTCACTCTTTGTCTCTGTGTCTCCAGTGCCAAGCCTGGAACAGAAGTGGTGCTTGATGAATGCTTGTTGATTGGTTAATTGATTGTTTGATTGATTGATTGATTGACTGATTGACTGATTGGATGGTCCATTCCATTCATGAAGGCCCTGATGTTGGACTTGTGCTGGACCCTAAAGGATGGGCAGGATTTGGATGATATACAATGAGATAGGATTGAGAAGTAAGGGTAGGGAATGAAGCTGTGGGAAGCATTCCCACAGAGGAAGCAAGCACAGAAAAGCACAGAAATGGGATGAGGGTGGTGTGTGCCAGGTCCAGTGGGTGGAGAGACCAGTCTGGCTGGAGCAGAGTGCTCGTAATGGAGAGAAATGAGGCTAGAGAGGAGGGATCACATCCCCAATGCTGCCCCTGTCTGTAGTTACAGACTGTCTACTTCAGAGTTGTTGTGATCCCCAGATGAGATAAGAGCAGAGCCCTTTGCAGACAATGCCATCCTCACAGATGTGAGGGGATGGATTCTTCCATTCCTTCTCTTCCACTTTCTCTCTTTTCCCTACTTCTTAACCTCTCCTACTCTGCCTCTTTCTCCTTTTCTCTTCCCTTTCTCCCCTTCCTTCTCTCTCTTTCCTTTTCCCTCTTCTTTCCTCTGCCCCTTTTTAAGGGGTGACCCTTCTCCTTGTCAATATCAACCTCTTTATATTTGCTCTTAATGAGCCAGAGAACAGAGAAGCCATCCAATTTAGCTCCTTCGTTTTGCAGGTGAAACAAGTGAGGTCTGGGAATAATCATCGTTGTCGTTGTTGTTGTTGTTGTTGTTGTTGTTGTTGTTGTTGTCGTTTTTGTTGTTGTTGTTGTTGCTGTTGTTGTTGTGGTTGTGGTGGTGGTGGTGGTGGTGGTTGTGGTTGTGGTTGAGTCATTTCAGTTGCGTCTGACTCTTCATGACTCCATTTGGGGTTTTCTTGGCAAAGAGACTGGAGTGGTTTGTCATCTCCTTCTCTGGCTGATTTTGCAGTTGAGGAACCTGAGGCAAACAGGGTTAAGTGACTTGCCCAGGGTCACACAGCTAGTAAGTGTCAAGTGTCTGAGGCTAGATTTGAACTCAAGTCCTCCTGAATCCAGAACTGGTGCTTTATCCACTGCAGTGCCCCCTAGTGGACCCACTTCTGTAATTGATGGGTTTGCATTCACTAGCCTTCCAGCTCTCCATCTTTGACCCTATGATCCCATGTGATGTGGATGTGTCATTTTCCTCTGGGCTCCCCTCATTTATAAAAACGGGATTGAACTCAATGGTCTCGGTATAGGATCCCACTCATGGTAAGGGACTTTCCCAAGGTCACTCAAGCAATAGGCTTCACTGCTCACACCAATAGACAAGATAGGACTGCCCAGGTGGCAGCTAGGTGGTGCAGTGGATAGAGTACTGGCCCTGGAGTCAGGAGGACCCGAGTTCAAATCTGGCCTCAGACACTTGACACTTATTAGCTGTGTGACCTCGGGCAAGTCACTTAACCCCAATTGCCTCACCAAAAACAAGAACAACAACAACAACAAAAAGATGAGACTGCCCAGTGTTTCTATAGGAGGGGAAAAAGAACCTAGCAATTGAGAAACAATGACCCACCAGGGGATGGTGAAGAGCATCATGCAATAAATAAACCTGCCCCATCACAGTCTGGGTGCTTCTCCAGCTTCCAAAGCTATAGTGTGGAGCTGGTTTTCCCAGCTCATGGTTCCTCTAAAGAACCCACCAGTCTCCCTACTGTTCCCCATCATGGACCCACCCAACTCCCTCCTGGAACAGAAAAAGGGCAGTGTCTTTTTTTGAAGTCTCTTTTCATTTTGAACTTTAAAATCAACTCTTATTTCAGTCTACAAAGAGCAAAAAAGGAGGCTTCTAAATGAAACCGCGATCATTTATTATATAGATTTTTGTTGGCTTCGCCTCTCCAAAATTTGATTTGAGTAGTTTATCTGAAAGTTATTTGGAGGGGAATGTTGGGAGAGTTCCGTTGGACAGCTGCCTCTAATCCTCCATCTTGGCTTCACCTCCATATAGTTTTTTTAAAGCATATATTAAAATTTACAAGATCGTAACAAAACGAGCCCATTTCTTTGTGTCCTGTTCTGAACTACTTTTTATTCACTCATTCATCTTGCTGTGTATTTGAGCCCCTCATCACCCTTCCCCAACAGGGGATTCACTCTTTGGAGGTTATGGATGGCACCCAATGGTCCATCCATTCTCCAATCCCAGGCTCACTCTCAGCCAATCAGGAAGTCTCCTGATTTGCATGCCTGCTCTGAGTCGTTCTGGCCACATTATTAATCACTGGCTATCCAACCACTGTCTCCCTCCTCCAACCAAGGGGGAAATGAGGAAATACCAAGTGGTGAAAGGCTGTATTCCCATGACCACAAAACTCAAAGTAATTCAACCAGAGACAGAGTTCATCCACAGACTTCCCCAAAGACAACCCCTTTCCTTATAGAGACACCTTTTGATGGCAGAGGGAAGAGAAAGGAAAGAGAGAGATGTCTGGGAAAGGTGGCATTCCTGAACTCCAATGAGACCAATGTCAGTGAGACACTTTGTCCCCAGAAATAAGTGACTGAGATCTAGAGGATGACTATAGAACAGTAACTTAGTAACTTCCCCCAGGGACAGATGTGGCAGAGTGACTAGATGGCTGGTCCTGAAGGCAAGAAGACCTGAGTTCAAATTGCCCCTCAGACACTTCCTAGATGTATGACCTTGGGGAAGTTGTTTTTGATCTCTCCCAGCCTCGGTTTCCTGATTTGTAAAATGGAGACAATAATAACACCTACTTCCCAGGGTTGTTATAAGGATCATATTTATAAAGTGCTATAGAAATACCAGCTATTATTATTACCTATTATTATTTAGGCCAATGTCCCAATCAGTATCAAGCACACAAGCTCTAATATGAGACTCTGTCCTGGGTTCCTTGGAAGGAGCCCACCCCCTGACCCGTAGGAGCTTCCATTCAAAGACGTGAACACAAGCGTGTATACATAGAATTACAGAATCACCACATCTCAGAATTAGAAGGGGCCACCATCCAGTCCAACCCATGGCCAAACAAGAGTCCCTCTATGCCATCTCTGACAAGTGGTCCTCCCACTTCTGAAGACCTTTAGTGAGAAGAAACTCAATTCCCCAGTATGAAAGCCTGGAATCTCAACATGGAAACCCAAGAACATGACCCTGATCCTACAGTCACGGAGGGTGGGAGGAGGAAAGCAGAGGAGATCCAGACCTTACAAAACTTGCCTGGTACGGTTAAGGATTGCTCAGCCATCCCGTGAGTTGCTAGGGTGGCACTCGTCCATGATGAATAGGGAGTATTTGTTGAACAGTCCCATAAGTTTCTTTATCTTCTGGGAGAGGCTGAATCAGTTTGATGCTTAATATTTCTGCATTTGTTCTTGGGATCCTGAGAATACTTCATTTTGGTGCATTTTCTGTGATGGGAGGAATAATAGTTGTCTTACACCCAATACCTCAATGGTATATGGAGAATCTGGGTTGAAATAGGGACCCACTTACCCACTTTAGAGGAAATCTAGATACAAACTCTGCCTGACCCTTATTCAGATGAATTGCTGAATGTTTCCAGGATAGGAGCATGAGAAACTGACTGAGACTCACGGGGAGGAGACCTGAAGATGGGACCCTTTCAGTGTGAATCCAGAGTCCATGGGTGTGTGTATGTGGTGGGGGGGGGGCACAGTCTTAAGTTATAATGAGGTTTCCAACTTCTAACTTAATCAGATGCTATTATTTCAGTCCATTTCTGCTCCTACCTGCCCAAAGCACTTGTCCCTGCCTGATATCCCAACCAGTCTTTTAATGGGGGAGGGACATTGGAAGGGAAGAAATGGATGGCTTTAGGATAGGGGAAAGGGGGAGTGGATTAAATCCCAGACCAGAAAGGGATCTGGTGATGAGTTTCCATGGACAGGTCTCTGAAGCAAGGTGGGTAGCAAGAAATCTTGCAAGGGGTGGGGTGGAGTGGGAATAAAGCACTGGCCCTGGATTCAGGAGGACCTGAGTTCAAATCTGGACTCAGACACTTGACACTTACTAGCTGCGTGACCCTGGGCAAGTAACTTAACCCTCATTGCCCCCACAAAAAAAAAGAAAGAAATCTTGCAGAGGGAAAGACATTCCTTCACTTCAGACAGACTTGGCTGACCTGCCCAATGGTTAAAAGTAAAGGGTATTAACACAGCCCAGCTCTGATGTAATGAAAAAAGAACCTGGGTTTGGGGACCTGGATTCAGATCCCACCTCTATGACCAATTTTAGAGGCAGGCAGGCCTCATGATTTCATTAGCATAGGGAACTCCTGGGTGAGGAAACTCCCTTTACCAGGGCAGATTGGCACCTTCTCTACAATTACAGTCTTAGGGAATTGTCTAGGGCATTGAGAGGTTAAGTGATCTACCCAAGGTCACATGGCCAATATGAGTCAGAGGTGAGACTTGAACTCAGATCATCCTGGCTTTCAGTTCAGTTCTCTGTCCACTGTGGCATGCTGTCACCAATTGGAAACCATTAGTGTTAGGCCAAGGAGAGAGAAGGGATGATTGTGGGGCAAAGAGGACAAAGAACAAGCTTTAGCAACACTCCCATTTGAGCCAGGGCCAGCCATAGTCAAGTGATGCCCCAGCTGGCATCAATTAAGCAAATTCTTACACCAGGCTCTGTGCTGAGCTCCTTGCAGAGAGAACAATCAACCAACTGATTGATCAATCAACACTTATTCAGGCCTGCTCTATGCCAGGTCCTGTGCTGAGGGCCGGGGATACAAGACAGAAGTGAATCAGTCCTCACCGCAGAGGAGCTTTCCTGGGGTACAATGTGCACAAATATTGGAGTATATATGACACATACAAAGCAAAACCAGGGTAACCATGGAGAAGAGAGCTGCAGAGGCCTGGAGGCATCAGGAAAGACCTGTCACCAAAGGTGACATTTGTGCTGAGTCCTGACAGAAACCAGAGATTCCAAAGGGCACACATGAAGTAGTAGAGCATTCCAGGCAGGGGTCACAGCCAGTGCAAAGATATGGAGATGGGATATTGCAATCTGTGAGTGAGTTGCAGCATTTCTTCCAGAGTGACCCAAGCAGAGACAGCATGGAGACAAGGAATGTGTTAAAAGATTGGAAAGGTAGAAAGAGGGGAGGTTGAGAAGAATTTTAAATGCCAAAGGAGGAGCTAATATTTGATCTTAGAAGCAAGAGAAAGCCAATGGAGTTTACTGAATTAGGGGAGTGACATCATCAGACTAGTACATTAGGAAGATGACTTTAGCGGATGTGTAGAGGATTGATTGGAGTAGGGAGAGACTTGAGGCAGGGAAACGTACTAGGAAGCTATTGCAACAGTCTAGGCAGGAGGTGATGCTGTGTGAGTAGAGAGAAGGGGGCACATCTGAGTGATGTTGGGGGGATAGAAACAAAAATATTTGGCAAGTGATTAGAGATGTGACCGAGGATGACATCAAGGTTGTGACTGTAAGATAGTGGTGCTCTTGCTAGTAAGGGAGAATTCAGAAAAGACAAGAATTAGGGGAGGGGGAAGATAATGAGTTCTGTGCTGGCTAAATTGAGTCCAGTCAGAAATACTCAAAAAAAGCTCCGTGAGGGGAGCTCAAGAGAGACTCGGGCTGAGTATGAAGAATTGGGAGTCTGGCATAGAGATGATTGAACCCATTGGAACCGATTGAACCGACAGAAACCAATAAGATTATGGGGAGAGAAATCAGAAAAGAGAAGAGGGCTCAGGACACAGTTAGAGGATGTGACATAGATGATGAACAAGCAAAGAAAGATGAGAGGTAGGGGGCAGCTAGGTGGCGCAGTGGATAAAGCACCAGCCCTGGATTCAGGAGGACCTGAGTTCAAATTTGGGCTCACACACTTGACACTAGCTGTGTGACCCTGGGCAAGTCACTTAACCCTCATTACCCTGCCCCTCCCCAAAGAAAACAAAAGGAAGGAAGGAAGGAAGGAAGGAAGGAAGGAAGGAAGGAAGGAAGGAAGGAAGGAAGGAAGGAAGGAAGGAAGGAAGGAAGGAAGGAAGGAAGGAAGGAAGGAAGGAAGGAAGGAAGGAAAGAAGGAAGATGAGGGGTCATCAGATGGTTGGGAGTAGGGAGCAGTGGAGAGAGCCAAGAGAACATGGTGTCCTGAAGTGTCCAGGAGGGGGCGGTGGACAGCAGAGCCAACTGCTCCAGAGAAGTCTGGGAGGATCAAGATTGAGAAGAAGACATAGAGGATGGCTGTTAAGGGACCAGCTACAAGATGCTTTGGAGGAAGGGAGTGTCAAGGGAACAAGGAGGTGGAGAAGAGATTTTGAGAAAGGGAAGTAGGGGCAAGGAATGAACGTTAATTTGCTCCTAGGAGTTTGGCTATGAAAGGGAGGAGAGGGATTAGATGATGGGGGAAGATTAAGGGGAATGCAGGCTCCAGTCAAGGTTTTTTAAAGGTGGAGGAGCCTTGGGCCTATTTGCAGGCAGTGGGAGAGGAAGCAGTGGGTAGGGAGAGATGGCAGATCAGGATGGGAGAGGTGGGTTCTCTGGAGAGGACAGGGCTTGTATATAGAGATTGGTGCTGGAGAGGAGAAGGGCTATCACTGTATCAGAGGAAAGGAAGAGAGGGAGGAGAAGAGAGGAGAAAAGGAAGAGGGAGAGAGTGTGGGAGGAAGAGGAGAGAAGGACAAGGGAGAAAAGGAGGAAGAAAAGAAGAGAGGGAATGAAGGAAGGAGCTTAAGAAGGAGAGAAAAGAGGAAGGAAGAAAGAAGAAAGGGGGAAGAGATGGAGATCATGCCCTAGCAACTGAAAGGGCAGCAATGTCTGCAAGTAGCTCTGCTCTCTGGGGCCTGAGTAGGGTAGGCTTCTCACTTAGCACCAAGAATTCAGTGTGAGACAGAAGGCCTGGGTTCAAATCCTGACCCTATCACTTCCTTCCTTTGTGACTTTGGGCAAGATGCTTCACCTCCCTAGGCCTCAGTTTCCTCACCTATAAAATGAGAGGGTTGGACTAGATGACCTCTGAGATCCCTCAATCTAGAATCCTAAAGTGAGGAATCTCAGTGCTTTGGGCTGGGATTCAGAGAGGAGGCCGATCCGGAAAACAATGAAAAGACGAGGGCCCTTGGGGCAGCTGTCACGAGGAAACCCTGCCTCTGTGGCATTGGCTTCCTGTGTTATCTCACCAGGTAACATTTTTAATAGGGGCCTTCTGGAGACAATACACAGCCCCAAGACAATGAGATTGTAATGGTAGAATTTCAGGCACAATGACAGACCAGCAGGTAAGATTTTGTTGGGTAGGGGAGTCTTCCTGGCACCCTACAAATCACAAGATACCCTCATCGAGGGTCAATGCCTCTCCCTGGTGCCTTTCCCTAAAGAACCCCCCACACCCTGGGGGTTGGAAATAGATTTTTCCCCCTCAATCTCCCCGCTCCTTGTGGTTAGTATCCTAGTCCACCTGATTCTGGGTTTGCCTGACAAGTGTCGTACAAGGTCTGCGTGTGTGTGTGTGTGTGTGTGTGTGTGTCTGTGTGTGTGTGTGTGTCTGTGTCTCTGTCTGTGTCTGTGTCTGTGTCTGTGTGAGTGATGGGGTGGAGGCTGCCACCTCAGATCAATTTATTCTTGGGCCAAGATAGAAAACAAGATCTGGGGCCTCCAGCCTGTCGGCTGTCCAGGCCAGCTCAGCAGCTGGCCATGCCAGCCCTGGGTGAGATCTATACCACCCTTTGTCCCGGGCTTTTCTCCTGCCAAGACCCGCTGCCGTCTCTCTCCACAGAGCCACTGGTGGTCTGGGCACCAGGACTTTGCCTCTGTCCCCTCCTGGGATCCTCCAAAGTACTCAGATACCCTGCATAGGCTCCACAAGAAGCCAGCCAGGGCCCCCACACCCTCGAGCCGCTGGCCAGCCCGGGCATTCTGGGCTGGACCTGACATTTCCCTACCCCCACCTCAAACACAACCGGCCATTGTGTGGTTTCCCCCAACAGCCCCTGCATGGGCCGGTGGGGTGTGATGGGGCACTAGGGAGCCGGGTCCCATAAGGGCAGGGAGAGTTGGCCCTCAGAGTTATCTAAGGTGAAGGAAGCAACCACCCTCAGAACCTGTCAAAGTTCAATTCGATTCAATCCAATTCGAAGAGAAGTGAATTCAAGGGGACCAGTTTTTCCGAAATACAATTCAGTTCAGGGGGGGAGTGACATCAAAGAAAGCTGCTGTGGTTCAGTGGACAAGGTGCTGAACTTGTACTCAAGGGACCCGAGTTTGAATTCTGGTTCTGCCAGTGACCAGCTGTCCATGACCCTTGACCTCTAGGAATCTTTGTAAAATGGGGGAGTCGGAGCAGATGACCTCTGAGGTCCCTTCCAGCTCTTGATCCGGGAACCTTTGAAGGGGCATTTCTTTAGGGCTTGCTGTGGGTGCTGAGTGCTGAGAACAGAGACCTCAAGCCAGGGGTGCCTGCCCTCCAGGACCTTATACTCTAACACTATGTTGGATTGGACGACCTCTGAGGTCCCTTCTAGTTCTGCAGCCATAGTCCGATAAGTGACTTCCCTTTCCCTGGGCCTCAGTTTACTCATCAGTAACATCAGGGGGTCAGACTAGAAGACCCCAGCTAGTGATTGAAGAGGAAACCAAAGGTGATTCAGGAGGAAGCATACTGAGTAAGAGGGAGGGCTCCCTCTGAACCACCAGATGCATACGCCCTAGGACAGCTTCATAACCCAGCTCTGCCCCCTGTGAGAACTTGGGAGAGTCACTTTCCTTATGTAAGCCCCAGTTTCCTCATTTGTCAAAGATCCCTCTAAATCTCTAGGCTGAACCAAAACTCCATGATCCTTCTCTTCCTCCTTTCTCTTCTCCTGGGGGGGGGGAGGGGGGAGATAGTCTAAAGGAGATGGGTATGAAGACTCTGTCCCCAGGCTCAGGTACCTCAACTCTGCCACGACGTTGTGCCTGGGAGGAGCAGGGGGAAGCCTCCTTTGTAGAACTCTGTCCTGAGGAGGAAAGCTGTGGGACCCTGGTCATTCAGCATCCTGGGGTAGGGCCCTCCCTTCATCCCCTCCAACAACTTCTCTTCCACTTCTCCAGGGAACAAGATGGCCAGGCTCAGCCTACCATCCCCAGCTCTGCCTCAGGGAGTCTGGGAATTGGGCACCTGGGCAGGTACCCAAAGGCATGACTGTAGCAGCCTGGAATCTGCTGCCCACTTCCCTTCTGCTTGGCACTTACTCTATAACTGGCAAGTCCATTGGAACCACCTGGAGATGCTCGCTTCCTGCAAGGGGATGTGGGGCTTAGCCAGGACTCCCACCCACCAAAGGGAGGTGGCCTCCTCCAGAGGAGGCTATGTCTGGGAACTGAGGCATCACTGTCTCCCCTGGAGGAGCCCCCAAAGTCAGGGCCCTCCTGACTGGACAGCCAAGCCGGGTTTACCTGAGGACAGGAAGACTCCTTCATCAGGCTGGGAGCTCACTCTTCTCCTAAGACATCCTGCTCCTAACCATGGCATGGAGAGTCTGGTTGAATGTGAGGGTGGCACTCCATGTGGACTTTCCCGCCACTCCTAGCTCTATGGGATGACCATGTATTGCTTAGAATACAGGCAACATCGATATGCTGTGCCACGAGCCAGTTAATGCCTTTTCCCATCTGACCAGCACAGGATATAATGGCAAGAGCACTGGTTCTGGAGTCAGAGGTGCTGTGTTCAAATCCGACACATACTACCTGGGTGACCTTGGATGAGTCACTTACTCTCCAAGGGCATCAGGTTCCTCATTTCTGTGAGGACTCACTGGGCTCAGTCTCCTAATTCACATTTTGACTAGCAGGAATTTCCCTCCCCCCTTAGAGTTCCAGGGGTAGCCTTGAGGATATTGGATGGTTGTTCCCCTAGTATAATTCATGAGCCCCCACCAGATGTATTCTACCAAATGGCATCACCAGTTAATTTTCCCTAATATTTAAAATTTTAAATGGATTCAATGACCTCTGAGGTCTCTTCCCATCTCTAGAACTGTCTCCTGAATGAGTTATTGATACCATGATAAAAACTGAGAGCCGAGTATGGGGAACCGAGCAGAATAAGGATAGTTATAATAGCTAATATTTATATAGCAATTTAAAGTTTGCAAAGCACTTTACACATATTATCTTCATTAATTCTTTTGTGGGGGTGGGGCAATGAAGGTTAAGTGACTTGCCCAGGGTCACACAGATAGTAAGTGTCAAGTGTCTGGGGCCAAATTTGAACTCAGGTCCTCCTGAATCCAGGGTTGGTGCTCTATCCACTGTGCCACCTAGCTTCCCCATCTCCATTAATTCTTACAACAAACCTGGGATATGGGTCCTGTTATTATTCCCATTTTGCGGGTGAAGAAACTGAGGCTGAAAGCGATTGTGTCTTGCCCAAGGTCACACTATTAGTAAGTGTCTAAAGCAGCAAACTCAAGTCTTCCTGACTCCAAACTGAGTAAGAGGAATATGACTGCTTGGGTAAGAGAGGAACTACCAAGAAAAATGATGGAAGCTTCAAAGTGCTCTTCCTGGAGGATGAGTGGAGGGGAAAGCCCCAGGATTCTGCTATTGGAGCTTCTTCCCCTGGGCTAGAAAGGGCACCAGCAGCAGGCTCCAGCAGCCTTGGGGGACGAGCTCAGGACTGAGGCAGAGGGGCTGATTCATGAGCTACCACTGGCATTCTCGGAGATCTATTGGGCACAGAATTCTGGGCAAAACCTTCATGCCAGTTTTGCCTAAAAGCTCCTGGGTGACCTTGAGCAGGTCACTCCCCTTTCTGGATCTTCAGTTTCCCTCATGTAGAAAATGACAGAGAGGTGATGACCTCAGGGTTCAGATTGCAACATATCTTTGGCCAAGGCCAGTGAAGGAATTTGTTTTGTTTGACTATACATGTTTGTAACCGGGTGGGGGGGGGTATTTTTCCTTCTTTCTCAGTGGGAGGAGGGGGGAAGGAGAAAAAGATGACTTTTATTCATTGAAAAAAATTTTTTTTAAATAGCAAGGTCAGACTAGAATTAAAAAAAAATTGTTTTAAAAAAAACTGTTTATTTCAATGGTATAGAGAGCTCCCTTTGCAGATAAAGGTCTGCAATGCTCTGCAACTTAGAACCTGAAGGATTTGGTGAAGGAGATGGTGACCAAGAGCATCTGAGTGATGTCTGATGGGGAAGGGGCGGAAGAGAGAGCTCCATTCTTTTCAGTGAGATATGAAGCAAGGGGGCGGTGAGGTGGCGCATGGATAAAGCACCAGCCCTGGATTCAGGAGGACCTGAGTTCAAATTCCACCTCAGACACTTGACACTTACTAGCTGTGTGATCCTGGGCATGTCACTTAACCCTCATTGCCCCACAAAAAAAAAGAAAGAAAGAAAAGAAAAGAAAAAAAGAAATATGAAGCAAGGCTCTCAGCTGAGACTGTGGGACAGGGGGAGCCATGGGCAGTTTGAGAAGGTTTGGAGGCATCTAGGTGGCACAGTGGATAGAGCACTGGCCTTGGATTCAGGAGGACCTGAGTTCAAATCCAGCTTCAGACATTTCACACTTACTAGCTGTGTGACCCTGGGCAAGTCACTTAACCCTCATTGCCCTGCCAAAAAAAAGAAAAAAAAAAGAAAGCTGAGAAGGTTTGAAAAGTTTCAGAAGAGCTGCTGTGGCCAGTGGGAGAGTGAGTTCAGTGGTGGTGGTGGTGGAGGGGGCGCAGTGTAAGAGGATTGCCTCCACCCAGTGAGGAGGTGATGTAACACACATCAGCAGAGTGGCAGAGATTCTCCCCAACTATGCTCATTAGCTGGGAGGTGAAGGCGAAGACTGAAGGTGGTGGGAATGACCGAAGGCTGAGGCTTGGCATGGCACAGATTGGTATGATAAGGGGCCAAGACATGGAAGGGAGGAGAGTGTAACCCTCAGGTAACTCTCAGAGGAAGGGTCCAAGATGGTAGCCATCTTCAGTCCTGGAAGAAATATCTTCAAGATGGAGTTCCCTGCCCCGGTGAAATCCCTGGTCTGAAGTAAATGGCCGGCCCCCCACCCAGGCCCACAGAGAGGATTACCTCCTCTAACATCTGGAGAAGCTCTTCCTTCTGTGGGAGAGATCTCTCCGACTCCCGGCCCATCTCCCTCCACCTTCACAGACTACCGGCCACCGGTCCCCTGGCTCCCTCTGGCTCCCTCTGGCTCCCTCTGGCTCCCTCTCCCCCCAAGCCTCCTCCACTCCTTCCTGCTCTTTGGGGGCTCCCTCCCTTTCAGCACATCATGCTTTGGATGTCTCTCTCTCCCCAGATGTTCTCTCGGCAACCTTCCAAGTACAAGATCAAGTTCCTTTTTTATTGCACTGAAGCCCTTCAGATTTCTCACCTGGTCCTGGTACCCTAATGAGCTTCCCGAGACAGCCCTGCTTGGCCTTGGGGCAGACAGGCCGCCTGATCTCAGGCAGGGGGGTGTGGGGGAACCCGCCCAGGGCCCATGGGACTCCCAGTAAGCGTTTCCCTCTTCTAACACACTCACACACTCACACACTTGGTATTTGTCTTTCCCAGTTGTTTATCATGTCTTGGACAATTTGCTCTCCCAAATCCTCACTCAGCCAAATTTGAACTCAGCTCACAAGGCGAGCTCAGGGCGATGTGCAATCCAGGCCAAATTCCGATGATCTCCATTCCCAGCACTCTCTTAGCGAGGAACCGTGTCCAAAGAAGCCATCAAGTTTTGTCTGGAAGGGTTGTTTTTTGTTTTGTTAAATCAACCCCCAGGGTCTCTTTCCCTCTCTCTGTTTCTGTCTCCGTGTCCCGCCCCACTCTGTTTTTCTCTACATTTTTGGGTCTCTTTTCCATCCATTTCGGCTTCTCTTCCTGACTCTCTCTGGCTTTCTTTCTCTCTGCTTCTTCCTTGGTCTTTCTTTCTTCCTCGTTCCCTTCCTATCTTTTTCTCAGTTTTTTGTTGTTTAGTCAGTTTTAGTCATGTCCAATTCTTCATGATCCCATTTGGGGTTTTCTTGGAAAAGTGGTTCACCATCTCCTCTAGCTCATTTGACAGATGAGGAAACTGAGGCAAACAGGGTTAAGTGACTTGCCCAGGGTCGCAGAGAGTGTCAGAGGCCAGATTTGAACTCAGGAAGATGAGTCTTTCCAACTCAAGGCCTAGGACTCTCTCCACTGTGTCACCCAGCTACCATTTTCCTCAGTTACCCTATCTTGGTTTCTGTCTCATTTTCTTTCTTTCCCCTCCATCCCATTCTCTTTCTTCGTCTCCGTCCCTGTCTCTGCCTTGGCCTCTATCTTCTTTCTGTCTGTCTCCTTTCTTTGTCTCTTTAGGTCTCTTCCTCTGTCTCTCTGTGTCTTTCTTGTTTTTCCTCACTCTTTTCTCTATCTTGATTTCTGTCCTTTTCTCCTTATCTCTCTCTGTCTCTGAATCCTGCTGTTGACAGTATTTCCCCCTTCATACTTGCTCTATGCTTTTATTTAGGGTTAACAGCAAAGTCTGCAGCAGGCCCCTGCCCCCCTCCCACCCTGCTGATGCCTTCCACTCTGCTAAGCTCCGTCCACCTCTCCTCCCCCCCACCCCCAACATACGGGTGCTCACTTCTAGTTGGCCTCACCTCATGCCTGAGGGCGTGACGGAGGTGTCAAGGTAGAGCACTGTCCATGGGGTTTTCTTGGCAAAGACACTGGAGTGGTTCGCCCTATCCTTCTCTAGTATATTAAGTGACTTGCCCAGGATCACACAGCTAGCAATGTCTGAGGCTGGATTTGAACTCAGGTTTTCCTGACTACAGGCCCAGGGCTCTACCCACTGAACCACCCAGCTGCCTCTAAAGCACAGAAGGGAAATGGACACTGAAACCCCATAGACGGTGAGTGGGCAGACTGGCACTGGGACCCTATTCAGCCTCTACCATATTGCCTATGTAGGTTGGCACTAGTCTCCCACTGGACTCAACAAAGTACAAAGGAAAGTGTCCTAGATTTGAAGCCAGAGGACCTGGGTTCAAATCTCAGTCAGCCACTTATCCCCTGTGTGACCTTGGGCACTTCACTTCTCTCTGGGCCTCACTATCCTCATCTGCAAAATGAGGGGTTGGGCTGGTTGGTCTCTGAGGTCCCTTGCAGTTCTACCCTGATGACCCAGGCCCCTCTAACAGGGGGAGGGATGTGAGATGGAGAGTTAGCCCCTGCCCCGGTCCTCCTGGACAGCGGTGTAACCCTAAACAAATAGCCTGAGGTCTCTGGGCCACTCGCGGGAATCAGAAATAGGGCAGTGGAGCTGCCAGGCCTGTTGGGTAAGAAGGCCCACAGGAGAGACAGCAGAGCTCAAGTCTCCAGCGAGGCCAGTCTCCCGCCTCGCTCCCCCCTTGGTAGAGGCTAGCAGGAGGCTCTGGGCTACGGCTCTGCTGATCTCACTCATGCTTTATGGGGTGTTGACAGCCCAACCAAGCCTGTGTAACTTCCCAAATAAAGTCTCTGCCCCTCAGACTTGGAGTATTAAACTCAAGAGAGAGAGAGTCCAGCAGACAGCCCCCCTTGGGACTTCTCAAAGGAGAAGCCGAGAGGCTTTCTAAGGTCTTTGGAGATAGTAACCCAGAGACCCAAGCCTATGATTGTAGAGCTGAGGCCAGGCCTGTTACCACAGACCCAGAAGGGACACCAGAGGCCACAGAGGCCAACCAGCTCATTTTACATGGGAGGAAACTGAAGCCATCCCAAGTCACACAGGTAATAAGCATCAGAGTTGGGATTTGAACCCAGGTCCACTGAATCCATAGATTCGGTGCTCTTTCCCTTATACAATGCTGCAATCCACCCCCTTCATTTTACAGCTGGGGAAACTGGGGCCCAGGGAGATGAAATGACTTGCCCAAAGTCAAATGAGTAATAAGCATCAGAGATAGAATTTGAACCCCAGGACTATGAATGGACAGTGTGTCAAACTCAGGTAGAAAAGGGGCCAGTCCCCACAGACCCCCAGCCTGCCATCCTGGAAGGACCTGCTGCAGGCCAGCCTGGCCTTGTCTTTGGCCTGGGCAAGCACCCTTCTGTCCCTTTGCTGACCTAAAACAGAGCCTAGGGCTTAGGTGACCAACAAGGATGTTTTTGGTGACTAAGGAGGAAAGTGGAGCACAAACTTGTGGTATCCGCAGAGAAGGGCCTGTCATGGCCACATCATATCCCTCCGTGTATGCCCCATCGCAGCCCGATGGGCCAGTTTCCTGGTCCTCTTTCCCAGCCATGTCCTGTCTCAGTGACTGTCTGTGGTCCCCTTGACCCAGAGTGTCCTCCCTCCTCCCCTCCACCTCTTAGCAACCTTCAGAGCTCAGCTCAGAGGCAGCCTCTTACAGACAACCTGGCCTGTGTGCATCACCCTGGCCCTTGTGACCCCAGGGGTCTCCTGTGTCCATTTTGTACCAACTTACCTGGGTGCACGTTGTTTCCCTCAGCAGAATACACGTGGGAATTTGCATTCTCTCCCCTCCGCCCCTTTCTCTGTACCCATCAGTCACCACCTTAGAACCAGCCCTTAGCACCTCTTACCTGGACCACTCAAGCAGCCTTCTCTCCCCACTCCAATCCAGCCCCTGGTCAGCTGTCAGACTGATCTTCCTAAAGCTACTCAATCAACTCCATGGCTCCCTATTACCTCCAGGATCAAATCGAAAGTTTGTCTGTCTGTGTGGCTGCCCTTGAAGCTCTTCCTAACCTGCCCCCTTCCTCCCATTCTAGTCCCTTTATACTTTATTCCCTTCCACACAATCAAAGATTCCTATCCCAGATCTGGGGGAGGGGTCTTTCCAGAATCAGCCGAGTCCATCCCCCAGGGGCAGGACCCCCAGCTCTGAGTAGCCAAAGCCCCGGACCCTGCTGCGCTTTCCCCATGTTCCTGACCCCCCCCCCAAGAGGGTGGGAAGGAATGCAGGGCCCTCCCCTCCAGGGCTCCCTGCTCCAGTCCTGGACTAATAGAGGCTAAAAAGGTCTTGTTGTAGGGCCGAAGACAGACAGACAGGCAGACAGACACCTAGACTTTGCCTAGGGGCCTGCACTGGCTAGCAGGAACAGGCTTCTCTGAAGAGGGTGGAGACAGGCTGTTTGAGGGGACAGGGGGTGGGGGAACACTTGAGAGAGCTCTTGCCAAGCCCTTGGAGGGAAGAAAGAGCCTTTGGGCGGCCGCTCCTTCTACAGAACATTGTGTGTTGGGGGGGATCTTTTTTTTAAGCAGCAGTCTAAATAATAGACTGAAACATTCACCCACCTCATTGACCAGCCAGGGCCCTTGCCAAGGAACGCACCCTGGCTGTGATTCCTGCCCCCTCATCCCAGTGAGCTTCCGGGTGGGCAGGGCAGGGCCATTCTCACTGGGCGCAGGGCTTGGGCAGCTCCTTCCAATCTCAGACTGTGTGGCTGGCATGGGGAGCTTCCCTGGCCCAGTCTATGGGGAGAAGAGAAGGAAGCCTTCTCAGAGCCAGGGAAGCCCATACCTGGAGCATCTACCAAGATGCCTAGACACAAGGCATAGTTGTATGACTCTGAAGGATTCAGGGTCTGGGAAGGACAGAACCATTAGCTCCCGGAGCCCCTGCTCTCCTGAGGCTGCTGGAGCCCTATCCTCAGAGTGCCCCTGGGCTCTGCAGGATGGTGAGATATTTCATATAACTTCCCACCATACAACCAAAACAGCCAGCAAGCTATGCCCTACATGTAGTTGTTCCGTTGTTTTTGAGTCATGTCTGACTCTTCATGACCCCATTTGGAGTTATCTGGGCAAAGATCCTGGAGTAGTTTGCTGTTTCCTTCTCCAGCTCATTTAATAGATGAGGAAACTGAGGCAAACAGGGCAAAGTGACTTGCCCAGTGTCACACAGTTAGTGTCTGAGGCCAGATTTGAACTCATGAAAATGACTCTTCCAAGCCCAGAGCTCTATCCACTGCTCCACTTAGCCACCCCTTTTCCCTGCATACAATGTTCCATCTCCAACCTCCACACCTTTGTACAGAAGGTCAGCCATGTCTGGAATACATTCACTCCTTACCATGCCCAGTAGAAGTCGTAGCTTCCTTCAAAGCATGACTCATTCCCCCCTACTCTACAAGATTTGTCCTCTCCTAAGTCAAGGTTTTTTCCTCTTGACCTCACCTTGCATCATTTGATAGATAGTTTATAATTTCTTGCTTATGTATACATTGTATCACCTAATAGAAGACAAGATTCCTGCAGACACTTCTGTTCCTTCTTGCCTTTGTATTCCTAGGACCAGACACTGGGCCTCCTCCACTGAAGCCTTCATGGCTGGAGGGTTGGACTGAACTTGAGACACTTACTGCAGCCTCAAGGGACTTCTATTGTGGTGGGAGACCCTCAGCCCCTGCCCTCGGGTAGCCCCTAACATAATAGGGACCCTCAGCCCCTGTCCTCGGGGAGCCCCTAGTATAATAGGGACCCTCAGCCCCTGTCCTTGGGGAGCCCCTAACATAATAGGGACCCTCAGCCCCTGTCCTCGGGGAGCCCCTAGTATAATAGGGACCCTCAGCCCCTGTCCTTGGGGAGCGTCTAGTATAATAGGGACCCTCAGCCCCTGTCCTTGGGGAGCCCCTAATATAACAGGGACCCTCAGTCCCTGCCCTCGGGGAGCCCTTGGTATGGTGGGGGACCCACAGCCCTGCCCTCAGGGAGTTCTCTTTAGATGAAAAGTTGAACTGACACCTCTGAAAAAGGCAAAAACATCCAGAGCCTCCCCAGTCGCACAAACAAGGGGGCACCAGCCCAATGCAAACAGCTCTGCTGGAGCCTCAGTGCTCAGGAGGGGCCCGGCTGGGTGGGGCTGGTCCAGGATGGCTTGTTGGTGAACAAGTGATGGAGGAGAGTGGAGCCCAGAGCCAGGTTCTGAGGGAGGGCCGGGCGGGACTGGCAGGGAGCAAGGGGGTGTCAGTCCAAATTCCAGACTCATAGATGGAGCGCTGGAAGAGTCCGCAGGGACCAGGGACTCCAATGCCCTCATTTTACTGAGGAGCAACTGGGGAAACAGAGCAATTTTCCCAGAATCGCAGAGGTATTTAGAATCAGGGGCAGGATTTGAACCCAGGTCCTCTGACTCCAAGGCTGTTATGAAAAAGCCTCCAGATAGCCAGGGGCCAAGGGGAGGGGAGCATTGGATCCCAGGGACCACAAGTCCAGAAGACAGAGCCCGGATGGCGGCCAAGGTGAGCTCCTCACACCCCTCCAGGGCATCCTTCCTCTTCCCTGGTGTCTCCAATCAAGCCCCTCAGCACAGCCCTCTCCCTCCCTCCCTCCCTCCCTCCCTCCCTCCCTCCCTTCTTCAACAGCTTGGAAACTATTGCTCCCTCTCCCTTTTGGCCGCATCCCCGTCTGCTTCCTCAGGTACAAAAGTTCTGATTCGTGGCTCTGCAAGAAGACCTGGGTTCTAATCCCACCTCTCTCCACCACTGTGTGATGGGCACCTCCTTCCCCTAACTCCCAAGTACTAACATGAGGAGAGAAAATTCTTCCTGCCCTCCCCCAATGTGTTGTCATGTGACTAAATCTAGACTGCTTCTTTCTGTGGCATCAGGTATTAGAGATCCCTGTTAGGGGCAGCTAGGTGGTACAGTGGATAGAGCACTGGCCCTGGAGTCAGGAGGACTTGAGTTCAAATCCAGCCTCAGACACTTAACACTTACTAGCTGTGTGACCTTGGGCAAGTCACTTGACCCCAATTGCCTCACCCAAAAATAAAAAATAAAAATAAAATTTTTTTTAAATGGGGGGGGCAGCTAGGTGGCACAGTGGATAAAGCACCAGCCCTGGATTCAGGAGTACCTGAGTTCAAATCCGGCCTCAGACACTTGACACTAGCTGTGTGACCCTGGGCAAGTCACAACCCCCATAGTCCTGAAAAAAAAAAATAGAGAGAGATCCTTGTTGTCTCCCCCAGATATGAGGACTGGAAGTAGGTGGGTGAGGGAACAAAGTAATGAGCACCACTCTTGTCTGCTTCATGCAGGAGGTGTCCACTAAGGCTAGACAGGACAAGCCTGACCTCCCCTCCCCAGGATGGCCCTTCAGAGTCTTAGACATGACTTTTGTGTCCCCCTAAAGTCTTATTTCTCCAGGCCCAGAGTAAGAGATTTGCCCCAGGTCACACAGCTAGTACCTTCACACAAGGGAGGGATCTTTAGTCCAAACCCCTCTGCTCTAACACCTTCTATGGCTCCCCAGTGCCTACAGAATGTAATCTCAATTTGTCAGTTTAGCATTCAAGGCCTTCTATAATCTGGTTCCAAACTGCCGTTGCTACCATGGAGGGCTTGCTGATTTGCTGATACTGTTTCTTTTTGCTAGGGTACCTTCCTTCTGCTCTACCACCCAACATCCCACCCGTCCTCCAAGACCTACCTCAAATGTCCCTTCTTGGCGCAGGCATTACCTGCTCCTCTCCAGAGCACACACCTTATCTTGGAGCCTCAGCTCTGCCCCTTAGCCCCTGTGCCACTGTGGACCATGATGTCAGCTGGTCTTTTCACAAGACTTTAAAACTTCCATTTCTCCTCTGAGCCCTTACAACAATCAAATGAGAGAATGTCTGAAAAGTGCATTCCTTCCCTCGTTCTTTCATTCAGCTGCATCTTAATGTGCTCACACGTGAGGTATGGTAGAGATTATTACCATCCCTGACTTGCATATGAGGAAATGAATGAATTTTTAAAAGCATTATGAAGCACCTACAATGTGCTAGGTATGGAGAAGGAGAAAGTAACAGAGAGAGACAGAGACAGATAGAGAGATAGAGACAGAGACAGAGAGACAGAGATAGAGACAGACAGAGAGCAGAGACAAAGACAGAGAGACAGACAGAAACAGACAGACAGAGAGGCAGAGAGAGAGAGAGTGAGAGTGATGTTCCAGGCACTGTGTGAAGCACTTTACCAACACGATCTCATTCAATCCTACCAACATCCCTAGAAGGGAGGGGCTGTTATTTTCACCATTTTACAGTGGAGGAAACTGAGGCAGACAGAGAGTAAGTGACTTTCTCAGGGTCCTGCAACTACCAAGTGTCCCATTAAAGATTTGACCTTTGGTCTCACCTGACTTACCATCATGGTGCTAGAACTCGATTGGACCTTGACTCCCCACCCCACCCCCACCTCATTTTATAGAACAGGGAAGTAAAGCCCAGGGTCAGGCACTGTGCCCAAGGCCACACATCGAATGGGAAGTTGCGAGCTGCCAAGGCCTCTTCCAGCTCTCATTTCTGATCCTGCGACCTCTAAGGTCTGAGGCAGCTCTGTGTCTATGATTCCACGGTCCGATGAGGGCAGACCCAATGAGTCATCGATATGGCTCGAAAGCCAAAGAATTTAGCATGATTTTAGACAATACCAAAATATTCCTGGTGTCCAAGACTCGGGAGGTGATGGGGGCCCTGGACAAGGGGTCCCCGTCAAATCAAGTCTGGAGTACCGTCTTTGGTTCTAAGTGTTGACAGTTTAGGATGGACATCGACCAAATAGAGAGTGGCCAGAGGGGAGAAAGTAGGATTGGTGAAGGGCCTTGAGGTCATTCCATACAGGGAAGCAGTGGAAAGAACTGGGGATCTTTCATCTGGAGAAGACTCCAGGGGAACATGATGACTGTCTCCAAGTATTTCCAGGGCTATCGTCCAGAGGAAGGATTGGAGAGGATCTATTTGGACTCAAAGAACAGAGCGAAAAGTTATGGCTAGAAGTCATGGAAGCCAACGTAGCCTCAATCTAGGGGGAAACTCCCCAGTGATTCCTGAAAAGAGAAGGGGTAGCCTGGAGAAACAGGGGCAAGTCACTTCCCCATGTTTGCCTCAGTTTCCCCATCTGTAAAATGAGCTGGAGAAGGAAATGGCAAACCACTCCAGTGTCTCTGCCAGGAAAACCCCCAATGGGGTCACAAAGGGTCAGACGTGATTTAAACAACAACAGCAATGACAAGGAAGCAGAGTCCCTTTCTTTCCTCAAAACACAGAGGCTTGGATTCATAGGCTGACTAGAGAGACTGGACCAAAGAGAAAGGGCCTATGGTCAGAGTGGACTAGGTTAGTTTGAAACAAATAAATAAACAAATCACATATATTAAGCACTTATGGTACTACACCTAAGTCACCAGGGATACAAATACAAATTCCAAACAGTTCCTGACCTCAAGGAGCTTACATTCTTTTTTATTTTATTTATTTTTTTGGTTAGGCAATTGGAGTTAAGTGACTTGCCCAGGGTCACACAGCTAGTAAGTGTCAAATGTCTGAGGCCAGATTTGAACTCAGGTCCTCCTGACTCCAGGGCCGGTGTTCTATCCACTGTTCCACCTAGCTGCCCCTAGGAGCTTACATTCTAATAAGACAAGACTAGCTTATGGATGAGAGGTGGCCTTGGGGGGATCTAGGACAAGATCAGTGGGGGAAACTCCAATTGGAAATAGCCCAACCATGCCCAAGCTGAAATTGACTCTACCTTCATCAAGGATGTAAAGGCCGCATCTTTTAGGAAGGCCGTCAGGAAGCTGGGGAGGTCAGCCACTACAGCTGGACACCGAGGATTCATGTCAGGGGAGGGAGAGGGGTATAGATTCAGGGGAGAGCGTGATGGGTTGTTGTTGTTTTGTACCATTTACCATTTTTACTAGTTCACATCTTTATCAAACTTTGCTAGTTTTTGCTATACCTTACTAGGGTTGTTGGTTTTGGTTTTTTGTTTTTCCCCTGGTCTCCCCTGACCAGAAGTCCTAAGCGAAAGTTATTGATAATAATAATAACACTAGAAAAGTCTTTCCATTTATTATCCTCCCAAGTACCCTGTGAGGCAGGGGCTGTTATCATCCCCACTTTACAAATGAGGAAACTGAGGACTGTAGAGGGGGCTTTTGTTCATGTGTGGGTTGGGTCACTTGGCCTCAGAGGCCCCTTCCAACTGAGATGCTGTGATTCTGGGAAGAGGAGGAATCCGGGGCCAGCAGAGGCCTCCAGGCCAGAGAAACCTGGAAAGCAGCAGAGAGTGAGAGGCCCGAGGAGGTGGCGTCTGGACACATCCCCCAGATCCAAGCTTGGAAGGGCGAAGGGGGCTGGAGTGGGAGGGGGAGCAGGCCGAGGTTCAGTCCTCACTAACTTCGGGTTCACTGGGGGCCTATGCTGCTGGAAGTTGGGCAGAGACTCAAGGCGGGAGCCCAAGGGCAAGAGGGAAGGGACCCCCAGTTCCAGGACAACAAACCCCACCCCTCACTGAGGCAAATGGGGTCAAACTGCCTCCTTCTATTGTCCCCATCAGCCTAGAAAGGGTGACTGATTTTCCCTTGCAAAGACACTCTTGGTCAGAGGCTTAGAGGGAGCTCTTATGAACCTCAATGATCTAACTCCTCGTTGAACAGAAATGGAAACTGAGGCCCAGAAAACAAAATGAGCAAGAGGTTAAATCCTTGCTTGTGTCCAGCCCCCGATACTTTCTTCCAACTGCACGGTTTTAGCATGGAGTGGGATTGGGGGAAGGAAACAGGAGGAAGGAACTCAATTAGTGAGGGGAGGAATATTGAATTAACTTACCCTTAGCATCAGACTCATCCTGGCTTTGTGACCTTGGGCAAGCCATTTAACTCAGTGCTCTGGTCAATTCTCCTAGACAGGAAGTAGCAGGAAAGATGGACACCTGCATTGATGGAGGGAGTGTCCTCATCTGGGAGTTCCCTATGCAGATGAAATCAAATCTCCAGCTTTCATCCCTCAGGTATCTCAGAGACAGACTGAAAGCATACATCTTGGACCATAGATCATAGACATCATGAGAGTTGTAGGGGATCTTAGAGGCCAGCTAACCCAACCCTCTTATTTTTACAGAGGGGGGAAACTGAGGCCTACAGAGATTAAGTGACTTGATTGAGGTCATACAGGTCATACACAGCAAAAGCAGGAGTTTAACCCAGTTCCCCTAACTTCAGAGCCAGCAGTCTTTCCATTATGCCACAGAAAGACTGGAAGCCAAAAAACCTGGTACTGAATCTGTGCTCTGCCACTCACTGGCCATGTGACTTTGGGCAACAGCATAAAGAGCCGTGGCTGTGGAGTGAGAAGACCCGGGTTCAAATCCCACCACTGACGCCAACTGCCTGGGTGACTTTGGGCCTTCGCCTCCCTGAGCCTCTGTCTCCTGATCTATAAAATAAGGGGGTTGAGCTCACTGGCCTCTGTGCTCCATCCCAGCTCTGGTGTAATCCTCTGACTTCTCCAAACCACCGTTTTCTCATCTCTAAAATGGGTATAATGAGAGCTGTACTACCTACTTCATCTGGCTACATTCCACTCAGGTGTGAGCTCCTTTTAGCCCCTGAATCTTCAGTGGCCTGTATTTTTAAATGCTTGTCAGCAGATTGGTTGGTCAGGCTTCATCTGAGGATTCGTGCATAGCTTGGGGCACTCCATTTTGGGGGAAAGACATCGATAAACCGGGGCACATCCAGAGAAGGGTGACTGGGATGAGGGTGGGGGTCCTCCAGCTCAGCCCCTGTGGATGGAATGAGGACGATTAGCCTATAGAAGAGAAGATGAGAGGGGGAGAAGAGAGAAGTGATGATTTGTCCACAAGCACCCGAGGGGTCATCACGAGGAAGGGCAGCCAGTAAGCCGGGGGAGAGATTTGGGCTCAAGGGAAGGAAAAGCATCGAACAACGTGAGCCATCCAAGGAGATCCTGCCTGCCTCCCGAGAGCCTGGCTTGGGAAGCTTTCGAGAGGAGGAGATTCAGGCAAGGACCAGACCTGATGGCTGCTGGATCTGGGCTTCATCCATCCCCTACCCATTATTGTCAAGAGACATCTGCGGCAGATGGCAAGTTCTCTGTCCTCCTCATACAGGGGAGAAAACCAAGAACCAGGGATGCAAAAGGACCAGCCCAAGGTCACACAGGGTCCTCGGCTTCCTTCAAAGCACTTTCCCAGTATCAGGGACAGCTGAGCCAAAGGCCCGGAGATGGGAGGTGGCATCTCCCGTGTGATGAACACAAGAAGGACTATTGGGCTGGACCACAGAATATAGGAGGGAAGATGGGTGAAGGGGCTTTTGGTCCTAGAGTGAATAGGAAGCCACTGTGTTAGAGGGAGTCACTTTGATGGTTGTGTGGGGACTGGCTGGGAGAGAAGAGGGACTTGAGGCAGGGAGGCTAACGAGGGGCTTCTTGCCAATGCCCTGCACGTCATAGACTTTGATCAATGATGGTTGAACTGAGTTGATGCAGAGTCACAGGACTGGTGGGTGACAGGACCAGACCTCAGCCTGGCTCCTTCCTTGGCCCACGCTCTGTTTCACTGGGTGCATGTTGTCTTGGTTGCATTTTCCTACGTAAGGATCCAGCTAGACCAGAAGCTCCCTGAGGACAGGCAGGGACAACATGTATTTGCCCAGGCCTGTGGTAGGACTTGAAGGGAGATCCTGGACGGATATTACATCTATAGATTGAGAAGGGGGCTGCTCCTTACCCCCATCCACTCCCATCAACCCCTGGCGTGTGTTATGCCCCACCCCATGAAGCCAGGCTCATGGAACCATAGACCACAGGGCCGGGGGCGGGGCGGGGGGGAGGGGGCGGGAGGGGAACCTGAGAGATCAAAGGAGCAGAGATTCAGAGACAGAGGGGCCTTTAGAGGTCGTTTTACAGATGAAAAGACTGAGATCTTGTTGTTGTTCAAGTTGTTCAGTCATGTCTGACCCCATTTGGGGTTCTCTCAGCAGAGATATTAGAGCCATTTCTTTAGCTCATTTAACAGATGAGGAAACTGAGACAGAGTTAAGTGACTTGTCCAGGGTCACATAGCTAGTAAGCATTTGAGGCTGGATTTGAACTCAGGTCTTCCTGACTCCAGGTCCAGCGTTCTTTCTACTGCGCCATCAAGCTGCCTCTAACCTAGAGCAGTTAAATAGCTTGCCCAGGGTCCCACAGTCAGTAGATGTCTGAGACAGGATTTGAACCCAAGTCTTCCTGATCCTAGACCCACACTCTCTCTACCACTCTGCTAGTGAGGGGATGGGAAGTGACTTACCCCAAGTCACTTAACAGGTCACCAACAGCTAAACAAAGTAGAAAGAACCAAACAAGAACTTGGACCTCCTAACTCCAATCTCTTTCCTCCCTGGAGGCGGCCCAAGGGCTCTGAGCCTGACCCACATCCCAGCCTCCCCATCCTGCAGTCAGCCCCTTCCCCAGCTCCCAGCCCTTGCCAGGAGTCTGTAGGCCCTACTCCAGAGAAGGTAAGGAGCCCCTTGGGGCAGGCAGAGAGTGAGGGAATGGAGGAGATAGATTTCTGCACATCTGTGATTAATCACGAATGCCTGTATATATTGTCTTTGGCTCGGTTCTCTGGAGCTTTTAGGTATGTATGACCCGAGACACGAGGCTGACAGAGGACAGGGCAGCAGCCTCAGACTGGGAGGTCCCCAGAGTGGGAACTGGGTCTTCTTGTTCCCATGTAAGACCTTTCACCCCAGCCCCCACCCCCACCCCCTCTTTGAGCAGGCCTGGGTTGAGAGGTGTCGGGGATAACTGGAGGGGGGGGCGTGCTCCATGAGCTCCTTTACTGCCCCCCCCCACTCCAATCTTCTCAGTCTGTCACGCATCTCATGTTGCCGCGGGCTTTGCTGTGTTCCAGGCCGTCACGGGGGCCCGTGCTGACAGATTGTATGTTTCCTGTAGGCCTGTCTGCCCTCACTAAGAGGCTTTCTGGCAAGAAGTCAGGGGTCACCTCATCCCCAGCTTATTTCAGAAACAATCTCGGCCTCTCCCAGTGCTGGGGCTCCCAGGCTGGCCCGCCTGCCCTTCTGGAGGGCTATGGCCAGTGTTAGCTTTTGAAGCCCCAACTGCTGAGCCAGGAAGGAGGCTCAGTGTCAGGGGTGAGGGAAAGGGGTCCTCTCACTTCCTGGTGCATGATGGGGGAGAATCTGGTGCATCATGGGGCTAGGGGAAGCTGAGCTCCAGATTTCTGGCCCTAGGTTCTGCCACATTGGGGGGGGAGCAGGCAATGAGGGTTAAGTGACTTGCCCAGGGTCACACAGCTAGTAAGTGTCAAGTGTCTGAGGTTGGATTTGAACTCAGGTCCTCCTGAATCCAGGGTTATCCATTGTGCCACCTCGCTGCCCCTGGCCCTAGGTTCTGAATGCTAGGCTCTGGGTTCTATGTTTCACCTGCGAGTTTTAGGGTCTATGATTTCGAGCCCATGCTCTGGGTTAAAGAATCAAGCAATATGCATTTATTAAACACCTACTATGCACCCAAACCTACGAAACCAAAAATGAAACAGCCCTGTCCTCAGAGAGTTTACATTCTATCAGGGAGAAGACAGGTACATAAAAAGGGAAGTATAAAAGTGAAACTGACAAAATATGACATCATTTTAGAGTAGCCCCACTAATGGGGGAGGGAGGCTAAGGAAAGATTACATGTAGAATGGAGATTCTTAACCTGGGGGGCTATGAACTTGGAGCTTTTACTATATGGATCCCCTTATTTCAGGACATCTTGTTTATTTTATTTTATGTATTTTTTAAAAAATGATCCTGAGGATTCTATAGGCTTCACTAGACTGATCAAGGAGCCCACAACACACACAAAAGGAAGTTCAGCACCCGTGATGTGGAAGGGGGTACTTGAGCCAAATTCTAAAGGAAACAAGGGATTTTAAGAGGCCAAGGTCTAGGGAGGCAGAGAGTACCAGTATTAGGAAGAGCCAGTGCAAAGGCATGGAGGTGGGAGATTGAGTGATAGGTGTGAAGAACAGTGAGAACACCAGGCTTGCTACTGGAGAGTGTGTGAAGAGAAGTGAAGCATAATAAGGGCAGTAAAAGGGGGTGGGTCAGGATGTGAACAGAGGAGTTTATGTGGACCCATGCTTGAGCCCAGATGTGCTGGGTTCTATGATCTGAATTCAGAGCCTTAGACTCAATTTAATTCAGGAGGGAAGGAGAGACAGAGACAGAGACAGAGAGAGATCAGACAGACAGACAGAGACAGACAGACAGAGACAGAAAGACAAATAGAGAGAGACAGAGAAAGAGAGAGACAGAAAGACAAAGACAGACAGAGACAGAGAGACAGAAAGACAGAGAAAGACAGACAGAGATGGAAAGAGATGAGACAGAGAGACAGACAGAGACAGAGAAAGAGACAGACAGAGAGACAGAGACAGAGACAGAGGAGAAGAGGGGGTAATGGGAGCAAGAGAGATCTCCCCTGAATTGAATTGTGTGTATACACAATAAGATGCAAACACAGAAAACTGTAAAACACAATAATATATGTTCAATGCCCCAATGAGAAACAGTCTGAAGCTAGTTAGGGGAGTAGGGGGTGGGGAGGGAAGCAGAGAAATCAAAGAGGCCTTCTTGGAAGAGGTGGCCTTTGTATTAGAAGGAGATGAATTCAGAAGGCAAAGTTGGAGGGAGATACTTGAGGCAGATGGGGCAAGCCAGAGTATGGGACAGAGAGTCATTCTGGCGAGGAAAATGTCAAACAAGGTGGCAATGCGGGCTGCTTCTAGGTTGTGGTTGATTTTGCTTGCCAGGGGGTTGAACTTAACTAGTAGAGCTTATTCCCTTAATAGGGAATCATTGAAAGATTTTGAATAGAGAAAGGACACGGTCATTTTAACTTGATGAACTTTGGGAATGTTACTAAGCATTGGTTAGGAGCTGGTTGTATCTTCCCACAAAAGCTGTGAGCTTCCGTAATAAATCTAGACATGAAAGAACCTAAGAGGTTATTGAGGGCCACAGTCTCATTTTTCTGATGAGGAAATTGAGACCTTGAGAGGTTAAATAACTTGCCCAGGATCACACAGCTAATAAATGTCTGAGGAGGGATTTGAACCCGGGCCTTTGTCATTCCAAATTCCTTGCTTTATTCAATGTTCCCCATGATTCCACCTTGGAGACCCACTGGTGGTCTCTTTGAGAGCACTTGGGAATGTCAGGTGGGTCCTGCTCACTTACACTTCTTTCAGGAGGAGGACCGTCCCAGAACAGACCTAGCATTGAAGAGAGATGAGTTGATTGTTCTAGGTGGGTCAGAGTCCTCCTAGCATCTGTGGGGGAAAAGTGAAGACCTCTTGGCTTTTCCCCTTCAGAGAGGAAAGAACCTACTAGAAGAATGGACTTTAACACGCATGGAGCACCTTCCCCCAGACTGATCCCTCCATCTTCCACGTCAGTTGAAGAGAATGAAGCAACTGGGAACAGGGGTAGAATAACTCGAGTTACTGGACTCCAGGTTCTTGTGTGGTCTGAATGAGTGCACCAGCCCTGGTTCTTTAAGATCCATCAGATTCCTTTGCACTGGGCTCCCCATTCTGTAACCTGGAGCTCCAGTTACAAGATCAATGCCCTGAGCCTGAGCACCTACGTACGTGCCTTTCGCCCCCTACCCCCAAGTGATGAGCGTCCTGCTTCGGAGACCTCCACAGAGGGCTGATGGGGCAGAGGCAGGGAGGGAATGGGTCTGTCTGTCCAAAGCCCGAGAAGTTGCCAAGAATGGACATCCAGTCACTCCCTTCCCCCTGCAACACCCCC
Organism: Dromiciops gliroides; assembly: GCF_019393635.1. Classification (NCBI taxonomy): domain Eukaryota; kingdom Metazoa; phylum Chordata; class Mammalia; order Microbiotheria; family Microbiotheriidae; genus Dromiciops; species Dromiciops gliroides. The sequence continues at coordinate 475,910,072 of NC_057864.1, read as the reverse complement.
AAGGCTGGATCAAAGGGTTTATGATACCATCAAATGTCACTGGATGTGGCCAATGTGAGAGTCTGTTTTGCTCATGTAAGCATGTTTGTTACACAAGCTTTGTTTGTCTTTTTAATGGGGAGGGGAGGGAAGGAAGGAGAGGGAGAGAAAATAGATTTTTGTTCATTGAAAAAATAAAATTCAATTTGAAAAAGAATGTAAGCTCTTTAAATTTGAAAAAGATGTAAGAAAGCAAGCCAGACTCTGGTATTTAATGTTCTTCACAACCTGGCCACTTCCTATCTCTCTAACCTTCTCACACCAGGGGCAGCTGGGTGGCCCAGTGGTTAGAACATTGGCCCTGGAGTCAGGAGGACCCAAGTTCAAATCCAGCCTCAGACATTTGACACTAGTAGCTGTATGACCCTGAGCAAGTCACTTAACCCCGATTGCCTCAAACATCCGGGGCCAACTCCAGCCATCCTGATGTTTATCTTGACACTGGACCCAGATGGCTCTGGGGGAGTGAGGTTGGTGACCTTGCAAAGCCCTCCCTCACTTCAATCCAATTCATTGCAAGTCATGACATCACCTCCCAATGTCACAGTCCTCTTCCAGAATGAAGAACAAACAATGACAATGATATTACACCCCTCTTCATACCCTGTAGTCCACCCGTGCCTGGAACACTCACCCTCCTCACTGCTGCCTTTTAGAATCCCTGGCTTAGAATCAATTGCCACCTTCTGCTGGCTGACATTTCTGGGTATTGCTTCTCTAAAGCTATGTTCTACCTACTTTGTATTAATCTTTTATCTAAAGATAATAATGTCTTCCCCATTATAATGGAAGTGCCGTGAGGAAAGGGGTTGGGTTTTGCCCCCTTTACTTTGTCTTCCCTGTCCTTAGTTCAGTGTCTGGTACATAATAATCACTTAATTGATTGAGGTGAAACAAAAAACTAATAACTAATATTTATATCAGTTGTTGATATGCTATTAATTATCGATATATTAAGTTATAGATGTATTCTAAAGACTGGAAAGTTCTTTGCAATACATTATCTCACTCAAACCTCATCACAACCCTCCAAATTGGGGTTATTCTTTCACTCACTTCACAAACGTTATCAGTATTATTATTTCCGTTTCATGGATGAGGAAACTGAGAGGTTAATAGACTTTGATTGAAACCAACAAACTTTTGTTAAATGCCAATTATATCTGGGGCACCCTGTTGGGCTCTGGGGGATATAGACAAAAACGGTCCTTGTCCTCGAGAGCCTTGCTTTCAGGGAAGTAGGAAAGGGTGCAATGAGGAAATCAATACACTAAGTAATAAGTAAATTATATACAAAATCATTTCAAGAGGGATTGAGGACTAATGAGGACATCCAGTGAGAGGTAAAGTGCATTCCAGGCATGGAGTGGGGGGAGACATGGGTGCAGAGACAGCTGGGGAAGGCTGGATGTTATGTCCCCCAGCTAGGAAGTACCAAGGGCTGGCTTGGACCCCGGGTCTTCCTGACACCATAGATTACACTCCATTCACTGTGACTGGAAGCCTTCCCAAAGAAACAAGGTGGGACGAAGGGTGGAGGATGATAGGGGAAGAGGGAAGAGGGTAGGGTCAATGCTTACTGAGCTTAGGTGCTGGGGCAGGGGAAGGGGGCAAGGTCAATGCCCACTGAACTTAGGAGGATACAGGAAAGCAGATAGCTGGTTGTGCAATGTTGCATGCATCTGCATGGCTTCCTTTCAACCTTTAGCCAATGAATCTCATCCCACCCACTCTGGCTTTTTCAAGGGGCTGGCTTGCCAAAAGCAGACACTGAACAGGCTGTCCCAGGGAGCACCAGCTGCCAAATGGACTCAGGCATTGCCAGGCAGAACAATAAGGGCAGAGGGGCCAGAGCTCTCCAGTTGAACAGACTTCAGAAGAAACAGGCGGCAGGGACAGACCCCACAAAAAACCAGGCGCGTGCCCCTAGACAGATAAGGGGCCGCTCCATCTCACTACCTTCCTATTTATCCAGTACCATCTCCTTGGGGCCCCAGCCTCGGAACTTGCCTTTTCCTGAGCTCTGTCTCCAATACTCTGAGGATTCCGAGTTTTGACCCAACTCACCCTTTCAGTGACTACTTCCCACCTCCAGCACTTTCAATGACTCAATTGTCTGGCTGGGTCTTAGGCTGGTCTTGTTTGCCCTGTAAATACACTCTTTCCTACACACACACACACACACACACACACACACCCCTATTTGCAGGGGCTTCTCAGCTGCCCAAGTCCTCTTTCCCCCAAAGGGGAAGGGCTTAATCAGAGCCACAATCCCGCAACAGTCCAGGCCCTTGGACTGGGCACTCCAGGGCCACCACAGGGAAACATGAACAAGTGTGAGAAGGGGAAGAGAAAGAGGCAGAGGCCCATGGAACTGGGAGCCTCCTTTCTGAAGTTCTCCATCACAGTGGTAGCTACTGAGCTCTCACTTCCCACTTCTTTTACCACTATTTGGTTAGCAGCCATCATGAAGTCCAGCAAAAGAAACAACTCTTGTGCTGGTGAACTGTTTGATGACAGAAGCACAGGCTCAGCATCTGACCATCAAGTATAACCTTTACTGAAATAAGAATCCCCCCAGACAAGTAATAGACCATCCTTTACTTCAGGACCTCCACTGAGTTCAAATCTGGCCTCAGATACTTGACACTTATTAGCTGTGTGACCCTGGGCAAGCCACTTAACCCTCATTGCCCTGCAAAAAAAAAAAAAAAAAAGACCTCCAATGAAAGGTAAACTATGACAGACTAAGACAGCTCATTTGGCAGCTAGGTGGCACAGTGGATAGAGTGCTAGGCCTGGAGTTCCGAAGACCTGAGTTCAAATCTGGCCTCAGACACGCACTAGCTAAGTGACTCTGGGCAAAAAAGTCCTACTTGCCCCAGTGGATGCTGGTGAAGCTCATTTTTTAGAGTCTGTGTAGGAATGTGACTTTTTCTGGACCACTGATTTCATCCTTGTAAGGAAATTCCTCTGCTGTTATAGAGTACAACCATCCTTAGAGCAATTTAGAGCATCACCTGTGACACTGATAGATTAGATGACTGGTCCAAGGTCACTTAACCAGTGTGCACCATAGATAGGACTTGACCAAAGATTTTCCAGACTCCAAGGTGGGCTCTTTGGTCCCAGCTCCATGTTGTCTCTCTACATTTATCTTTTTTTTATTTTTTATTTTTATTTATTTATTTTTTTTTTAGTGAGGCAATTGGGGTTAAGTGACTTGCCCAGGGTCACACAGCTAGTAAGTGTTAAGCGTCTGAGGCCAGACCTGAACGCAGGTACTCCTGACTCCAGGGCCGGTGCTCTATCCACTGTGCCACCTAGCTGCCCCCTCTCTACATTTATCTTGACTATCTTACTATCTCCCTACCTCTCTTGGGAATCACTTCCCTTCTGATCTTTCTAGTTGTATGATCCCTCCCCATGGCAGAGAAAACAAACAGCTCCGTCTTCCTTCTGTGGTCCATGAACATCAACCACCTTCCTAGAGCAGTTCCATCCTTCGGCCCTTTTCTTCCCCCCACCATCGCTTCTAAAAGTCCCAATCTCCTCTCTATTATCCTGGGTGACATCCCATAATACACACACTCAATCCCCACTCTGTTACCTGCCCTCATTTGCAGTTTCTCTACATGTCTTTTCTTTCATCAATCAGCTAGCATTTATTAAGAGCCTATATAGTTCCAGGCACTGTGCTAAGAGCTGGGCTGTGAGAATTTGGATGAGTGATTTAATTGCCATAGGGAGCTCCCAGGGAAGAACTCTCTACCACTGGAGGTTGGCACCTTCTCTGAAATTTAGTTTTAAAGAGTTGCCTGTGTCACCGAGAAGTTAAGTGACATGGACAGGGTCACCTCTCCTACTGTGTATGTGTCTTTTTGAAAAATCAAATCTAACATTAGAACCATTGCCCAAGGGTAGGGGACACTGCACCCATTCTCTCTCTCTCTCTCTACTAATGGGCTTTTCTCATACCTGGATCCACCTCGAATTCAGTACTCAAGAGTATGACTTTGAATTACCATTCCTCGGCCCTTTCTGAAGCCACACTGGATCTCAGGTAGATAACCATGTTCCAGATGAAGGAACAACCTATTAAGGAGGACTCTGGTGAGAATCTTGCCAGCAACGACTAAGAGAGAGACCCACACAGCCCCGCCCCCCTCCCCGCTCTGTGATTATCACAGGACAATCTATTTTCTTTACCTTTATAAAGGTGGACAATGGAGGCATCCTTGAACTCCTGGAGGAATAACCTCCTCTTGCCATATAACCTGAAAATTTTCAGTTAGCTTTTCCATGAGCAGTGCCCCCCTTCACTTTGTAAGTCTCAGCTGGAATAAAATCAGCACCAGTTTCTTTGCCACAGGAAAGGATCCCAATGGCATTCAAAAACTCTTTTTCAGTTGGAAATTTGGCTAGGGAGGAATTCAACCTGAGGTATATGGTCAATGGTTTCAGCATTGATTGAGAACACTATGGAAGCATTCAACCCATCTCTCCAGGATCATGTCCTTATCACAATGTGTCTTCTATAGCATGGAGTAGTGGAGACGCAGCACAAGGCATCACAAAAACACTTTAGATTATTACTATCAGATAAAACAGAAGTTCATTTGCCTTTTTACTGAGCCAAGAATCCTGCATCTCTCTAAGCTTCACTTGGACTTTACTTTTGATAGAATTAAACTCTATCCTCATAGAGACAGATGAACTATCCTGATAGTAAACCCTGTGAAGTTCTCGGTTTTTGTTTAGCAGCTTCTGAATTTCCCTATCATTTTCATCAAACCAATCTTGATGTCTGTGAGTATTCTGATCCATATGAGTAAATGAAGTGCTGTATACCAAATCTCTGAAAGCTGCTCTCTCCTTTGCTGCTCCGCTGTTGCCAACCATGTATTGGCTCAGTTTGCCCCACAAGTTATCAATGAACTGATCCTACTTGGAGAAGCACTCTAATCTGTTGACATTAAGTCTTCTGATAGTAATTTTGCCTTTGGCCTGCTGCTTTTACTGAATGCAGATATTTAACTTGGAGAGAATAAGTTTGTGACCAATACAGCACTCCGTGTCATACATACCTTCATTACTCTCACATCCTTACAATGAGTTATTGCTGTTGTTATTTGTCCTTCAAAGAGGACCAATGACATCAGGAAGGTGATGTCTTAACTTGCAAGTGAATTGGATTGAAATGAGTCAGAGCTGTGCAAAGTCACCATCCTCACTCTCTCCTCCAGAGTCATCTAGGTCCAGCGGCAAGACATATATCAAGCTCCAGATGCAGTGGGAGACCTTGGCCTTCTTAAGCTAAGGTCTTTCCCAGGTCTCAGTTTGTCTGAAGCAACACCCTTTCAGCGATTAAGGATAGGTAAGAAATGAGGCAAAAAATGCCTTTTTGCTACGAGAGTGCATCCTTGAAGTTTTATTGCATTTAGGTAAATAGAAGACAGTGTTGGTAATGAGAAGGTCATGAAATGCACAAGTCTTCAGTAGTAAGTGACCATTGTTGTTGCTTTTTCTGACTCCACTCTTGCCCAGGACACTACCAGATCTGGTAGTCAGAGACTACTCTAGCATTAAAGTCACTTAGAATTAGAAGCTTGTCCTCTTTTGGCACATTGATAAGGTCCTCCAGGTGTTCATAAAGTTTTTCTTTGACCTTGTCATGATTTGTCATGGTGGAAGCATAGGCACTAATAATGGTGACATGGTGCTTTCCTGCAAGTGGCAATCACATTGTCAGGAGCCTGACATTCACTTCTTTGGGGAGGCATACAGGTTTGTTGACTAGGTTCATTTTGATTCCGAAACCTACAGCAGCTTCATGGTACTCCCCTTCAATTCAGCTACTCCAGAAAAACAGGTATCCAACCCTCACTTTGGTAAGCTGCCCTTCATTTGCCAGGCCTATTTCACTCAGGGCTGCTACATGGATTAGATACCTGCTGAGTTCTCTTGCAACAGGAATTGTTCATCTTTCAGGTCTACTAGATTGTGTGTTGCCCATAATTGTGTATATATTCCATGTACAGATGGTAAGTAAAATCATCTTCTCAAAAGTTTTTGTACATTTTTTGTGTTTTGACCTCAGGGTGGGATCCCTGACTACTGCTATAAGCAGACCAGGGTTGGGTGAATCAGACCATTTTTAGGGCACCTTTTCCAGCCCTTTCCTCATACCAGGAGGTGAGCAATGTGTTCCTTTTTCCCTTTTTTTCTCCTTTTTTGCTGACAATTTTTTTCAATATTTAGAATTTTATTTTCCCAAATTACATGTAAAATACAAATTTTGACATCAATTATTTAAAACTTTGTGTTCCAAATTCTCTTCCTCCCTCCCTCCCCACCCCACCCCCAAGAACTCAAGCAATTCAATGTAAGTTATACATGAGCAGTTATGCAAAACATTTCCACATAAGCCAGGTTGTGAAAGAAAACCGACAAAAACAAAACTTCAGATAAATAAACTAACAAAAAAAATTATGCTTCAACCTGTATTCAGATACCATCAGTTCCTTGTCTGTAGATGGAGTGCATTTTTCATAAGACCTTCAGAGTTGTCTTGGATCATTGCATTGCTGAAAATAACCAAGTCATTCACAGCAGATCATTTTACAATATTGCTGTTATTTTGTATACAGTACATTTCACATTAAATCAGCTCATGTAGGTCTTTTCTGATAACATCCTGCTCATCATTTTTTGGTTTTTTTGGTTTTTTGGTTTTTTGGTTTTTTTAGTGAGGCAATTGGGGTTGACTTGCCCAAGGTCACACAGCTAGTGTTAAGTGTCTGAGGCCGGATTTGAACTCAGGCACTCCTGATTCCGGGGCCGGTGCTCTATCCACTGCGCCACCTAGCTGCCCCCTGCTCATCATTTTTTAATAGTAAACTACATTTATATAGTACTTTAAAGAAAGATTTCCTTACAATAAACCCATGAGGTTGATTATGAGCAATGTGGGTCCTTAAAAAGGCTCAATCAGACACTCAGGGGGCTGCCAAATCCCACTGTGGCTTCCAGTGAGAGTACAACCCGATGGCCTGGGCTGCCTATGTCCAAAGCTGTGAGTACAGTTCCCAGTGTTTTTGCACCTGCTGCTTTACTATTTCTTTTGTTTTGGGTGCTGTTGTTTTTCTTTTTTTGAGGTTTTTCCTTTTTGCTCTGACTCTTCTTTCACAGCAAGACTAATGCAGACATATGTTTAATGTGATTGTACATATGTAACCTATATCAGATTACTTGCTGTCTTGGGAAGGGGGAGGGAGGTGAGGGAGGGAGAAAATTTTGAAACTAGAAATCCTATAAAAATAAATGTTGAAAACTGTCTCTACATGTAACTGGAAAATAATAAAATACTTTTATAATAAAAAAAAGAAAACTGCCTGTTCATATCTTTTGTCCATTTATCAACTGGGAAATGGCTCTTATTTTTATAAATTTGGCTCTGTTCCCTATATATTTGAGGAAGGAAGCCTTTATCAGAGCAATTTGCTCTAATTTTTTTCTGTTTCCTGTTTTCCTTCTAATTTTTGGCTACAGTAGTTTTGTTTGTGCAAAAGCTTTTTAATTGCATGTAATCAAAATGATACCTTTTACTTCCCATTATCCACTCTATTTCTTGGTTGGTCATAAATTCATAGATATAATAGGTTTTCCCCATGCTCCTCTAATTTACGTATGATATCACCATTTATGTCTAAGTCATTTATCCATTTTGACTTTATCTTGGTATACACTGGGAAATATTAATATATGCTTAGTTTTTGCCAAATTGCTTTCCAATTTTCTCAGCAGTTTTTGTCAAATGGTAAGTTCTACTCCAAAAGCTTGGATCTTTGGATTTATCAAATACTAGATTACTATGGTCATTTACTGCTGTGTATTGTGTACCTAATCTATTTCACTGATCTTTCAGTCTATTTTTAGCCAGTGCTAAGTTGTTTTAATGATTTTTTTCTTTGTAATATAATTTGAAATATGGTATTGCTAGGCTGCCTTCCTTCGCTTTTTTCCCCATTGATTCTATTGATATTCTTGATCTTTTGTTCTTCCAGATGAATTTTATTATTATTTTTCTAGCTCTGTAAAATAATTATTCAGTAGTTTGGTATAGCATTGAATAAGCAGATTAACTTAGATAGAATTATCCTTTTTATTATATTGGCTTGGTCTAACCATGAACCAGCCATGCATTCTCGTATAAATCTCACCTGGTCATAATATATGATCATTGTGATATAGTACTGTAATTTCCTTGCTAATATGTTATTTAAATTTTTTGCATCAATCTTCATTTTGTTGTTGTTGTTTTTTGTTTTGTTTTGTTTTGTTTTTGGTGGGGCAATGAGGGTTAAGTGACTTGCCTAGGGTCACACAATTAATAAGTGTCAAGTGTCTGAGGCTGGATTTGAACTCAGGTCCTCCTGAATCCAAGTCCAGTGCTTTATCCACTGCACCACCTAGCTGCTCCAGCATCAATCTTCATTAAACCAATTTTGGTTTATAGTTTTCTTTCTCTGTTTTTGTTCTCCCTGGTTTAGGTATCAAAATCATAGTTTTGTCATAAAAGGAATTTGGTAGGATTCCTTCTTTACCTATTTTTTTTCCAAAAGACATATTTAGTATTGAAATTCATCATTCCTTAAATGTTTGGGGAATTTTTCTCAGGGAGCTCACTTATGACTTGTTTCATACTTTGTTTAACCATTTATTCCATCAAGTTCATTGATGAGTTCCCCATTTTTTGGCCATTGAAATGGATTGGGGGTTCTTGGTTATGTGACTAACAAGATAGAGGACTAGACATTTTCTCAGTTCTTTATGACCTTTCAAACCTCTCCAAAATAGGAATTATACACAAGACACAAAGCAATTTCAGTTGTCTCCATGGTGTATGACACTAAGAACACTAACAAGGTAAGAATTTGATGAACTAACAACAGAGAAGGCTAATTTTTAACCTCTAACATACTCATTCAGCACCCTCTGCCTTACCACCCACCACACTCAGGAAGCAGAGTTGCACAAACTGACTTATAGGTTTATAAAAGAACTCAACTTCATCCCAGTACAATGGATAACCAAAAGGCTTGGTCTGGGACAAAAGTGCAACTCAGCTCTATGTTGAAATGGAATTCATTGAGGGCAGCTAGGTGGCACAGTGGGTAGAGCACCAGCCCTGAAGTCAGAAGGACCTGAGTTCAAATCTGTCCTCAGACACTTGACACTTACTAGCTGTGTGACCTTGGGCAAGTCACTTAACCCTCATTGTTTAACTGCCCACCCCCAAAAAAGAAAAGAAATAGAGTTCATTCAGAGAACTGAAGAATGTAGGGAATTGGGGCAAGACATATGTGTGTCACAGTGTGGCACTCTACCAAGCCTAAAGGAAAGATTATAGCATCCCTCTCATATCAGTTCTGTTCTTCCAAAAGCCCCTTGGAGCAGAGACTGAGGCCAGTGATATGTGAATTGCTTAGAGTGAGAGGAGGCTGAAGTAGCTTTGAGGTCCAGCACCAAGGTAAACCTCTATCAGAAGGGAAGGAGTCAGAGAGTGAGCAATAGTGAAATATAAGGGGGAAAGAGTGAAGTTACCAAAGGTCTCAAGAGGAAAAAACTCAATTAAAGCCCTTGAGCATAAGCGGATTAATCAACCCAGAAAATATTAATAATAAAAGGGCAGGGGCAGCCAGGTGGTGCAGTGGATAGAGCACCGGCCTTGGATTCAGGAGGACCTGAGTTCAAATCTGGCCTCAGACACTTGACACTTACTAGCTGTGTGACCCTGGACAAGTCACTTAACCCCAATTGTCCCACAAAAAAATTAATTTATTTATTAATAATATTAATAATAAAAGGGCATATGGCCTCCATAAGCTCAAAGAGTCCAGATATCTATGAATAAATTTTGTAAGACAAAGGAAAATGAATCAATACCTGATAAAGCAGAGGATCCCAAGGATTCCCAAGAGAGCATGAAGGCACAATTGTAAAAGCAGAATTTATGATCTGAAGATCAGAAATAATTGGCAGGATAAAAAACTTGAATCTATAGTGGCAAGTCTCACTAAAGAAACAAAAGAGTGAATAACTGGGAAATACACCGCAAAGAAAAACAATCTGGAAAGAAGAGAAACAAAAAGCAATATTAATAGAAATCATGATCTCCACACAATCAAAAGTGGATGTGTAGTGACAACTTAAGGATTATGGCCTCCCAGAAGAATATGATAAGTCAAAAAACCTAAACACCATAATTTTAAAAATTAATACAAGAAAATTGCCCAGAACTCCTAACACAAAGAGCCAATTGAAAGAAGCCACATATCACCTCTGGGAATCAGAGGGAAGGGGACTATCATCCAAACTTCAAGACAGAGACTTTAAATTTAACTATTCCAACAAATTCTGCAAGTGGCCAGAAAAAAAGACTTTCAAATATTTTTTTAAAAAGAATATTCAGGGGCAGCTAGGTGGCGCAGTGGATAGAGCACCGGCCCTGAAGTCAGGAGTACCTGAGTTCAAATCCGGCCTCAGACACTTAACATTTACTAGCTGTGTGACCCTGAGCAAGTCACTTAACCCCAATTGCCTCACAAAAAAAAAAAAAGAATATTCAATTAACACAAGACTATTCTATACCACAAGAAACTGCAAGAGGGAATGGAATAATGTGTTACAAAAAGCAAAGACCTCAAGATGCAACCCAAGTTGACATAACCTGGCAAACCTGAACCTAACCATTAATGAAAAAAGATGAATGTTCAATAAAAGGAAATGTTTGTGTAAAGCATTCCTAGAAAGAAAACTAGATTTGAACAAATTATTTGCTTTGCAAGCACTGCAAAGAACAGAAAGCTAAATATATATACAACTAAAGACAACAACAATAAAATAACAACAGAGACAACTGAGAGATTACTTTCTAAAAGTACACAAGGAAACAAGGGTAAACATGAAAGTCAGACAGAAGTGATAATGGGAAAAAAGACCTGAAGCATCATGTGACTAAGTCTCACAACACACTAACTACAAGTGAATCAGTTTGTTGTTCAGTTATTCAGTCATGTTTGACTCTTCATGACCTCATAAACCATAGCATGCCAATGCTGTCCATGGGGTTTGCTTGGCAAAGATACTAAGGTGGTTTGCCATTTCCTTCTCCAGTGGATTAAGGCAAACAGAGGTTAAGTGACTTGCCCAAGGTCACACAGCTAATAAGCATCTGAGGCTGGATTTTAACGCAAGTCTTTCTTGACTACAGGCCCAGCATTTCATCCACTGAGCCACCTAGCTGCCTCAGGTCAATGTTTAGATGGAACTAAATTGCAGAATTGGAAGGAACATAAAAGCGAGAAAGGGAGAAAGGAGATAGAGAGAAATATACCACAGGAATGATTTCATTCTCTTTCTTCAGAATTTCATTCTTGACCACTTCCCATCCCTTTGGGCCAATTCCTTTCTCTCCCACCAAAGGACCGTATGTCATCAGATCCTCCACATTCTTTCTCTGAGCTCTTTACTATCTCATTTCCCCAAATCTTAGGAACGTGTCCAGCTCACCTTTATCATAAATCCTATTATGAAACGTCCCCAGGGCTTCCATCATTCCTTCCATTCTGTCCCCCATCCTAGCAACCCCTCCCTTGCAACTGGTTCTTTCTTGCTGATAACTGTCAGATGTAGAACATCACTCCTCCTTGCAGGTTTCTGCACATTTTGAAGAATTAAATTACCATTAAAGCAAGTTAGGAAATTATTCTCTGTCTTGCTTTTAGCAGAAAAAGCTCCCTAGCATCTGTCTGGATAATCCAGGTTCCCTTTGTCATCTATTTCCCAACCTTCTCATTTATTTCCTTTATCTGTCTAGGTGGTCTGGGTTGTATGCCAATGACAATATTGCTTCTATTTCTGTCTCCACTGATCTTCCCCTCTAGCTCTTGGATTCTCCAAAATCAGTATATCTTCTTAATATACATCACTACTCCACACACACCACCGCCCCCTTTTCTTACCCTGTTCCTCTTGAATAAAGCATAACTTTCCTTCCAGAGACATATTCCACTCATGAGTCTCACCCCGACTAAGTCTGTATGATACATGTGGTGCTAATTTTGCCTCTTTGCATCAAGACAAGCATTCTTAACCTTTCTTTGAGTCATGGACACCTTTGGCAGACTGGTGAAGTCAAAAGTCCTGCTCAGAATAATGTTATTTTTAAAATTACCAAGGAAGCCAATTATATTGAAATACAGTTATCAAAAAATTTTAATGTTCTCAGACCCCCAGATCAAGAACCCCTAATTATTGAGACCTCCGGTAGCCCTTGCTAATTGCCCATATTTCTCATCAATCTGGACTACTCCTGCTGCACAAAGGAAGCAAAACTGTTTGCTTTGTGTTTTGCAGGGGTGAGCATTACTTCACATGGTAGTCTTGGGAAAGCCCTATTAATTCCAGCTAGCCAGGAGTTCTTTTCCAGCCTATCCATTTCTATGATTCTTGTATTTCTCTCCCCGAGAGCCAACACTTTCTAATGGATCAGGGTAGATTTTCTTGTATGTGTGTGCCCAAAGAAGATGGAATCCCCTTTGACAAATTATGTTCCTCTATGGACCAGAGGGAGAACTCAGAGATCTGCTAGAACTGGTTGTGATGGAGGAGGAGGTGATAAGATTGGCTGGAAATTCTGCTGGTAAGAACCTGATAATGTGCCTTTGAGACTCCTTGTTCTGACACTGACCACCTTATCTGGGGGAATCAGTCTTCCATTACACATCACCCCTAACCTCCCAAGGGCACTTTGTTCTCAGTGTTTTGATGGTGTTGGACCCTGACCTCCCATGCTGTCTTCCTTGGACCATCCCCAGTGGAGGGTTGCACTCCCTTCTCTGCAGGGGACCCAGCCCTCTGGATCCTGGGAGGCCGGGTGTTGGCTTATTGGCATTCCTCCCCATCTCCGGAGTCTCGTAGGCTCGGAATTCTTTCTCTAGGCCAAGTGTTCAGCTGAGTCCCTTCTTGCTCAAACCTTCCCAGAGGTTCCCCTCCTGTTCTTTTGCTCTCCCCTCGCCCAACCAAGAAAGCTGCCCAACTGATCTAAACTTCACTGCCACATGGGTCTTCCTAAAGCACAGTCACACTTATACCCACATTCTCCCTCATAATTGCAACGTGCTCTCATCCCTGTATAACTCAGCTCAAGTAGCATCTCCTTCAGGAGGCCTTTCATGAGTCCCCCAGTTATCAGTCGCTCCCAAAATAAATCTGGGACAGCTAGAGGGCTCAGTGGTTAGAACATCATACCTGGACTCAGGAAGGTTCATCTTCCTGAGTTCGAATCTGGACTCAGACACGTACTAGCTGTGTGACCCTGGGCGAGTTTGCCTCAGTTTCCTCATCTACAGAAGGAAATGGCAAGCCTCTCCAGCATCTTTGCTCAGAAAACCCCTCATGGGGTGAAGGAGAGTCAGACACAGCTAAAACAACTTAACAACAACAATGCATTTGGGTCTTTTAAAATATCCTTGAACAAGGAATTTCGTCTCTCTGGGCTTCAATTTCCTTATCTATAAAAGGAGAGAGGTTGGACTAGATGTATTCTGAAGTCTCTCCCAGCTCTAAGTATATGATCCTATGTTGAATCCTCCTACTAGAATGGGAGCTCTTTGAGGGTAGGCATTGGTTCACTTTTGTATTTATGTCATCAACTCCTAGAGCAGAATCACTCATTAATAAATGTTTGATGATTGATGAGTTGATTGATTGACTAGAACTGTAAAATGAGAGACTTGACCTAGATGACCTCTGAGGTTTCTTCCTCAGGCATCAAGGGCATTGTTGTTGCTGGTGTTGTTGCGTTGTAGCTGCTGCTGCTGCTACTGTTGTTGCTTGTCCTTTGTTTTCAAAGAGGACCAATGGTATCACAGGGTGATGTCTTGATGGCATGGATTTAACTGAGGCAGAGTTGTACAAAGTCAGTGGTCTCACTCTCTCCTCCAGAGTCACTGAAGTTCAGTGGTAAGACAAAAGTCAAGACCACTGGCAATGGTTTGGGATGCATCTTTTATGTCTGACCAAGCTCTAAGCACTCCCCAGAGTCTGCATCAGCTGACTTCATGGCTGTTAGAACACATCATTCTCATCCGTTTACTCTGATGGGGGAAGTCTTCACATGCTTGAAGTAGACATCACCCTAATTCACCAATGGGTTTGCCCATCAGTTACCCTCAGTCTGGATTAGCCCATCTGCCCAGACAGTTTTACAGGGGTATGGCCGCTGGGCACGATGCAGCTTTTTGGAGCCACAGGTGAGAGGTGGTTCCAGGTGGACACCCAAGGTGAATAAGCAGCCCTGAAAAGGGCTTGGTTAGCCCTTATACCAAAGGTCCCAGGGAAAGGACAGTAGAGATCAGCTAATCCAACCCTGTCAGTTTTCAGGGGATGATACGGAAGCAGAGAGAGAAGTGACCTTCTCAAGTCACACAGGTTATTTGGAACCTTTCAGAAACCTTCTCTAAAACAGCTGTGATGTCACATCTTCTGGGAAGCCTCCCCTCATCTCCCCATCAGAAGCACTTGGTATAGTTCTCTCCTTTGTCCCCATCACTACCTACTTTCACTGGGACCTGGCCTAACCACTAATTGTGTACCCTGAGCAAGTCACCCAGAGGCAGTGTGGTACAGTGGTTGGAGAGCTAGCCATAGAGTCAGGAAAACCCTCATCCTTCCTCTGAAAGATGACAGCCATCATGCAACCTCTCGGTGCCCTAAGAAACACTCTAAGACTATCAACTGCAATCAATCTACACTGGTAGAGGGGGTTTCCTCACTGAAGTGATCCCTGTAACAGTAAAATCACAAAAATATGCCTGTCTTACCACTTTGGTAGGATGTAAATTACTCAAAGTCAGGATTTCTATTTTTAAATCCCCTTCTCCTAGCATAGTGCCCTGTGCAGAGTAAGGGTTTAGTAAATGGTTATTGAATGAACAACTGAACCAAAGATCTTGGAGTCTTTCCACCATTCCATCAAGCAATCGTCAACAAACATTTATTAAGCAACTACTATATGTGGAGCACTATGTTAAGTGCCAGAGATACAAAAAGAGGCACAAGTCAGTCCCTGCCCTCAAAGAACTTACATTGTACTAGGGGAACCAACAAGCAAACAAATATAAACAAAGCAAGCTACATGGGTTTAAAGAGGAGGCAATTGTCGTGTAGTTGTTTTTAGTCATGTCTGACTCTTCCCTTTTGGTAGTTTCTTGGCAAAGATTCCAGAGCAGTTTGTCATTTCCTTCTCCAGCTCATTTGACAGATGAGGAGGGGGCAGCTAGATGGAGCAGTAGATAAAGCACTGGCCCTAGATTCAGGAGGACCTGAGTTCAAATCTAGCCTCAGACACTTGACACTTAATAGCTGTGTGACCCTGAGCAAGTCACTTAACCCTCATTGTCCCCACAAAACACACACACACACACAAAACAAACAAACAAAACAAATAGACAGACAGACAGATGAGGAAACTGAGGCAAACAGAGTTCAGTGACTTCCCCGGAGTGACACAGTTAGGAAGTCCCTGAGACCAATTTTGAACCTAGGTCTTCCTGATTCCAGGCTGCCCATAGGGATTAACCCTAACCCTAACCCTGGAGGAATGGTCATAGAGGGCAATAGGCGACAGGATCCTAGGATTTCTGAGTTCCATTCACTTGTTCTGCAAGCGGGGCCCTGTTTCCTATAGACAGGACCAATGGGTAAATGAATCTGAATGTGGAGAGGAGGCCTGTCTGATATGATGGTGAGGCTGGGCTAAGAGTGGCTTTGGAGTTTGGGCTCTGACTTTGTGACAGTGGGAGAGGAAGGAATGACAGCAACCCAGGGCAGGGGATGAAGCTCGTTTCAGCAAATGGGGAGACTCAGTTCTAGGGACGGAAAGTTAGTGTTTGCTGTGAGGCCTTAGGTACAGAGAGAAACAAGGCCCAGAACTAGGTGCCAGGGGTGGAAAGCTGTCCCTGGGTTTGGACCGGCCTCGGCACAGCTCTGCTCCAGGCCTCTGGCTTCTGGCAAGAGGTCCATGCCTATGGAGCAGGCTGTGGTCTGGCCTGGGGTTCCTTCACTGAGCCCCTTTGTGCCTGAGTGGCATTCAATGCCTGGCCCAGCATCCCAATAAACACCACCTTGGCTGTGCTGGGCAGGGGGAGGAGGAGCTGGGGGCTGGGTGGAGGCCGGTTAATATCTTCCATGTTACTTCATCTTTGCTCCCATTGAGTACTTGTTTATTTCAGTGGGAACGCCTGGCCCCCAGACAGGGAAAGCTTGGCCAAGCAATGGGGAACCACGCCGAGGAGTGGGACCCAGCCACTTTCAAAAGGGAGGGGACCCCCTAGGGCCAGCCATGGGCCTCCCCTTGCACTGGACCCCACCAAGCCTCTGCTGAATGAGGGTGTGGCCAGTGTGGCTGAGCCATCACTGAACATGTATATGGTTGTCTGTGTATTGGGATGAGGGGTGGAGCTGAATTGTGGGGGGCCCTGAAGCTGCAGGTTTTTAAAATTCAGGGACTGGGACTTGGAGCCCCTGGGTTTTAGTCTGGGTTTTCTCAAGGTAGGTAGAGTTAGTAGGGCAATGACTGGCATTAAGGCACCTGGGTTTGAATCTGACCCCATCATTTGGGATCATCAATTTACAGCTGGTAGGGGTCCGTGAGATCACTGGATCCAACCCAGACGTTAAGAGACTCGACCACCATCACAATGGATTAAGGGCAAAGTCAGAAGCTGAGTTCTCTGGCCCTTCATTCCTGAGTGATCTGGACTTAATCTCTTTAGGCTTCAGTATCCTCCATATTAAAATGAAGTAGTTGGATTCTGTTACCCCTGAGGTCCCTAGCAGCCTGAGATTTATAATCTGATACCCTCCCAAATAAATGAGAAACATCACTGAGGTGGTGCGGTGGATAGAGCTCTGGGCTTAAAATCAGGAAGACCTGAGTTCAAATCCAGCCTCAGACACTGACTAGCTGTGTGACCCTGGGCAAGTCACTTTGCCCTGTTTGTCAGTGTTTCCTCATCTCCAAAATGAGCCGGAGAAGGAAGCAGCTCACCGCTCCGGCATCCTTGTCAAGAAAACTCCAGATGGGGTCATGAAGAGTCAGACACAGACACCACTGAAAGACAACTTAACAATAGCTGTTCACTGGAAAGAGAAATTGTAGGGGGCAGCTAGATGGCGCAGTGGATAAAGCACCGGCCCTGGATTCAGGAGTACCTGAGTTCAAATCCGGCCTCAGACACTTAACACTTACTAGCTGTGTGACCCTGGGCAAGTCACTTAACCCCAAATGCCTCACCAAAAAAAAAGAAAAGAAAAGAAAAAGAAAACCAGAACCAGAGGGAACCTTGTCATTCCATCTAGTACAAACAATAAAGCATGAGCTCCCCCTAGAACAATGCCTGGCACACAGGAGGTGATTAATAAATGCTTGTGGCCTGGCTGAAATCATACAATCCATTCCTTGATGGAAGAAGGACTCCAATCCCCTTCCCCTAAGCCAGGATGTGACCTCTCCTGAGAGCTTTCTCTCCCCTCTGGCCTCCCAGATGCCCCTCACAGTCCAACAATGGCCACAGGCTTCAACAGGAAGGGGTGTGGGGTATGAATGGATCTGTCCATTAGACCCTTGGGAGTAACAGGCCCCTCAGGCCCCTGGCATGCAGGAGAAGGGCCTGGAGGCCTAGGAGAGCTGTTCAGCTGTTGACTCACTGGCTCACCTTCCTCTCTTTCCCTGAGACTGTGGGATGGCCCAAGAGGCAACCACAGCCAGGACTCATTTGAGGCCTGAGATACAGGGGTTCTGGGTTCTCACAATGTGCTTCTTTATCATGCCTTCAGCTTCCCCATCTGTAAAATGGGAGGATGAGGGGTGGGGGAGGTGTGGAACGAAGGCAGGGGGATGTAGTAAATCCTGCCCAAGTTTCTGAGGCCTGGGAGGTAGGGAGGAGGAATGAGGTCATATTTGTCCAGGAGTTGGAAGCAAGTGCTCAGTTAACATAGGGATTCATTGTCTTCAAGCCTGTGTCCTCAGAGCCCCCACTGCGCCCTCACCAGCACCTCCCATCCACACCCCACACCCTCACTGCAGTATCTGTCAGTCACCAGGCAGAGCCGGTCATGCCAGAGACAGAAGGGCCAGGTACCTCCATGGGGTGATTTGAGGAGCCCCCAGAGGCTGATCCCCACCCCCAATAAAAGGCACCTCCCTGGGGGCAGCTAGGTGGCACAGTGGATAAAGCACCAGCCCTGGATTCAGGAGTACCTGAGTTCAAATCCAGCCTCAGACACTTGACACTTACTAGCTGTGTGACCCTGGGCAAGTCACTTAACCCCCACTGCCTTGCAAAAAAAAGAAAGAAAAGAAAAGAAAAGGCACCTCCCCACCTGCTCTGGGGCTGAGAAAAGAAGTGCTCAGTTGTTATTCCTTTGGCCTGAAGGTCTGTCAAGGTGCCACTGATCAGAGAGGAACAGCGCAGAGAAGAGAAGCCCGCTGAGGTTGGAGGACAAAATTCCTGACTTCACAATTTGGCCAAGGGATGGTCCCCTGCCTCAGCCTCTCCCAGGGAGAGTGGAAAGGGTTAGGCAAGGGGGGACAGGACACAGCTAAATGGATGAGCAGAGAAACAGGCCAGAGGACCCCTCCACAGACACACACACATACACACAGCAGAAGGGGATTATGGGGAGCAGTATGGTAAAAAGAGCACTGGGTTTAAAGTCAGATAACCAGTCTGGGACACTGCCCTATTATCGTCTAACTTTATGACCTTGACCAAATCACTTCCCCCACTCTAGGCCTCAGTTTCCTAACCTGTAAAATGGCAGGATTGGACGAGCTGGTCCCTGTAGTTCGAGCCCTATGATTCTGAGAGCAGTGGAGATGAGGAAAGTGGCTCTCCCCCCAAAAGACCAGGATCACCGAGGCTGGGACCTGGCTTGTCACTCCCTTCTTGGCTCTTAGGATACCATCTTGGGGCCCCCACTCCCTGCTCAAGTTGCTGAAGACCAGGACCACAGTAGCCAAGCCCTTTGCAGAGGCCCCGTCCTCACCTCCAGTGATCTGGAGGTTACTCAGGTTCTAGCTGTGCGGTGGGATGGTAGGTAAGAGGTTTAAAAATGAGCCCTCTGTACTTCAACGGAAACAAACTGGAAATACTTTGGCGGGTGGGGATGGTGACCCAGGGTCGGTGATGGGGGCTCAGTTCTAGGGATGGAGGCTCACTGTCAAAAGGAGGGGCAGGATGGGGATAGAGAGAGTATTATAGATGTGAGCTAAACACGTGGGCTGGGAGCTCAGAATTAGGAATTGGGGCTCAGGGCTGAGAATGAGGTTGAGATCTTAGTTTGGGGAACTCAGGGCTAAAGAGAAGGGTTCAGTACCAAGAACAGAGTCAGTATCAGAAATGGGAGCTCAGTGTTGGGGATAGGGATTCAATATTAGGGAGGAGGCTCAGTGTTAGGGATGAGGCCTCGGTGTTGGGGATGGGGACTCAGTGTTGGGAATAAGGACTCAGTATTAGGGAGGGGCCTCAGTGTTGGGGATGGGGACTCAGCATTAGGGAAGGGGACTCAATGCTGGGGATGGGGACTCAGCATTACAGAGGAGGCTCAGTGCCTGGGATGGAGGCTTCGTGGCAGGGAGGAGGCTCAGCATCTGGGATAGGGGCTCGGTATTGTGAATGAAGGCTCAGTGCCAGGGTGGATGGAGATGGGGTACATCCTGCCTGGCCCTCTGCTTGGGAATGTCTTGGCCAGGCTGGGCCTGAACTGGGCACACTCTGTCCCCTGCTTCACTCTACGCCCTTTCTAGTTCTCCTTCCTGTCCAGAGGCGGGAGAGAGGGTCTCCCTGGTGGGGAAGGGGCCGCGGGCAGGGGCAGCTTTGTGCTGATCCCTGGGAAAAGGCTTGGGCTGCTTTCAGAAACACTCAGCTGGAGAAGCCCAAACAAAAGGGAAGTATTTAAACAATGGGGTAATGGGGTGTTGTAACGGTCTGTCTGCCACTGGCAGGGACGTGTTCTCTCAGTCCGGGCTCTCAGCCCCTCCCAGGGTCTCCCTGGGCCATGAGGACGGGCAGGCGCCGGCCCAAGAGGGGCCCTGCTGCATGGCTGCATCCCCTCCCCAGCTCAGAGCTGGCCAGCATCAAATGTTAGAGCCGTGGCGGAGTTCGCAGGTCGTCCAGCTCAGTCCGTGCACTTTACAGATGAGCAAACTGAGGCTTCATGAGAGCCAAGGACCTACTCACGATCCCGCAGAGAGTTAAAGCCAGAGCTGGTGGAAAGGGCCCTAGCTTTAGAGTCAGAGGAACTGAGTTCAAATCTTGCCTCGGATACCTATAAGCGACCTTGGGCAAGTCAATTCACAGCTCTGTTCTCCATTTCCTCTGGAAAAGGACGGTCCCTTCCGGCTCAAAATCTAGAATGCCGAGGTCAGCCTCCGTTCTGGGTCAGCCCATCCTCTCCCTTCATCCTTGGGGGCTCCTCAAACCCAACCTCATCTCCCAGAGGAGTGCATCACAACCAACAAGGGAAGGCGTGAGAGGGAAGGAGGACTTCTCCAGCCTGCCATGGGAGGGCTGGACTCCCGAGCCCCTTCCACACTGAGCCATTCTCTCCACTGGATGACTGACCCACTCGGGTCAGTTCCTCACCTGGCCCTGCTTCTTACTCTCCAAGCTTTGGAGCTGCTATCTCACCCTAGAACATGCCTCATCTCCCTTCTCCTATGGTGGTGGTGGGACGCCCCATTTGGGGACAGGGCCCAGGCCAGCCAACCTTCTTTCCCCTCCCAGCGGTGCTTCTGATTCAACACCAGGCCCGTGTGGAAATGGGGATGTTTTCCATTTCTCCAGTCCTTCAATGCCTCTCCTGAGCTTTTCAGTCTTTCAAAGACCGCCAGTTCTTTCAGGATCTGCTGATTGGAATTAATCCAGAACAATGAATTATCCTTTTATTGTTCCCTATTCGCCTTGGGTATCAGTTCCTTAGCAGCCATTGTCCTTTGGTCCTTTCCAGCCCAAAGATCATCCATTTTCCTGAGAGAGATAACAGAAATCAAATAAAAGTTAACTAGTGGGGCAGCTAGGTGGCACAGTGGATAAAGCACCAGCCCTGGAGTCAGGAGGACCTGAGTTCAAATCTGGCCTCAGACACTTGACACTTACTAGCTGTGTGACCCTGGGCAAGTCACTTAACCCCAATTGCCTCACAAAAATAAAGAAAAAGAAAAGAAAAAGGTGACTAGTTCTACCTTCTCTTCTTTGTCCATGATCATCATGCCACCCAACCTGACTGGGCTTCTTTTACTTTCTTTGATCCTCCTCTCTTCTCTAATATAGATTTATCCATATATGTGTGTGTATATGTATACATGTATATATGTGTATATCTATAGGCACATACATTTTAAATTTTACATATATTTTAAAATTTTTTTTATTGTATACAACTTTCCTTCCTAGCCTTCCTTGGTTGTCATCATATGCTGGGCCAGTGCCAAACATCTTGACTTTTGTCCTCCACTGGACTCTAATGACCCTGGAGGAGAGAGTGAGGTTGGTGACTTTGAACAGCTCTGTCTCACTTATTTTTTTTTTAAGTGAGGCAACTGGGGTTAAGTGACTTGCCCAGGGTCACACAGCTAGTAAATGTTAAGTGTCTGAGGCCAGATTTGAACTCAGGTACTCCTGACTCTAGGGCCGGTGCTCTATCCACTACGCCACCTAGCTGCCCCATGAATTGTTTTCAATGTAAACTGCCCTTTAGCAAACTCAGCTGATGGTCAATGTTAATTCTTTACCCCCCAGACTTGATTTTAAAAGAAAAGTAAAATTCAATTAAATAGCAATTTTTCTTATTGGTTCCTCTGCTTTTTTGAAGGATGATATTACCAATGAGAGGTTAATATATGATTCCTAGTGCTGCTTTTGGCAGAGAAAGAGTTGCAACAGGTGTCTGGATAAATGAAGTCCCCCATCACTACTGTATCATTTCTCAGGCTTATGATTTGTTTTCCAAAACCCTCATCTATTTCCTTTGTCTTTCCAGGTGGTCAATATTATGTTCTACTGAGAATATTACTTCTGCTGTTGCCTTCATTATCTCCCCCAAATGGTCTCTGCCACTTCCCTATCCGGCTTCCGTATGATCCACACATCATTATACCTTCTTAAATACAATGTTCTTCCACTCCCCGCCACCCCCTCTTTTACCTACCATGTGCCTCTTGAATAAGACATGTACTTCCACATTCTGATCAATGGAATTCCAGTCACCCAAGTTATTGATCCCAATGAAATTGAGTCGTTGTTGTTGAGTTGTTTTAGTCCTAACTGACTCTTCCTAATCCCATTTGGGGTTTTGCGGGCAGATTCTGGAGTAGTTTGCCATTTCCTTCTCTGGAAACTGAAGCAAACAAGGTTCAGTGACTTGCCCAGGGTCACCCAGCTTTTATGTGTCTGAGGCCAGATTTAAACTCAAGGAAGAGGAGTCTTTCTGACTCCAGGCTGGGCATTCCATCCACTTCACCATCTATTATTCTGTAAAGCTTTATTCTGTGTGTCCATATATGTGTTTTTGTTACATTCCCCAGTAGAATGGAAGCTCTTTGAAGGTAGAGATTGTTTCCGTCTTGTACAGTGTCTGGACACTTAATATTAATGTTGATTCATTGATTGGTTGATTGGCAATAGGGAGCCACTGAAGAGTCTTGAGCTGAGACATGGTAGGATGAGATTCGAGCATAAGGAAGATCCGTCATCAGCTCTCCTTCATTCATTCTCCATGGATGATGAGACTCCATCCGAGTTCCCAGACACGACTTCCTAATAACAATAACTGACATTTCTACAACACTTAAAGGTTTTCAAAGCCTACATCATCTCACTTGAGCCTCTCACCAGTCCCAGAAGGAAGGTGTTATCAGCCCCATTTTAATAATAACAGTTAGCATTTATATAGCATTTTAAGGTTTGCAGAGTGGGTCATATTTGATATCTCATTTCTCACAATAATCCAGTGAGGTCATTGGCAATGATTATCTCCATTTTATAGGGAGGAAACTGAAGCCAAGGGAAGATATGTGATTTATCCATGATCACATAGCTAGGAAGTATAACAGAGATTTAAACCCAGGTCAGACTGACTCTGAGGCCAGCCCTGGACACTGAGCTGCACTGCCTTTCTTCCTGGTCTATTAAATACAAACATTTGACATAAGAAACACAAGGGACTGGCTTCTGGTGAACACAGTCATTCTGCACAGTGAGAGAGGGCCTACGTGCTGTGGTAGACAAGGACCCTGTCAGGAAAGATCGAGCTAGAAAAGACCAAGCATGAAGAAAAAATCTGTAAATATCCAGGCTCCTTGCTCTTCCATATTGAGAGAAATCGACAAGATGGCATCATTTGAAAAGTATTAGAGGGGGCAGCTAGGTGGCACAGCAGATAAAGCAGCGGCCCTGGATTCAGGAGGACCTGAGTTCAAATCCGTCCTCAGACACTTGACACTTACTAGCTATGTGACCCTAGGCAAGTCACTTAACCCCAATTGCCTCACCAAAAAAAAAAAAAAGTATTAGAAAAAAAATTGGGTCAGGTAGGGAGGTGATCTCTGATCCTCACCTCTCTTTAGGTAACCTGGTTTATGATAAGTAAATAGGTTTGTGGTATACGTGGTACCTGGGGGGGTATTTTTAAAATGTCAGGCATGGTTCCTTGTTCAGAGCAGAGATATCAAACACAGTTCAGGGCCAACGTTCCCTAGCTGTCTGAACCAGATTAAAATGCACATGGGGAATATTTAATAAAATAAATAAAAATACAGTAAAATGTAGATAACATTACATTTTAAAACTAAGTCAATATGTGGCCCACAGGGATTCTTTTTTTCCTTTTCTTAAAATTATTTTTTTAATCTTAAAAGTATTTTATTATTTTCCAGTTACATGTAAAGATAGTTTTCAACATTTGTTTTTATAAGATTTTGAGTTCCAAATTTTTCTCCCTCCCTCCCATCCCTCCACCCTCCCCAAGACAGAAAGCAATCTGATATAGGTTATATATGTACAATCACATTAAACATATTTCTGCATTAGTCATGTTGTGAAAGAAGAATCAGAACAAAAGGGGAAAAACCTCAAAAACAAAAAGTAGAAACAGTCTGGTTCAATCTGCATTCAGATTCCACAGTTCTTTTTTTCTGGATGTGGAGAGCATTTTCCATCATGAGTTCTTTGGAATTGTCTTGGATCATTGTATTGCTGAGAGGAGCTAAGTCTATCACGGTTGATCATAGCACAATGTTGCTGTTGCCGTATACAACAGTCCACTTAAGTCTTTCCAGGTTTTTCTGACATCACAGGGACTCTTCTATGCATTATTTGTCCCCATTTCTCTTTGAATTTGATGCCACTGGATTAGAATAAGGGCCTAAACAAAAGGCCAGCCAGTTTCTCGCAGGGGAAAATATTGGCCCTTAGACCAGCCCTTTTAAGACTTGCCACCGACTAGCACCTCACCCTAGATATGGGCTGATTCCCAACTCCTGCTATTGAATGAGTTTAACCCCAACACGGACTAATCCAAAGTCTTAGGGGGAAGCTGCTTATCATCCCTTCCCAAAGTCACCAATGGGCGTCACCAAGGCTATAGACCAGGTAAGAACACTGACTGGTCCTAGGGAATCTTGTCACCAGTTGGTTCTGGGGAGGCCAGAGTAACCTTCCTGTGCCTCTTCAGTAAAATGATGCCTCACTCCATTGGGGCAGTCATAAATCTGGGGAAGCTCCTACATTCACTGAGGACTTAGGCTTCCATCCCTGTAAAGGCTATAGTGCAGCCGTGCTGGTATGCACCCTAGCCTCTCCATCTTCTGTCTCCATGCCCTTTCCCTGAGTGGTCCTCTGGCCTGGAGTTCTCTCCCTCCTCACCTGACTTCCTTTAAGACTGAGCTCAGCTCCTGACCACCTGGTGCTGAAGACCTGCCTTCTACCCTAGGATTACCATGCATCTTCCCTGGATGTATCTTGTACATGCTGCCTCCTCCATTAGAATATGTTTTTATTCATATCTACATGTCCAGTACCCAAAAGGCACTTAATAAATGCTTAGGGGTTGATTGATTGCCTCTTGTGTGCAAGCTGGTGTCACCACCTAAAATTTCTTCCTAAAGATTTCAGAGCCCTGGAGGAGAGTGGGGGCCATGGAGAGGAGGTGTCAGCCCCCTGTGTCTGTGTCTGGTCAAACAGAAATCCTTGGGCAGAGATCTATTGGCCATGCCTGTCTGTGAGTTATGGCAGCATATTGGGACCTTGACCAAGCGTTCTCAGATGACGAGGGAAGCCAGTCCATGATGAATTCTAGCCATAGACTTCTGCCAAGCAACATAGGCCTAAAATGTGTTAGTCTGAGATTTCCTTCTCATGACCAGGGAAGAGAGAAGAAATTCATGACAGTAGTTGTTGAAGCTAGCGATAGAATCACAGGTAGCTGGAAACATGTTGTACATGCACATGCACACCTGTGGTGACTCTTGTTCTGCACTCTGGTTCTTACCCAGGAAGGGTCCTTGATCCCTTGGGGTTGTCATTGATACTGCCCCTCAGGGATTCCACTCCCTCTTGACCAAAAGTGCTCCTCTTTGACCTTGAACTATGACCCAGAAGTGGGCATAGGCAATGGAGATGCCAAACAGTATCTGGTCCTGTGTCTGGTGCTAGCACAAGGATCCCCCTAATCTCTTTCTGACAAATTGCCGGGTCCCCTTACCATCTCTGGCTGGAGAGCCCCTGAAGCAGCTGCTGCTTCTGTCCCCACCACCCTATCCCACCCCTGATCCAAGTGAGCTCGAGGCCAGCCTCCACACCCATGTCCCAGATATCTTCTTCCAACCTTCTAGGTTGTCTTGGGCTGGTAGGATGTTTCCCCCTGACCTTGGCTCTGCCACTCCAGAATTTGATTGGAGACATTATTTTAAAGTTGTTTGGAGGGGAGTGTTAGGCAAGCTCTGCTGAGAGCTTCTCCACTTCACTATCTTGGCTCCATTCCCAGGAATGTATCCACTCTTACTCCTCACCTCCACCTCTTACAGTCTCTGATCTCCTTCAATACTCAACCCAAGCTCTCTGTCCTACCTGAGATCTTTCCTGATCCCCCAAGCTGTGTGTGAATCACTGATTGGGCTCATTCTCCTCCAACCCAACCCAACCAGGTTAACTTAGGTCTCTTTTGTATATTCTTGTACATGTTAATATTGTTTCCCCCATTAGAATATAAGCTCCTTGGGGCAGCTAGATGGTGCAGTGGATAGAGCACCAGCCCTGGAGTCAGGAGTACCTGAGTTCAAATCCAGCCTCAGACATTTGACACTTACTAGCTGTGTGACCCTGGGCAAGTCACTTAACCCCAATTGCCTCACCAAAAAAAAAAAAAAAGAAGAATATAAGCTCCTTGAGCAGATTTTTTTTCTTTGTATTTTCCATAGCTAGCATAGCTCACTAATGCTATAGCTAACATTTATACAATGTTCTAAGATTTTGCAAAGAGCTTTACGTACATTATCTTATTTGATCCTCACAACAACCTTATGTGGTAAGAGCTATTATAGTCCCTTTTTTTGGATGAGAAAACTGAGTCTGAAAGAGGTTAAATACCTTGTCCAGGGTCACACAGTTAATACGTGTCTGAAGCTGTATTTGAACTCAGGTCTTCCTGATTCCAGGTGCAGAGCTCTATCTACTGTGCCACTTAAGTGTCAAAGACTATAAGTGACAGATGAGTTGTCGCTTGCATCAGTAGATGGTGTTTCCATATCAGGAGTTCTCTACACTGACCCCCCAGCACATGATAGGTACTTAATAAATTCAAGGTCATGAATAGATCAATTGGTCTTACTCAGACCCTTACATGAAGGTTTGGGGGGCAAAGGATGATAGGAAAGGTGGGGTGATTTCCCCAGGCAGTGAACCAAGATACAGAGTGAAGAGAAGGGTCTATCTTGATGGAAGCTGGGGGTCCTAGAGGCCAGTGAGGTTCCTGACAGGACAAGCTTTGCCTGAGTGACTCACTGGCTTGTTGTGTCTGGCAGGATTCAAAGAAACCAAAGTCTTCTGGATTCAGTTAGACACTGAAGGCTCTCAAAAGAGCCATGCACACAGATGGAGCCCAAGTCTGTTCCAAGATGACTGTTACCCCCATCCAACTTGTTATCCGAGTAGCAAACTCTGTGTGTGTGTGTGTGTGTGTGTGTGTGCACGCGTGCACACGTGCGCGCATATGCACGTGGGCGCACACTCAAACATGTACAGAGTGACTCCAGGGATGTATGTTAATCCTAATATGTGTGAACCTAGATGTGCGTGAGAATCCATCTCTGTGTGTTCAGCCTTGGGAGTGTGAACTCAAGCCTGGATGATGAGTCTGAGTATGAACCTGTGCAGTTTGTGGGACCCAGAGAGCCTGGGAACAAGGCTCAAAGTTGGGCTCAAGGAGAAGGAGGGGGGAAGACGGAGGAAAGAGAGACTTCTTGGAGAGCCAAGAAAGGAAAGTTCCAATCTGACAGAGAAGGCAGAGAACTTGAACAGGGAGCCAATGCAAAATGTGCTCCTGGGGCAACAGCCGGAGGGAATGCAAGGTTTTCTGCATACTTAATACTGAAAAGGTGACTTCTCACCCCCTGAAGGCACCTGGAACTTTAGCAGAGACTCTCTCCTTCCTCTAACTAGCTAGGTGACCTGAGGCAAGTCACCTTCTCTGGTGGCTCCAGATTCCTCCACTGTTAAAATGAGAGGGGTTGGGGCAGCTAGGTGGTGCAGTGGATAAAGCACCGGCCCTGGATTCGGGAGTACCTGAGTTCAAATCCAGACCCAGACACTTGACACTTACTAGCTGTGTGACCCTGGGCAAGTCACTTAACCCTCATTGCCTCACCAAAAGAATAAAATAAAATAAAATGAGAAGGGTAGATGAGTCATCTTTCTCAAACACACACACACACACACACACACACACACACACACACACACACACACCAGTTCTGGAATCATAAAGGTATCAATACTGCCATTCCTATTGGAAAGGGTGTGGCAATTTTCCCCCTTGACTCCACTCACCATCCCTGTAGCTTTCCAAACCAAAATACTCCCCCCCCCCATTAGAATGTAAACTCCTTGAGGCCAGGGACTGCCTCTGCTTTTGTATTTACCTGCCAGAGCTTGGTGCATAGCATAGCATCCAAGCGAATCTGGAATCTCAGAGGTTCAGGAGTCCACTCCAGGGACCCATCCATGCCTACATGACACTGGTCTATGTTGTCCCACTGAGGGGGAGTCTGCCCAACCTACTGGAGGTTTTCCTTGCTTTCTCAAGAGGGCGCTAGTGAAACAGCCAGGCTGTCCATCTGTCATCCCTTGCACTTGCCACGTGACCGGTCCATCAGCTCTTCTTGTCACATCATTTTTTGATGGTGATATCCTATTACATATGTAATCAATGTTTGCTCATTCCGTTCCAGCATTTTGCAATCCTAGTTTTTAATGCTGATAACTCCCCAAATCTCCATCCCCATCACCAAACTCCCTGCCAAGTTCCAAACCTACATTTCTAACTTCCCACTGAGCATCCCCACCTGATTGACCCATTGTTATCTCCAACTTTTTCTTGTGTGTGTGTGTGTGTGTGTGTGTGTGTGTGTGTGTGTGTGTGTGCTGATTTCATCTGTTTAGGGATCTCCCTATGAGGAACTTCCTTCACCAATGCAGGTCAAACAATCAATCCATAAACATTTATTAAGCACCTACTATGGACCAGGGCTAAGTATTGGGGTGACAAAAAGAGGCACAAGGACAGCTAGGGGGCACAGTGGATAAAGCACCAGCCCTGGATTCAGGAGTACCTGAGTTCAAATCTGGACCTCAGACACTTGACACTTACTACTTGTGTGACCCTGGGCAAGTCACTTAACCCTTATTGCCCTACAAAAAAAAGAAGGAAAAGAAAAGAAAGAGGCACAAGACAGCCCCTGTCCTCAAGTAGCTTACAATCTAATGGAGTAGACAACACACAAACAACTCCATACAAACAAGCTAGATACAGGATAAATGGGAAAGAACTAACAGAGAGGCACTGACTTTGAGAGGACTTAAGGAAGGCTTCCTGCAGGAGTTGGGATTTTGGTTTAAAGTCTTAGAGAGTTGCCCAGGGTTAAGTGACTCCCCCAAAGTCACACTGTCACTATGTGTCAAAGGCAACACTCAATGCCCAGGTCAAGGACGCCCTGGCCAAAGAAGCCTTAGGACGTCTAGACCCCAAGATGTTCTCTCCAAACACTACAGTCCCGCTTCCTCCAACTTAGCATGGCCAGAACTGAACTCATCCCCCCCAAACCTGCTTCTCTTGGCCTCCTTACTTTTCTCTCAGTCAGTCAGGTTTGAAGCCCTAGATTCATCTTTGATCAGGAGGATTTGTTTTTCATCTCTCCCCCTATCCCCACCCTCACCCCCACCCAAGGCTCAGTCCTGCCAACTTTCCCCTCTTTTGCTCTCTTAACTCTCCCTCCCTCATTACTTTTCTTGACACTACCCTGAATGTCAGCCCAGAACAAGGGGATGCATGATAACATCAAAGATTTGGATCTGGAAGCGACCTCACAGGTCATGAGTTCAACTGCCTGATTTTACAGATGAGGGTACTGAGGCACAGAAAGGTTAAGTGACTTGTCCAAAGTCATAGATGGCAGAAGGAACACAGTTAGAACTAATAGAGATTCTACCTAGGTCCTCCTACCCACAGCAGGAAGGGAAACATGCTGATATACCCCAAATCAACTGGACCATGGAGCCAAACAGAAAGGGCTTACAAGGAGACTACTAGAGATGGAGTTTGGGGGAATAGACTGACACCAATTGGCTGCTTTGGGCATTAAACCAGTATTAATGTTGGTTTCTAATCTTCTTATGCAGTAAACCCAAAGCTTTCTCAAGGACTTTGTAGGTCACATCAACTCCTACTAAATAATATTAATTATTATTCTAATTATAATACCCAGGTCCCCATCATCATTCCTAGTCTATTCTGGACCCAGTCTTGTTCATGGGGTAGATTGCCATTCTCAGAGGCCCAGACCCCACCCTTTCTTCCTTCCTCTCTCCCCCTCCCCACTCCTCCCCAGGAAGGTCTGCTTGCCTTCTTCCTCTCCTAACACCTCCTCCTCCTCCTCAGTCCCCCACCTTATCCCAAACAGGCCAGGCATGGGCTGACAAAACAAGCCACCCTTCCCAGGGCGAGCCTTCCCGGCCACACTGTCTCTGTGATGTGGTCACGTTTGAAAAATTTTAATCAAATATTCTCTTCGTGTTCCTTTTCTTCCCCTTGCTGGATTCCTAGAAGACAGGAATTTATAGTGTAACCGCTCCAGCCTGGACGAATGCTGAGCCAAGGTCAACACCACAGGACTGTGGGCCCCTGCCAAAGGGGAGAAGAGTGATTAGTTTAGAAGTTGGCTGCACAGAAAATAAAAATATATTAAATAAAATTCTCCCCCCCCCCCCAAGTCCCCAAACTGGGTAGTTTATACAAAGTCCCATAGACCATGTCAGCCTTGTTCTCTTTCTGTGGCTGGCCGCCCGATTTTCTCCCTGAGCAATGGGAACTGGGTCTAATTTGGACAAAGAGGCAGCTGAGGATGGAGGTCAGTTTTGGGGGTTAAGCATGATGGAAGGGGCTCTCAAAGATACTCCCAAAAGGCTGGGGTGTGCAGATGGAGGGTGCAGGATGGGCAATTGGCTATCCCTGGAAGAGAACATCCAGGTAGCTTTGCTAACCTCACCACCAGGCCAGCCATCTGCTAAACCTGAACCCCCTAACTATTTATCTTATCCTCAATCCGAACCCCACAGAGCCCCCTCCTCTCAACCCAATCTCCCTACTCCACAGGGCTCCTTTCTGCATGGCTAGTGCTGACCACTGAGCCTCACTGCCCAGGACAGAGCTGTGTCAGAGATGAATGGCAGCCAGTCATTGAGCATCACTACTTTCCTATGGGATCTCTCTTCTTACTCCCCATGGCCCCTTCACTGTGACTCATCCTCAGCCCTTGGATCCCATGTCCTTGCTTCCTTTGCTCACCCCTTCTCCCTTACCACCTTCATGGTGCCTCAAAGAATTTTCCTAGGCTTGAGTTTTGTGACCGATAAATAACACCCTGGATTTATGGGGTGACTAAGGGCCAGGGGACAGGGTGGGGGAGCAGGCAGAGGGCTGCTCTTCTCTGACCCAGCCCTTGGCCACTGGCCCCCAGCCTTAGTCTGTGAAGCTCAGAGGGAGTAGAAATAACTCCCTGTAGCTGGTAGAGATAGAGACCCCCGCACTGGTTCCATCCTACTCACTCAGACAACAACTGTCGGGGTCTTTAACACACTGCCCTGGAGAATGATAGCAGGCCAAAGAACCAGACTTTCTGGGAGATAGAGCCTGATCTTACCTGGCTGGCTAGACCAATGGGAGTGGGGGCTGATGGTCTTCCAGGGAGAAAAGCATGCCTTCTTTTGGGGTCCTACTTCCTTATCACCAAGAATAAGACCCTCCTCACATTGACATCTCAACCCACAAAGTCTGGGTCCTCTCGGCAGGTCCACCTCTCACTCTGTACCATGAAGACTGCCCTCAGTTTCCTTTCTCAGTCCCCCTGAACCCTCACCCCTCCTTCACCTCCAAAGGTCAGGATGATGCAGACTTCTGAGAAAACGTGGCTTCTTGTCCCCTCCCTTCCCACGAGGCCTGTTCCAGGCACGAGAGAGCCAGAATCGTTCTTCCCATCTTCTTTGACCCTAACTTTGTTCTAGGAGTTGTGGGAAGATAACGAGAGAGGCTCTGAGTACAGGCCTGGAGAAGGCCCCAGTGTCTGGGTGGGGAAGCCAGCGGGAGGTATATATTGGGATACTGAGATGATGCAACAACAAAAGATATCGATAGCAATTAATTTAAAAAGAAAAGCCTCCAATCTGATGGGAGGATGCAGCCCCTGCCTTCAGAGAGCCCCTGGTCTAAGGGGGAGGTGGAGCCCCTATCATTGGAGAGCCCCTGGTCTGAGGGGGGAGGTAGAGCCCCTGTGACTGGGGAGCCCCTGGTCTCTTGACAGAAACAGTTTGTTAGGGGCAGCTAGGTGGCGCAGCCACCACATATGGCTGCAGTATGGTACCAGCCCTGGAGTCAGGAGGACCTGAGTTCAAATCTGACCTCAGACACTTAACACTTACTAGCTGTGTGACACTGAACAGGTCACTTAAGCCCAATTGCCTTACTAAAAAACAGACAGACAGAAACAGTTTGTGTTCATGCTGCAGAGCAGTGGGGGCTCAGGTGGGGCAGGGGGCAGGACAGAATCTTAGGGAACTTGATCGTCAAGCAGAAGAGTTGAATTTAGGGGGTGAGGCATAGGGAGCCCCTCTTCTTAGACAAAGCTACAGGATGATGAGCCACGGGATGAGAAGGCAGCAGAGGACACACGGACCCCTGTCCTTCTCAGCTCAGAGTGCGGGCTGGAAGGCCACCCTGACGATGGGAAGGGCTCCAAATGCCCACCTTCAGAAAGTGGGGAGCTCTTCCTTTCAATCCACTCTACATCAAGCACTTGGGTGAGACTGTGCTCAATATAAAAACTGAGCCCTTCCTGCCCTCAAAGAGCTTACGTCCTCCTGAGGAAGGGCTGGATACCCTGATGAGTCCCCCTGGACTGTCTGGTACCCAGACAGCCTAATTCAAGTGCATCCACACCCTGTCTGTGTCCCTGATGCCTTATGGCCTTGGAGTCCTCATTTCTGGGGATCCCCTCCTCCCTCCCGCCCTGGAATTCCTCTCAAGCTCAATATTGAAGGAGGGGAGGAACAGGGTCTAGGCAGCCCCCAAGCGGGCTCTGCCGGGGCCCCTTGGCCCAGGACAGGGGAGACGTCCATCCCCCATTTCTCTAGAAGTGGCTTTTCTGCCCTGCTGCCCAACCCCCAGGGTGCTGCCCAGGGCCCCAGAGGTGACTCATGTGCCCCGTCTCCAAAGACTGGCACAGGAACCCGCCAGTGGGGGCAGGGAGGGGTGTGCGGCCCCCACCCTTCCCTTGGCAGGGAGGGCATGCTCTGAAATGCCCTCCTTATCTTGCAAGCTGGCCTGGCGCTCTCCCCTGGTATTCATGAGCCATTGGAAGCCCGAGTGCTATTCTTTGTGGGCCACTCCAGACATGAGGTCAGAACTGAAGAGGATGTGATGACTGGATTATGGTGGTGAAGGGAGGAAGGGTCAGGAAGAAGGCAACAGGCCCCAGGCCGGCCACAGCAAAGCCAGACTGTTCAAATGGTCCTCAGTGGGCTGGGCGGGAGGGAAACGTGCAGAAGTTGAGCTGAGGATGAAACAACCTCTAGGGGGGTCGAGGCCATTCCTCTGGCCCATGAAGGTCCTAGAAAGAGTCCAAATCAGGGTGCTTGGAGAAGATTGGGCATTCGTGTGTGTTTCAGGATCCCTTTGCCCTCTTGCCCCTTTCTCTGGGCATAGCACAGCCCTATCCTTTGAAGATGGGTCACTTTTACTCATCAAAAAATGCCACATGATGGGGCAGCTAGGGGGCACAGTGGATAAAGCGCTGGCCTTGGATTCAGGAGGACCTGAGTTCAAATCCAGCCTCAGACACTTGACACTAGCTGTGTGACCTTGGGCAAGTCACTTAACCCTCATTGCCCTGCAACAACAAAACAAAACAAAAAAATGCCACATGGTTTAGCAAGAACACTGAATTTGTATTCTGAGAAGCCAGTTCACACCCTGCTTCTGCCTTTGTAGGACCCTGAATAAGTCCCTTTTCCTACATAAACATCTGTTTTCTCTCCTATAAAACCAGGAACTCCAGACTCTCTCAGAGACAGACTCCAGACTCCTGGGGAGAGGGAGAGAGATTTTGGAAGCTGCAGACATGTCACGGAAGCAAGCTGCAGGCTTCTCCGAATTTCCAGCAGTTCTCTAGAGTCTTTGGGGAATTTCCCCTTGGGCGAGATGGGGGCCTTGCCTCACTCCCCTCCAAAGAGCTCATCTGCCCCCAGGCATTTTCTGGTATTGGAATCTATAGAACTTCTCCAGTTTCTGTTTGCTGTATTCTGGGGTAAATAGGTTTACTTGCTAAAAATAAAATAAGATAAAATGAAATGAGGCGGTTGGGCATCATGACCACTAAGGTCCCTTCCAGCTCTAAGCCTGTGATCCCTTCCAACAAGAATGTCCAGCAGGAACACAAGAAGGAAAAACAGCAAAATGATGGAAGAGAAAATCATGGAACTGGGCAAAAAGAACTCTTCCGCGGTCAATAAAACAGATGAGGGTGTGCCTATACTGGTGTCTCAGCATGTCTGGGGTGGGGGCATTATGTGTCTCCATGTGCATATGTCTGCATGCATCCTTGTGTGGCTCTGTGGCTCTGTCTCTTTAATATGTTTTTTAGGGTTTACATATGTTTTCACTTTCCTGCCTTGCTTTGCAAAAGCACCAAAAATCAGAGCTGGAACCAAGAATCCCAATTCCTGAGGTTCTACTGCTAACTTACTATGTTACCCAGGGCAAATTACCTTCCTGTTTAGACCTCAGCTCTCTCTTCTGTTGGATGAGATGAACTGTTGGTTGGTTGTTGTCCTTCATTCTCAAATAGGACCAAAATATCACAACATTGGGGTCAAGGTACAGTGTGTCTGACTGTGGCTGAGCAGACTAATATTATCTTAGAAGGCTCTCCCACAGGTTGAGCACAAATAATGAACTGTAGGGTCAACTCTAAGGGCAGAGGATGGGAATGAGGGGCAGGGCTTTGTAGGGCAGTCCAATCTATGACAATCATGTTGAGAAAGTAGCAAACTTACCCCTCTTCTTTTTCATCTGACCTCTGTTGGCCCCTTGACTTTTCTTGGGATCCATCTCTCTCCCTAACCTCCATGGGGGTGTGAGTTAGCAGAGAACAGTCAAGTGCAGTGATCTCTGGAGCCCTATAGAGAGGAAGCAGCCTCTTGATCCTCTCTATGGATGTCAGCACCTGGGACAGAACCCTAGCCACCCCACCTTAGTTTCATTTCTGCTGAGGGTGATCTCACAGTGCAGGGCTTGACGTGGTCTTGGTTGCCTGATTGGTCATTTGGGCTGTGATCACTAGTTTCTATATTGAAGTTCTCCGGGCATGGAGGTGACCCCTGACCACTCACGGCTCTGCCAATGGAGCCCAAATTCTCAAAAGTCCCACAATAATGGGAAGTCTCCAAGTGTGGCTGATGATGGCTTCTCTGTCTACTTTCTGAGGACCAGCCTGGCTTACAGTGGTGTGATGTTTAAAATCTTAATTGTGGTCGCCCAAAATTAAAAGCTTCAGTACCAGTCTTTGGGCATTAAACATTTATTAAAGCATACAGATATTCCCATGGAGTTCAGAAAGTTAAGAAAAAAAACCTATTTAGCCTAGAGTTCCAGCCTGGTCTGGTTCTTCAAGTCCTCTGCCACAAGCCTGCTTCAATCACGAACTCTCTCCAGCAAGGTGATTGTGGAAGCATTTTATAGGTCTGGAACAGAGGCAGTCCTTACACACTGCTTCAAGCTGATTGGCTGGCGTCATCCAAATCCATTGGTTCTGAAGGTGTTCTCAAGGTGTGATTACAATCCGGTTAACTTGAAGTAGGCTAATCAGCAGTTAATCACTCTCACTTGATTCAATCAGTCTAGATTAATCTCCAGGTAGGTCTTTGAGTATCTGCTAAATCTCATTATTTCATCACAGTGGGGAGGTTAGTCACCACATTGGCTGCAGTATGGTGAATCTTTGAGCACAGAAACTATCAAAGGCCATCCTGTGTGACATTGAGCAAGTCATTTCATCTCCACAGGCCTCAGTTTCCTCTTCTGTAAAATGAAGGGCTTGGACCAGATGATTAGCTCTAGAACTATGATCTATCTATAAAGTCATGGTGACACCATGATTTGTGACTTGCAACCAACAGTCCTTGAAATATTGAAATCTGTGCTGTTAGCTCAGATGTCTGTGGCACCTTGTTGTTGCTGTTTGGTCACATCTCACTCTTTCTGACTCCATTTGGTGTTTTCTTGGCAGAGATACTGGAGTAGTTTGTCATTTCCTTCACCACCACATTTTACAGATACTGAAGCAAACAGGGTTAAGTGACTTGCCCAGAGTCACACAACCAGTAAGTGTCTGATGCCAGATTTGAACTCAGGAAGATGAGTCTTCCTGACTCCTGGTCAGGTGCTCTGTGCACTATCTAGCTGCCCCCTAGTATCTTAACAATTTACAAATAATTTTTCTTAAATGAGGTAACTGTGCATGTGTGTTTATCTGCATTTTATAGATGAAGAAACTGAGGCTCACAGGAGGCAAGTGATCACACAACTAGTAAGTGTCAAAGATGAGATCATAGATTTTGAACTGGATGGGACCTTAAAAGGCATGCCCTTCATTTTACAGATAAGAAAACTGAGGCACAGAGAGGCTGAGTGACATGCCTGAGGTCATAGAGCTAATAAGTTTCTGAGGTCAGATTTGAACCTGGGTTTCCTGAATCAGAGACCAACATTCTTTCCACTGCATCATAATGTTTTCTTGGAGTCTGTCCTTCCTAGGTTAAAGACTAATTTTCCTTGAGCTTTTTTTGGTGGGGCTACATAAGTCATTTCTCCCCTGAATTTGGTTCATTCTACTGAATGTCCCTCCCTTCAAGCTATTTTTTAATGAACAGAATAGGTTGATTGGTTGGTTGGTTGGTTAATTGGTTGGTTGGTTGATTGATTAGTTGGTTGGTTGGTTGGTTGGTTGATTGATTAGTTGGTTGGTTGGTTGGTTGGTTAATTGGTTGGTTGGTTGATTGATTAGTTGGTTGGTTGGTTGGTTGATTGATTGATTGATTAGTTGGTTGGTTGGTTGGTTGATTGGTTGGTTGCTCATAGAGCACAGCACTTTCTTGATGCCATTCTGGGTGGTCCTCTGCCAGTGTCTCCCATGTCACGCAATCAATGCCAAAGTTCTTCAGAAGGATGTACAGAATAAAGACTCCTTAATGGCAGGTATCATTTTATTTTCATCTCTGTCTCTAGCATATAGTAAGCACTTAATAAATGCTTGTGGAATTGAATGAATGAAT
Organism: Dromiciops gliroides; assembly: GCF_019393635.1. Classification (NCBI taxonomy): domain Eukaryota; kingdom Metazoa; phylum Chordata; class Mammalia; order Microbiotheria; family Microbiotheriidae; genus Dromiciops; species Dromiciops gliroides. Next base: position 475,872,810 of record NC_057864.1, on the reverse strand, counting down.
GAGGGTGAACTGGACTTTGGCTACTTTACCATCACTGGGAGTGGCTGTGCAGCCTCCACCTCTGGGAGTCTTCAGGAGATTGCTGAGTTTGAGGAGATTGCCTGTGCGTGTAAAGATCCCTTCTAGCTGGAAACCCTTTTAGTGCCTCATTCTTGTACCTTATAGCTAAAAGGGCCCTTGACTAGCATATGACCCAGTTTCTAATTTCACAAGCCCCAAATGCACAGAAGTTCTTAGGATCTTTTGCTCCTAAGTCAAATCACTTTTTATTTTCTGGTTCAAGTCCTCTGACACCCTTCTCTGTGAGATCTTTATTAATTCTTCCCTGCCCTCCCATTGTTCATGGTCTCTCCTCCTGAAAAACCACTCATCTATATTTTTTCCTTATTTCTCTGTACGTGTCATTTTCCTCAGGTGGAATACAAGCTTCTTGAGGGCAAGAAATGTTTTGGGGGTTTGGTATCCACAGAACAGACCTAGTACATTTCCTTTTTAAACCAGTGTGATTTCATCATAGACATAGGGAAATTCTAGTGAGAATCTGCTCTCTGTGCAGATAGACACCTGATCATCAACTTATTGTCATAGAAAATTGCCTAGGATGCTGAAACATGCAGAGTCACCCAGCTGGTATATGTCAGAGGCGGGAAATGAACTGATCTCTTTGACCCCTACACCATCTCCCCTACTATGTGCCTGGCGCATAATAGGTGTTTCATAAATGCTTGTTCAATGTTGACTTGAATTGAATCAACAAACACTCCTGGAAGCAAAATTATGCCCATTTATATGGGTATCTATGGAGCGCCATAGTGCATAGAGCACTGGTCCTAGAGTCAGAGTCATCTTCATGAGTTCAAATCCTGCCTCAGACACTTGCAAGCTGTGTGACCCTGGGCAAGTCACTTGACTCCATTTGCCTTGGTTTCCTCATCTGTAAAATGAGCTAGAGAAGGAAATGGCAAACCACGCCAGTGTCTTTGCTAAGAAAATCCCAAATGGGGTCATGGAGAGTCAGACATGACCGAAACAACTGAACAACAACAGACTTACATGTGGGGAAACTGAGGCTCCAAGAGGCCAGGTGACTTAGCCCAGGTCGCATAGCTGCTGTCAGAGGCAGTTTTTTCACCACTCTCTGTTTAGGAGTCTACATTTTTGGTATCCTAAGAGTCTTTGATTTGGCCCCAAGCCGTTTCATTCTTAACCTAAGGCAAGATGGAGCACTTGGGAAACTGCCTTTGCTATTATTGATCCATAACAGATGTGTGTTTGGGGTGGGAGGGGGTCTGTGGTTGTGGGGAGGATGGCCTGAAGGAGGCCCACATCAGCTGAGTTCAGTCAACAGCCTTGGCCATGCCCTTTCAATTTATTTCTGAACTCTGCAGTGGAAAGCTGAGCTGAGGGCACCAAGTGCCTTGGATCCAGGAGGTGGCCCTGATCTTCCCAGAAGAGATGAGGAGCAGGCCCAAAAATCCCCATCTGGTAACATTGGGCTTGAACACACTTCATAAAAGTAACAGAACAGGTGTTAAAAGAAACTGTCCTACAGAGGCCTCGGAGGAATGAGGAGACATAAACAGTCTGGAGGCTTGGGGAATATGGCAAGATTCGATGAAAAAACATGTTTTGGATTAAATAAGTATGTCAGGGGGTGTTTGGGCTAAATGATCTCTCGGGTCCATTACAGCTCTAAATGGTCTTAAATAGGTCCCTACTGAGCATCTTAGAAAGCTAGGTGGCGCCATAGTGGATAGAACCTATCCTGGAATCAGGAAGACTCTTCTTTGTGAGTTCAAATCCAGTCTCAGACACTTACTAGTTGTGTGACCCTAGGCAAGTCACTTAACCCCATTTGCCTCAGTTTCTTCATGTGTCAAATGAGCTGGAGAAGGAAATGACAAAACCACTCCAGTATCTTTGCCAAGAAACTGAAGAGTTTGACATGACTGAAAAGCAACTCAACAACACTGAGCACCTACTACATACAATTGCTAGTATTTATGTAGCACTTTAAAGTTTGCAGACCACTTTATATCTACTATCTCAATAGATCCTTATAACAACCCTCTGAGGTAGGTGCTATTATTGTCCCACTAGGTAGCATAAGGGACAGAGGGATGGCCTTTGAGTTGTGGTGTTGACTCAGTCACTTTCAAGCTGATGACCCTTGGTAAGTCATATAACCTCTCTTAAACTCAGATCCTTCACCTGTAATTTGGGGCTACTAATAGCACCTACCACACCAAGCCCTTATGAAGATCCAATGACATCATCTTAAAGAGCCAAATAAATGCCAGCTATCAGGGATCTGAGACCCAGAGATGGCAGATGACTTGTCCACAGTTACATAGCCAATAAGCGTTTGAGGCAAAATTTGAACTCATGTCTTCCTGACCCTTCCCCTGTCCCTAGCCCAAAGCTCTATCCACTACTCCACCTTACTACATTAGGCAAAAGATGAGGTGCTAGGTACTGTAGGAGATAAAAAGAAAACCAAGGGTATAATTCCTGGCTAATTCTGAAGACCCTCCTCCTCCAGGGAGCCTCTCTTGCCCCTCCGCTCTCTCCCTCTTTTCCTCTCCTATAATGTTCATTATCTTTGCCAGTTACGCAGAATCGCACCCCTTCACGTTGGAAGGGACCTTGGAAGTTCATCTATTCCAGGCTCCCAAAACATGAATCCTGCCTACCACATGTCTAGCAAATGTCTATCCAAACTCCACACGGATTGCTCACTACCTCAAGCAAACCATTCCACTTCTGTTTGTTTGTTTGTTTTTGTTTTTGTTTTAGTGAGGCAATTGGGGTTAAGTGACTTGCCCAGGGTCACACAGCTAGTAAGTGTTAAGTGTCTGAGACTGGATTTGAACTCAGGTCCTCCTGACTCCAGGGCCAGTGCTCTATCCACTGCGCCACCTAGCTGCCCCTCACTTCTGATTAGCTCAAACACTTACAAAGCTCTTCCTTCAAGGGAGCTGAATATTGTTTCCTCCCTTACTCAGCAAACTCCAGTGGCTCTTTATTACCTCTAGGACCAAGTACAAGCTCTTCTGTTTGGCTTTGGGAGCCCTTCAAACTTGTCTCCAACATGACTCCCCTTCACCCATTCTTGGGTCCAACTATAGTGGCCTCTTCACTCTCCCTCCTATACAAAGCTCCACCTTCTGTCTCCTCACTTTGCACTGGCCACCCCACATTCATGGAATAATAATAATAACAGTGGTTGTAGATAACATTCATATAACTCTGTAAGACTTGCGAAGTGGTAGATTGATATAGACATGATAATATAACATAATTATATGATGTACTTATACTGATAGAATAGACTTAATTAAATATAATATATATCGTATGTTATATGGTTATATATAATTAAGCATGAGGTATATGAGATGTTCAGGGAGGACTAGGACCCATGGTGTGAGGGCTGCTGAGCCCTTTTCAGGGCTGCTCATCCACCTTTGGTACTTACCTGGCACTCAACTCCCACCTGTGGCTCCAAGAAGCTATAGCAAGCACAGCAGCCAAATTCCAGTTAACTGTCTCTGCAGATGGGCTAAATCAGGCTGAGGGTAACCAATGGGCATCAAACTCATTCCTGGGGATGGGGAATATCTACCCAGCATGTGAAGACTTACCCCAGAGGAATGGGTGGATGAGAACAATTTGTTCCAAAGGCTATGAAGACAACTGAAGCAGACACTGTGGAGTGCTTAGAGCTTGGTCAGACATCAAAAACACCATGGTTCATCAGCTGCATCCTGGGCCATCGCCAGTCATCTCGACTTTTGTTCTACCTCTGAACTTCAATAACTCCAGAAGAGAAAGTGAGGCTGAAGACTTTGTGTAACTCTGCCTCACTTAAATCCAATTCATGGGCAAGTCAAAGACATCATCCCATGATGTCATAGGTCTTCTTGAAAAATGAAGGACAAACAACAATAATTAGGCATACTCTATAGGTGATTCTATAGCACACCGTTATTCCAGTATATTCTATAAGTATAATCTATAAATATAATTATAGACTACATTAATGGAATATATACATAATATAATAATATAACGTATAGTATTATTATGTGTAATATATTTAATCATGGGCATGATATATTACAATTTATCTTAAGTGTTTTAATAAGTATTAGTATCATATATAGAATATATTCTATGAAGATATATTGTATAGAATATTATATATTTTATATAATGTTTAGAACAAATTATATGTAATATGATATGCTATATACTATATGGAATATATTTGATAGAAAGATGGAAAGACAGAGGACAGACAGACAGATGGACAGACGGCCAGATGGATGGATGGATGGATGGATGGATGGATGGCCAGCCAGCCAGCCAGCCAGCTCCCATTTGACCAGTTGGAATGCACACCTTCTTCACATCTCTCTTAGAATTTCTAGTTTCCTTCTGTTTTCTCTCACAACCTAGCTAATGTGGGGGTGTTTTCCATGACTACTTATGTATAACTTATATTGAATTGCTTGAGTTCTTGGGGTGGGGAGTGGGAAGGGAGGGAGGAAGAGAAGTTGGAACACATAGTTTTAAAAAATTGATGTCAAATTTGTTTTTACACATATTTTGGAAAATAAAATTCTAAACAGAGAATTTCTAGTGTCCTTGAAGGCTCAGCTCAAGCCCCATTTTCTCCAGGAAGCCTTCCCTCACTCCCTAATTGGGAGTCACCTCCCTGACAATTTTGCCTTGCATTCATTTCACATATATTCTACCTAGACTTATATGTGTATCTATTGTCTTCCCTAAAGGAATGTAAGCTCCTTGAGGGCAGGTCCTATTTCCTTTTCATCTCTGCATCCCCAGTGCCTAGCACCATGCCAGGCATGAAGTCTGCTCTTGCTAAATACTTGTTGATGGATTGTTCTGTTCTCTGAGACCAAACAGAACAAGCATCATCCTTTTTCCACATAACGACCTGCCAAATATTTCAAGAAAATGATCACATCTTCTCTTCTCCAGGCTAAACATCCTTAGATCCTTCAGCTGAACCTCATGGGCAATGTTTTCCCCTCTCTTCACTTTTCTGGGGGTGTCGGGGTACCCCAGCCTCTGGCACAGATGGGAACAGGAGAATGGGGAAGTTGTTACCCAGGATGGAGCTGGAGCGGACCTTGTTACATAGCATTATCTCTGCCCAGTCCCTTTAATATATAATGAGCCTTCAAACCCCCCACTATGTGTAGGACAGGCTACTACATGAGACTCTTTCCCAGAGATAAACCTGACACATGGGAAAAGCTACCCAAGTGACCACACCCGAGGCACTGCCCTACCCCAAAGGGCTCACACTTGAGTCTCTTGCTCTCCCTTCCTGTCAACACTATCAATTCTGCAGTATTTTCAAAACAGGAGGGGCTTAGGAAATGCTGGTCCAGAAACCCAGGCTGTGCTTTGATTCATGTGGCTGAGATCATACTCGTTTTTGGTTTGTTGTTGTGTTTGTTTGGTTGCTTTTGTTTCAGGCAGTCATCTCACACAGTTGACTCATTCTCAGCTGTCAACCACTAAGACTCCCAAGTTTTTTCCCCCATCACACCTTTTCCCCATCTTGTACATGTGTAGGTGGCTTTTTGTAACTCAAGGATAAGACTCAATATTTTGAGATTTCATTTTATCTGGGATCTTGTGAATACAGGTATTTCCCTCAGTGACAAAGACTGCAACCCATACACCTCTTCTCATTCGGATCAACTCTTGTCCAAGTCCTCCATGCAACTAGGTGGCACAGTGCATAGAGTGCTGCTGCTAGAGTCAGAAAGACCTGAGTTCAAATCTTGCTTAGACACTTATTAACTATATGACCCTGCAAGCCATTTAGCTTCTCTCTGTCTCAGTTTTCTCAACTGTAATATAGAGATAATAATAAAGCCTACCTGTCAGAAATGTTGTGAAGATCAAATGGAAAAAAAAAAATTGTAAGGTGTTTGGCACAGTGCATTAAGCACACAGTAGGCATTTAATACGTTTGCTCTTTCCATATTCCTTCCTATAACTCCACTGCAGGGGACACCCCCCCCCAACAGTCTGGGAGCCTTTCTCTTAACCTTGGGTGACTACAAATGAAGAGCATAGACAGTATTTGTATTAAGTATATTTAATTTATTTGTATTAAGTGTAATCTTGTTAGATTCTGCTGAGCATTCCAGAGATTGACTTTCCTCATGAAGTTCAAGGACCAGCCAAGGTGAGTGAGTCTGCAGAGCCTCAGTCCAAAGTTGATTCCAGGATGATGAATTTTTTGGCCCCAGCAACTCTCAAGAACCATCCACCAAGTCTAGAAAGGTAGTGATTTGCAGGGATAGAAGGAGTGTCTATACTGATTAAATCATGAAATACTACAGACAATCCAGCTGAACATTCCAATTTGTTCCAGATCTTTCTTCATCCTGATTCTCTCATCCAACAAATTATGTTCCCTATCCTGCTCAGCCTCTTGTCATTTACAGTTGTGAGAAGCACACCCCAGTGGGATTATTTCAGTAAAACTCATTGCAGTGAACTCTAGAAATGTTAGTTGCTTTATTATTATTATTATTATTATTATTATTATGCCTTCATCTATATCTTTGATATAAATGTTAAAAAGATGTAAAATGATGTTAAAAAGAGGTAAGGTCAAGGATACATCCCTAAGACACTCAACTAAAGACTTCCCTCAAGGCTGACATTGACCCCTTAATCTGTACTCTATGGGTCCATTCATCCAGAACATTCCAAAGGTTCCTAATTATCAGTATATGGTTTGCATGTGCTGAAGAGCACTTCCAGTGTGGGCAGACACTGAAGACACCAAGCTCGTCCACTGCATCCTGAGCCATCACCAGTCATCTTGACTTTGGTCCTGCCATTGGACTTCATTGACTCTGGAAGAGAGAGAGCCTGCCTCAATTAAATCCAATTCACTAGCAAGTCAAGACACGGCTCGTTGTGATGTCATTGGTAGGTTTTTGAAAGACAAAGGACGAACAACAACTCTTGATGTAGTCAAGTAACTAGTGCAAATCTAGGTAACCCTAAACCACCGGGATCTATCCAGCAATCAACAAGCATGTAGTAAGCACCTACTATGTGTCAGGCGCTATGCTCAGTGCTGGGTCTACAAAATCCCGAACTGCAATGGGCTCTTCTCTCAGATGACTTGTATTCTACTTAGGATAAATGACTTACTTTCCATGATACACTAGCCAGGATGTGTCAGAGAGAAGACTAGAATCCATGTGTTGTTCCTGATGCACTGAAAGATTGGACACTATTTGGAGACGAGAACTGGGTTCAAATCCTGACTTTGCCACTTCTTACTTATGTGACCTTGGGCATGTAAATGCTCTGGGTCTCAGCTCCTCAACTATAAAATGAGGGAATTCAACTTCATGATCTCCAAAGTCCTTCCCAGCTCGAAATCTAAGATCCCATGACTCCAAGACTATCTTTCTATGCACCACACCACAAGGGCAACCTTTGGGACTCGATAATACTTTTAAATGAATTAACATTTTATTCATCAGAACAGATGATTAATTTGTTGGTGCCATTTCTTTCCGAATGTCTGCTTATTGAATCTACCAATCCATTTAATGAGATAGACCCCTAGCGATAATTCCTGGACCCACCCCTGCTTCGGGGGCCTGGAATACCCAAGTTTGGAACCACTCTGCTGAGGTCATCCCAAAGTCCCCACCATCTCTTTTTTCATATTTCTATGGTAGGCAGGAGTTCAAAGCTTAGGTGGGAAGACAAACTCAGCTCAGATGAAAAATAACTTTATGCTACGCAGCAGTATTTGATTGAATGCCTAATGACATAAGGGCTGTAGGCGTTTGGGGGAGGAAGAGATCCTGTGGGCTGGGGTGGTCAGAGATGAAGGAAGAGCAGCAGAAAATCTACATTTGGGTGTCATCAAAGGAGCTGATATGGAGCCTGGGGAGGGTTCCAGGTGCAAAGTTCATTGCTGTTGCCTTGGAGCCAAGCTCCATCACATGGATTAAGTTAATGTTGGCAGCAGGATTGGAGCCCCAAGGGCCATGATGAATGGCCTCACACCCAGTGTGGACAGATGTCAGGAGGGGGCCCAGGTCAGACAACTTCCTTTACTGGATTGGGGAGGAGGAAGAGACTTCATTCTCGACCGGGGAATATGCCAGCAGCTCAGGGAACCCTGGGGATGTCAGGAAGGGGCCGGGCCTGCAGGAGATGTATACATCAGGGCTGCATGAGCCAGGGAAGGTCCCAAGGAGGACGGCTGGAATGATTACCCCATCAATCCTTCATGGGCCTGGGCTCTTACGTCTTTCCGAAGCCTCTTCCCATCTCATAGTGGTTTCTTTGCTCCTTCCATCAGTGCTGAGAAGGACTTCAAATGGTAACACCAGCCCTACCCTATGGAGTAGGAAACTAAAGGCCAGAGAGACAGTCACAGCATTACATCTAGAGCTGGAAAAGGATTTCCATTTCATCTGGGCCACCACACTTCTTTAGCAAAGAGGAAAACAGATCCTGGAGTAGGGGAGTCTAGAACCAGAGAATCTAGAACCAAAAGAGTCTGCGATGCAGCCCCCTTCTTCTGCAGAAGAAGAAGCTATGGTCCAGGGAAGAACAGTGACCAAGGGAGCAAACGGCCCTCCCAGGGCTTCTGACTCCCCATCCAGGGCTCTTTTCCCTGATGTTTTGTTAGCAACTGACCCCAACTCACATAGTCAACTGGGGACTGTTGTTTGTTGTTTGTTGTTGCTGTTTGTCCCTTGAAGAGGACCACTATATCAGGATGATGTCATGACTTGCAATGAATTGGATATAAGTGAGGGAGGGCTGTGCAGAGTCACCAACCTCACTCTCTCCTGTGAAGCCATCCAGTTCCAGTGGCAAGATAGATATCAGGATGACAGGAGATGACCCTGGATGTTTGAGGCAATCGGGGTTAAGTGACTTGCCCAGGGTCACATGGTAAGTATCTAAAGCTAGATTTGAATCCATGTTTTCCTGACCCCAGTCCCAGTGTTCTATCTACTATATCACTTAGAACCATGGAACCATAGGTGGCTAGATGTAAAGGAAACTTGGGAGCAACTGGGTGGCACTGGGCCTAGAGTCAGAAAGGCCTGCGTTCAAATTCAGTCTCAGATACTTAGTAACTGGATGATCCTGGGCAAGTCACTTAGCCCTGTTTGCCTCAGTTTCCCCATCTGTCAAATGGACCAGAGAAGGAAATGGCAAACCACTTCAGTATCTTTGCCAAGAAAACCCCCAATGGGGTCACAAAGAACAAAAAAAAATGAAACTTAGAAAATGTTTAGTCCAAACCCACTCATTTTACAGATGAGGAAATTGCGGTTATTAAGCGACTTTCCCAAAGCCACACATGAAATAAGAGAAAGAATCAGAATTTGAACCCAGGACTTCTAATGACAGATCCAGCAGCACTTCTCATTCTCTTGATGGTTTCAGGTGCTTCTTGGCAGGAAGAGGTGCAAGGCATTGATTCCTTACCTTGAAGGACTTTGTAAGCTTTAAAGAGCTGTGGATTGGTTAGTTTTATTAAAAGGCAGTGTTGCATACTGGGTAAAGGACTGGCCTTGAGATAAAAACAAACCAAAAACCTGGGTTCAAGTCTTGCTGTTTACTAGCTGTGTGACCCTGGATAAGTGCCTTTACCACTCAGTGCTTCAGAGAACACTCTAAGCTGATAAGCACCAGAGAAGGTGCTGACCTGCATTAGTAGAAGGGGCTTTCCCCTATGGGAGTTCTCTGAGCATCTGAAAAGGTGCCAACTAGCATGAGTAGAGGAGTTCCCTCTAGCCCACAGGTCCATTATCCCTACCCCCTATCTTTGAGGGTAACATTTGCCTCCTTTCTCCTCTCCCTCGGCCTCTCCAGGCTGTCCAGGCTCTAAGAGGACTCACTGGCCTTTTGTCAGGAGCCAGGAAAGGAAGGAATCATCAGGAGTAAAAAGGTGCTGACTGGGACTCGGCCTTGGAAAAATGCTTTCCTCTTCTCCACCAAGAATGATCGAAAACACAGGTCTGCGAGGCTCTGGAAAGCCATCAGAAGTCTCAGGAGAGGCCTGCTTGGGTCATGAGTGGAGGAAGGGAGCCAAGTGTTGGCTGGTCCCCTGAAAAAGGCACTGGGCAGCCCATGCCTCCTTCCACACTCCCTGCCCAGCTCTCACTCTGACCCATCAGGGCCCCTGGAAATAGCTTTGCAGACAGGAGGGGTTTAGAGGAGGGCAATTAAACTGATTAGGGAAGAGGTAGGCTTGATTTACGAGGCTCTCATTCCGGGAAATTTGGCAGAGGAGCAATGACAGCTAGATCCTCCAATGAGACAGAGAAACTATTCGAATAATGTATATAGGCCAGGGAGTTGGAGTCACTGTTCTTGTCTGATACCAGGTTAGGGAAATGTGGTGGGAAAAGAGGGAAGGAACCAGGCCAGGCTTGGCCTGAGGTTTGGACAAGGCTGAGACCTGGGATTAGGGAGTGGGGTCCCTTCTTGGGAAACTGCAGAGAAATAGAGAGGGGTTCAAAGTCAGGGTGTTTCCATGGGCAGGATTGGGATATAGCCAAGGCCTTCCTAATGCAATCTGACCCCACCCGTCTTTCCCGACCTTATCTCCTAACTACTCCCCTACATGAGTTCTACGCTCCCTTCAGCCAGATTGACCTCATTGGCTCCTGCATACTCCATGTGCATTCCTCCCTACCTTGACTTACACCACCCCCCTCCTCCAGAATGACCCTCCACCCTTCTTCCAGCCAATCGGAATCCTATTCCACCTTCAAGACCCCGCTCGGAACCCCACCTCCTATTCCAGCCCAAAGGTTCCTCTCTCCCCTGAATCTCTGTAGCCCTTCCCATCTGGACCATCCCTTCAGCACTTCCTAAATCACACCCTGTAATGCCACACAGTTGCTTAACTTTTCCTGTATCCAATTTTCTCTCCAAGCAACAAGGACTATGCCTTCTCTTCTTGTCTCACCCATTGGAACAAGGGGAATCTCACAGTAAGGTCACAGCAAAGGTTATATTGGTTTCATAAAATTTTTGAGTTGGATTGGACTTGAGAGACAACCTCTACAAGAAGTGGTCATCCAGGGCAGCTAGGTGGCGCAGTGGATAGAGCACCGGCCCTAGATTCAGGAGGACCTGAGTTCAAATCCGGCCTCAGACACTTAACACTTACTAGCTGTGTGACCCTGGGCAAGTCACTTAACCCCAAAAATCAACCAAAGAAGTGGTCATCCAATCTTTGCTCGGACCCCAACTATGAACAGAACCTACTGCTGCCCCTTCCACTTTTCTATAGCCCTAATTATTAGAAACTCTTTCATGACAAGCCTCTATTTTCATCCATAAGACTCCCATCCATGGCTCCTGGTTTTGACTTTTGCAACCATGTTTCATCTCTCTTGTGTGACAGACCTTCAGATATTTGGCATCAACTGCCATATCTGACCTAAGTCTATTCCTCTCCAGGCTAATCCAGCCCAGGTCCCTTGAGCAATCTTCATAGGGCAAGATCTCCAGGTTCTTCACTAACCTCACTGCATTCTCGTTCTTGTCACTGTCGTCCTTCTGCAAGACAAATGATCAAAAATCCAGTCTACGGCACTCCTTCCTCAAGTAAATCAACCTCAGCATAACACCAATGGCAGCAAACTGAAAGACCATGAAGAATGTTGGCTTTGTTCTTTATCATTCATTGTGTGTTATTATTCATCCTTTAGGAGACAATAATAATGAGAGACTCAATTCCGCCATCAATGTCCTGATAGTTGCTACTCTCATCGTATCAGTCATTATCATAGTCCCCCCATTGCTTCCATCATGAGTAGTCGTAATAACCAATACCGTCATTGCCCACTGCCTTTCCATCACCATCGCTTTCTACCAGCTCCATAATACTCATCATCGTCAGCCTCTCCAGTGCGTTGCTCCTCGCCATCACCAACCTTCCTCTTGTGATCATTGCTGTCACAAGTGCGACCTCTGCCATCATCATTGTCTCCATTTCTACAATTTCGTCACCATCTACCATCACCACCACTATCACCTCAGCATCCCTGCCATCAGCCTCCATGTTGTCACTGTCCCTGCTCCCAAGATTGGCTTAAGTCTGTACCATGGCCACCATCACTTCTTGCTATCACAATCACGCTCAGTTATTCCTACCGATACCATCATGATTGACTGGAACAGTCTTTACCATCACCAACCTCCCCATCACAACCACCCTCATTGCTATCACTACCATCATTTGGTTCATTGCCATTATTTCATTGACCATCCCAACCCCTAGAAGATTGGGTACAATCATCAATAATTGGTTCCACCACCATCCAAAAATTTGGATTCAGTCTGTAATTGCTCGCAAAATCTCCTAAACATAGTACAAAGAAAATTCCAAGGGCACAACCCCTTTGACAGGTAGCCATCACTTTACACTACATGGCATATACATCAGATGATGATATGCAGAGCACGATGGGACATGATATATGTCAGTACAATGTGTTCAGTGCGTGGAAACACATTGTGTGTTTAAACTGACGGAAACATAGTAGTCCAGGGAGACAGGACATACACGTACACCATGAGATGCATGTCAGTGTATGAGCAAACTGACATATGTACAGCACATGAGGAAACAAGACTGAGCGTACAGTGAGTGTCTAGTGCATGGCACCCACACCCTCTTTTTGCCTTCCTCTCAAAAGAATGGACTTTCTAGATGGAGACCATGTCATCGAAGAAACATTTCCTATTTTCATTAGTGCTCATTCTGGGAATGAAAAATGCATTGCAGAGTCTCATAAATAAGGAGGCCGTGTTCCCCATTTACATACTTCTGTGGTTGTTGGAGCAAGGGTGGTTGTCTCCCTGCCAACCATGTCCTAACCCTCCCATTGCCTGTACCTTGGAATGGGGCTGGCCAGAGTCTGGGCCACTTGGAACCTTCCACCAAAGAAGCGCGCCAATGTCCTGATAGTCTGGGTATTCTTAGGTCACCCCCTCCCCTTTCCCTCACCCTCCCAGCATCCAAAGCTTGTCCTGGAGCTGCACGATCTTCTCCCCCCAGGTTATTCTGAGGCTAGGCATCTTCTATGGGAGTGGAGGGAAGGCCCAAGGAGGGAGAAACAGATGGAAAGCAGGAGATGGTGAACTTGACCATAGGGCAGGTCCTCGAATTCTCATTGAGGAGCTGGGGGCAACAAGAGAAGAACTTGGGTGCCGGAGAGAGCTGTGCTCAAATCTTGCCCAAGACACTGAGTCCTTATGTGACCTTGAGCGAGTTACTTCTTCTATGAGACTCACATTCCTCATCTATAAAATGAGAGTACTGGTCTTGACCTCTGCAGTGCCTCCTAGCTCTAAATCAATGATCACTTTTTGAAGGGAAGGGAATTAGAGCGACTCTGACTGCTAGACACTCAGTCCCTGGAGCCTAGCCACCCCGGGACAGGTGGTCAGCTAATGGAAGGGAGGACCAGATGTTTCTTCTCTGGCTAAAGTTAGAAAATGTCAAGAGTGTGGAGCGGATAGTGTTGGGCTTGGAATCATGAAGATCTGGGTTTGAACCACCCACCCCACTCCACCCCTCTTAGAAACATTGGTCTGTAACCCCAAGCAGATCACAAGTTGTCTGGACCTCAGTTTCCTCGTATTAACCTGAAGGAGGGTGGGCTGGGTGATCTTTATAGTCCTTCTCAGCCCTGGACCTGTGAGCCTAGGGTTAGACTGGGGTCCAAAGTCCCAACTTTGCCCCCAACCATCTCTGTGATTTAGCCATGAGTTTTGTGGGTCTCAGTTTCCTCTCTATAAAATAAGGACATTGACTCGATACCTCAGAGAGGTTAGAGATAGTGAGAGTCTGGGGGCCATCCTTTCTACAGACCAGACATGCCTCCACCAGACAGACCTACCTCCATCTTTCTGGCTGTCTCTCCCCATTGGAGAAGAGATGAAGAACAGCAGACCCTGAGGGGTGACTTGGACACCACCCCCAACCCACCCTCCTAGGGGGCAGCCTCCTCAGCTCATTAAATGTGGAACCCTTGGAGGAACATGGTGGCCTTGTCTGTCCCTGGTTCAGAACCAACCCCTCAATGGGCAAGCATTTATTAAGCACCTACTTACTGGTGAAATAAAGACAAAAGTGAAGCTGCTTGTGTATGTGCATGTGCATGTGCATGTGCATACAGGGATGTGTATACAGAGGTATCCCTATATGCACACACATGAATACTGTGTGCATTTATTCATAAACGTATGTACAAAAACATACAGGTGTGTCTAGACATATACATGTGTGTTTATGCATACAGATGGTATAAATATAGAGACATGGACATGGGCATGGACATAGACATAGACATGGGCATAAATATGAGTAACAAAATAGGATCTCAGGACCATAGATCTAGAGTTGAAAGGGACCTCAGAGGCCGTCTCATCCATCCCCGTCCCCCCATTTTACAGATGAAGAAACCGAAACCCAAGGAGGTGACTTTGATCAAAGTTTATATGTGATCCTGGAAGCAATAGGGAGCCACCGCAGTTTGAGCAGATTAAGGAAATCCTTTTGGCGGCCGTGCAGAGGATGAATCTCCGGTGGGGAGGGAGAGGTGTAGGCAGGGAGACCAATCGAGAGGTCACTGCAATCGTTTAGAAGAAGTAAGGAGGCTCTGACCTCTCGTGGCACCCAACTAGGGAAAGGGTGAGAAGGGCGCTGGGGGCAAAGTTCACTCTGCCTCTGAGTGGGGTTGCGGCTGTGTCCATAGAGGAGGCTTGTGTCCCCGGGGAACAGCTGCTGTGAGGATTACGTCTGGAGGAGCTCACAGCCCCTGGGTGGGCACCTTCGTGTTGGGATTTCTGTCTGGGATTAGGATCGATGGATGATCGGGTTTCTTCGGTTCAAATAGACAGACTGGAAATGAGACATCAGCAGGGGAAGCCTGCCTGGGCAGGGCTGAGGGGGCCAAGTTTCCTTGATTCTTTGGGATTTATGGAGTGCTAGGCAGCGCTCCTTACAAACATCAACTTTGCCACCTGTCACAGCATCTGAAGCCCCGAGTGCTATTGCCCCGGAGCCTGACAGCTTTCTAGTCTCTGAAGTCTAGAGAAGGGAAGGCCCAGTATGTGTGCTGGGGAGCAAATCTGGAGGGAAGAGACAAGGAGGGCTGCCACCTGGAAGAGGGATTGGCCTCAGTGGGCAGAACTGGGAACAATGGGTACGAGTGACAGGGAAACAGATTCTAGCTTCATTATTAGGAATAACGAACTAACAATCTAAGTAATCCAAAAATTGGAACAAGCAACCTTACGAGGTAGTGAGCTCCCTGTCAATGTGGGTGTTCTAGAGGAGACAGCTGCATTGCATAAAAGTTACCTTAGGTGACCTTGGAGGCCCCTTCCAACTCAGAAGTTTTATGATTCTGAGACCATCCCATTACAGAGCACAAGGCCTGGTATCTAGTAGTCATTTAATAAATGTTTAATCGAATTTGTTAAGTTATAATATAAATAGTATGCTTATAGAAGACAGGGATTTTATTTTTCATCTCCAACATTGTATCCCCTGAACCTAGAACTGCCTTGCTCATAGGAGGTGATTAATAAATGCATGCTTAATTAAGATCAAAATAGCCCTGAAAGTTCACCATTTTGCTATGGGCTGGGCCTTTCAGAAAGGCAAGAAGATAGGACACAAAGGGAGAAACTCATCTCCAAGTACTGAAATGGGACGTTCAGAAGCCTTTGTAGAGCAAAAGACCCTTCACCCAAGAGTGAGTCTTGGTCACGTTCCTGACCTGGGGTAATCAAGCAACCAAGCAATGTTTATTAAGCACCTACTGTGTGCCTGCCACTGGGCTAAGTGCTGAGGATGTAGAAAGAGGCAAACAGCAGTGCCTGCCCTCACAGAGCTTACATTCTAATGGGGCAGTCAACAAGCAAACAAATGGATACCAAAAAGCTAGATGAAGGATTAACAGGAAATCATGGAGAGAAGAAGGGTTAGGAAAGGCTTCCTGTAGAAAATGAGACTGTAGCTGAGACCTGGAGGAAGCCAGGGAGGTCAGTAGGCAGGAGTGAGGAGGGAGAGTGTTCCAAGCATGGGGGACAGCCCGAGAGAACACCCAAAATCAGGAAATGGAGGGTCTTGTTGTTGGGCCAGCCAAGGGGATTAGCCCCAACACTAGAGCAAGAAAGGCACCTTCAGGAGCCATTGGGGCCAACCCCCTCCTTTTACAGAAAATGAAACTGAGGCCCAAGGAAAAAGGGAAAGTCACTTGGCCAGGGTAGCTCAGGCTGTAATTGTCCAAGGTAGGACCTGAGCCCCATCTCTTCCAAAGTCACTGCTCTTTCCATAGCATCAAGCTGCCATTTTCCCAGACCAGTCCTCAGCCTCCTCCTCTGTAAGATGAGGGAGTTGGGACTGAATGATCTCTGAGACCCCTTCCAGGTCTCACTTGCCCCGGCTGGCTACAGGTGTCTCCTGAGGGGCCGTGGGGTAGCCCGGCTCTCCCAGAGAATCTTGTCTGTCCCAGGGGTTTGCTGAGGGCAGAGTCAGCTGGAACAGGGCAAGGGCAGTGGGATGGGGGCTGGGGGCAGCCTAGGGCTCCCTACAAGGCATGAATCCATGGGGTTGTAGGAATGTCTCTGCTGGGAGCCAGCCCCCAGCCAGCGTGGGAGACAGATATTAGTCTCCCCAATCCACCCCTCATCCGCCAAGTCACCCCCTCCACCATCAGTCCCCCTCCTTTCTTCCCTCGGGACCTTTGAGGAGGCCAAGGTCAACAAGACTCTTTCTCGACTGCGTGCCCCCCCAACCCTCCACCCAACCTGCCAGCATTTGCCTTGGCCTCACAAGCTCTCCGACTTTATAAGACTTGTGAGTCGTGCCCGAGAGCTGTGTTTGGCCTGGATACAGTCACATCCGACACAGTTGTCTAAACATAGTCCGGGAGGAACTGAGAGACCCGGTGAAAGGGCCCAGGGGGAAACCAAAATAACATCTGAGTCACCCACCCTGGGCCCCTCCCGCCCTCCCCCCCCCATTCTCCCACCCCTCCACCCTTGCCCCAGGGAGAACCAGGACCCGCCAGGGGAAGGATCGAGTGCCCAGATGTTCCAGACGGCTGTCGGGCTCTATCCCAGGGCATCCTCCGGGTCAGGTCACCCTGGCGGGCTGGGGATGTCTTCATTGGCAAACTCTGGGTGGGGGGAGGAGAACAGAGCAGGGAGACATGAGAAGAGCCTAGTGTCTCTATTTAGGAATGAACTGGTGGTATAAGTCAGCCAAGAGGAGGGGGGTGCTGCTGAGTGCGGTGGTGGGGGCAGGAGGAGTCCCCCAGAAAGGAGACCCAGGCCTTGGTCTGGAGAAGGAGACAGTGCCTTCCCTCAGGCTCAAGTCTGAGGGAGGAAAGTTTGTGACCTCGGGGCATCCCAGTTTGATGGAAATGACCCACTTCCTACCCATGGGGAGCCTCTGGTCTGAGAGGGGAGACACGGTTCTTCTATGCAGGGGGCTCCAATCTGATAAGGAAAACATAATTTTAACCATAGAGACACTGGTCAGAAGGGGAAGATAGGTCTTTCCCTCAAGAGCTCATTGGTTTGATGAGGGAGACAAGTTCTTAACCACAAAGACTCCGATCAGGTAGAAGAGAGGTAACCCTTACCCGCAGGAAGACCTAATATGTTGGAGAAGCCACAGGGTCTCTGGCCTCAGAGTCACTTGATGGTGGAGACATGGTCCCCATCCCCCACAAGTCTGATGGAGCCCTTGGGGATTCTGCAGGCTAATGAGGGCATGTGCGCTCCTAGAAAATGTTTGGGAACATGACTAATGCGAAGATCTGTTTAACAAGATTGTAATGTGTAACCTATATCAGATTGCTGGCTGGTTTCAGGAGCAGGGAGGGAAGGGAGGATGGGAGAAAAACTTGGAACTCAAAAATCTTACAAAAATGAATGCTGAAAACTACCTTTCCATGTATTTGGGGAAAATAAAATAAAAGACTCTTTTTAAAAAAGAATAAGCCTAGGGGCAGCTAGGTGGCACAGTGGATAGAGCACCAGCCCTGGATTCAGGAGGACCTGAGTTCAAATCCGGCCTCAGACACTTGACATTTACTAGCTGTGTGACCCTGGGAAAGTCACTTAACCCCAATTGCCTCACCAAAAAAAAAAAAAAGAAGAA
This sequence comes from Dromiciops gliroides, assembly GCF_019393635.1. NCBI lineage: Eukaryota > Metazoa > Chordata > Mammalia > Microbiotheria > Microbiotheriidae > Dromiciops > Dromiciops gliroides. The sequence continues at coordinate 475,854,566 of NC_057864.1, read as the reverse complement.
GAAGAAGCCTGAGAGAACTGGGTAGGTAACCTAGGGATCTATTGAAAAAGAAGAAAGAACATGCAGAGTAAGGAAACACTAGGAAATCAATAGACTAATCAAAGGATTGCAGCTCTGGACCGGGAAAGGATCTTAGTGGCCATCTAAATTCAACTTACTGAATGGGGCAGTGGATAGAGCCCTGGCCCTAGAGTCAGGAGGACCTGAATTTGAATCTTCCTAGCTGTGTGACCCTAGGCAAGTCACTTAGCCCTGTTTGCCTCAGTTTCCTCATCTGTCAAATGAGCTGGAGAAGGAAACGACAAAACCACTCCAGGATCTCGGGCCAAGAGAACCCCAAATTGGGCGACAGAGAGTTGGACATGATTGAAACGATTCAACAACACCCACCTTCAACCCCGCATTCTGCAGATAAAGCCCAAAGAAGAGAATAAATTACTTGGGTCACACATGGGATCATAGACTCAGAGCTCAAAGGGATCTCAGAAGCCATCTCTTCTTTTTTTGTTTGTTTTTTTGTTTTTTTGGTGAGGCAATTGGGGTTAAGTGACTTTCCCAGGGTCACACAACTAGTAAGGGTTAAGTGTCTGAGGCCAGATTTGAACTCAGGTCCTCCTGAATCCAGGGCTGGTGCTCTATCCACTGCACCACCTAGCTGCCCCTGAAGCCATCTCTTCTAACCCCTTCATTTTACGGAAGAGGAAATCTAGGCCTAGAGAGATTAAGTGACTTACCCAAGGGCAAGTGGGCAAGCGGGCAAACTTCCTGGAAGAGAGGATTTGAAGCAAGGTTTTGAGGGACCAAAGGGCATTTCAGGTGCCCATGTAAAATTTCAGAACTGGAGGAAAGCAAGGTGGGGGGCAGGGAGATGTTAGGGGTTTTATATTTGGTTGGAATATCCAGACTAGAGGTCAGTGTCACTGACCACCTTGGGAATCTTCCCATACAGAGACCAATAGTCCACCCAGACTTTTACGGGGTAGAAGAAATCATCTTTGAGCTTTCGTGTCTGATCATATCTGGAATCTGCCCTTTTGTAAGATCAGACATTCAGATCTGGAAGGGACCTCAGAGCTCATGAAACTTAATAAATAATTATTGATTGATGTCATCGAACCTCCCCATGTTACAGAAGAGCAGACTGAGGCCCAGAGAGGTTGTGATGTGCCTAAGATACACAGCCGGTAAGTGGCAGAACTGAAAATTCACCCCTGGTCCTCTGACCCCCAAATCCCAGCCTCATTACTGTGCCAGACTTCTCCTTCCTCAGCTCTGCCGTCCCACCCTGAATCCAGGTCCTGGGTATCTCTGCTCCCCTGACAACCTTCTGCTTCCTTCCTACCAAACACAACCCATAGCCCTTAATAGGCCTAGGCTGTTCCTGAGCCACCAGCATCTAGGCAGGTGCTCCAAGGTGTAGTGGGATCCTCTGCATTGAGGCACTGAGCTGTCCACACCCTCTCACCTGGTCCCCACCCCCGCCCCCCACCCATGTGATCTGAGGTATTTGTGAGGTTATTGGCCTAGAGCTGAAAAGAACATCAAAGAGCATCAAAGAACATTGCCTCCAAGACCCTTCATTTTACAAAGGAAGAAACAGAGTTCCAGCGAGCTGATGGGACTTACCCAAGCTCACCCAAGGAATAAGCATCCAAGGCAGGATTTGAACCCAGGTCTCCTGATGACTACTCTTCTTTCTCTCTTATCACCCTGATAGAGTTACCTCTGACACAGTGGCCAGTTAGGGATTTGTCTGTGACCGGGGATGTGAGGGAGCCTGTGACCAAAGCTGGCTAGATGACACGGAATTCCAAACCATGGCCCCAGGTTGACTCATTTCTCATTCTCATCCCTGAGCTCATCAGCAGGGGATAGAGTTCGTGTTCATAGCCATTTGGGAAGCATTTTTTTAACCTCTTAAAGCTTCGTCTGTGTCTGTGATCTCATCCTCCCCTCTTCACCCCTGGTGGGTAGGGAGAATTAGGGAGGGTATCTGGACCTCTAAGGCACGCAGTCTGTCCACTTCTTAATCCCAAAGCTTTCCTGAAAATGGCTCCTATGTTCTTGGCTCTCATCCCCAGCCTGAGCCTGGCACGGAGTTGGGCCTGGGACTTGGCACTCAAAAGTGATGTGAGATCTTGGCTGGGGCCCAGAGCAGAGCAATGGAAATGATTCTAGGTTGGGGGAAAAAAATAACCCATGGGAGGGGGAAGCGCTGAGGACACGATTCCTTAGATAAAAGAGAAGAGAGGAGGTTTATGAATGTGCCCAGAGAACAGATGTGGCTGGAGAATGGAAACTTGCAGAATTCTCCAGCCCTGCCTGGGTGATTGAGAACCAAATGGATGCTCAGGATACTTGTGAATCAACATTGAGATTAAGAAAGATATGAACACCCATTCTGGGCCAGGCCTGCCCTGGGCTGGCCTGGTGGTTCAGGCTCAGGATCAGAACAAAATGAGACATTCGCAGACCACGTAGCATGTAACAAAAGTTTACTTAGCAGCTCTCCTCACATTGGCCACCATGTCCCCCTCAGTCACCAGGCTGCGGGACCTGTTCAAACACTGGGGAATATGGTTGTAGATCAATGTCAGTCAGACCTGACCGACTGGTGATCAGCATTGCAGAATCTCTTTTTCCCTTTAAAAAGGATTCTTTTAAGGGGTGGCGCTGTGAGAGAGGAAAGAGAGAGGGCTGCTTTGGGAAATGTAAGTAAAGTGAAAAGAAAATACATGAATATAATTTTCATTTTGCAGTGAATAAACCACTGGCCCTGGATTCAGGAGGACCTAAGTTCAAATCCGGCCTGACACTTGACACGTACTAGCTGTGTGACTTTAGGCAAGTCACTTAATCCTCATTGCCCCGCAAAAAGAAAAGAAAAAAAAAGAAAAATCACAGGTTTGGGGGCAGCTCAGTGGCCCAGTGGATAAGGCACCGGCCCTGGATTCAGAAGGACCTGAGTTCAAATTCGGCCTCAGACACTTGACACTTACTAGCTGTGGGACCCTGGGCAAGTCACTTAACCCTCACTGCACTGATCAAAAAAAAAAAAAAACAAACAAACAAAAAAGATTTTAAAAAAGAAAGAAAGAAAGACAGAAAAATCATAGGTTCAAGGGGAGAGGGAATACCACTTGTCACTGACAGCATGGTACAATAAATTGAGTGATGGGTTTGGAGTCAGATATGACCTGGATTCAATCCCATCTCTGATTCCTAGCTGTGTGACTCCATCTCTCTAAGCCTCACTTTCCTCATCTGTAAAATGGTAATAACAGTGAAACTTATGGTGCCTCCTACCCAGTGCTGCTGTTAGATTCCAAGGAGGCAAAATCTCCATGCCGGCCATAGTAGTGGCCATAAAAGCTAATGTGATCTTGGGCTGCATAAAGAAGGGTAGACCTTGCAGGAACAGGGAGGGAGTGGTCCCACTGTACCCTGCAGGGTTCAGGCTCCAAGTGGAGGACTGTGCTTTGCTCCAGGCATCACTTTTAAGAAAGCACATCCTCTGGGCAGTTAGGTGGTGCAGTGAATAAAGCACCGGCCTTGGATTCAGGAGGACCTGAGTTCAAATCTGGCCTCAGACACTTGACACTTACTAGCTGTGTGACTCTGGGCAAGTCACTTAACCCCACTTGCCTCACCAAAAAAAAAAAAAAAGAAAGAAAGAAAGCATATCCTCCCTCAGAGTCTCCAGCTCGCCAATGTCTTCTCTAAAAAAAAGTGTAACTAACCCTTCCTTATTCCTGGAAGTTATGTCTCTTCTACTGGGGACACAAGAGCTGCCTCCAAACCTAAGAAAGACGGCTGTGTAGAAAGGGGTTAGCATTGTTCTGCTAGTCCCTGGAGGTCATGGGGGAAGTTATAGGTGTAGTCTCAATGTAAGGAAGAAGAGCCCATCCAAATATGTCAAGGGCCACCCGACCAGGGCTAAATGACCCCTGGGATATGTAGGCAGGATTCTTGCTCAGCTATGGGTTGTTTAGTGATCAAAGGGGACTAGAGTTCTAGTTACTGGCCACCAACAGAGGAAAACACAACTAGTGGGGGCTGGAGCCAACAGCAGTAGAGAAGAGTACTTCGAGGTGCCCTGAGAACCCAGGAGGGAAGACATAGCCAGCCTGGCCCTGGGATCCTGAGCCCGTACATACACACCCATAAATATAACCCTTCCACCACACAAAGAACAGAAGGGAGGACAGTATAGGAAGCTATCCATTTCAATCATATACAGTTTGAACAAGCCTAGCACTTCACCCAAGGATTGGCTCTTAATAATAGTAGAGGGCTTAATAATAAGCATTTCAGTGTTTGTTCATTGAAGGAATTCTCCCCCACTCTGCTCCACCCCCCCCCAATAGGATAAGCTCCTTAAGAAAAGAGACTGTTTTCACTACTCTCTTTGTATCTACAGTGCCTGGCACAGTGCCTGGCACAAAGAGATGCTTAATATAGTTGCCTGTTGGTTAATTGATTTATTTCTTCATTGATACTAGAAAGATACTCGTCACTGGAAACAAATGATGGACAAAGAGATGAGGGTACAAAGTTTACCCTCATAAGAGAATACATTGGATACACCCATTCATTGTCTGTAAACAAAGTAGCATTAATTACAAAGTCACATCATTAAAGTGGATCCCAGCAGAATCTTGGCTTCCAATGATGAACTTAATTGAATTTGGGGATTGGGAGATGTCAGCGTCCCAGGCAGAGGCGCCATGGAGCACGAGGGTCATTGGCTTCTAAGTCTGGGATGTAGAATGTTGAATGGGACAGTGGTGGGAAGAGCCCATTATAGGAAGCAGGTGTCACAGGAGAAGAGCAGGTATAACAAAGGTAGGGTTTGTTTTCCAATACTAACGCAACCATGAGAGGTTCATGCTACCCCTACAACCAGGATGCTTCAGCCAAAGGGATGGCGGGGTCCTTGTCTCTGCTGGGCACAGCTCAGCTGCAGGATGTGGGGGTGGCCTTGCCCTGGTGATGACACAATAGGGTGGGGAACATGGGAGGCAGGAAGCCAATGTGTAGGTGTGGTTCCAGGAGCAGCTGCTTCTAATCCCTTCCCAGAGCTGGGAATTGGAAACAGGCCTATATAAGACAATGAGGGAGCCTCTTCTGAGCATGATGATCTTGAAACCAGCCACAATAGTTCTGGATATTGGCATGGATCTCGTGCATGGATCATGTACCAGGTGTGCCAACATCACTGTTGGCCCTTCTCCTCCAAGGGCATGCTGGGACATACCCCCACCCTCTATAAGTGCCTTTGGTCCTGGAGAAATTAAAGGAAGGATGCAGTACTACTGACATAGAAAACTAAGAAAGGATCACGGAATCAGGAAAACACCTGCATTGTTGGTGGTCTTGCATTTTCACCATGGCTCACAATTGTGTTATATATTGATGTCATAGCTTAGGGCTCCCTTACAGGAAACTAAAAAAACAAAGAACAACAGTTCCCGTCCATTGGTTCTAAGAGAGCAAGGGACCTACACTGAGGACTTGTCCTATTTATCCTAGGACCATGGGTGTGAAGCAAGCTTCTCAGATCACCTAGGAACCCATTCTAAGGAGAGCTGATTTGGACTTTTTGACTCGACATGTGTTCAAGAAGGGTTAGTTTATGACATTTCCTCTCTTTACTATAGAAGAGGAAGAATAACACAGTGGAACTGGAGTCGGGAAAACCTGGGTTCAAATCTCCCCTCAGACACTTATTAGCTGTGTGACACTAGGCAAATGACTTAAGCTCTTGGGCTTTGGAAATGATGGGGCTGGTATTGGTGGCCTCGAGTCCCTTTTAGATCTAAATTCTGTGATCTTCTGAGTGGGCGTCCTAGGTAACTGTCAAATAGGAAATCCTTTGATAGTTAAAGTCCTTCACAGTCTGGTTCCTTTCATCTCTCTGATTTTCTTCAGCTTTCTGCCCTTCCAGGTATAATCCAACTACATCAGCTACTCAAGGCTCCTCACACAAAGCATCCCATCTCCAGCCAACTTAGCCCCTCTTCCCTGACTGTCTCTAATGCCTGGAATCCTTTCTCTTTTCCCCTCTATCCACCACCCCCCCATGCTTCCTTCAAGACTCGGCTCCCATGCGACCTTCGGCAGAAGTCTTTCCTGTACTCCCCCACCACACCATTCCCTTTCAGCTACAGTTCTATTTATCTTGCATGCACGTGGTTATTGGCACATTTTCTTCCCCATTAGAATGTAAGCTCTCTTGAAGGCAGGAACCATGGTTTTTGCCTTTCTTGCAAAAATTCCCAGGGCTTGGCAGAGTAGTATTGATGGGTTGGCTGACAGATCCATGGCAGACTGTAAGGCCTTAGGTAAGTCATTTCATTTTCCTGGGGCTCAGTTTTCATATCCATAAAGTGCAGATAATAATACCTGATCATTTCACATGGTTTGGCAACAAACATATATTAAGTGCTGACTATGCAAAATGTTCTGTACCATGGGATTGGGAATGCAAAGATAGAGGGGCACATGTTCATCTGTCAGGAGTTCATGATCTAATACATTTATTTTTGAGACCAGATCTGTAATGTCATTGGCATGGAGAACTTCTGGAATCAGAGAGTGTCTCTTTATACACTATACCACAGATGCCTGATTCAATGGATGTTGTTGCTCAGTTGTTTCAGTCGTGTCCGACTCTTCATGACCCCATTTGGGGTTTTCTTGGCAGAGATACTAGAGTGGTTTGCCATTCCCTTCTCCAGAACCTGAGGCAATCAGGGTGAAGTGACTTGCCCAGGGTCATGCAGTTAGTAAGTGTCTGAGGCCAAATTAGAACTCTGGTCTTCCTGATTCCAAATCCAGTGTTCTATCCACTACACCACTTAGATGCCCAATTCAATGGATAAAAGGAAGTAAATAATGGAAAAAGATGAATTTCTTATCTTTTCTCCTAAATCTGTTCCTCTCCCTTATTTCCCTTTTTTTTCCCCAGTCCTAGGAATGTAGGTCTAGAGCTGGAAGGAACCTCAGAGGTCTTTGAGTTCAACCTCCCATTTTACAGATGAGGAAACTGAGACTCAAGGAGGTAAGTAATGTAGGATTTGAACCCAGGTCCTTTGACTCTAGTGTTCTACAGTGATATTCCTGCACACAGATAATTAAATAAAATTTAAATAATTAAATAATTAAATAAAAGATGATTTGAAGGAGAGAGCCTTCCGTGTAGCCTCCTAGGGAAGCTGGACAGTAATTCCAGTGATTCCACCATTGTTCACAGAACCATGGAAGCCCTTTGTGGAACTGTCCTCAGTACCAGTTCACAAGTCACTCAAGTAGCTCAATGACCTTCCTTCAAAATCTCGCTTTTTTAATTTGCTCCCACTCCAGTTGTTCCATTTTATCCACCAAATTTGACATTTCCAAGTCTCAAAAAAAGACCACACCAGGGACTAGATGTGACAGAATGTTTTGAACATCCAAAAAGGACCCCCCACAAATGTCTCCTGGCTAGAATGTAGAGTTTCTCAGCAATCCAGCACCCATACTACAGTGGAAAGAGCACGGTTCATACATTTTCTCTCTGAATGACCTTGGGCAAGCCCCTTGACCACCACCCCCCAAGGACTGAGTTTCTTCCTTTGTAAAATGAGATAGTTGGACTAGATAACATGGGATGTTGCTTCTAGCACTAGATCTCTGACTGACATCCCCAGGATTGAGGTGAGGCTGCCCAGGAAGACAGCACTGCTTTGGACAGGCTCTTGTTTGTTACCAAACCAGCCTCATTATCTTATGAGCACACTTTGAGTATTAAAGAGTAAATATTCCTGATGCTATAGCATTGGGAGATTAGATGGGAGCTAATTTTCCAATGGTGTGGGGATGGATTACACTGAGCTGTCCACACCCTCTTTCATCACTCTTGTGACCAGTGGCATATGTGAGATGGTTGCTCAGGGTTTGAAGTCAGTCTGGGACCAGGATTGGGGCTCAGCCCACAGCCAAGCCATCAGCTGGGTCTATAAACCATTCAAGAAATATTCTTGCCCCCCATTCCCTCTCCCCATGCTCTGACGGTGCCCCAGGCCAAGCGGCCTCTGGCTGATAGTGAGTCTGGGGAGACTCAATCCATAAATGTGCACGAAATAAGATACAGCATGAGCTCAGTTCTGTGGCGTCTTTGATTTGCTTCCCCCCCTTGTTTCCTCAAGCCTATATGTTCCTGCCAGCTCACGGCCTCCTCCCTTCTTTCTGCCTCCATTCCTTTTCCCATACCTGGCTCAGCTTTCCAGCACGCCCAGGTCTCAGAGATCCTGCCAAGCCCTCCATGGGGCCCTGCCTCCCCCTCAAGCCATCAACCTCTCTCAATCCCCCCTTTCCTCCAGGTGGGGGTGGTTCCCTTCCTCCCACCCAAATGAATTTTTTCTGCATCTTCTTTCCTCTGTTTGACCAGCTGAGCTCAGCATTACTGGAGCAGGATAGCCATTCAGGTTGGCCATTTCAGGGGCTTCAGGAATCCGTGCCCCCCCACCCCTGGAGTCCAAAATCCCACTCATCAGAGACAGTGTATGTAGTTGGAAGAGTTCTGTCCAGTGAGGTGGCTCAAAAGAACCAACTCTCTCTCTCTCTCTCTCTCTCTCTCTCTCTCTCTCTCTCTCTCTCTCTCTCTCTCTCTCTCCTACCCCCCACCCCCCAGGCTTCCAGCAAGGGGGAAAGGAGGGTTGATGCAGAATTGGGGTCATAAGAACATGTCCCACAGAAGAAAACCAGCACTCATGCCCAACCCCATGGGAGGTGCCCCAGTCTAGGAGATGAGCAGGTTCCCTTGACCAATCCCATCACATAAAGGTAAAATACTTGGCAAACTTTAAAGCTGAGTGACCTAGGCAACTCACTTTAGCACTTAATGACTCAGTTTTCTTATTGGTAAAATGAGGAGTTTGAACGTGGTCATCTATAAGGTCCCTTATGGTTCCAAATCTATAATAAAGCACTGTAGAAATGTCAGGTGTTACTGTCGTTCTACCTTTCAGTGGAACAGACAGGTTTTTACCTAGGTTAAGGGGAGCTGCAAGCAGATAGTCTCTGAGGATCCCTGGGTAGGTCAGGGCTAAGCTGAGTACATCAACAGAGGGTTCCTGAGTGGGAAGAGCTGGAGTAGGGCAAGGGGCACTAAACACAAGGTCTATATGTGTTTATATGTATAGACATTTATCTATGTATGTATATGTATATGGAGGAGGGAAGGAGGAAGGAGTGTCTCTTTAGCTGATCTTGACCTTGCCCATCATAAATCAGAGCGCACCAGGGAGACGATGCTTCCTCCCTAGAATCTGAAAGCAAACTTAGATGTCTGATATCAGACCAAATGCTCTTCCAACCCCTGGAGTGTGAGTTTCCTCCTCCCTTCGTGAGCAGTGCTGGCAGATGAGCTCACACACATGTACTTAACTTTGTGTAAACAACTTGACAACAAACTTCTTCACAGGAGATTCTCCTCGCCCTGAGGGGATGTTCTCAGAAAGCAGCATCCCTGCTGAGTGTGCCCCCTCACCGCCCCCACATCCTTGCAGGGGGTGGCCACATCAGGGAAACGTTCTCTTCCTTTCTTCTCACAATGAATTTCATGTCTTCATGCCCTCTCAAACTACTATCCAGGTCTTCTCATTATTATTTTTATTATTTTCACCCAACCTGTGATTTCACTGGTTTAGGAAACTCCAAGTGAGAAAACTTTTTCTACCAATACTGATGGACAACTTAATAGTCTTAAAGCATTGTCTTGAGAACTGAAAGGACAACTCATACAAGCCAGAGGCAAGATTTGAACCCAGGTCTTCCCAGTGATGAGGACAGCAGTTTATCTACTCTACCAGTCCAAATCTAAATCTTCCTAACGTGATGAGGGTCTTTTAACAGTAAGGCCTTCCAATGCGCACTACCAGCCCATTATTCTTCACTCTCCATGTATAACTATGGAGTTGGGAAAGGGAAGAGAATATTATATGCCAGGCACTGTGCTAAGCACTTTACAAATATTATCTCTTTGGATCCTCACAACAATCCTGTGCAGTAGGTAGGTCCTGTTATTATCCCCATTTTACAGATGAGGAAACTGAGGCAGAGAGATGTGACTTGCCCAGAGAGTCGCTCAACTAGTGTCTAAGGCTGGAAATCAAATTCAAGTCATCCTGAGTCCAGACCTAGCACTCTGTGCACTAGGGTGCCCCCTAGCTGCCTCCTTTTCTGACCATATTTCTCTTTGATGACATCCTTAAAGATACTTCATGGTCCAGTGGAAAGAACAAAGTATTTGGACTTAAAGGAACTGGGTTCAGATTTTAGCTCTCTAACTTATGACCTCAGGGGAGTAAAATTAGGCAGGCAACTTCACCCCTCTGGACCTCACTTTCTTCCTCTGTAAAATAGAGTTGGACTTGATGACCCTCAAGGAAGGGCCAGCTCTAACCTCATGACCCCATGACCCCATTGACCTTGAGATTTTCGTACATAAGTCATGGCTAATTCTCTGCTACAGCCTGTTCACATCCACCATTCAATTCAATTGAAAATGATTTGTTAAGCATTAACTATAGACAAGACCCCAGGAAACCCTCCTCCATTGCCCTTCGAGGACCCACTATGTTTATTCTCCAGAGATGAAGAATGGTGGTGGGGTTTGCTCCATAATTCATAGTTATGGCATTTTCCGGGAAGGATAGTGATGTTGAATGGGAGGGAGATTTTGTTTGTTTCAGGGAGAAAGTTGGGAAATTTTGTGAAAACAATCTAGCCTTTTCCTTTCTTCCTTTTCATATTTAGTTCCAACTCACTTTCATCTCTGCAGTGTCTGCCTATCAGACAGACAGAGAGACAGATGGATAGGTAAAAGGATGGGTAGATATATAGATAGGTGGATGGATGAATAGATGATGAGTAGAGAATTTATTAAGCATTATGTACCATAGAACCATCAACTAAACCTATCTGCATGAAGTTTATTAATTCAAATGCATTTAGCTGTATCTAACAAGGAATCATTATGTTATCATTTGCATGGAAGATACCACAATAGAGGAAAGGTTTTAAGTTCCATTTTACTCTACTCAATCAAATCCTTTTTTCAACCAGCAGACAATAAATAGGATAGAATCTTAAATTCTCAATAACTTAGTCAATTATGGTTCCTTCTCATATTTTAATCTCTACCAATTGGTCAACAAGTGTTTATTAAGAGCCTACTGTGTGCCAGATGCATGTTAGGCACTGGGAATTCAAAAACTAAAAGGACAGAATCCTTACCTTCGTAGAGTTTACATTCTATCAAATAAATATATTGATCATTCTCATGAGAGTTTGATAGATGGAAGAAGATAAGTGTATGGGCAGGTCATTATTTATGCTCTCTCAATTTTTTTTTTCAGGAGTGATGCTATCCATGATTATTTCCCAATTGTTTGTTATCTTCTCCTTTTTCAGAAATCTTGAGGATGAATCCCTCAAATGCCCTCAAAACTGTATCACCTATCTCATTGATTTCCTCCATGTCTACTTGGTCTGGTCCAGCTATTTCTGTCATCATTTTCTTTTTGTGTCACTTCAACCTTCTCATTAGGGACTGAGCTTGTAGAATCCAAATGTAATGAATGGATCCACCATCACCGATCAAGAAGATATTTTGTTATACAAATACTGATAGATCTCTTCCCTCTACCTTAATTGTCTCATGCCAAGTTTTCTCCAAACTTATTTCTTCCTTGACCACTGTTTGCTGGTGACACTGCACATAATCTTCCATCATTCTCCTCTCTAGGGTTCTGCAAATTAGTCTATATTACAAACTGATGTCTCCTCTCTGTTTAGCAAAGATATCTGCTGGTTGAAGTGGTTTCTGGACTCTTATGGCCACTCCATTGTGGTGATAGCTTTACAAGGGTTATAGAATTGTAAGAACCACCAAATGCTAGGAATGGGCAGCTAGTTAGTTCAGTGGATAGAGCACTGGGCCTGGAGTCGGGAAGGTTCATCTTCCTGAGTTCAAATCTGGCCTCAGACACTTAATAGTTGTGTGACCCTGGGCAAATCACTTAGCCCTAAATGCCTCAGTTTCCCCCTCTGTAAATAAGCTGGAGAAGGAAATGGCAAACCACTCCAGGATCTTTGCCAAGAAAAGCCGAAATGGAGTCATGAAGAATCAGACATCACTGAAACAACTGAACAACAAATGTGTTAGGAATATATTGGTTCTGGGGTTACAAATACAAAGAATGAATCAATTCCAATGCCCCAAAAAGCTTACATTCTAACAGCGAACATATATAAGTACATGTGAAATAAATATAAAGATAATAAATAAAAATAAATACAAGGAGATTAAATAAAAGGCAGGCAGAAGGCAAACAAGTTGGAAAAAAGCAGAAAAGGCTTGTTGTAAAGAGTAGTGCATATATTTTGCATGATTGTGCATGTATAGCCTATATCAAATGTTATCATCTCAGGGAGGGGGAAGGGGAAGAAGGGAGAAAATTTGGAATTCAAAATTTTTTTAAAACCCAAATGTTGAAAAAGTGTTTTTACATGAAATTGGGGGAAATAACATATTAACAGGCAGTGCTTTGTGATTGTCAGGGTCAGTGTCTGTTCCTTTTTCCATTTCCCTTTTTTTGCCACAAGTATTATGTTTTGATAGATTGGGTTGGAATGGTTTTAATTGGACACCATATCTTTTCTCCTTAATCTCTCTTGATCTTCTCCCTATTTAGTCCATGCTCTAACCATGCACAGAGAGCTGATTGGGAAAAGGCTCCCACAGTAATTGCCAATGGTTTTCTTCTTTTAAGAAATAGTCCATTTCTTATTGGGTGTAAGGTGGATGATATTCTTTAGTGCTCACCAGGGACAGAAGCTTCCTACTCACTTCTTGAAGAAAGGATTCTGGCTCCTGAGCCATATTTCCAACACATTTTTTGGCCATCCTTTCCTATGTTCACCTTTGCACTGAAGCATTAAAGTATGTGTTAATTTAATTGGAAGAGTCATGTTGAGTTCTTTGAAGAATTTCTTTGCCTCTTCTCCTTCTACAACTGAGGATACATAATTTGAAATTATCCTTATTCTGGTCTGTTTCCTTGTGCTCATAACAAATACTGAAGGCAAGATGACCAAACATACAATGAAATGATGCTCTGGTTGCCTTTGGATGCACAATGAAAACAATTCCACCAGCTCCTTTGTCTGCCTCTCCAAGGAGGTCCTGTGAGCCATCTCTTCATTTACAGTGAGAATGTCAATAATACTATGATTCAATTGCTCCAGGATGTCTTTGGTCATTGGACAAGGATCTCATATTCAGAGTTACAACAGTTTAGTGGACATTTATAGGTGATTGTCTCAATCTCTTACAGCTGCTCTGGGGGACTCAGAGGTTTTCACAGAAGAGGCAGATTAGCCAGCAAATCCTGGAAGCAGTAGTTCTTGGTCTGGCACATTTCTAAGTCCCAAAAGTCTCCTCAATCTGAGATACCCCAGCAGTATGGAAGGAGCTGAAAGACTAGCATCAGAACTCTAGAGCTGGAAGGGCCCTCATCTAATCCAACCCCTTCATTTTGCAGATAGGGAAACTGAGGCACATAATGATTAAATGACAATATCATAGGAATATATATGAGGAGCTGCAAGGGACTTCAAAGGTCATCTAATCCAATCCCCTCATTTTACAGATAGGGAAACTGAGACCTAAGAAGATTAAGCTTCCTGAGTGTGGAGATTGTTAAAGTCTTTGTATTTGTAACCCCAGGTCCAACACACTGTTATTGTCAAGACATTTCTGTATCAGACTTTTCATGACCCCTTCTAGGGTTTTCTTGGCAGAGGTCCTGGAGTGGTTTGCCATCTCCTCCAGCTCATTTGACAGATGAAGAAACTGAGGCAAACAGGGTTAAGTGATTTGCCCAGGGTCACACAGATAGCAAGCATCTGAGGTCAGATTTGAACTCGGGTCCTCCTGACTCTAGGTTCAACATTCTATCCGCTGTGTATCCATTTATTGTTCAGTCCTAGTCCTGTCCAACCCTTTTGGGGTTTTCTTGGCAAAGCTTAACAAATGCCCGCTGAGCAGCTAGGTGTCACAGCGGATAGAGCACCGGCCCTGGATTCAGGAGGACCTGAATTCAAATCCAGTCTCAGACACGACATTTACTAGCTATATGACCCTGGGCAAGTCACTTAACCCTTATTGCTCTGCAAAAAAAAAAAAAAATGCCTGCGATTGATCGATTACCCAGGGTGACACAGATAATAAGTGGGGGAGCCTGGATTCCTGATTCGAAATTCAGCTCTTTCCATCACCCCATCCTGCTTCCCTTCATCTCAAAGAGGCAAAATATTAAAAATATGAATAAAAGCCCAGGGTTTCTCAAACTCCGTCAGTACTTTAAACAGTTCCTTGGTACCCTCTGTCTCCTTCCCCACCACTTCCCAGGACCCACAGGCTAGCTACTAGCTGATAAATCCTTAGCCCTCAGCAACCGAAGGAATCCCCTGAGTGTTATTCTGGGGCTATCAGAGTGACTGGCCCACAGGTGCCAGGTTGTGCCCCAGCTTTTGTGATGCCGACACCAGCCCTTCCCCCTGCATCCTGGCTGGCTCCATCCAATTTTGTTAGTCCCCTGCTTGGGCCTGGGATTTGCAGGGAAAAATGAAGTGGGGGATGAGGGAGACAGGAATGAATGAATGCTCAGAGCGGGTGGTCCCCGGGGAGGGGCCGAGCGTGGTGTGGAGGGGGATAGTGAGATCAAGCTTCAGTCAGTAGCCCTACTCCCCCCAGCATTCCCGGGCCTTCACAGCCCTTGAAAGATTCAGCAGCACGGACAGTGGGGGAAGAGATAAGGGTGGAGCCGCGCAGCTGCTTGGCAAGACCCAGGGAGGTTAAAGGAGTGTGTGAGGAGCCTGACAGCATTCCGAGGGAGTGGGGAGGGGCTGCCAGGTGGGCCTCCCTTCTTGGCCCCAGGGGCCCGAAGGATTCCTAGATCTGTCATCCTCCCAGGAGGAGGTCTGCCCTTTAACCCCACTCTAAGCAAGTGGTACCTCCTGCTGGGCACTGAGGGGCAGAAAGACAGAAAGAAGGTGAGCTTCCTGCTCTCAGGAAGTTTCCCGGCTGATGGAGCTGGACGGGACCTCAGGGCTTATCTAGTCCAACCTCTTCATTTGACAAATGCAGAAACCCCCAGGTGGTTAAAGGGACTTGTAGTGTTGTAGAATGACCAAACAGACAATGAAATGATGCTCTGGTTGCCTTTGGATGCACAATGAAAACAATTCCACCAGCTCCTTTGTCTGCCTCTCCAAGGAGGTCCCGTGAGCCACCTCTTCACTTACAGTGAGAATGTCAATAATGCTATGATTCCATTGCTCCAGGATGTCTTTGGTCATTGGACAAAGATCTCGTATTCAGAGTAACAACAGTTTAGTGGACATTTATAGGAGGAAAGATTGGAGCTGGGCTTTGAAAGACAGGTAGAATTTATATGAAGGCAAATGGAATTGGAGGGACAATGTATTAGGGAGGGAACATTGGCATTAGGAATAATAGCATGAATACAAATGTTTTGGGGGGATTTTCAGAGCTTATTTGGGGGCCCTAAGAGGAGACAAACGTGCCAAGTGAAGAATAAGGAATGGACTGACTTCTTGTATCACGCATGGAGAAATGGGGAGGAGGCTGCCCTTGGAGAGGAGGAAGGAGCCTTCCAAGATGTCAGTGCACCCAAGCACTTCCCTGCTGCCCAACGGCTCCCCAAACCATCCTTCCTCTCACCACAACCACTGCCTTCAGCAGACTCTGGGCATCCCTCGTCTGCACCATAGAAGTCCTCCTTTCCCTTCTGCCCCTATTGCCCCCTCCACATTTGCATTCAGTCAGAGGGCAAGCTCATGGCCTGGGGCAGGGGTGGGGGTCAATCTTTGACCAAGATTAGGATTCGATTTGTAGCCAGGGTTAGAGAATGGGCCCATGGGCAAGAAATGGATACTAGATGGTCCCCCCAGGGACAAAAAAGAAAGTACTGATCTCATTAAAGCTACATTTTAACTACACGGTTAAGTGAAAGTATCAGGAGGAGTCACAGCCAACTGTGGGACCCTGAGCCACGCAGGGACTCAGTTTCCTCTTTTAGATAATCAGCTGTTTGGATGAAAGGATCTTTGATATTCACTAGCGCCCCAAAGACTCCACTCAGATGCCACATATATATCATAGCTCAGAGCTTCTTAAACTTTTTCCACTTTTCACCAGATAAAGTTTTACTTGACCCCAGGTACATAGGTATATAAAATAGGTATACATACCCTTTGACTGTTGTCAAATTTATCACCACCCCACATTCAGTTATGTGACCCCACAGTTTAAGGAGATTTGACATAGCTACTAAGTGGCCTAGCTAAATTCACCTTGGCTATTATATCAAGCCAGCCCTGGACTGAGCGTAACTAGGGATGGGATTAGAGCTGGGGATGCTTCACATCTCACCCAGTCTTCATGTTCTCATTTGGCCCACTTTGGTGAATATATCCCACTCACCCCCAACCCCCAAACTTTCACCTCTGCCTCAAGGCACAGGAATTGAATCAATTCTATTATTACTTCCGAACTGGGCATGATGATGGGCCACCCTACTCCCACTCCCACTGCAGGTGGTCCTTACCCACGCCATGCCCCTCCTCCATGGATTACCCCCCTCCCCATGAGATTGGGGAGCCCCTTAAGGTAGAGTCTTTCTCCCTTTTGACCATATCCCTCTTATTCAGCACATTTCTTCCTGTAGGTGAGTTTTGTTGTTATTGAGTCATTTTAGTTATGTCTGACTCTTTGTGACCCCATTTGGAGTTATCGTGGCAAAGATACTGAAATGATTTGCCATGTCCTCCCTCCAACTCATTTGACAGATGAAGAAACTGAGGCAAACAGGGTGAAGTGACTTGCCCAGGGTCAGACAGTAAGTGTCTGAGACTAGATTTGAACTCAGGTCCTCCCCACTCCAGGGCTGGGGCTCTATCCAATTGTGTCACCTGTAGGTGAGCAACACCCTACATTTGAGTCTCAGGGAGCCAAAAAGAGAACAGGAGAAGGTTCTTGTCCTGGGTCACATAGCTGGACTAGAACTGAGGTCTTCCTGGTGTCTAGGCTGGTTCTCTATCCAGTGAGAACTTCATACAGCCGAGTTCTGGGTCCCCTGAAATAGTTTGTCTCCCATTGTTTGAGTTTACACTGCCCGTCTCCGTGGTGCTGGAACCAAGCCCCGTATTTGATATAACTTTGAATAGCGCCAATTCTCAGGCTGCCGTAAATGTTGTGTTTTTTTTTTTCCCCAAGTTGCCCACCCCTTCAAGTGACAGATGTAGGATTTCAATCCAGTTCTTCTCATTTCTAATCTTACTTTTTTTTCCTGTAGTAACAATAATAATAACAATAGCATTTACATGGAGCTTTAAGGGCTTGCAAAGCACTTTACAAATATGATCTCATTTGTCTCTCATAATGACCCTTGGAGAGTCATATTTTACAGGTGAGGAAACTGAGGCAGGCAGAAGTCAGGCTTCATCTCCCCTGAGCAGAGTGCAGAGAAAGTGGACAAAACCCAAGGCCCTTGAGTCCCTCAGAGGAAAGGGGATAAGACAGCATTGTGGGGAAGAGAGGAAGGGAAAGTCCCAGAGAAAGGGAGACAGGAAGAAAGAAGACAAACTTGGCTGGGTCCCTGATTAAGTCTTGGACCAGCTCTGCCCACCTCTGCCCAGCTGTTCCTCCCAGTGCCACACACAGATGGGCACGGGCGGCAGCCTGATGATGGTGATGTGTCTGAAGATGAGTGACTGAGTCTGTGGGAGACCAGAGACCAAGGAAGGCTCTGTGTGTGTGTGTGTGTGTGTGTGTGTGTGTGTGTATAAGTGTGTGTGGTATGTGAGTGTGTGTGGTGTCTGGGTGTGTGAGTGTATATATGTTTGGCGGAAGGGCGGGGGGGACAGTGAGTCCACTCCCTTCTTTGGTTCTCTCTGATCTGTGGGTGTCTCCTCCACATTGTCTCTCCTTTTAACCAGAGCCCCCACGGAGTGCCTGAGTTTAAAGCCCAATTACTGGGGGCAGCTAGGTGGTGCAGTGGATAAAGCACTGGCCCTGGATTCAGGAGGACCTGAGTTCAAGTCTGGCCTCAGACACTTGACACTTACTAGCTGTGTGACCCTGGGCAAGCAAAAAACAAACAAAACCCAACACTAATTGTGGGTTGCTTTCACCAATCAATCAAGTCACTTCACCTTCTGGGCCTCAATTTCCTCATCTGTAAAAGGAGAGGTCGGACTTCCTGTTAGCCTTTGGGCCTCAGTCTCTCTACCTTTGGGTCCCTCTAGCTCTCTAGCTCAGGGCTCTCGTTCACTTGTGGGTTGGATTCAGTGGCTTTGGAGACTCCTTCCTACCGTGAGATTCCGAGTGGACACCCTTCCAGGATGCTTTTCTGCTTCTGGAATCCTTATTTAGGGTGTGAGGTCAGGTGGGCCACCTGCGGGGGCTGCTCTGTGGCACAGGCCTCGGCCTGTCATTCTGAGGCCCTGGGAGCCAAAGAGAAGGCTCAGGTCCCTCGTCCTGGCCTGGGGCCGTCCATCTCCATCCCCCTTGGGGCCCAGCATCCCCTCTTACAATGCGTCTGGAGAGAGGATTCATACAGAGGAGAAGGCAGGGTGCAGCCCGGAGAGGGGGTGGGGATCAGACAGAAGAGGCCGCGGGACCCAAGGCTCCTAGGTCGAGATTCAAGACCCTAGAATTAGGAGGCCACTAGATGGTGTAGCAGATAGAATGTTTGACCAGAATCAGCAAGGCCTGAGTTCAAATCCTGCTTCAGACACTTCCTAGTAGGTCAAGTCACCAGTCCATACTTCTCATTCTTTAAAAAGAAATAGCAGGAGGGGCAGCTAGGTGGCACGGTGGATAGAGCACAGGCCCTGGAGTCAGGAGGACCTGAGTTCAAATCCAGCCTCAGACACTTAACATTTACTAGCTGTGTGACCCTGGGCAAGTCACTTAACCCCAATTGCCTCACTAAAAACAAAAAAAAACAACAAAAAAAGAAATAGCAGGGGGCAGCTAGGTGGCGCAGTGGTTAAAGCGGTGGCCCTGGATTCAGGAGTACCTGAGTTCAAATCTGGCCTCAGGCACTTGACACTTACTAGCTGTGTGACCCTGGGCAAATCACTTAAACCCCATTCCCCCCCGGAAAAAAAAAATTTAAAAAGAAAGAAAGAAAGAAAGAAAGAAAGAAAGAAAGAAAGAAAGAAAGAAAGAAAGAAAGAAAGAAAGAAAGAAAGAAAGAAAGAAAGAAAGAAAGAAAGAAAGAAAGAAAGAA
The DNA here is from genome assembly GCF_019393635.1 of Dromiciops gliroides. Classification (NCBI taxonomy): domain Eukaryota; kingdom Metazoa; phylum Chordata; class Mammalia; order Microbiotheria; family Microbiotheriidae; genus Dromiciops; species Dromiciops gliroides. The sequence goes on along the minus strand of NC_057864.1, from coordinate 475,835,199 downwards.
AGAAAGAAAGAAAGAAAGAAAGAAAGAAAGAAAGAAAGAAAGAAAGAAATAGCAGCTCCCTCCCAGCGAGGTCACAAAGATCCCAATTGTTATGGGCTTTGCCAGCCTGGGAGCTCTGTTGAAAGGCCAGGTAGTGTTGTCGCTGGAAAGGACCTTAGAGACCTTCTAGTGCATCCTCCACATTCACTCCACTTTCCAGATGAAGAAACTGAGGCCCAAGGGGAGAAGAAACCTGCCCAAGGCGCAGTAGGTAAATGCCAGACCTGGGACTTGAAGTCGGCTCCCCTAGACTCCCCATCCCAGCACCAGGTCAGAGTGAGTGTAGGGTCAGAAGACCAGGAGGGAAGGGAAGAGAGAAATCGAGAGCAGCAGAGGGGATGCCCCTGGGCGTGGCCCCCAAGCCCAGGCAGCCTCCAACCTGTCCCTCCGCCCAGCCTCCCTCAGGCTCCTGCAAAACCTCCTCGCCCCGGCTCCCTCCCTCACTCTACGTTCGGGAGTCAATAAAGGCTCAGCCCTGGTTGTGGTTTTCAAAACTGTCAGTCAGCCTGTTCCTGCTCTCAGCGTCTAACAGAGCCAGGCTCCTCTCCCTTCTCCGGCACTAACTCACTTTACCCTCTTCCTGTTTTCCCTTCTCCACAACCCCCTAACCTTTATCCCAGCTTAGGGGCCAGGGGGAAACATGTTTGCAGAGACAGGCAATAAAAGGGCAGAAGAATTCGTGAGCCTTCTGTCCTCCGAAGTAACTGAGCCCCCATTTCAGCCTCAATCCCCTATTACTAGGCTGGGGCTCCATCCTTTCCCCCTCCTTTTTTTTTGGGGGGGGGGGGCAGGGCAATGAGGGTTAAGTGACTTGCCCAGGGTCACACAGCTATTAAATGTTAAGTGTCTAAGGCCAGATTTGAACTCAGGTCCTCCTGAATCCAGGGCGGGTGATTTATCTACTGCGCTACCTAGCTGCCCCCCGGGGCTCCATCCTTAACATTAAGCCCCTCTCCCCATCTTGACTCCCCAGCACAAAGTACCAATCCCTGAAACTGAGCCTCCACCTCTAATATTGAGCCCTGTTCCCAATGCTGAGTCCCCATATTTAGCACTGAACCCCCATTTCCAGCCCTCATCCCAAACTCCCTTTCCTAGTCTGTTGAACCCCCATATTTGACCCTGTATCAACTTCTGACCCTGAGTCCCTATCCCTAGCAATGAGTACCTCTCCTTGGGTCTGCTTCTCTAACATTGAGCCCCTATCCCTAATGCTATGTCTGTCTAAAGAACTGAGCTTCCCATCCCCTCTTAACTGAGCCTCCATCCCCAGAACCACGCTCCTCTCTTTGATATTGCCCCCATGGAAACTCTAAGCTCCCATCGCTATATCTCAGACACTAGCATCCCTGCTCCATCCCTGACAAGAGCCCAACGCTCTATCTCCCCTTGCACTTAGCACCAATCTCACCCACCCTAAAGCCTCTCCCACAGGTCACAAAACCTGGAAGTGCCTTGGACAGCCAAACCAATCCCCTCCTTTTACAGAGGGGAAAACTGAGACCCAAAGAAGCCAAGACATTTGCCCACTGCCAGTTAGAGGCAGAGTCCCATAAAGCTCCCCCTGTCGTGTCTTCCTACATTCATACCTCCTTGCCTCCTCTCATGGGCAAAAGGGAAATTGTAAAACCTTTTAACATAAGCCGTAAAGGCTCCGATGAAAAGTTCATCCTCCCCCCTCCCCCCACAGAGGATCCCCAACTTCTAGGCTCCCTTCCTCAGTTTCAAACCATACTTAACCTGGATGCAGGATAGCGACCACCACAGTCCCTGACATGGTCTGACCACTTTCCTGTGCTCAATCTCTCTCTGTGACTTTTCCTGTATCCCCCACATGGTTACCTCATATCCAGTGTCCCCCGGATCCCCTTTCACTCCCAGACTCCCAGTCACGCAATCAAGCTGGCTCAGCTGAGGTATAGGGTAAGGAGGGTCCAAATGAAGAATGGGGGGGGGGGGTCTTCCACTCCCAGCTCAGCTGGGTCAGCAGCACTCTGTGTAGCCTTAGGAAATTCACTCCTCTTGTCTGCATTCTCTCTCTCTCAAATAAAAAGATGGATGGATGGATGGATGGATGGATGGACGGACGGACGGATGGATGGATGGATGGATGGATGGATGTATGGATAGTCGGATGGATGGATGAACAGATGGATGGATGAACAGATGGATGGATGGATAGATGAGAGATAGATAGACAGACAGACATAGGGAGAGAGATAGATTATAGATAGATAGACAGATAGATGATAGATATAGTGTGTGTGCATGTATATGTGTATATACATATATAACATATAGATATATAGATATCAATGGCTAGACCTAATAACCTCTTTCACAGGCTAGATAGAGCATGAAGTCTTTCCTTACAGCCAATCCATCATGGATAATAACAGTCCCCTTCTCTGGAGCTCCCCTGTTTACAAATCACTTTCCTCCAAACAACCCTGTGGATGTCAGCAGAGCAAGGATTATCACCTCCGTTTGACAGGTAGCCTCATGGCTCATGACATGACTGGTCTAAGGTCACGAGAAGAGTCTTTCTAGAGCACCTGGAGTAGGTGAAGGGGCCAAGGAGACAAAAGTCTAGTCTTCCTCCTTGGGGTGCTAGAAGTCTCACCGTGGAGATGAGCCAGTGGTAGATTAAAAAAACAATTCATTGTAGATATATGCTTCCACCAAGAAAATCTAAGCTTCCTGAAGGCACTGAATATTTTTTTTTTCTCTTTGTACCACCCAGCACCTAGCAAGTACAAACTAGGTGTCCAAGTGGACCTGGAGGTCAGAAAACCTGAGTTTGAGTCTGGCCTCGGATATTTACTGGCTGTGTGGCCCTGGGCAAGTTACTTAGCCTCTGTCTATCTCAGTTTCTTCATCTGTAAAATGGTTGTAATAATAACATCTACCCCCCGAAAAAAAATAATAATAACACTGGCCTCCAAGGATTGTTGTGAGGGTCAAATGAGATATTTGTAAAGCACTTTATAATCCTTAAGGGGCTATATAAATAGTAGCTATTTGTAGTAAAAAAAAAAAAATCAAGGGGCAGCTACGTGGCACAGTGGATAAAGTACTGACCCTAGATTCAGGAGGACCTGAGTTCAAATCTGGATTCAGACACGTACTAGCTGTGTGACCCTGGACAAGTCACTTAACCCTCATTACCTCCCCCCCAAAAAAGTACAAAACAAAAATCAATCTAAGACATGCAGTGTCTTTTAAAAAAGAAGGGGTGGGTGGGACTGGACATGAGTCCTGAAATGAAGAGAGCACTCCCCAAGGTCTGCAATGTCCAGGAAAGGCTTCCTGTAAGAATGTAAGCTCTGGGGGCAGCAAGGTGGTGCAGTGGATAAAGCAATGGCCCTGGATTCAGGAGGACCTGAGTTCAAATCTGACCTCAGACACTTGACACTTATTAGCTGTGTGACTCTGGGCAAGTCACTTAACCCTCATTGCCCTGCCAAAAAAGAATGTATGCTCCTTGGGACCAGGGACTATTTGCTTTTCCTCCATACCCTGTTTCCTCTAAGTAGCTGGGAGGGGCCTCCAGGTCATGGTGTCCAGCCCCATCACTTTACAGCCAAAGCCCAGGAGAGCAATTCCTTCAAGGCCACAAAGTAGTCAGCAGCCAACCAGGATCTGAACCCAGGGCTTCTGACTCCAGACCCAACAGCCTTTCCATTATACACCAGTGGCCTACCTCCACTGGACCACATATGGAGCTTAGAGTCTAAACAAGAGCTGGCTTTAAAGGGTTCACCCTCAAAAATTTGGGGGGGCAGAGCAGAAATACTGTTCCAGGGTTAGGGATGAATACAGGAAGCCAGGCCCCAAGTAGAACATTGAGAGACTCGGATCTTCACCATTCTCTCTCCCTTGGGGAAAGGCCTTGAAGGACAAGGTCCCTCCGGCTGATTCCCCCTAAAAATCAACAACCAGTGGGGCTTAGGAGAGAGGGAGAAAGAAGGGTTACTTCTCCTCTTCTGAGTTTTCAGGGAGGAGATGCTAAGTATGGCTCATGCCCCACATGAAGGGGCCCAAGACATAACTGCATGCCCTCTCATGATAACAGATGGGCTTGGACAAGCGCAGGGATTCTTAGCTCTTCTGGGCCATGAACCCTTCAAGGGGCAGCCTGTAGACCCCTCCTCAAAATCATCTTTGTAAGTGCATAGGAAACATCATTGGCATAGTCATGAAAATAGTATTGTTCAGAAGCAGATAAGCTCCCAGCTCCCAGGCTAAGAACTGCACCCCCTCCCCAGCTGATGACCCCCAAGCCTCTTCTGGCATTGGCTTCCTGGGATTTTACCTGCTCCACGCTGGCCTCCTCTGGGTTAGGAGGGCCACTTAGGGGACACGGAAGGAACACACATGGTGAATGGCCTCAGGAAGCTTACAGTCTAATTGGGGAGATCATGGAATCATAGGTGGAGGAAGTGTCAGACACCATCTAGTCCAATCTTCTTACAGATGAGGCCCCAAGGGGTTAAATGACTTGCCCAAGGTCACACAGGTAGCACTCGTCAAAGGTGGGGCTTGAACCCCAATCCTCTCAGGTCTGCTGCTCGGGGAGAACCCCAAGACCAGTTTCTTAATAGACCAGCATAGGTTTCTGCACGGGAGTTGGGGCAGGGGTGCTGGAAGGGAAAAGTCGGCTCTGTGGATTTGAGGGCTTTTTTCTGCACCGCAGGGGCGCCCCCTCCTGGCACAGGAGGGAATGACAGCTTGGCTCAGAGGCGAGCAGAGCTGGGGCTGCCGCGGAGGGAGAGATGTGGGCTAGGGGACACTCAGCTGGGGACCAGGTGGGTCCATGTATCTGAGACTTGAGGGATGGGCCTGTTCCTAAGGATGTGGTTTTACTTCCTCCCCAAACTATGAGGTTTGGAATCACAGGATTAGAGCTGGAAGGGACCTCAGAGGCCATCTGGCGTACCCCATTTTACAGATGAAGAAACTGAGGCACGGGGGGGGGTGCGGGGGGGCGGGGCAGTTCACTTGCCAAAAGTCATCCAGCTGGCAAGTGGAGAGGTGAGATTTGAACCCAGAGCCAGTGCTCTTCCCACTTGATTTCTTTTTCTCCCTTTTTCTCCCCATGGACAAGTAGAAGCTAAAGGACTCCAGCCTTGGCTTTGCGGCTCACCCCCTCACACCTGCTGTCTGAAGCCTCTGCAAGGTCTTTAGACCCAGGGGAAAGGGAGGAGAGAACCCTGGGGATAGTCTATGAGGTCAATCCCTGATGCTATGCAGAGGCACTGAGCAGGGAGGGAATGTTCACTGGTCCTGGAGCGAGATGACTTGGATTCAAATCCTACCTCTGACATTTGGTATCTGTATGACCTTGGGCAAGTCACTTCCCTTCCCTGTGTGCCTCAGTTTCCTTATCTGTAAAAAATGAGGGGGTTGAACTAGTTGGCCTCTGAGGTCTCTTCTAGCTTGGGATCTCGGATCCTCTCTTCCTTTGGGCTGGTGGCATCTGGATTTAGGACCAGATTCCATTCAGCAGAGCCATCGGGGCAAGCTCCAAGGGCATAACTCTTCTCCAGACACCAAGCCCAGATCCCTGGCCTCTCGCTCAGTCTGCCCATCATAGAATTTAGCAATGGTCATCTCACCGGGGAAAGGAGGGATTTTTCTAAGGACACACAGGTATTAAGTTAGCAAAGGCAGGATTCACACCCATGTTCTCTGAGTCTAAAGACATTGTCCCTTCTGATCTCTCATGGTGGCGAGGTGGCAAAGAAAATGGGACCCTGAGGTTCCCTTTCCCCAACTCCCCCCCCCCATCTCTGCTTTTCCTGAGTCCCACCCCAAATACCCCTCCCCAGACAGGACAAGGAGACAAGAAGATTAAAGAGAGGGAGGGGATGAACTGGAGGGGAGGGCTGGAAAGGGGGCTAGGAATGGGGGTGGGAGCTCCTCCCGGGCTTGAGGGGGCTGAGGTGGGGATGTTGGGGGGGGTGGGCTTCAGGGCAGCTGGCCCTTGTCCCCAGGCTCTAGGCTTGGGGCCCAGTTGGGGCGGGGCGGGGCAGGGTGGGGCGGGCGCCGGGGCCTGGCCATCACGGGGCTTGGCTAGAGCCAGGGATTTTTGGCAAGGACTAGAGCCCTCCCCTTTCCTCTTGCTGAAGGCTGTTTTGGCAGCATCGCCCCCCCCCCCCCCCCCCCCCCCCGCTGCTTTCTGGCAGGGCCCTGGACAGGGCTGGAGAGAACAGCAATAGAGAAAGAGAGAGGGGGGGAAAAAAAGCAAAGAAAGAAAAAAAAACCCACATAGTCCAGTCTGGGGAGGTTTGTGTGTTACCCTTTCGTAATTACGTCGTGTCCTGAGCTTCCCCCCCCCCGCACCCCCCTCGCCCCCCATCACACAGCCCCCCTCCCTCCCTTGTTCTTCCCCCTCCCTCTTTCCCTCACATCCCTTGTAGAGAGCAATTAAGCATTGGGGATAAAACACACAGCCCGAGAGAGGGCTGAGGCTTTTCTCACAGAGATGGCAAGCCGGACGACTCTCTCTCTCCGGCCAGGAGTCTTCCTCTTCCTCCTCTCCATCCTTCAGCCCACAAGGCAAGGAGGTAAGGCTACCCCCAATGCGATCATCTCCCCAACCCCGTCCATCCACGTCCCCCCTGTCCCGTTCCCATCTCTACCCACCAGCCCCGCTCTATCCCCTCTGTCCCTGCCCTGTCTTCACAGTCCCGGGTCACCTTTCAGAGGATCATACTGAGTCCAGTTATATTTCCCTATTTCCAGGTACTGGAAGGGACAGGTGGGATACATGTGTGTATATGAGAGAGAGAGAGAGAGAGAGAGAGAGAGAGAGAGAGAGAGAGAGAGAGAGAGAGAGAAATGGGGCATCCCTGATACCATTAAGTTCTAGTGTGCTCTGAACTCTGGGGGTCCTCTCAAGGTATAGGTATCCTATTCATATACTTCCCTCCACCTGACCCTGATGGGAAGTTCTCAGACCGAAAAATCCCATTGAGCAGAAGATGGGACGCCACTTGAGTGAGGGGAAAAGATGTCCCGATATGCAGAAGCCCTCCACTTTGGGTCCCTAGAAAGGGTAGAGATGCTGGAAGCACACTTCAGGGCAGGTGTCCAGCATCCTCTGTTGGAAAGCTACCTCTTTCTCCTCCTAGGGACAGTGCTTAGCTGAACCCTGGCCTGGGAGGGAAGGTCCTGGAAAATTGCAGATCGGGGATTGGGAGTACAGTGGACTTAGTCTGGGCAGCCCCAACGACTTTGGCTCAGAATGGGGGAAAGTTGAGGTTGGTGAAAAGAGTTTGCTCAAGCTTAGTGGGCAATGTCTGCAAGTCTGAGCAAAGGGTCCCAGCTCAGGGTGTGTCCCCTCGGCAGGCTACAAGGCTCAGTTTGGACACCTGCAAGGGGAGAACATGTGTGTGCATGCCTGCTGGCAGCGAACAGGCAGTAGAAGAGTGCTAGGTGGGTGGGGTGAGGGGACCTGGACCGGAGTCCCACCCTAACACTCTACACGACCTTAAGCAAATTCTTTGAGTTCCCTGGGTCTTGGCGTCCCCCTCTCAAAGTGGCGCCAGGTGGGAAGGAGACTTGTGAGCTCTGTGTGGCCAAATGGGTACCAATGGGCAGAAAGACCGATTTATGCACATCTGTCTAGATACACACCTGGGAGCATGTGTGTCACCAGGAAGGGAGTGGAAGAGGGTTGTATGTGTATCTCTGAGCGAGAGTGATTGTATGTATGGGACCAAGTGTGCGCTACTGGGTAGATGTGTATCACTGAGCAGTTGTGTCCCTCTGTGTGCGCATGTCTGTGTTCTCAGGCAGATGTCCGTGGGCATGTGCATGATATCAGGACAAATGTCTGTGTGTGTGCTCCTGGACACATGTGTGCCTGTGTCTGAGTAAATTCAGAAGATGAAAAGTGTCATTATCCACCCTATCGCCTGATTGTCTGGTGGGGGAGGGGAGGAATCCTTGGCCACAAGGGGCAAGGAGGAAGGGGGGCATGTGGTGACTTGATGCTATGGCTTCGGTCCTATGCAAAGGAGCAGAGGATGCATCTGGTGTCCAGAAAGCGTGAGATATAAATGGCAGGAATGCCAGGGGATGCCCACAGACTGGATCTGGGGGCCAGCCCCTTGGTGGGGGGCATAGGAGGGAAACTTCCTGTTGGTTCAGTGAGGAAAGCACTGGAGCGGGGTGAGGATGAGAAGGAGCCAGAGATGCCAGCAGGGAGATGAGGAGGGGGGACAGTCACGACATCAGAATAGCCACTCTTGGGTGGGCATGCCAGGCGTGGGGGAGCAGGAAACGGAGGGGACACTGGGGAGGGGCATGTGGATTTAGGCATCCTGAGTGAGAGGAGTCCAGCTGAATCCAGCCCCAGCCACATGGGCAGAGACCCTTGTTTGCAGGAAAGCACTCAGAAGGCGGGAAGAAGGGGTGCCCAGCTGGGGCCCAGATGGGTTCCAGGAAGAATAGAAAGGCTGGGCATCCCTTGGCTTACCACTGGCTCCTTTAGTGGGTTTCTCTGCCTCCTGCCCCTGTGCCAATGTGTGTCCCAAGAGCGTTGGGTGAGGTCTCTGATAAATGTTCCTGGAGCTCTGACTTGGGAACAAGAGGATGTCTGTCCTCAAGCTGAGAGTGCAAGAATAAGTCGAAGCAATGGGAAGGGGGAAGGGGGGCTGAGGTGGGCGGGGGATTTGCGGAGAGTGAGGAGGGAAGGAATGGGGGTGGGTGGGGGTGGCCAGGAGGAGCAGCTGTTTCCTGTAGATTGAAGTTGACCTGGCAGCACCCCTGCTAGTCTCTGCTAGTGCAGAGACTTCCTGGGTAGATCTGCAGCTCCGCAGCTTAGTCCAAGGACCGAATGAACCCCAGGACAGAACCCAAGCTTAAGCACCCCCCCCCGCCCCCTTCCCCGACTTCCAGCTGTGAACAGATGATTCCTGGGGAGAGAGGAAAGGGACTTGCATGAACCTCTCTCCTCTCTCCCCTCCCCTAGGTGTGGCCAGGCAACAACGAGCCCTCCTTTAGGAAGCTTGCAATGGACATGGGGCAGGTGAATAGATACAGGAGAGAATAGCCTCTTCCTCCTAGCTCCACGCAGCCCAGCCCTGGCCTCTTGCCAAATGGAGCTCATTCCATCCCTCCCCCTGTCTCTGCCCAGTCCCTAAAGCACCAGAGAAACTTCCCTGGGCTCAGAGCTTTCCGGGAATGACGTCCCCCTGGTCCTCTCCATAAACCTATTCTTGGTCCTCCCCTAGCAGAAGTCTTTCCTCATGTCCAAAGCCCACTTCTGTTCTCCCACATGACAGAGAACAGGTTGCCCTACCCTTAGCCCACCATTCCCATCTCAATGGTGTTGATGGACGGAATCGGCAAGCCCTGGTTCAAAACTTGCCTTAGACACTTATTAGCTGTGTGACCCTGAACAAGTCATTTCTCTTACGTCCAGTTCTTCATCTGTAAAATGGGGACATTATTAACACCTCCCTCAAGTGTGGCTTCGAGATCATACACACACACACACACACACACACACATATATACATATACACATATGTGTGTATACACATACAGATATTTATATGCATACATATCATATGTGTATACAGAGATACTATACATATATATACAATAGATGTATAGATAATAATAACTTGTTTCAGACAGTTAAGGACTTTTTGCTTCCCTGCCCAACCTGCCAGTTTTCTTTTCTCCAGTATATTTATATTTACGTATTTGATGATTTCTTCCTTTTTGCTTAGTCCTGTGCTAGGTACTCTAAGAGACGCTACACAAATGTATGAGACAGAGTTTCTGCCCTCAGGGAACTTCCAATCTGTAGTAGTTGGGGAAGGAGATATCCGCCTATAAAAAAAAACACCACCAACAGCAATAATCCCCAGGAAATTATTCTAGACTCTGCTCTTCCACAAACATGAGGTATCATCTCAGGTAGGTCACATTCTGTCTCTAGGCCTCAGTTTCCAATTCTGTCAAATAAGAGAATCCTAGGACTAAGAGCTGGAAGAGACTTTGGAGATCATGTTGCCCATATCTCATTCGACAGAGGAGGAAACTGACACCCAGAAAAGATGAATGACTTGTCCAAGGTCATGCTGATTATTCCTCTGAAGAGCCGAGTTTCAAGTGTAAGTCTCCTGGCTTTTCCCATTTCACCAAGCCATGCTTTCCTAAATGACCTCAAAGGCCCCTTTAGAACTCTGCCATTCGCTAGTGAGCAGCTCCGAGCGTTGGGAAATGAGGTCCGAGAAGGGAGAGATCAGTACCAGCTGGGACAGACAGTCAAAGGAGCTGAGACTTCAACTGATCAATCCTCCTACACAGGGGAGGGTTTGAGGTGGAGAGGAAAAGAAAGGGTGCTCTAGGCAGGGGAAACCTGGTGAGCAAAGGCATGGAGGTGGGAGTGTCCAGGGGAGAGAGACACTGGGTTGTTCCTTCAGAAGGAAATGTTTCTATTTCTTTAGTTTTGCCTAGTGTGTGTTGCTTTCCTCGCAGTCCTGGCTTCCCTCTATCCCTTCTCTAAGCACCTTGTCCTCTCTCTGTGGGAAGCTTCTGTGGTCTCTGTAGCCAGAAACACAAAGCTACTACTAGGAAAGGAAGCTGGACAGACAACTGATGTGGGGGGAGGGGGGAAGGGGGGGCTAATTGAGAATGAGCATTATTATAACAACCATAACATGATAACTGACTTTGGGAAGCTTTTTAAGGTTTGCAAATCACTTTACCAACACCCCTCCCTTTTGATCCCTACCACCACCTTAGGAGGTAAGTACCATTATTATTCCCAAATTAAAGATAAGGAAAACTGGGTAAGAGGTCAAGTGACTTGCCCAGGGTCACATAGCTAGTAAGTGTCTGAGGCCAGATTTGAGCCTAGCTCTCCTGGCTCCAAGCCTAGCCCTCTTTCAACACTTACATGCCACCTCCCCAATATGGTCATAGCAATAACATAACTTTTTATAGCTCTAAATGTATAATCCCATGATCCCCTAGTTTATAGAGCACATTCCTCAGAACGACCCTATAAGGCAAATAGCGCAAAAATGAAGACCTCCATTTTTACAGGTAAGGAAAGCAAGGCTCAGGCAGCTAGATCTTGAACTCAGATCTTCTCATTGCAAGTCTGGGGCTCTTTCTCTTACATTGTTCTGTGTCCTGGTAATGGGCATAAGGAAAGAAAAGGAATCTTGGGTATCCCAAAAGTCTTAGACTTTGAGAACACTCTACAGAAGACTCAACCCATTTCTGACGTCCAGAAAGGGTGGGGTGTTTGTGCTGATCCCTTGAGAGAAGTAGGCATCCGCCCTACCTCCTCTTACACCTCCCAGCCCTCTCCCGCCCACCTCAAAAGAAAAAGAAAAACTCAGATGAAAAATGCATTTCCATCCTTTTAGGAAACAGCTGGGCTCTTGAGGAGTTGTGAGTAAGACATAGAATCATGGAACCAGAGAATGTCAGAAAAACCAGAGCTGAGAGATCCCCCAGTCTGACTTCTCCCAGAATCATAGAACTTAGACATGTCCCTCTAGCACAACCTGCACCCCCAAAGGGACCCCCCCCCGAACATACCAGACAAGTGGTCCTCCCTGCCCTTTCTGAAAGACCTCCAAAGAAGGTGATCCACTTCAAGACATGGCTAATCTTTAGGAGGGGCAGCTGGGTGGCACAGTGGATAGGGCACCTGGCCTGGAGTCAGGAAGCCCTTGGGTTCAAATCTAACCTCAGTCACTTAATAGCTGTGTGACCCTGGGCAAGTCACTTAACCCAGTTTGCCTCAGTTTCCATATCTGTAAAATGAGCTGGAGAGAAAAAAAAATTGCAAATCACTTCAGTATCTTTGCCAAGAAAACCCCAAATTGGGTCATGAAGATTCAGACATGATCGAAATGACCTAACAACAATCCTCAGGAAATTTTTCCTGGCTTTAAGCCTAAATTGTCCTCTTTGTCACTTTTCCTTGCTCCTGCTTCTGCCCTTTGGGGCCAAATTGACCAAGTCTAATCCGTCTTCCTCAAGACAGCCTTTCAAACCCTTGGAGAAAGCCCCAACCCCTACAGCACCCCCAAGGCTTTTATTTAGGCTAAGCACCCCCAGTTCCTCGGACTTCATATGATATGGACTCAAGATTCTTCTGCATCCTGGTTGCCCACCACGAAGAGCTCTCCAGCTAAAATGCCCTTTAGCTGTGGCATCCAGAATGTAAGGCCAGATGGAGGCCAGTACAAAGGAACTATCGCCACTTCATTCCTGGAATCTGTGCCTCTCTTTACACAGCCCAAGAGCGAATTAACTTGTCTGCTCCGTCCCACTGCCAACAGCGACGTAGCCTGCAGCCTGCTCAAATCCGCAGATTCCTTTTCAGGCAAACACCCAGACTGGACTCCCAAAGTCAGAGTTTTTTTGAACCTAAGTGGAAGGTTTTACATCTCTCCTCATTCATTCAGTGCAGAACCTATTTTATTAAGCAGGTCCTGTGCTGAAAGGACAAAAACAGAAGTAAACAGCCTGAGCCCTCAAAGGGCCGGCTTCCATTGAATGTTAGCCTAGTGGATTTGCCCTGTGCTCTAGACCATAAAGATGTTCTTGGATCCTGAAGTTTTTGTGTCTTTGGCATATCTGATAAGCTTGCCACTTGTGCTTTTATCCAAGACATTGATAAACACTCCATTGGAGACCCCTTGACCACTGATGCCAATTCCACCTGGACTGACTCCATCAAATTATATTGATGATAACTAGTATTTATACAGCACTTTTAGACTTAAAAAGGGTTTTCCATATGTTATCTCATTTGATTCTCACAACAACCCTGGTTAGTTTTTGTTGTTGTTGTTCAGTCTTTTCAGTCATGTCTGACTCTTCATGACCCACATTTGGGTTTTTTTTGGCAAAGATACTGGAGGGGTTTATGTCATTTCCTTCTCCGGCTCATTTGACAGATGAGGAAACTGAGGCAAAGAGGGTGAAGTGACTTGCCCAGGGTCACACAACCAGTAAAATATCTGAGGCAGGATTTGAACTCAGGTCTTCCTAACTCCAAGTACCATTTATTGTCTAGTCTATATCTATTTTTTCCAAGATAATTGTATGAGATACTTTAGTAAACACTCTCCTAAAACCTAGTTAAAGTATCCCCCTCTCCCAATTAACAATAATAATTTCAAAAAAAAAAAAAACAATTAAGGTGAGTCTAAGCAAAGCCAATCCTTGATGAAGCCAGGCCAGCCCTTCATGATCACTGCTTCCTTTTCTAGATATCCATTAACCATCTCTTTAATGTTTCATTCTAGAACTTTTCTTAGGAATTGAAGTCAAGCTCACTGGTGTATACTTCAAAGGGCTCTAGTGGAGTGTCTCAAGGGTTTGTGCTTGGCCCTTTCTTGTCATCAATGACTTAGATGACACGAAACCAGAAAGCTGGGAGGAGTCTGTAACAGTCTTTTGCCCTTTTTAAAAATCAGGACTACATTGGCCTTCCTCTATCCCAGTAGCCCCTCTCCAATTCTATGTCCCCTTTCAAATGCTATGGAGCTACTTGCCTTACTTTACAAATGGGCTCTGAAGCCCATATAGGGGAGCAATTTACCTAATGTCCTAACTCTCAGTCCTCTTGCCACTCATATGGTATAAACCAGATTTTTGTAATTTAAAGCTGTATGTTTCCAGTTCAAGAAAGATTTGTTAAATATCTGCTTATCACAAGGCAGGACATTGTGCTAGATACTAGGGATTAAAAAGAAAAAATGAAATCATCCCTAGAAGGCAGGGATTTACATTTTCTAAGTCATGGCTTTTCACTGGATGGAATAAGGATTAGACTTTGCAACTCCAGTTGAAAGAAGTAGGACTATTGGGTAGATTTTAAATCAGTGGAACCTCCCCAAATTTAGACCTGTGCTGCCCCCTTTGAGCACAGAAAGGTCTCTGTCCCTGGCATTTCAGCTAGAGATTTTCAGCTGGTAAATTTTTCTCCCTGCTCTATCCTCCTTCCTATCCCTAAAAAAGAAAATTATGTATTCTGAAACCAAGTAGTAAATAACTTGTATTTTTCTTGGTTTAGGATTATGTATGTTAATACTCCTAGACCATTGGGATGACTGGTTTTTTTAAAATTCAGAAGACCCTGGGCAGCTAGGTGGCCCAGTGGATACTTGGCTCTAGCTGTGTGACCTCAGGCAAGTCACTTAACCCTCATTGCCCTGCAAAACAAAACAAAACAAAAATTCAGAAGATCAGTTCATTGATTAACTTAAATTTTTAAGCACTTACTGTGACCAGGAATGGTAGTACAAGCCCTGAAGATACACAGAAAGGGACAAACAAAAATAAAGCTTGTCCTTGCTCTCAAGGAGCTCCCTCACCAGATCCCCGGAGAGGACAAAATTCAGGACTCAGTGAAATCCCCAGGTTCTCCATCCTCTTTGCCCTCAAGGCAAGGTGCTAGAATAGACTTTAGGTATAGTCCAGCCCAACCCCTCACTCTACAGATGAGGAAACTGGGGCCAAGAGAAATGACATGTGCCAGGTTGGAGTAGATAGTCTAATAGCAATGATAGCAGCTAACATTTCTATGGTGCCTACATCTGGCTAGGCACTGGGCTAAGTACTTTATAAATGGTGGTGGTAGTGGTTGCTCTTTGTTCTCCAAGAGGACCAAAATGACATCACGATGTTAGAGTCAAGTGACAGTGTGTCCAGCTGTGGCTGATCATACCAATACAAGCTCGGAAGGCTCTACCACAGGTCAGGCACCAAAAATCCATGTGAACACTTGGACTAGATTCTCGAAATTTGTGCATCTCATGTTTCTTTTGAGCTCCTTCAATTCTACTTTGCTCAGATAGCACAGCACCTTCTCTGACGAGGACACACCATTCATTCTATCTTCACAACAACCCTGAGAGGTAGATGCTATTATTACCCCTATTTTACAGATGAGGAAACTGAGGCAAACAGAAGCTTGGTGACTTGCCCAAGGTCACACAGCTAGTAAGTATCTGAGGCTGGATTTGAACTCAGGTCTTCTTGACTTCAGGCCAGGCACTCTATTCATTGCAACACCTAGATGAAAAATAAAACTGTATGACAAGATGACCAGTGAGAGTTCTTCCATCTTCGTGATTCTCTGAGATTCCAGGAGATCCATTCCTTTTCTCCACTAGAAGTATTAAGAATCCCTTAGGATAATGCAAATGCCCCCTTGGAGGGGTTTAGATGAACTAAAACCCTCATGAACCATCACCCCACTAGACTAGGAAAGCAGAGAAAGGCAGCGCAATGGGAAAATGAAAGGCAGGGTATTTAGTTCTGAGTAGAGAATAGAGGCTTGCAGGAATCTTCTGGCAAAGTTTAGGGGAAAAGGAAGATGCTAAAGTGACAATCTGCTAATTACACAAGTTTGAGGAGGACCAGTCTTGTCATAGAATCACAGGGATCTCCCTTGGCCCAGGGAGATCCATCATTTTTATCAATGACTGGATGAAGACATCAAGGGCGTTCTTGTCAACTTTGCAGATGACAGGAAGCTGGGAGGGGTAGCTAACACATTAGAAAAGGGAGTCCTTATCCAAAAATAGCTTGGGTTGGCCAGAGCATTAGGCTGAATTGAATACAATAGAACTTTAGTTAGAATCAATGTAAAGTCTTGGCCTTGGGATCAAAAAATCAACTTCACAATTATAAAATAGAGGTGGTATATCTAGACAACAATAACTCTTTAAAAAACATACAAACGGGTATGAAGAGCACTACCAGCTAAATATGAACTAGAAATGTGATATGACAATGAAAAAAAAAGTGAATGTACCCCTAGACCACATTAAGGAAGGTGCAGTGTCTGTCTGGTCAGATGACATCTGAAAATATTGCATTCAGGTCTGGGCATCACATTTTAGGAAGACATTGACAGGGAAAAGGGAGACCAAGATGGTGAGAGAAGTGTTCCTACAGATTCTAAGTTGAGAGAACTGGGCTAAAGAAGAGATAACTTAGCCAGAGGAGAACATGAGAACTGTCTTCAAGCCTATGAAGGGCTAGTCTTAACCCCACCAAGAACAATAGGTGGTAGCTTCAGAGAAGTGGATTTAAGTTAGATGCAAAGAAGACTGTCCTAAGTGGGAAATCAGTGCCCCTCATTGAAGGTCTTCAAACCAAGGTCAAATGAGCTCTACTCAGGGATACTGTTGGGAAGTTTCTCATCCTTCCTAATTCTGATCTTTTTTGTTTTAAGACTAGTAGAGGGGCAGCTAGGTGGCACAGTGGATAAAGCACTGGCCCTCAATTCAGGAGGACCTGAGTTCAAATCTGGCCTCAGACACTTGACACTTACTAGCTGTGTGACCCTGGGCAAGTTATTTAACCCTCATTGCCCCACAAAGAAAAAAAAAGAAAAAAGAAAAAGACTAGGAGAGACCCCAGGGGTCTTCTAGTGGTAGTCTAACCCCTCATTTTACATATGAGGAAACTGAGGCTGAGGAAAGTCAAGTAAACTAGGTTGTATGATCTCTTCTGGCTTATCCAAAGTTACACAGGTTGTAAGCAGCAGATTTTAAGATTCCAATCCAGGTGCCCTGACTGTGCAGGTGACAGTTGTGGACCTCTCGACCTAAAACAATTACAAAATAGTTGGAGTGTAGCTGCCAGCCAGATGTCAGCCTCTTTTTTTCTTTGACCGCTGCCCATGCCATCAATCTCATTGGTTCTTCTCTTCCCCAAGGAAATTCTACCAGGCATTATGGAAAGGCATGAAACCTTCTTACCTTGTATGCAACCACCCTGAGCCCACTTCCCACAAATGCATGGTCTCCTCTCCCTAGGCACCACCTAGACCCATATAAATCTGTCTGCTTCCCTAGGGTTTAGGGGTTTGATTTGGAAGCTCTAGATCCTGCCAGCAGCTCCCTACAATGGCTAGAGTCACCCAAGAAAATGAGGACATGGAGAAGAGGGAAGGTGTCAATTCCTAACAGCTCTGTATAAATGAGTTTATCAGACAATTTCCTCACAGGCTAGATAGAGCATGAAGCCAAGATCACATATCTGAAGGGTTGTCAATGAGAAGAGACAGCTCTTGAGAGCAGCAGTAGTGCTGACAGGAGGCAGATTTTATTTTAGTATGAAGAATTTCCAAATAATTATGTTTCCCAACCAAAGGATGGGTTGCTTCAGGAGAGAGTGAGCTCCCTGACTCAGAAGGGGTTCAAGTGGAAGCTAGATGCCCCCTGTCAGGGATGCTCTAAGCAGGATTCCTACTGGGGAAGGTAAAGGAGGTGAGGAGAAAAAAATTGACCTGGACAATCTCCAAATTCCCTCCCAATTCTGAGGAAGATGAAGGAAGAGAGAGGACATGGCTCCTAGGATGTTGTAGCTCTGTCTGCCGAGGGAGACTTCAGCACCTCACTAGCTCAAACTAATTGGGGTCAAGGTCAGTTTTATTTATAGAATACGGTTTTATTATTTTCAAGTACATAGAGTGTCTCACACTAATTCCTAACATAGTGTTTTCAAGTACACGCTCTGCTGGACTCATTTAACAATGAATAGATAAGCTTCTTTGTAATTAACCGCAGCCTTTGGAATATAAACAATGTTTCAAATGCCTTCAAGATAGTTTAGTCTCCCGGCAGGTTAAACATTCCCCTGTAATCTCAGTGAGATCCCTCATTTGTTTAGCTGGGTTTGGGTTGTTTTTGCTGCTGTTTTTTAAAGGAAAGGAGGGGAACCCTCCAGGTTTGGGTTAACCAAACTGGAGTTAATTGGATCTCAGTTCTGGTCTGGCAGAAATGACTTGGTGACAGTCATTTGGTGAGGCATTTATAGGGCCAGTGCTGCTGTCTTGTCATGGGAACTTCACCCCCATATTCCAGTGCTTTAGCATCCTGATCCCCCTCAATTACTTCTGTTGACTTTGGATGAATAAAGGATCCAAGATCTCTTATAGCAGGGCGGGAGGGACCTCCCAGACCATCTGTTCCAAATCTCTGAGGAAACTGAGACCCAGGGAGCTTGTGACTTGTCTAAGGTCACACAGGTAATGCTTGTCAAAGGTAGGATTTGAACCCAGGTCCTCTGATTCCTGAGCCAGCCATCTTTCCTGTCCCAAAGTTTAAGAGATAAGACTGAACTACATCACCTAACGGCAAAGAAAGCCTGATAAACATCAGTCTGGAGATTCCGTTCCCAAAACTAGGAAGGAGCACTGGAGGCGGGAGGAAAGAAATTACTTAGCATTATTTGAATCCAGTTTTCAAAGGACCTTGGTTCAAATCCTAGCCTGTCTAACTTTGGACAGATCCCCTCGGTTCCCTGCTCGATTCAATGATACTGCTAGACTCCAAAGTCCCTTCAGCTCTAGCTCTATGACTCTGGGATCCTGGCTGGGTCCCCTCCCCCAGACACCTGAAAAAGGAATGTGCCCAGGAAATACTAATTAAGTTAAATATTAGCCTGGCTGTCCCAGCCACACCCTCATCCTCAGAAAAACAAACCATTGCATTCTCAAGACCTTTGCATTATCCAGGGTTTTGGATTATCTGTGTCTCTTCCACCTTAGACAAGCAAAGCCTTTGTCTGCATTTGGCTTCTACTGTTTCCATGAGCTCTGCCTTAGATCTCCTTCCCCTTCCCCAGTGGAAATTTACCAGCGGATCACCCAGTAGACCTGGGCCAGGAGCCGGCCGGCTTCTTTATACACCCATTTATCAGAGCAGGTCTCCTAAAGACCTCTCCTTGGCAGAGGTTCCTGCCACAGCCTTGTCAGCTGAGCCTTTCTGAGAAGAAGCCTAGAATTGGGGCTCTATTAAGTCCCTCCTCCCATTTCTGAACCTGCTTCTGCAAGCAAGTGCCCAGGACTGGAAGTCAGGGTGCCTGGGGCCTGGGCCAGGCTCTGCCACTGACTTGCTGTATGCAATGTCTCTCCTGGACCTCAGTTTTCCAACTCTGTAAAACGAGGGAGTTGGACTGAACGTTCCCTAAGAACCCTTCCAGTCCTAAATCTCAAATCCCATGACCTCTCTGAGTCTGTGTTCTCTGTTCATAATTAACTGGAATTAGTGGTTTGGTTATCTCTGTTTTGATCACCATGGCAATAGCACTGGCGAGATGCTGTGGACCAGGGCTAGCCCCAGGGGGAGAGAGCTGGAAATGAGGCCTCTCTCTCCTCACTGAATTTGGCCCTCAGATTCATAGGATCGCAGAGTTAAAGCTAGACAGGACTTGAAAGGTCAGTTAGGCCAGAGAGTCTTAACCTGGAAAGGTTTCTGAAGCTGTGGGGGAGGGGGGGGCGGAGCAATAATATGTTGTAACCTCTCACTGAAATTTAGCATTTCCTTCCATTATGCATTTTTTAAAAGCCATTGTACTCTGAAAACATCAAAGACTTCTTCAAAGTACTGAAAGGTTTATGACACACAGAAAAAAAAAAATGAAGACTCCATGGTCTGGTTTAACTTCCTCATTCTATAGATAGAGAAAACAGGGATCAGAGAGTAGCGCCACTTTCCCCAGGTCACAGAGCAAGTCATTCGCACCAACAATGGAACCCAAGTCCAGGTTCTGTGATTCCACATCCAGGGCTCATTCTACTATATCAGGCTGTCTCTGGAGTATGAGGAGTCTGTTTCTCCATCCAGAGTCAAAAGGAAGAGAAAAGGGCAGAGTTAGCGCTGCAGCATCGGGGGAGACTTTGGTTGGTGCCCCCAGGAGAAGGAAGGGAGGGCTGCTCCAACCAAACAGACAGAAACCATTCATGGATTCCCTTACCTCATCCAAGGCACGGTGCCAGGCCCTGTGGGCCCCTGCCCTCTAAGGTTCACAGTCTAAAGGACTCCAGAGCCATGTGAGGCAGGTCATGGGTGGAGAGGAATTGCTGCCGGAATTCAGAGGAGGGAGAGTTTGCGGCGGGCCAGAGCAATCAGGAAAGACTTCCTGGAAGAGGTGTAGGAAGAACGGACAGAGGCTCCAGGGTAAGAAAGAGCAGCGCAGTGTGGAAGAGGGGCATTGAAGGCATCACCTGGTGGAGCCCTGGGTTCTAGTATCTTCCTTCTCTCAGGTCTATCAGTCACCCTGATAAAGATGGGGTCGGGGTGGAGTGGCTGCATCCTGCTACAGTGGAAAGACTGGCCTGGAGTGAGAGGACACCGGTTCAAATCCTCCAGCAAGACCTATCATCTCTGTGGGCCTTGATTTCCTCTTTTGTAAATAAGGGGAGGGGTTGGCTGGCCTCTGAGACATCCCTTCTAACTCTCGTGCTCTGCCAATCCTTTCATTAACGTTCCCTGCATCCCAAGGACCTGAACTTTGAAAGGGGCTAAGAAGCAATAACAACCCCAGCTCACGGGGGACAAAGCACTTCACAGTGGACAAAGCTCATGAGATGATCCCCTAGAGAGCAAATGAGATAACATGACCTGACGTCCATATAACTGTCAGCTGCCATTATTTTCATTATTGTTATTATAGGCAGCAGCAGGTGTCATGGATTCAAGTCTTGCCTTAGCCCCTTACCAGCAGCATGACCCTGGCTAGAGTACTCTGAGTCTCAGTTCCCTCATCTGTAACGTGGGGATAATATTAAGACTTATCGGGGCAGCTAGGTGGTGCAGTGGATGGAGCACCAGCTCTGGAGTCAGGAGGACCTGAGTTCAGATCTGACCTCAGACACTTAACACTTACTAGCTGTGTGACCTTGGGCAAGTCACTTAACCCCAATTGCCTCACCAAAACAAAACAAAACAAAAAAGACTTATCTTGGAGTTTCTAGTAAAGATAAACTGAGATAATATGCATTAAGTGCTTTAGAAGCCTTAAAGCACTTTATAAATTAGTTACTTTTATTAGCTACTTGGGGAAGGGGGAAATAGGACTCATCATTTTATTGGTAGAGGGAACTTCTTGTGCGAAAACTTCCTCTAACAACACAGCTCTGCAGCTGATAGAAATTAGAGAATGACCTGGGGAAGTGAGTTAAAGGACTTGCCCAGTGTCACACAGCCTGTATGTGACAGAAGCAGGATTTGAACCCAGATTATCCTGTCTCCAAGCCTCCCTGCAGACTTCTTCCTTCTCCTGCTTCTTATTATCAGCGTGGAGAGTGGATATGGTAGAAGGCTGGCTCTGGAGGCTGGAGACAGCTGGGTCTGGCTGCTGGCTTCATCTCTAGCAGCTGTAACCCGAGGTCAGTCTCTTTGCCCGCTGTCCATCTCAGTTTCCTCATCTGTAAAATCGGAATGCTACTCGCCCTGTCCATCTGAATGACCCAGACAGAGGATCACAGGATTATAGAATGAGGTCTGAAAGAGACAACAGGGTGGAATTGAATGAGCGACCTGCCCAGGGTCACACAGCTAGAAGGTGAACCCTGTTCTTCTTGGAACTACAGGGGCTGTATAGAGATGGGCAACTGGTTGGTTAACCTTGGCTGTTGAGGAGGTGCAGCAGGTATTGTTATTATTATTATATTCATGTTAGATTGAGATTGACTTTGCCTAAGGTCACACTAGCAAGCACACCCAGGATGGAGCTGGGACTAGTAAGCCAGCCTCCTGGTTCCTGGTCCAGCGCTTGCTCCAAAAAGTCAGGTTGCTATTAAAAGAAATGAAGGCGGGCATCCAGGTGCACAGTGAGAGAGCATGGGCCCTCAAGGCAGGAGGACCTGAGTCCAGATCTGGCCTCAGACACTTACTAACTGAGCGACCCTGGGCAAGTCACTTAACCTTGGTTGCCTCAAAAAAAAAAAAGAAAGAAAGAAAGAAAGAAAGAAAAGAAGGGTACAAGTCCTACCCCCAAGGGACTTTCAGTCCCCAGAATTAGACAGGATGTTTATATCCATATCTAAGCAGCACAAACTAAATAAACCCAGACCTGAGAGGCAAGAGAGAGGAAAAAATGACTCCTGGTCATCTGGGAATAGCTCCCTTCCTAGAATGTGCTATGGCTCACTGACCTCCTTCCTCCCCTCAGGACAGCCCTGGGATGGAGAACGTGCGCATATCTTAACTCCATTGCAGAGATCAGGAAACTGAGGTCACCTGCCTTGTCCAGGGTCACATAGCCAGGAGGCGTTAGAGGCATGTCCACTATAATGCATGGGCCCTGAGCACGGCAAAGTGCAAGGCTAGGGGGAGGTGAAATTGGAGTGAGGCCATGAAGGATGAGTAGGATACAGAGGCAGAGGGAAGAGAAAAAGGCACTCCAAGAGGGGGGAACTGCATGAATAAAGGTTTGGAGGCAGGAATACTCAAGGAATGTGTATATGCATGAATGTATATGTGTGTGCATATGTATGTACACATGTGTATGTGTGTGCTTGCATGTGTGCTGGAGGAAGAAGGGGAAGGGCTATCAGGAGAGGAGCAGTAGGAGGAGTAAATCAGAGCCAAATCAGAGAGGGCCTCGAATGCCAAGCGAGGACTTTATTCTTTGGCTAACAAAACTGCTTTCATCATGCCCCTCAACTGTTCTCAGGCATTTCCTGTTACCTATAGCCTTTCAGCCAGGGAAGAACGTGCTGAAAGCTGTACTTTGGGGATATTTGTCTGATGGATTGGAGGAGGGGAGGCAGGGAGGCCAGCCGAGGAAGAAGGCCCAAACAGGAGGCCAGCCATGACCAGCGGGGGGATGGAGGAGGGGCAAGGTTAGACTTGGCAGAGCCGCTCATTTCTAGAAATTCTCTGGCGTCTTGGCATCGAGGCACCAGGGGTTATTCCCCAGACCTTGGCCCTGGAGCATTTCCATCTCCGTGCAGGGATGCCCTGTTTGAGGGAGGGATGGAGAGACTGAAGGGAGAAGGCAGCCCCAGAGCTGCCCTGGGCTATCCCCCAGGTATCTCTAGGGTCCCTCTAAGGCCTCGAAACCAATCTGAGAGCCCGGGCCAAGGGGGTTTTCTTGGAGGAGTTTCTTGACCTCAGGCACATTGTCCCCAAGGGATACTGTTCCTCTGGCTGGGCCTCAGCTTGACAACAGCCCTTCCCCCTGACACACATCCCTACACCCCCCTTGGCAGAAGAGGAACCTCAGGTCCGGGTGGAATTGTTTTCTAAATAGCCTCAGTTATTGGAGCCAGAAGATGGGAACGAGGTGGGGTGTAGAGAGGAGAAACTGAGCCCTCTCTGCACAAACCCATCCTGGAGCAGGAAGCCTGGGAGGGAGAGGAGGGGAGGGGAGGCAGGGGTGAGAGGCAAGCAGACAGAGAACAAGCCAGAGAGTCAGAGACAGCATCAAGAGCTCTGCTGGACCCATACAGCCAGAGAGTTTGGCTGCAGAAGACAGAGATGAAGGGGCCGCTTCCCAGCAAGCCTGGCCCCAGGGGAGAGCTTAGCCCTCAGCTCAGGCCCAAAGCCCACAGCCCATGCTGGGCTTCAGAGGAGCACAATGGCGGGCAGGAGGGGGAGGCTGGGCAGCAGAGAGCCTCAGCTGAAGACCTAGTGTCCCCCCCAGCAGGTAGGATTGCCTCGGTCTCCCCTTTCGCACCTTCAACACCCCTTCCCCATATTCCGGCTCCTCAGTGACCTAAAGTCAAAACAAATTGTTGGGTCTGCTGTGGGCCTGGGAGGGGAGGAGGAGCTAGGCTCTAGGGACACCAGGACCTTGCCCTAGGCAGGAGCAGGAGTGGGGGGGTATTTCTCCCCTGGGTAGATGGGGGTGGACCTCAGATGCTCAGTGGTGTTAACAGGCTGCAGCTGATGGAGACACTGTTTAGCCATCCAGATATGCTGGCTCAAGGGGGTAGAGAGCAGATGTGTGTCTCGCCTCCCCTGGTAGCCGGAAGAGGTTCTCTCTGGTCTCTGTCTGTCTCTGTCTCTGTTTCAGTCTCTATCTCTCTGTCTCTCCCTCCTTCTTCCTTCTCTATCTCTGGATCTCAGTCTGTCTCTCTGTCTCTCCTTCCTCTATCTCTCTGTCTCACAATCTGTTTCTGATTCTGTGTGTTTGTATGTGTCTCTCTCCAGCTCTGAACTGAAGTCCAAAATGCACTGTCCTCATTAGATGTAGGGCCCCCTGAGAGGATGCTCCTGACCCAGATTCAGCTGTCCTGTGATACCCACAAGGCTGCCCTGTAACTGCCCTGTTGCACCCATCCTCACATCCAGAAACTTTTTAAAATTTTTTTTCTTTTTTTGGTACAGCAATGAGGGTTAAGTGACTTGCCCAGGGTCACATAGCTAGTAAGTGTCAAGTGTCTGAGGTCAGATTTGAACTCAGGTCCTCCTGAATCCAAGGCTGGTGCTTTATCTACTGCACCACCAAGCTGCCCCCATCCAGAAACTCTTTAGACCAATAAACCTAGTTTGTGAGGGAACTTGGTGGGCTCAGGAGGTCAGTCTGTAACCAGGATGAGGGCGGTCAATCTATGGCCAGGGGTCAATCTGTAAATCACAGAATCGTGAATTCAGAGCCAGAAGAGATCTTAGAAGCCATTGGATCCACCCTCCCTTCCTCCAACTCAGCTTTGCAGAGGAGGAAAAGCTAGTAAGTGTTGGAGACAGAATCCCAATGTTATGTCCATCAGACCTGTCTCTTGTGGAATCGGTCTATGGCCAGGGTTAGGGACAAGCCCAGAGGGCGAGAGATCACTCTGGTGCCAACCTCAGGGGTCAATCTATGATCACCGTTGGAGCTCAGTCTCAGAGCCTGGGGTTGGCTGGAATTAGTGCGGGCAGCCACAGGGAGAAAGAGAGGCCTGTGAATGGAAGCCCACTTCTCATCTGCATGAAGCCAACTGACCCACAAAGGACCAGGGCCTGTGACCTTGTCCTCTGAATACGATGCTGGATCCAGGTCCGGCCTACATAGGAGTCATGGGGGCCGACGCCAACATGAGCCCGTGTCATCGCCAGCCCTACCTGTGGCAGTCAGTCACTCCCTGGGGCTTTCTTTGGAATCTCTAGCCTCACGCTGAGTCTTTCAATAACCCAGATCTGTTCCCAGCACTGGACTCTGTCCTCCATTCTCTGACTCGGTCCCCTCCCAATTGCACCACACGAGCTGGGGCTGAGGACAGTGACCTCATGCTTGGTCCTATCAGTGTGAGAACAAGAGTATTTTCTCTGGAAAGCTAGCAGGGGTGAGCTCATTGCTTAATCATTAATGGACTGGATCCAGAGAGGCCAAAAGTTTCTGGAGTTCTTTCTGTGGGTTTAATTTCGACTTGGAGGAGGGGAGGTTGGGGGGAGCTATGGGGCGAGGGGAAGGAGGGAGCTGGCTGCTGCGCCCAGAGATGAAAGCAAGGGAGCTTTCACAGAGAGGGATTCTGTGCCTTCTGTCTAGCCAGCACGACTGACCTCTAATCCCAGCCACATGAGCTTCAGCCTTAAGCAAAGACTAACACCCTAATCCGACCACAGACTGACCTTGAAATCTGACCACACATTGTCCACCCGGCCCCCGGCACAGCCTGACCGCTCACCCAAGGCACAATAGGATCATAGATCTGAGAGATGGAAGGTCCCCCACGAGCCAGCTGGTCTTGCTTCCTCGTTTTTACAGGTTAGGAAACTGAGGCCCAAATGAAGCGATTTTCCCAAGGTCACATGGTGACCGAGCCAGACTCTGAACACAGGTTCTCTGATTCCAATTCTAATACTTTTTCCCTGCCTCAATAGATGCCTTATTTCATCTAGTCAGAAACGTGCAGCTTTAGTCACCAGGAGGACCAAGTGAGAGGGTGTAAATGATTCAGGGGGGCACCCGAGTGCTTGAGGAACAGCTGCAAAGGTGGTCCCCTTCCTCAGCATCTCTCCCCCTCGCTCTTTCCATCAAGGACCCTAGAGTAGAGCCTCAATAGGGCTCAATCTCAATCCATGCTGGTGCTTTATGATGATCTTCATAGGCACCACCACTGGTGGGGGCTCGCTCCTGTCCCTAGAAGCTAGACTTGTGATAACTAACAGAGAATTCCCTGTTTCCTTTGTAGGGGTCCCAGGTGCTGTTCCTGGGGCTGTTCCTGGAGGGGTCTACTATCCAGGTAAGGCACACACGGCTCCATTCATCTTTTCCCTCCCCTTGCCCCTCAAGGGAAGGTTTTTCTTCTTCTTCTTCTTCTTTTTCCCCCATCGGTCAAGAAGTATTTGTTATTAAGCAACCTCCTATCAGGAAAGCTTTTCTTCCAATATGGTCTTATTTAAGTTCCATGGACTTACTGATGCACAGCCCCATGCAGCCAATCCTCCATACACACCATGTACCACCATCTAAGATACAGAGCACACTTTTTAGCCTGGCATTCAAGGCCCCTGTGATTGTCCTGACTCTTGTTTCTAGTGCCTTCTCTTCTGCTCCCTCCACATGGCTACAACCACAGAGGGGCCGCCCTCTCCAGACATAGACCATCCTGCGTCTGCACCCTTAGCCCCTTCACCACCATTCGAAGCTCTAGAACCCTAGAAAGTCAGAGCTGGAAGGGCCTAGAGAGATTCCCCTCATACTACAGAAGAGAAATGACTCATCCAAAGTCAAACAGACTCCCCCTGCTACACTGGCCCTCAGTATGCACCCAATCCTACCTTAGTTCTCTTACTGCTAGGTGGCTGGGGAGGGGGGTAGTGACAGAAAGGAAGGAGAAGAAGAAGGGTCTGTTTTCCTCCAGGACAGCCCTCTCTGTTCTGCAACCTCCCCTCTCTTCTGTTCTCCCCTTCCCCCCTCGCCTGCAGTCCCATGGGCCTGGGGTTCTACACAGTTAGGGGACAGTGGGTGGTGATGGGTAGATTAGCTATCTCTTCCCGGAAAACATAATGGCTAAGCCAAGTTAAAAGACACAAGTCTCATTGTTCAATGCAATGACCAACCATGATTCCAGGGCAGTGATGCAGGCCGCCTGTATCCCAACAGAAAGGTGATGGACTCAAGAAGGACACATTTTTGGACACGGCCGGTGGGGGAATCATTCTGTTTGACTGTGCTTGTTTTTCTTTTTTCTTTCTCCCAGCGGGAGGGAGAGAAAACAAATAATTGTTCATTGAAAAAACACAAAAGTAAATTTTCCCCCCAAGTGCACAAGCCTCCAAAAGCATCTCTTAGGGAGGGGCACTAATGGTGGGGTTTAATGGGAGATGGGGACGCCATGTCGCATCACCTTGTGTGGGTACCTATGTATTTTGGTCATGGCTAAAACCAGTCCCACACAGCTCCAACAAGGCGGTTGATGCCCGGCAAGAAGGGGTTGTTTTGTGGAGAATCATCCTTTGTACCATTTCCTCCTAGTGAGGGTGGCTAGAATCCTTTCTGGTCCAGGAGTAATGACTGAGCCTGGTTTGTACAGAAGGGGACATGGCTACAAGGGCCACCCAGGACTGATGGGAAGGAGCAAACAGAAACTTTCTCTCTGCTTGGTTGTAGGAGCTGGGGGTCTTGGAGGCCTTGGAGCTGGGGGTCTTGGAGCTGGGGGCCTTGGAGCCGGGGGTCTTGGAGCCGGGGGTCTTGGAGGAGCAGGTGAGCTTGAGAACTTTGTCATATGCCAGAGAACAAGAGAACCAAATCTCTGGTCACCGTACTCACAGCCAGAGAATAATAGGCTACCTAATGTTTTCTGTTCAAAACACTTTTACAGACTCAGACAAGAGCTGGATTTCCCCCATTAGCCTGTAAGATATGGAATGGAACTTAAAAGTATCTTCTTTCAGTTCATTTTACAAATAAGGAAACTGAGGCCCATCAGGGTCAAGTGACTTACTCAAGGCAAGACAAAGATGAGACAACACTAGAATATCCCGGGCTTGTAGCCTCCCTTGTCCTATGCTATGTTCTCCAGATGACTTTGGGGCTCTCGGAAGACCCCAGCCCTAGTTTCTCTCCTATAGGGAGAGGAAGGAAGGGAGTTGGGGAGCAGGGGAGAAAGTCAGTAGCAGTCCTTTGGGGGAATGTGCTTCGCTCAAAGATCAGAGACAATTCCCTCCACCGTAGAGATGGTGACCGGGGTCTGACAGGACTCCTTGGAGAGCTTCCTGCACAGGCTGGGGCTGATCAGTTCTTCTTTCTTCTCCAGGACTTGGAGCCGGAGGCAAACCCCCCAAACCAGGTAAGGTGCCTCCCCTTCCCACCATCTCTCATCAGTGTCTTTGACCACATCCAGGGCCAAAGGTGTAATGGGTCGAGAGGAGAGGTGGGAGGGAGAGGGAAGGTACAGTTGGGAGGAAGGGAAAGTCCAATATGGAAATTAGAACAGACTGAGGATTCCCCAAGAGGCAGAGCAATGAATGTCTCCCCCATTTGGCTAGAAAGCTCCCTATTCTCCTCAAAACCATTCTCCTTAAAGGCTGGGAGGATAAAGAAGACAGATGAGCCATCAAGAAGGGTATCGTGGGGGTAGCTAGGTGGCACAGTGGATAAAGTACCAGCCCTGGATTCAGGAGGACCTGAGTTCAAATCTGACCTCAGACACTGAACGATTACTAGCTGTGCGACCCCGGGCAAGTCACTTAACCCTCATTGCCCCGCCCCCCCCAAAAGAAGGGTATCATGAGGATGGGGGTGGATCTCTGAAGCTACTTTGAGGAGGATTCCAGAATGTAGACCTAACTCTGGGAAATGAGGCACCTGGAAATCCCCTGCCTCAGTCGAGCGCCCTTATCGCCGGCAAATCACAGACGTTTTCTGGGTCTGCTCCCCGGCTTCCAGGCCCAGGCTCAGAGGCTCCTGATTCTAGAGTTGTAAAGGCTCTGAGAGGCCCCCTGGCCTGACCCCCTCCTTTTACAGATGGGGGAAACTGAGGCCCATGGAGGGGAGAGTGAGTGTCCCAAGGTCACACATGCACTAAGCTTATGGGGCCCTAGATCTAGAGGAAAAACCATATAGAGGAGATGACTTCCCATAGCTTCCCAGCTGCTGCTTCCTGGGAAGGAGAGGACATCTCTCCCAGCATCCCTTCGAGGTGATTGGGGCAGGTACCATTAGCCCTATTTTATAATGGGGATGTGGGGTGCATAGAGCTGAGATGCCTTGCCCAAGTCACATACATTGAGTTCATAACCTAGGTTTCCTGACTCCCGGTCTAATCCATAAGGGAAGTTGTGGGGTGTGCCCTGGATGTTGAAAACTGAAAGGATCAATATATTAACAACATAAATATAAATTTATAATGAACAATTTCTAATATAAATGTGCTGTCTATAATGGCTTCAGGGAAAGAGGGATGGACGCCAAGACTTCTTTTTTTTTTTGCAAGGCAGTGGGGGTTACATGACTTGCCCAGGGTCACACAGCTAGTAAGTGTCAAGTGTCTGAGGTCAGATTTGAACTCAGGTCCTCCTGACTCCAGGGTCAGTGCTTTATCCACCATGCCACCTAGCTGCCCCCAATGCCATGACTTTTTGTTGTTGTTGTTGTTGTTGTTGTTTTTTAGTGAGGCAATTGGGGTTAAGTGACTTGCCCAGGGTCACACAGCTAGTAAGTGTTAAGTGTCTGAGGCCGGATTTGAACTCAGGTATTCCTGAATCCAGGGCCGGTGCTTTATCCACCGTGCCACCTAGCTGCCCCCAATGCCATGACTTTTTAAGGTTGTCTGGTACAATAGAATGGGCACTGGCGCTAGAGGGAGAGATCTGGGTTCAAATCCTACCTCTGACTTGTGTGACCTTGAGCAAGTCCCTTGACTTGGATGGACCTTGGTTTCCTCCTCTGTAAAATGAGAAGGCTGGGGTCCCTCCAAGCTCCAAATTGGTGCGCCTCTCATCCCTCCAGACTGAGGATTAGGGCTTGGAGAGTCTGGAGTAGTAACGTTTGGGTGAGCCTGCTTTCTGGAGGCCTTTCTGGGGCTGGGCTGCATGTTTGGGACATGGGAACAACTAATCCCCTGGCTCAGGGTGAGAGGGAGGGAGAGAATCCCAGCTGCCTCAGCTCCACTGACTGCCTCCTCCTCCTCCACCCCCTGCCCAGGCTTGTGCCAGGGATCCCCAGCAGCCAGTGGGGTTTGGTGTCCGCAGAGCTGAGCTGCGCTGCCGCCTGGCCTAAGCCGCTCCCATCCCCAGTGACACAGCGGGAGGCCTCGTGCGGCTGGGAGCCCGGGGTGTCGGGCCTGAGCAGCCGGCAGCTGGCCTCCCCGGGCGTCCTACACTGGGTGGAGTAGAGGGGAGAGGGCCAGAGATGAGGACAGAGATGGAGATGGGGACAGAAAAGTGGAGCAAAATGGGGAGGGAAAGAAGGTGAGAGAAAATGAGGGAAAGAGAGAGAAGGAGTGAGGGAGACAGAAGGAGCAAAGAAGAGGGAGGGGAGGGGGGAGGAAGAATTGAGAGAGGGAGGGAGGAAGCAGATGGGGGGGCTGCTTCTAGGAAGGAGGGGGATATTGGGGGAGGGGTGCCCACGAGCTTGTCTGATTTCAGGTTGGGGAGGTCAAGGGAGCTGCTGGCCCGGTCCCCTCTTCTCCTCTGTCCAAACTCATCCAATCGCTTTCTCCTTTCCAGGTATTGGTGGTCTTGGTGGACTTGGGGGAGGTAAGTCTAAGACCTTCCCCCCCTCCTCCCAGGCTGTGATTCTATCTTTGCACTGAGGTTGGATGAGCATGGATGGGGGCCCAGAGCTCCTCCTGCTCCCTTGGGGGTGAGGGGTCTACTCCTCTGGAAACAAAGGGACTCCCTAAAGCCCCCTCTGGACTTCTGAATGTTTCATCCATTCCCTGTCGGCTGAGCATAACACAAGGGGGCTCCTTATAGCAGAAGGAAAGGGTTAGAAGCTTCTCTCTCAGTCAGGGCCCCCTTCAGTCTTCCCCCCAGGCACCCCCTGTTCACTCCCCCCCAACACAGATCATCCATTGGCAGAATCCTAAGAATCATCAGTGGTGGGGGGACCTCCAGAGGGACTCCAGAATCAGAATGATCAGCTAGAAAAAGCCCTAGACTGACCTCGAACTTGACAGTTCAGCAGCCCTGACAGCAGAGCCGAGCTGACTGATTCTCCTCTAAGGGAAATCCTTCCCTTACTTTTCAAAGGCTTTAAGTTGGGTCTAACCCTAGGAAGACATCTGCCATCAGCTGGCCCAGAGTGTTACCGAAGGGGGAAACGAGGCCTCCCTCTCATAGTACACTTTCCTCTTTTCCTCCCCAAAGTCCTTTCCCGTCTTCTGTTATTTTATTGTCTCATCACCAAAAACCAAGAGGAGAGATGCTGTGATTCCTCTTTGACAGACAAGGAAACGGAGGCCCGGAGAAATGATGTGACTTCTGCCCAAGGTCACATAGATAGTGGGTGATGGTGGTGGAGCTTTCGCCCGTGTCCTCTGACCCTGCCTCCTGGGGCCGGACACCAACAAGTTCCCCTAGAGCAGGTCCCTGGGGGAAGAGGGAGGGGACCAGCACCCAAGGTTGTGGGGAGGTTTGGCAGATGTTGGTGCCCTGGGTCCTAGCACTGCTCATCAGCCAGATGAGACCAGAGAACCATGGGAGGACCAATAAGAAGTCTCTAGAGTCCCTTCCAGAGCCAAGATTTTGCGGCTCCAGGAGCATCCAGATGGGCTTCGCTCTGAGAGTCACCTTGACTCAGAACGAGGCAGCCCAGAGTAGTGGGCGGTGCCAGACTCAGAGACAATAACCCTGGGTGCTTCGGTCACAGAATCATTCTGGGATGTCTGTGGCTCCCAGTTTCTTCATCTGTAAAATGGGGTCATAATATTTATATTAACGACCTCCCAGAGCTGTCAGGGGGAAAGTTTCTTGCAGGTTTTAAAGCTTTGGAGAAATAGAGGTTACTTTCAATGGACAGAGCCATGTATTAAGGGAGTTATAAGGGACGATGTCTGGGCTGGAAGGAGCCTGGGCCGTGGAACATCCCGGCTGAGAAAGAGCTTAGAATGTGGATAGAGCTGGGAGGGACTGGGAAGGCAAAGGGCCTTCAGGACTTGCCAGCTGAAGGTTGGTCAAAGGAACTGACGATATTTAGATTAGAGAAGATACATAGATGTTCAGTGGCCACCTTCAGGAATCTGAAGGGTGGTTGTGTGGACAAGGGAATGGACTCACCCCCAAAATCAGGTTATCAGCGGAAGTGACAAAGAGACAGGGTGAGCCTCGATGTCAGACAAAACGACTTCCTAAGTGAGCTGTCCAGAAGGAAAACGGACTGTCTCAGCCGGGAGTGAGCTCCCCGTCACTGAATGTTTCCAAGCAAAGTCTGACTGCCTTTCTACAGGCAGATGTCCTGCAGGTGAATCTTAGGCAGAGATGAGCAGGATTAGATGGCTTCTGAAATCGCTTCCAACTCTGAGAGTCTGAGATGGTGATCGCTTTAAAGAGAAAGAGACGGAGGGTCATAGAGGTCACCCATTGATATATTTGTCCTTAATGGCTAGGAGCGAGTCTAGAACCCAGATGGCGATCTCCCTGGTTCCAGTCCCAGAGCTCATTCTACTCCATCCTTTCCCTGCTGAAATGGCTCCATCAGAGGTCACTGGCACAACCCACTTGGCCCCAAATCCAAAGGCCTTCTCTCATCCCCTCTGCAGTATCTGACACTGTGGACCACCTCCCCTCTTGGCTTCTGGGCACTGACCCTACCATAGCCTTTGCTTCTGTTTCCTTTCTCTTCCTATTGGGGCCAGAATGGGGACAATAAATCAACAAGTTTTGAAGCAGCCCACCCTAGTAGGCCAGATTTGGGGCACTAGCTTTGGAGTCAGGAAGACCTGGGGTTCAAATCCCGCCTGACACTTGTGGGCTGCGTTGCTTAATGGCTCAGTTCAATTCTCAGGGCCTCAGTTTCCTCACCTGTAAAAAATGAGGGGTTGAACTCAATGGCATCTTCCCTTTTTTTGAGCTTTCCCCATGTGCCTAGCCCTGTGTCATGAGAGAGACGCCAAAAGATTGGAGAAACAAAGACCCCTACCTATCATATAGTCAGTTAATTAAGAAGAGTTTTTGGGCGGCTAGGTGGCGCAGTGGATAAAGAACTGGCCTTGGATTCAGGAGTACCTGAGTTCAAATCCGGCCTCAGACACTTGACTTACTAGCTGTGTGACCCTGGGCAAGTCACTTAACCCCCATTGCCCAGCAAAAAAAAAAAAAAAAAAAGAAGAAGAGTTTTTAAAGCACCTGCTATGTGCCGGCCCTTAGGTTAGGCGGTGGGAATGCAAAGGTAAAAATTAATCAGCCCCTGCCCTCCAAGAGCTTACACATGGAAAAAGAGCAGCGGATATGTGAGTGTTGGGTGGTCTGCCAAAGACTCTAAGCACAGAAGAAGGAGAAATTCTGGATGCTCTGGAGAAATCAGGGCAGGCTTCTTGGCTGAGGTGAGAATGGAGTTGAGCTCTCAACTCCCCAGACATGGCCAGTGAGGGTCTCATTAGGGCTCTGCAGCGCCCCGCTAATGGCTGACCCGATTCCCTCCCCTGGTGGAGCGGAGCACGGGACAAAAATGGCTCAAAGAAAACCGGTGTGCGAAGTGTATCCCAAGATCCCCCTCTTCCATGTGAGTCAAAGGAGAAGGCTGGGCCCCATTCCTGGGCGGCCGCGCACCAGCCAGGTGTTCTGAGATTCACATCCCTCCTCCCACCTATCCCCCGTACCGCCCTGCCTGTGCCCCAGCCACCCTCTGTCACTCACTGGAAAGGGTTGGAGCCCATTGGGTCTCTTGCTGAGTGGCCCCCTGGGTCCCAGCAGCCCCAGGCTTTGTGTTTCCAGTTCGTGGAAAGAAAAACAAAGACCGTCTTTCCACATAATTGAAAACAAACTCTGCAGTTGTGAACTCCCATTGCCCATCAGTCCTTCTAGCCAACGGCAGTGGAATTTCTGCCTGGAGCAGGGAAAGAGGGAATGATTAGCCCCAGATGTTGGAAGGGGAGAAGAGAGTGGAGCCAGAGGGACCCATTCCACCCCTCATAAACATTTCAGTTTCAATCTGCTCATGGCCGGACTCCCCAGGCGACAGGCACGGGGGAAAGAGCTCGGGAACGAGGAAGGCTGCAGGGTTTGGGGGGGATGGCCAACTAGCAAGGCTCCCAGCCACAAGGCAGGAGATGGAGGGATCCATCGGAGGTGGAGGTCAGAACAGAGGGGAGAGAGAAGGGATGGGAAGAGATGGAGGAAGACAGAGGCAGACAGAGGCAGATGGAGGCAGGGGGACCAGGACAAAGCCTCATCCCAGCTACCAAGGGAAAGGACGCTGACTTGGGGAAACAGAGGGCCTGGGTTCAAAACCTGCTTCTCATTCTGATGACCACTTCTCCGGGCCTCAGTCAACCCCCTCCATAGAATGAAGCAACTGGACTGGATGGCCTCAAAGGTCCATTTCAGCCCCACTCCAAGACCCTTTCTCAATCCCTGCACAAAGAATGCAAGAGGAGGAGTTACTGATGGCTGTGATGGTGTCCTGTCCCCCCCCACCCCCACCCCCCAGTGTCACAAGGACTGGGAGGCTTGGGAGGGGGGGAGGGGGGTCCTGTCCTATGCTCACTTCATTTCTTTCTCTCTCCAGGCCCTGGAGGACTTGGAGGAGGTGAGTACAAAAAACCATGATCCACAGATTTCTCCATCTGTAGCTGCTGAGTTTCATGTCAAACAAAATGGAATCCATGCAATTAACCAAAGATAGATCTGGGTCATATTTCGCTTTCAAATTATAGAAATGAGATCCCAAAGGATCTTAGAGGCCATCTGGTCCTGCCCGTTCCTTTTACAGAGGGACAATCAATCAACAAACATTGAGTAAGACCCCACTGTGTGCCAGGCAAAGGGTTAGGCCCTGGGGAAACAAATGGAGATGACATTCTAATGCAAGGAAATCTGTGTGGAGGAGATTTATATATGCATCTACTAATGATAAATATTTATATCAATCCTTATATGTTTGTGTGTGCATATACACAGCCACATATACATATATATACACATATATTATATACACATATGTTTGGACATTTATTTATGGAGACTTTTAAAAGAAAGGGAGAGAGGAGAGAGAAAAGAGACAGGCAGGCAGAGATAGAGAGACAGAGACAGAAAGAGATAGAGACATAGACAAAGAAAGAGAGATAGAAATAGAGAGATGGAGAGATAGAGAGAGACAGAGACAGAGAGAAACAGAGACAGAGACAGAGACAGAGACAGATAGACAGGAGATAGACACAGAGAGACAGAGAGAGCTCTTAATTCTTTTCCCCATAGACAAGAAAAGTTGAGACTAAGACAAGTGAGTCGCTACAGCCAAAGTCATCACATTAGTGATCCCAGGACGCCTGATCCCAGGCTACTAGAGTCTTTCTGTAATCTCTCTCTCTCTCTCTCTCTCTCTCTCTCTCTCTCTCTCTCTCTCTCTTTTGTTTCCTTGGTGTCGGGAATTCCCAGGTGAGGAAACCCCCTCTGCCAAAGCAAGCCAGCCCCTGTTTTGCAGTTTATATTCTCAGAGAGTTGTCCAGGGCACTGGGAGGTTAAAGGACTTGTCCAAGGTCACACAGATAGTATGTGTCAGAGGCAGACCTTGAACCCAGATCTTCCTGAGCCAAGTCTAATATCGCATCTACTATCACTGTGTTGTATCTATCCCTCTGCCTTTCAATTTTATTCAGGTCAATTGATTATAACAAATAATCCCAGAATCCCATGGGAGATGTACAAGACTTTGTTCCTACCCTCCACATGGGAAGGACCAACACACCATTAACATAACTGGGTAGGGGCAGCTAGGTGGCACCGGCCCTGGAGTCAGGAGGACCTGAGTTCAAATCCGGCCTCAGACATTTAACACTTACTAGCTGTGTGACCCTGGGCAGGTCACTTAACCCCAATTGCCTCAAACAAACAAACAAAACCCATAACTGGGTAGGCTTGGACAGGTCACCTTTCTTATGTGGACCTCAGTTTCCCCCACCGTCAAATTAAGGAAGTGGACTAGATATGGGGTTCTTAACTCTTTTTTTGTGTCATGGACCATTTGGGCAATCTTGAACCCTTCAGTAGCCTTCTACACTCATGCTCAATTTTAGTGGTTGACGAAAATTAAAAGGTGATTTTTTTCTTGTCCAAGTTCACGGTCTCCTTGAAAGCTACCAAGGACCCCAGGTTAAGAGCCCCTGCTTTAGCGGTTAGGAATGCTTGGGCTAGCCTAGGGCTCGCTTTAGTTCTAACAGCCTGAATAGAGAATGAGACAAGACAGCATATGATTAACTTCCAAAGCAAGCACCCAGTCCCAGTGATGATGACTAGTAGGTGCTGGGAGAGGGGAGAGATCTAGGAGAGCTCTTTGCAGGGTGCAGGGTGGGGGAGAGGCTGCCTGGAAGAGAGGACAGAATTCGGACCAGGAAAGAAGAGTGGGAGAAGGCATTAGTGTCTAAGAACAAGACTGAGTGTAGAAGGCCGTGGGGTTCTCTGGTCCCTGCAGACAAGGACATGATTTCTGAGCATCTCCCACGGGGTCAGGGACCTGCAGGAAGGATACAGGGGCAGGAGCAGAGGCCAGGAGGCCTGTCTTTGCCTCTAGTGAGAATGACTCACTGCTTCTCTCCCACAGGGCTGGGTGGCTTCCCAGGGGGGGCCTACCCAGGGGGACTGCTGACAGGGCCTGGGGCAGGAGCAGCTTATAAAGCGGCTGCCAAGGCTGGTGAGTATTTCCCGGTGGGATTCCCCTCAAGGAAAGGAAGCAGAGTCCCTCACGTCCACATGCCCCTTCTCGCTTTGGGAAGCCTGTTCTTGTTCATCCTATCCTCTCCTCACAAGCACACACCCAAGGGGGACAGGACTGATTGCACCCATTTTACAGATGGGGAAACTGAGGCTGAGAGATGCCATAACCTGCCCACAATCACATGACTAGAAAGGAGCAGAGCTTAGAACTGCAGCTTCTTCCCCCTGATTGCAGTGTCTCCTCCCTCTGTTTCTCTAGGTCTTGGTCTTGGTGGTGGCGTTGGTGGTGTTGGCGGCGTTGGCGGCGTTGGTGGTGGTGTAGGAGCTGGCGGTGTTGGAGGAGTTGGAGGTGTTGGCGGAGGAGTGTCCACAGGTAAAGTCTTTCTGTCCTATCTGTCTCTCCACCGAGGGACACGGTTGTCCAAGAGGGTCTGGTGTCTTCCTGGAGTGGGCTCTCATGGGTCGTACCCTCTGTTACTCCCCAACCAGGTGCCGTGGTGCCTCAGACTGGTGCAGGAGTGGGAGCTGGAGGAAAGCCCGGGAAAGTTCCAGGTCAGTACTGAGGTCTCCAGAGAGACGTGGAAAATGAGGCCATCAGCTCCATGGGACCCAGAGAGCACAGTAGGGCTGGGGGGATAGACAAAAATGGTGAGGTCCCTTCTGTCCAGAGACAAAAGCCTGGGAAGATGGTGTGGCATGGTGTGGCGTGACGTGGCATGGGGTGGCGTGGCATAGTGTGGTACCACAGAAAATGTTCTGTATTTGGAGTCAGAGGGCCTGAGTTCAAATCCAGACTCTGCCGTTTAGGACCTGGGTGACCTTGGGAAAGTTAGTAAATTTCTCTAGGCCTTGATTTCTTCCTCTATGAAATAGAAGGGCTAGATTGAATGGCCTGTAAGTCCCCTCCTAGCTCCAAAGCGGTGATTCTGTGCTGTCCATTAATCAAGTGCGACCATAATTCCATTCACCAAACCTTCACGGTAGAGCTACAACATCTATAAAATTTGCTTGTTCAGTCCAACTCTATCATTTTTATGGAGGAAGAAACTGAGGCCCAGGGAAAGAGAGGAGTATGTCCAGGCTTCAGATAACAAGCATTTATTACGTACCTACTGCATGCCAGACACTGAGCTTAGCTGCCCTGTCTGCCCTGTCTGCCCTGCCTCCCCCAAGCTCAAGGGAGGTGATTTTAGGACAAAAAGCCCTACTTTACATATCAGGGAGCCAACATCTGGAACTCGTCATTGAGGGGAGGTGGGACAGACTGGAAATAGAAACATGTTTCAGAAGGCTTTGGATAAATTCATGGACAATGGATCCCTAACAAGTCATTTAGGGAAAGCAGGGGGTGGATCTTGGGGAGGGGGTGGGGGGAGGGATAGGGAATCTATCTGTGACCTCTGCGAAGGGACAGCAGTGCCCTTCTAGAGATCATTGAAAGAGACAGAGACAGAAACAGAGAAACACAGAAGTGGAAAGACAGACAGACAGACAGACAGACAGACAGACAGACAGACAGACAAAGACAAGAGACAGAGAGAGAAAGACACAGAGACACAGACACAGAGACACAGAGAGAGAGAGTTAGAGTTGAAGGGACCAAGGAATGACTCTGATTGAGGAGATGGGGCAGCCAAGGTGTATATGGAGAAAAGGGGAAGATTCTGTGACTTTAATGGGGTCCCAAACTACTCCCTGTGACTCCTGCTTCTCTCTTTGGGCTCATACCACTTACTTGTTCACGCCACTCAATTGTTCACACCACTTACTTGTTCACCCTCACTTACTTCTTTGTAGGTGTGGGCCTTCCCGGAGTATATCCAGGTGGAGTTCTCCCAGGAACAGGTAAGAGTAAGGCTGGGGAGCTGGAAAGATTTGGGGAGAGGGGAAGAATTTTGACCACTGGTCAGGGATGAAAACTGGTACCATCTCCTAGACAAGGCACCAGGGCTACCAACCCCAACCCTCCACCATATCTAGGTTTAAAAGAAATTTTCCCTCTAGATTTTGAGGATGAGTCTAATGGAAAAAAGGCAATGGATTTCTTTTTACATATCTAGTCTGCTTTTCATAGACTCAAAAGATATAAATAGATGATAGATCAATAAATGTTAGCTCGGTGATTGATAGAGATCGATGATAGATGATACATAGACACAGGTAGAGATAGATAGATAGATAGATAGATAGATAGATAGATAGATAGATAGATAGATAGATAGATGTAAGGATGGATGTAAGGATGGACAGATAGATAGATAGAGTGAGTATTAAGAACTTATGTGGGGGGCAGCTAGGTGGCGCAGTGGATAAAGCACTGGCCCTGGATTCAGGAGGACCTGAGTTCAAATCTGGCCTCAGACACTTGACACTTGCTAGCTGTGTCACCCTGGGCAAGTCACTTAACCCTTATTGGCCTGCAAAAAAAGGGAAAAAAGAAAAAGAAAAAAAAAGAACTTATGTGCAGGGGGCAGCTAGGTGGTACTCTAGATAAAGCACCAGCCCTGGATTCAGGAAGACCTGAGTTCAAATCCGGCCTCAGACACTTGACACTTACTAGCTGTGTGACCCTGGGCAAGTCACTTAACCCTCATTGCCCTGCCAAAAAAAAGGGGGCCGGGGGAGAACTTATGTGCAGAGTGTTGTGATAAGTATTAGGAATACAAACACAATCAAGCAAGGTAATTGCCTGCCCTCGAGGATCTTACATTCAACAGAAGACAAAACATACAGAGAAAGGGAAAGGGCTGGAGATATTAGAGGTATATGGAAGTAGAGTGAAGATCTGGTTCTGGGCAAGACAAGCCTGAAGCTTGCCCCCTCTCACAGCCTGGCATCCCAGGATCAGAGTCCAAGGTTTCGGGGGCCTGGAGTGGGAAGAAGATGGGGATGATGGCTGGCCAGGAGTCAGCATGGGGTAGAGACAGCTGTCTAGAGTGTGTAGCCACAGACTGATCTCTGAATCGGGCCAGCTGTCTCACAAACGCAGTTATTTACAAGGAGGATCTGGGAGAAGGAATGTGGAAGGCTCCCTGCCAGTTGTCCCCACTTTAGGAGACTCGTCTGAGAGCTCATGCCCCATCCTCATGTGTCCGAAGTGTATATTTCAATTTTGAAGGATAACACATTTTCTGACTCTGGGCATGTTGGGAATGTCGAGGGGCCTCATCCACTTCACCCTCCCACATCTGAAATCCCCTAAAAACCCTGTTTCCAGACTGGTGTTAAGACTAGTTCCCAGAGAGAGGGCTCCTCTTCCTCTCACCTCCCTGGCACCCTCTGCTACACCCTTTCCTTAGCTAAATGCTAAGGGGGAATATACCAAAGTACAAACCACCGTCCAGGCCCTTAAAGGGCTTAACTGGGAGGATGATAGCAACGATAGGTAACACAGCACTTTTTAAAAAGCCCTTTACAAATATTATCTCATTTGATCCACGTAACAACCCTAGGAGGGAGGTGCTATTATCATTCCCATTTTACAGATAAGGAAACTGAGGCAAACAGGGGTGCAGTGACTTGCCCAGAGTCACATCGCTAGTGTCTAAGCTCAGATTTGAACTCAGGTCTTCCTGACTCCGGGCCCAGCACTCTATCTACTGTGCCTAGTCTGCAGGGTTGATACAGACAATAGTGACTGGTAGAACCAAAAGAAGGGAAATGTCACTGTCAGCTTTTGTGGTCAAGGAAGGCTTCCCTTCCCAAGGGCTGAGGCTTGAGGTGTACCATGCAGAATGGGCAGGACTGGGTCAGGCCAAGGGGAGGCTGGAGGACTCTCCTATGCTGGGTAAGGGAGGGAAGGGACAACATAGATGGGCATCTGCCTTTTTGCCTTCAGTGAACATCCCTTCTTCCGGTTTCAGGGGGACGGTTCCCCGGAGTGGGGGTCCTGCCGGGTGTGCCAACTGGAACTGGAGTCAAGCCCAAAGCCCCAGGTATGGGACAAACTGCAAAACATGCCAGGGATCCTGCCCCAAGGCCAAACCATTGCCCCAAATGCCGAGAAATGGCTGCCGGGGAATTTCTGGTTTATCTTCATCAAGCAAGGATAACAAGGAGATGATTCCCCATCTTTGCCTACCTTTGGACTCAATGAAATCTTAAAGAAAGGCTAGAGGAATCCTAGTCAAAGAAATGAATCTCTCTAACTGTGGAATTTTAGGCATCAGACAAAGCCTGTGGGATAGGTGGGGGGCGGGGATAGGAGAGGGACATACTTGTTTAATTGAATTGTTTGCCATCTCAGTCTACATGGGTATTTCCACCCCCTAGCCCAGAACCTTTTAAAATCCTTTCCCACTGAGGTCTCAGGAGAAATGCTCGCCCACATTTCAGCCCTTAAAAGAATGATCTCTGGGGGCAGATAGGTGGTGCAGTGGATAAAGCACCAGCCCTGGATTCAGGAGGACCTGAGTTCAACTCCAGCCTCAGACACTTGACACTTACTAGCTGTGTGACCCTGGGCAAGTCCCTTAATCCTCATTGCCCCGCAGGAAAAAAAAAGGAAAAAAATTATCTCTATATAGCTTCTTTTTTTGTTTTTGTTTTTTGTTTGTTTCTTTGTTTTTTCTATATAGCTTCTTAAAAGACTTTCACAGACACTGTTCTCTTGATCCACCTATTAGCTTTTTGAGAGCAGGACAAGGACTGTGGTTCCAATTTTACATACAAGGAAACTGAGACCAGTAGAGGTAAAATGACTTGGCCAAAGTCACACAGAGCTAGGTGTCCTTCCCTCCACCTCACTGTCTCTTTTCAAGAGTGAGGCTCCGTGTTTAGTCTTTGATTGTGGTACTCCTGGTCATATTCCTCATACATCCTCCTTAGGACCAAACCTTTGCCAAGGAAATTTCATAGTGTCCCACATGAGATGTTGGTCAACATTGACTCCAAACATCCCAAATGAAAACTGAAAATATCTGGGTATTTTAAATAATCTGAAGTGGGGTGACACCCAAGCTCTCATAGGTGGAAAATGATGAAGGCAGGATTTGAACCCAGGTCCCTAGACCCAAGCCCCTTTCCCCTGCTCTAGACTGAAACTTTGACAGTTCATAGAAGAACCATTCTTTCCTACCTCATCCCT
Source organism: Dromiciops gliroides (assembly GCF_019393635.1). Lineage (NCBI taxonomy): Eukaryota > Metazoa > Chordata > Mammalia > Microbiotheria > Microbiotheriidae > Dromiciops > Dromiciops gliroides. The sequence continues at coordinate 475,793,538 of NC_057864.1, read as the reverse complement.
AAGCCAAGTCCCTTCCCCCTCTCCAGGGCTCAGTTTCCTCCTCTGTATATTAGGGTGTTGGGCCAGATGACCTCTTTGACCCTTCAGCGCTGATATCCCAGGATGCTAGGATCTCCTCAGTAACAGGTAGCCACTCATTTCTCTTTTCTTACAGGAGGAGGCGGTGCTTTTGCAGGAATTCCAGGTGAGACACCTGCCCCCTGCCCCCATCCTAGAGTGGGACTTCCCCAAGCCAGGGGTTCAGGCTCCCTCTGTAGGCAAGGTGAGGTGTGGGGCTCCCACCTCCTCGTGGATCAGGGGAAAAGCCTCTTTGGGGCCTGGGCCCAACATAACAGTTCAGAACTTTCCATAGAGCTCTTAGCCAGGGAAAAGATATGAGAACCCCCCCCCAATGCATTAGTCAACAGTCATTTATCAAGGACCTGCAACGTAGCCCCACGCTGGGCACTTTGGGGGGAGCAAGATGCATATCTCCACCCAGAAGAATCTCTGATCTCATTAGGGAGCCAAGATTCTCACACATGAAAATAAAAATAAGTAATCCTAAGCAGTCAGTGCCAAGGACCAAAGAGAAGGAAAGGTCACTGGGGGCTGGGGCAGTAAAGGAAGGTTTCCAGGCCTGAGTGAGACCTGGCCTGGGCCTCAGACAATAGATCTGATTTGGAGAGGGGCCGAGGAGGAAAAGACATACCAGGAGATAGGACACAGCATGGGCAAAGGCTAGGAAACTAGAATAAGTCTGGTATCTGGAGAAGGCAGTAAGGAAACTAAGCTGGCTTGAGAGTGGCAGTGTTGGAAACAAGCAGTGGAGACCTAGGCTGGAGCCTTTCTTGAATAGTGGGGCCCAAGAGGGAGGATTTCACTCTTCTTTCTTATTTACAGGAGTCGGCCCTTTTGGAGGCCAGCAGCCGGGAGTCCCCCTCGGCTACCCTATCAAAGCGCCCAAGCTCCCAGGTGAGCCACTAGCTAATTGGAGGTTTGGGGTGGAGGTTCAGGGCTAGGGCAGTGAAGATGAGGATAAGTCAGTATTTAAAATACTCTGAGGTTTACAATGCACTTTACTCACAATGTCTCCAGGAAGTCTTGAAAAAATACCGTGAGGTAGGTTCTAGAAGGTTTATCTGCATGCCCACTTTACAGATGAGCCCCAGAGAGTTTAAGTGTCAAAGGGAGGGTTTACACCTAGATGTTCCTGAGTTCGGGTTGCCAGAGACAAGATTTGAAAACCGAGCCCCTGTGGGAGACCACGTCCCCAGGAGACTTTAAATGGGATAGAGGTAGCAGAATTGACCTAGCCTATCACAAAATATTGGCCATGAAAGTGTCACGGGGGAAGTGGGTGGTGGGGGTCCTTAGGTATTCCTCTATAAAGAATTACAACCCTTTTTTTTTTCCTTTGGTGAGGCAATTGGGGTTAAGTGACGTGCCCAGGGTCACACAGCTAGTAAGTGTTAAGTGTCTGAGGTCAGATTTGAACTCAGGTCCTCCTGACTCCAGGGCCAGTGCTCTATCCACTGTGCCATCTAGCTGCTCCAACTCTTTTTTTTTATTTGGGCAAAGTGACAGAGAGGGAAGAAGACTTAGCCTCAAGGGAGAAGATGCCTTAGAGATGTCTTTCTCCTCAAATGGAAGGGAGGCCAAAGCTTTTACAGAGGTTGGATGGGGTGACCACCTGACCATGGAAAGTTCCCTTTGGGGGTGGGGTGGGGAAAGATTCCTGAGAGTCAGGGGGATTTTTCTTTTGGAATGATAGTCCCAACCTCTGGAGTTATCTCTTGTCTCCTTGCTCAGGCAGTAGCCACGCCCATCTGACTTTCCTGCCATAGAATTTAATCTCTCCCTACTTCTTAGGTGTGTCCCTCCTGATATCTGGCCAGTTTAAACTTTAATAGTCTCTTAATTAAAGCCCATGTCAAAGGGGAGGATTGATGGCATGAAGAACATAGACATTTCTAAAATGTCGGGTTTAAAAGTGCCCCTTGGTGTGGCCCTTTGGATGTCGTGCCATCCTGCCTGCCCTGGGTTCTAATGCTGAGGATGCTTCTGCGCCCCACCCCACCCACCTCCTCACCTGACTCTCTCCCCATCCGATAGCATCACTTTCTTGATCCTTATCCCATTCTCTGCAATGATTGGTGCAGCCCGGTCCTTTAGAAAACAAGGTGGGAGATGGGACCTCCTGCACAGTATTGAATCCCCATGGAGGGGCAGCTAGATGGCGCAGTGGATAAAGCACCGGCCCTGGAGTCAGGAGGACCTGAGTTCAAATCCGGCCTCAGACACTTAACACTTACTAGCTGTGTGACCCTGGGCAAGTCGCTTAACCCCAATTGCCTCATTAAAACAAAACAGAACAAAAAAAAAAAAAAAGAATCCCCATGGAACTAGTTCCTCAGAGAGGATACGCAGCCTTAGTCTGGAGATGAGAGGACCACTGGGGAAGGGGCGGAGCATGCCTCCGGTGTGAGTGATGCCCTTCCCAGGCTGCCCTGAGTGACCTCGTCCCAGGCAGAATCCAGACCTGGAGAGGGCACAGCCAGTGTTCAGTTCAATTCAATAGACACCGATAAGCACCTACAATGTGCCAGACCCTGCCCTCTGGAAGCTTACAATCCACTAGGTAGCTGTGAACATAGATAAGCGATGCAGCCAGAGTGCACAAAAGGCAGACTCAGAAAAAAAATGCTCTAGAAAAATTTGAAGAGGAAAAACGAGAAAACAGCATGACGGAACAGGGAAGGCTTCCCAGAAACCCCAAGGGCACCTGAAGGGAGGCTTGAAGGAAGACGGGCATGCTTAAAGATAGAGCTGAAGGAACCCAGGGAAGGCATGCAAGGGTGCTTATGCCGAGGCCAGGAGGAGGGGTTCTGAGCTCAGGGACCACAGGCTCATTGATTTAGAGCCGGACAGGACCTCAGAATCCTTCTAGTCCAACCCCCTCATTTGATAGATGGAGAAACTGAATGATTTTGAAGAATCTCATCTGTGTGACCTTAAGAATGGTCTTAGAGAATACCCTCGGCTATTGAAAAAGTTAGGTGACTTGCTCAGGGTCACACATTTGGAATGAGAGGCAGGATCTGAACCCAGGTCCTCTGACTCCAAAACCAGTGGTCCTTCCACTAGCAAACCCACGAAGCCTGCAACCTTTGGAGCCCCGACTCCATCTTTGGAGAGCCATTTGCTAGAGTTCAACACTATTGTGCTCACTCTTTCCCCTCTTATTATTGAAAGCTGAGCTGGGGAAAAGCTCTGACCTCCAGGAGACTAGGGGTCAGTCCCTGGTGCTCTGTCTGCAATCAGAGCCTAAGACCTCAGTGAGGAATGACAATATCTAGCTCCTATCTGAGGGATTTTATAGTGCCATCAGATCCAAAGCTAAGACGAATATGAGAGCCACACTTTACTCAGCATATCCCTGGATCTGGACTCCAAGGACTTGAGTTTAAATCCCAGCTCTTCTACTAACTAGCTAACTACTGGTTGGTTAACTAGATGCTAACTAGTTGACTAGTTAACTTAACTAGTCTACTAACTAACAAGGTCGCACTAGCTGTGACCTTGGATCAATAACTTCTCCCCTTTGGGGCTGTTTCCTCAGCTGTAGAATGAGAAGGTTGGAGCAGATGACCCCTGTTTTTATCAGGAATCTTATGAGCTTCATTTATTCAAAAGGAAGCTGAAGTCCAGAGAGGTGAAGGGATGACTGATCCAAGGTCACACAGGTCATAAGAAGCCAAGTTGGTCCTGTGGTTCTTCCCATCTGGACTCAGGAGATCTGCATCCCTCAGAAAATGGGAAGGCCATCGGAGGCAGTGGCTCCTCCCCTTCTTCCCTTGGTCATGCCTGATGGGTGGTCCATCTCCTGTGCTCACCTGGGTTGGTGAGCCCCTGAAGGGCTCACACCTGAGATGGAACGTGGAAGAATCTTCTGACCCAATCTTATCTTCCCCTCAGGTGGTTATGGACTACCCTACAGTACTGGAAAGCTGCCTTATGGTGAGTGAGTCGGGGCTTCCCTTTGTTTCCTGGTGGCTGCAGGTCTTAGAGGCCACCCAAAACCCAGGGTTAGTCTGGTGTGGCCAGAGACAGAGGCTACATGGGCATGGAAGTGGGGTGGGGAACTTTGCCTTTGGGAGCAATGTCCAGGGCTGTTCCCTCCACCAACATGACCTGCCCCTGATCTGCAACTTAGTTTAAGGTTTTGGAGATCTGCTTGGAATCCTGCAGAGTCAAGTGACTGGTCTAGGATCACACAGTCAGGATGTGTCCAACCCAGGTGTTTTTGACCCTCAAAGCCAGCTCGCTCTCCAGTAGAACACATGGCTCCACATGAGTTAACAGCAAAGTCATTATTCACAGACTTTTCATTCATTCAATTAATCAAGAACTAATTCAGGGGCAGCTAGGTAGTACAGTGGATAGAGCACCGGCCCTGGAGTCAGGAGGACCTGAGTTCAAATCTGGCCTCAGACAATTGACACTTACTAGCTGTGTGACCCTGGGCAAGTCACTTAACCCCAATTGCCTCACAAAAAAAAAAAAAAAAAGAACTAATTCAGGGGCAGCTAGGTGGTATAGTAGATATGAACACTGGCCACTGGATTTCAGGAAGACCTGAGTTCAAATTGGGACTTCAGACACGTGACACCAGCTGTGTGACCCAGGGAAAGTCACTTAACTCTCACTGCCCCTCAATAAATAAATAAATAGACAAACAAATAAATAAATGGGATTAATTAGTTATTAATTAATTTTTAAAAATAATTCAACCAAGAATTTAAGTGCCTATTATGGTATTTGTTGAGCTGATAATAAGGAAAAATGTAATTTTTTTTTTTTTGTATGCCAATTGGGGTTAAGTAACTTGCCCAGGGTCACACAGCTAGTAAGTGTTAAGTGTCTGAAGCCGGATTTGAACTCAGGTCCTCCTGAATCCAGGGCTGGTGCTTTATCCACTGCACCACCCAGCTACCCCGAAAAATGTAATTTTTAAAAAATTAAATAAGCCTATTTTGTGCCAGAAAGTTTAAAGACAAAACCCAAGGAATTTATTGGGGGCGGGGGGAAGTAATAACAAGTAAATCAAAGGCTGAGGCTGACACTCTTCCTTCCTGTCCTCAAAGGTTATGGGCCAGGTGGCATTGGCGGAGCTGGGGCAGGTGCAGGGAAAGCGGGCTACCCCACCGGAACAGGTATGGCCCCATTTGGTGGTTCATCTAGGGCAGACAGGAGAGGTCGTGGGAGGCATCATCCCAGTCTGACATTCCTAGCCACGGTCACTGGGATTCCCTAGCCCCCGTTATAGGCAGGCTCTCCACAGGAACCAGTTACCTTCCAATACAGGGCCCATTCAGCCAGGATCTGACCTCTCACCCCACTGAGGTGACTCACAAATGCCTTGGGTCAAAGCAGCCCTTATTCACCTCCAGAGAAACATCTCAGAGCCCCCATCCCAGGAGGGGTAGGATAGGCAACCTGAAGGTTCAGGGCCCTGCCACGGTTTCTCAGTGCTCTGCTTGAACGTGCTTCTGGGAGGGGTGTCTTGGGGAGGTGTTCTCAGGGCTGAGGAGGGGGCCAGCCCCCATCCCACAATGGCTGACTCTCCTTGTTTCCAAACCCAGGAGTTGGTTCTGCAGCAGCTGCAGCCGCAAAAGCAGCTAAGTATGGTGAGTGAATCTTTCAGCACCCTTCTCTCCCTCCCACTTCCTTCCTTCATCCAGTCTCCAGCACCCACCCCAGCAGCAGAATCACTCCAAGTCTCCCTATTGCCTCCAGGCTTTCTCATCCCCCCCCCCTCCCCTTTAAAAACTAATCAGTGTGGGGCAGCTAGGTGGCAGAGTGGATAGAGCACAGGCCTGGAGTCAGGAAGACCTGAGTTCAAATCTGGCCTCAGACAAGTGAACACTTAGTAGCCGTGTGGACCCTGGGCAAAGTCCATGTAACCCCAATTGCCTCCCCACCCCCCAAAAAAAAGAAAAAACCAACTAATCAGTGCTCCTCACGGCCAGGCAGAGTACAGTAGTTAGAGAACTGGACCAAGAGTTCTTCATTCGAATTCTACTTCAGACACCCCAGGCAAACCTTTCTGAGCCTCCATTTCCTCATCCGTAAGATGGGTATGAAAGTGATCCCTTAACTCACAAAGTTGTTATAAGGAAAGTATTTCGCAAACCTCAAAGAACTTGAAAAATAAGGCTCCTTTTTCCTTTTACTATCATGTAATCTATTTGGGGGGGGGGGCAGGCAGTGAGGGTTAAGTGACTTGCCCAGGGTCACACAGCTGGTGTCAAGTGTCTGAGGCCAGATTTGAACTCAGATCCTCCTGAACCAGGGCAGTGCTTTACCCACTGTGCCACCTAGCTGCCCCTCTCAAGTAGTCTTACTAGAATAGCTGCACCTACCTTGTATACTGCCACTAAAGTACCGCAGTAGAGGTCTAGACCTTCAAGGCACTTCAGGAATCATCTTCTCCAGTTTCCTAATTTTACAGAGCTGGGAAGGCCTGGAGGGTTTCAGCAACATCCCAAGGTCATCCAGCACTAATAGTTAGTGGGAGATCTAGGATTAGAGTTTGATCCCTTCAACTCCAGGCCTGGTTTTCTTTCCACTATACCCCACCACCTCCCTTCTTAAAATAATCTTTTGGGAAGGACTTGGGATTTGGTACTCTTGTAACGGCAGGATGGCCGCTAGGTGGCGCCATAGTGCATAGAGCACTGGACTTGGTGTCAGGAAGATCCATCTTCATGAGTTCAAATCCAGCCTCAGAGACTTACTAGCTCTGTGACCCTGGGCAAGTCACTTCACTCAGTTTGCCTCAGTTTCCTCATCTGTCAAGTGAATTAGAAAAGGAAATGGTAAACCACTCTAGTAGCTTTGCCAAGAAAACCCCAAACAGAGTCATGAAGAATCAGACATGACTGAGAAATGACTAAACTACAAATGTCAGAGTTGGAAGGGACCTCAGAGACCCTAAGTCCAGCCCCTAGAACCCTCCCTCTCCCTTCTTGCCTCTGCCTCATGAAACCCCTGTCTCAAGGTTCACCTTGTTGTCGTTGCTTCTCCCCCTCCCCCCAAATACTTTGTGTTTATTTCTCTGTGTGTGTGTGTGTGTGTGTGTGTGTGTGTGTGTGTGTTTCTCCCCCTCTCCCAGGAGAATGTGAGCTTGACGAGGGCAGGGAAAGTTTCAGGGTTTTATGCCTTTCTATTCCCACAGTCTAGCGAGGTGCCTGCTGCATAGTAGGTGCTTTATACAGCGTGCTTGTTGAATTGAGCTGAAGAATTCCCTTTCTAACATACCTAATAAATGACCCTTTATTCCCTGAGTACCATGGGAAGGTCCTCTCTAGCAGTTCTTTACAATACAGACCAAACGAGGGGGCAGCTAGGTGGCGCAATGGATAAAGCATCAACCCTGGATTCAGGAGGACCTGAGTTCAAATCCAGTCTTAGACACTTGACACTTACTAGCTATGTGACCCTGGGCAAGTCACTTAACCCTCATTGCCCCCCCCCCCAAAAAAAAAAAAAAACCAATACAGGCCCAACTGTCATTCTTCCTTTCCAGGGGAGAGGAGGAAGTGTCACAGATGAATTCAAACCAACAAGCAATTATTAAGCACCTACTATATACAGTCATTGTCCTAGGTTCTGGGGAGCATTTGAGGGAGCAAAAATAAAATGTCCACACCCTGACCACAATGAACTTACTTGCTACTGAGTCTGTCCCGCTTTTCCCCCTCCCCCCTGCCACCACCATACTCGCCAGTGTTCTCCCGGTCCCCCAAACCCCAGGAAGAACCAGGTGTTTACAGCTGGAGGGAAGAGGAGTATTGCTATCTAAGCAGGAGACTCATTCTATTCAATTGTCCTAGACCCCAGACCCCAGACCCCAGCCTCAAGGACCCCCACCCTCCTTTCCTTGGGCTGTGCTCTCAGACATCAGCCCTGATGGGGAGAGGGGGCTGGGGATGAATGGAATTCTCTAATGGGAGAGCAGGAAAAGGGGGGTGGGGGACAAGGGCAAGGACAGCGGGGAGGGCAGCCAAATCCAAAGGACTGGTTGTATTACAAAGTTGGACAACTCTTAGGAACACTGGGAAGAGAAATCTCCCACATTCCTGCTGAGGCCCCTCTGGCCAGGGGACTGAGCTGCCTGCGGTTTCTCAGTATGTGGCTGTGATTAAAGTGGGATTTGTTTTAAAACACACAAGTCCCTTAATGAGTGTGTTGAAAATGGACCCATTGGGGGTTTTGCTGTGTGCATGTGTGTTTTGCAATGTTTTCTCCAAGGACCAGCCAGTGGGGTTGTGTCTGACCATCGGGGGCTGCCCCTTTCATGCCTTTCATAGAGTTGAAATAAGGGACCAGCTCTTGGAGGATTCTCCTCATCCCCTTGCCTAGCCCTACTCTGCTCCCATCCCATGCTCCACCTTGGATGCTGATGCAGCAGAGGGCTGTCTGTCCCTGCAGGTGCTGGTGCAGGAGGACCAGGGGCACTTCCAGGCTTCGGCGTTGGACCTGGAGGACTTCCTGGCATTGGAGGCATTGCTGGTAGAGTCTTTCTGGGCAAGGCTGTGGGGGAGGGTGGCGAGGGAACAGAGCTAAGGGAGGACTGGACACCGGGCTGAGCTGCACTCATCATTTGGAGATTGGCCTATACGAGAGGCTGTTGGAGAGTGGTCACTCCAAGCCAGAGGGTCTGGGTAGTGTTGGGCAGGTCTTAACCCTGCTCAGCCTCTGTAAGGAGAGAGGATTGAACTAGGCGGTCTCCGGGGTCCCTTGCAGCGGCAGGCTCTAGGTGGTGGGGGCTGAAGCCGTGCCTACCCTCAAGAAACTTGTGTTCTATGTGGGGAAATAGAGTGTGTGTAAACGCATAAAATTAAAGTCAAGATAATTTGGGGAAGGAGGGCACTTGCAACTAGAGTAACCAAGAAAGTTGTCAATGAATCAGTATTAATGAAGGCTCTTCTGTGGAACAGGCACCATCTTAGGTGCTGGAGTTACAGAGACAAAAATGAAACAGTCCCTGCCCACAGGAAGCTTACGTTCTGTTGGGGGTGGCCACATGTAGCTATGGAAACATGTAAAATATATTCAAACACAGGCTAATTTCAGGGGGAGGTGCTGGGAGAAGGGGAGCATGGGTAAGGAAAGGTGATCCCTGAGCTGAGTCTTGGGATCCCAAGGGGTTCAGGTGACAAAAGAAGACATTCCACACATGGGGGAAGGGCAGAAGGTCAGTGTGGCTGGGGAGGAACGAAGAAGGTTTCAGTGCCCAGTGTGCACCAGACATCACCCGAAATCTACCCTCAAAGAGAGTATGAAACATATACACGTTTTAAAAAGCAATATTCAAGCTGTAACTTCCGATCGATTCAACAAATATGGATGAGGTACCTGTTACAGTGGTTTTCAATCATTGTGCTGCAGCCCAATTATCTGCAAGTTATTCCACACATTGTACGGAACTTACACCTGAAATCACAAGCCAGCCTCAACATTTGGCGCAACTCGATTTCTGGGAGCAAAGAAAGAAAACCTATACATGAGAATGAATGAATGAATGAATGAGGGAATGAGCGTTTGAGGTCCACTAATGACCTCCTGTTCTTGCACACGGCGCCAAGTTCTGGGAGAGATGGAGAGTTTAGCTGAGTTCTTGGTCCCTACTCCCAGGAGGCTTAGCGCTTCTTGTGGGCGCCATCCGCTCTGCGGCTGCCCACCTTCCCTACACACCTAGTTCTGGCCGTGCTAGTGGGGAGAAGGGACCGGTTTTCCTGAGATGGCAGACGGGACCTTCTGAGCTCCACCCTCTCCTTCTGTCTCCCCAGGAGCTGGGTCCCCAGCAGCAGCCGCAGCTGCAGCCGCTAAAGCTGCCAAGTACGGTAAGTGTCCTCAAGGAAGGTCCCTCCTATCTCCCTGTCTCAGCCCCTGTCTGGGTCGGCGAATCCAGATCCCAGGCTGGGAGACCGACTTTCACCCTTAAGCCCTACTGTGATGTCACACGGTTTGGAGCTTCCCAATCCCTGCCCCCCATCTCCCCAGCTGTGTTTTCATTTCCCGTTATATTCATGAGGGGAAGCAGATGGAGAGCTGGGTTCTAATCTTGCTCCTGACACATCCTGGTTGTGTGAGCCTGGGCACATCCTTCAGCCTCTCCCATTCTCTCATGGAGGAAAGGTCTCCTCTTCCGGGGGAGATTTGTATCTTGGCAACAGGAATCCCACACTCTTAAACTCTTCCTAGGGATCCCAGATCTGTAAAGTTCCCTGTTGTGTCCCTCACCCTGGATCATGGTTCCCCATCTGTTTAGTCACCATCTGGAAGTCTATTCTAAAGCGTAAGGCCATGGACTGGACATCCAGCAGAGTTTTATGGCCACTGGGTCCCAGGCCTCAAGGAATGGACCCTGCTGGCCTCTGGCTTCCAGATTGTCAAAGAGATTGTGCTGATGGCAAACCAATCCACTTCTTTGAATTTCCACCCAGGCATATTGACCACCCCCTGCCCCGGGTCTTGCCTAATCTCTGCTTCATATGATAGCTCTTCAGACCCGTGGGCAGGGGGCATGTCCCCTCCCTCAGCCCCCAGTCTTCTCTAAGCTAAATACCCACAGTTCCTCGTGTGGCTTGAAGGGAGACTTCCAGGAAAGGGTAACCACGCTCAGATTACTGCACTTGGGTGCTTAAGAGACCTTCTCAGCATCTCATAGAAGAGGAGACCAAATCTCTATTCTCCTACAGGCGCTGCTGGAGGGTTAGTACCAGGTGCTGGTGGCATCCCAGGTATTGGAAGCGTTGCAGGTGTTCCAGGTGTTGGTGGAGTCCCAGGTGTTGGTGGAGTCCCAGGTGTTGGTGGAGTCCCAGGTGTTGGTGGTATCCCAGGTGCTGGTGCCATCCCAGGTAAGAGCTATGGTTGCTTTTCCCAGACAAGTATGTGTCCATCTGTCTGTCTGTCTAGCTGAGATCAGAGTAGAGGAAGAAGGGTGGGAGGGTGGTGGTCTCCTGAGTTTGAGGGGGTGAGGTATAGTGGACCCGGAACCAGGAGGACTTGTATGTGAATCCCAGCTCTGACACTAACTAGCAATGTGAGCACAGGCACCTCTCTGACTCTGATTGTTCCCTTAAAAACAGGAATAAGAAGACCTGGCATATGTACCTTACAAGACTGTTGAGTAGCTCAGATCAGATCAAATGTGTAAAGGTCTCCGCAAACCATAAAAAGCCCTATAGAGGCAGTGGTTGTTCATAGGTTCATAGATGGGGGCCAACCTGGCACAGTTAACTGTGCGCTGGATCTAGGGCTAGAAGATGGGCATTCCAATCCCATTTCTAACATTTAATGCCTGTGTGACGTTAGCCAGTTCACTTCCCTGGGCTTCAGTTTTCTCACCTGTGAAATGGGGAGATTAGACCAGCTGACTCCTATGAGGTCCCTTCCAGTCCTAGGTCAATGCTCCTATGAATTGGAGCTTGAAGACCATCTAATCTAACCCAGCCACCAACAGATGAGGAAACTGAGGTCATTGTTGTCATCATTTTTATCTCCTCCTGAGCCCTTCTTTTTCCTTGTCTCCTTCCCCAGGAGCAGGAACCCCAGCTGCAGCAGCCAAAGCTGCGGCTAAAGCAGCCAAATATGGTGAGTACCTTCTAGGGTTACACCTGCCTCTGTCCCATTCCGGATGCTAAAGGGCACCCACCGGGGAGGCTTTGAAGTCGCTCTCCCTATTGGTCACTCTCACCCGTGTTGCTGTCTTCTTTCTGCAGGGGCCAGGGCTGGCACTGGAGTTGGAGTTCCTGGCTTTGGGGTGGGCGCTGGAGGCGTTCCTGGCTTTGGGGTCGGCACTGGAGCCGTTCCTGGTGCTGGGGTCGGTCCCGGAGGTATCCCTGGGACAGGTGTCTCCCGTGAGTTCAGGTTCAGTGACCGGAAGTGGGTGGGGAGATAGAATTCTGGCTTTTCTATCCCTGAGACTCTGGGGAGCTCTGGACTGGGTTCCTGTCTTCTGGGCTGTCCCAGGTACTGAAGGTCTCTAGCTATCACTTTCCGTCACATGGAGATTCACAAACCCCTAAAAATCTCCCTCTCTTCTATCTTTCCTACAGCCGCTGCTGCCGCTGCTGCCGCCAAAGCAGCTAAGTACGGTGAGTGCCCTTGAGTGTGCTTGAGACCCCAGGCCAGGGACCTCTCCCCAACCCTTCCTCCACAAGAGATGGGCCCTTTAGGACCCTGGGAGCCTGCAGGTGGACCCCAAAGAGAAAGTAAGCCTACTCCACCAATCTGGGCCATGGAGGCAATGGAGTGCAGGGAAGTTAGATGACCTGGCTTTGAATCCTAGCTCTGCTACTGACTATATGTGTGACCTTGGGCAAGTCACTTCCCTTTCTTTGGGTCAAAGCTTCTTCCACTGTAAAATGAGGTATTTGAACCAGAGAGCCTCTGAGGCCGGTCAATCAGTTAGCAAGTATTAAGTATTAAGCAAGTATTTTATTAAGTGCTTACTCTATGCCAGGCATTGTTCACAGTATCTTCAAACTCCAGGACTGTGATTCCATGATCTAGTTTACTGCCTGCCTAGCCTTTTTCCTGGTACCTGTAGGACTTAAGGGAGGCATTCCTAAGCTGTCCACGTAGGCTCCTCACCCTAAAAGGACTACTCTGCCCTCCCCCATCCCTATTCATTTCTTTCTTCCTTCCGGAGGATGCGGCTCCCCTTCCTCCCACCCTGTTCTCCAGCGATCCCCAGGGAGCCAGGGCTGAGGTCAAGCCTGCCCTTGGCAATCAGGAAGGACTGGACAGGCAGGAAGACTTCTGAAAAGACCTCAAAAGCCTCCAGACTCAACACTAGGACATAGCTGGAACATAGAGCTGATGTCAGGAGTCCCTGGAAATGCCCTCATGGGAAATAGGCTGAGGTTAGAGGAAGGGCAGGAAGCATCCAGCTTTGATCATAGTGGAAGCAACAGGGTATTTGTTTAGTATTATTTCCAAGTATTATATGTGTTTTTTAAAAATATAACTTCCTTATCTCTCACTTCACTAGGATTGTTGTGAGGTAAGAGAACAGAAAGGGACAGATCATAGAGATGTTGGGAAGGCAAAATTACCGAAATCTCAGGAACTGATTTGATATGGGGAGTAAGATTAGAAGAATTTCAACAGAAACAGGGAAGTTAAGAGGAGGGGAGGGTTTAATAAGGAAATTCTTCTTCTTCTACTTCTTCTTCTTCTTCTTCTTCTTCTTCTTCTTCTTCTTCTTCTTCTTCTTCTTCTTGTTTTGGTGGGGCAATGAGGGTTAAGTGACTTGCCCAGGGTCACACAGCTGGTGAGTGTCAAGTGTCTGAGGCCAGATTTGAACTCAGGTCCTCCTGAATCCAGGGCTGGTTCTCTATCCACTGCGCCACCTAGCTGCTCCAAGGAATTTTTAATAATAAAATTGGGGGGGGGGTCAGCTTGGGGCAGCTAGGTGGCACAGTGGGTAAAGCACCAGCTCCAGATTCAGGAGTACCTGAGTTCAAATCTGGCCTCAGACACTTGACACTCACTAGCTGTGTGACCCTGGGCAAGTCACTTAACCCTCATTGCCCCGTTTAAAAAAGAAAGAAAAATGTATTGAATGCCTTTGTGCCCAGTTCTGTGCTAGTCTGCTTCATAGGGAAGACATACAATCTTTGCCCTCGGGAAGCTTAAAGTCTAGCTCTAATTCTCTGTGGTCCAACATTCTGGAAGAAGGGTCTACAAACAGTTATATTTTACCACTTTTCATGAACTAAAGTAAAGTATTCTGCAAGAATCAGTGGTTGGACTGACTCACAAGTTGAAGGAGTGATAAAGGAATCATTTTTTACAAAATGAAGTGAGGGAGGAAGCTAGAGATAAAGACAGAGAGGAGAGGTAGGATAGGAGAAAGAAAGTGGGGAGGGAGAGGGAGAGAGGGAGGGTAAGAGAGATAGAGACAGAGGACAGAGACAGACAAAGAAAGAAAGCAGAAGAGGTGTTCATAAACCTCTCTCTCTCTCACACACACACACACACACATGCACGTGCACACACACACACTCTACCATGTTGCCTCTATTGCAGTCTAGTTCCAAGCAGAAATGATTTGTCATTTATCCCTAACTTGGAGTTACCTGCATCCCTGCTTCCTTCTTTTGTCTCCCCTCCCCATTACTCAGCCTCCCCTCTCCTACCCCCTGCTCCCTCCTCTAACTTAGCTAGCTGAGAGTTGGCTCTCATCCTCCCATGGCTTAGCTATGGGAGAGAACTGGACTGACTTCCTTCAATCTCCCCAGGTGCTGGAGGTCTTGGAGGGATAGTTCCTGGTGCTGGCATCCCAGGTGTAGGAGTTGGAGGCGTTGGTGGTGTTGGTGGCATTGGAGGCGTTGGTGGTGTTGGAGGTGTGGGAGGAGGTCCAGGTAAGCTGGTTTTTTCCAGTCTGGACCTCTGTCCATTTCAGCCTGCTATGTGTCAGTCATCCACAGGGGGTTGAGAAGGATACAATTTTCTAGAACCATAGAATACCACAGCTGGGAGGGACCTCTGGTCCACAGAGAAGAAAAGGAAAGGGAAGGGACTTCTCCTTTGTGACCAAAGTCCACAAACAGAGTCTCTGGAACAACCAGAGTTAGAACTAAGGTCTCCTTACTCCTCTCCTGCATCCTTTGCACAGTCCCCAGGCTGCCTCCTTCCTTTCACTCTGGGTTCATTATTCTCCAGGATAGCAGTCCTCAAATTGTTTGGTCTCCGGACCCCCCTATACTCTCAAAAATTATCGAGGAACCCCTAAAAAGCTTTGGCTGATGGGGATTATGTATAGCAATACTTACTACATGGGAAATTTACATCTTAGTGTTATTATGAAAATGGTTTTGACCTCATAGACCTCTGGGAAAGGTCCCAGGGACCCCAGGGGTTCTCAGGCCCCACATTGAGACCCACTGCTCAAGATGATCATATAACTAGAGCTAAAAGGGACCTTAGAGGTCATGCTGTCCCACACCCTCATTTCACAATGAGGAAACTGCAGCCCAGGTAGGGAAAGGAACTTGCCCAGGGTCACAAAGCTGAAAAGTGTTTGAGGTAGGATTTGAATCTGGGTCTTCCTAACTTCAAGTCCATGGTAGTTACATACTGCCTTTAGACTTGCCTCTGAGATCCAGGTCAGATAGTATGAGAAAGTACCAGTGAGTAGAGTGGTGTGAGCAAGGAGCATGGGACCCCCAAAGGGTTACCCAGACCAGAGAAAGAGAAGAACATAGATCCCTTCCTTTTGCGTGCCCCCACCCGCACCCCCTACAACATCGTCCAGATTTGACCTGAAACTTGGAACTCTGCTGGTTAGAAGAAACAAGACCCTCAGGAAATTCACTTTCTAAATTGTGACAAATTTTACATAGTCAATTTTCCCCTCTCCTGCAGGTGGTTGATGGTTATTTGCACTTTACATACATCATACACACTGCAAAAACCAGATGAGACATCACTGCCAACATTCCATGTTTGTTTGCTAGAGTTAAGGTAGATTGACATTAGATGAGGAGTGGGGCCTTAAAGTGAGCTTATGGCTCCAATATCCAGGAGATATAGAGAGATGGATAGATGATATATGATAGATAGATTGATGAGAAAGAGATAGATAGATAGATAGATGAGAGATGAGAAAAAGATAGATGAGAAAGATAGATAGATAGAAAGAAAGATGGATGGAAAGATGGATTGATTAATGGATGGATGGATGAATAGATGAGAGATAGATGATAAGTAGATAGATGAGAGAGGGAGAGATGGTTGGATGAATAGATAGACATAGGTAGAGATAGACAGATAGTAGATAGATAGATAGATACACAGAAAGAGGAAGATAGAGCATGAATTAAGCTCTTACTCTGTGCAGCACTGGGGATACAAATACAATCAAGACAGTTCCTGCCCTCAAGGACCTTACATTTTACTGGGAAAGATACCACATATTGGGGAGCTGGAAAAGGGTCAGGGTAAAGAGCATACAAGCCTAAGCAATAAGCTAAAGTAAAATCTCACTTACCTGAGCCAGGAGTCCAGGGGTGGAGACTTTGCTAAAGATACGGGAGTAGGGGGATGGAGATGAGGATGACAGCTGAATCAAGGTGAGATGGTGAGATGTCTGGGAAGCTTCAGTCATAGACTTAGTTAATGGAGTAAAAGATGAATGTACTTTTCCTCTAAATTATTTCTTAAATCAAAGGCTAAACGTAATAGCATCTTAGAGAAAAATGAGCCTTTAAGGAAATGAGGTTCAATGTAGTACCTTTTCCCCAGTTCGGAACTGTTTCCATCACAGCCTCATCTCACCCCATCTTAAAGTAAGGATGTGCAATTTTTTTTTAAGGATGTGCAATTTTTAAAGATATTTTGATAACTGTATTTGCCTTTCTTTGTTCCTTCATATTTTATTTTATGCATTTAAAAACATTATTCCAGGGGCAGCTAGGCGGCACAGTGGATAGAGCACCAGCCCTGGAATCAGGAGGACCTGAGTTCAAATCCGGCCTCAGACACTTGACAGTTGCTAGCTGTGTGACCCTGGGCAAGTCACTTAACTCCAATTGCCTCACTAAAAATTTTTTTAAAAATAAAAAAATAAAAACATTCCATAGGCTTCACCATCCAGTGACCAAGGGGTCCATGGTGCCCACAAAAGACTGCCTTAGAAGCTATGATTGCCCTTAGACACTAGACTTTTTTTTTAATTGCTTCAGATTATTTTAGAAAAAACCCTCCATTAAAACTAATTCCTTTGGGATTTTAAAAAATAATTTGTTATAGTTGCCAGGTTTTTTTTAAACTTCCCAGTCGTTTTGGGGAGTACACCACCCTCCCCTCCTTCTTAGTTGAATCCTCTCTTTTAACAAAGAAAACTGCGGCTGTTCAGTCATTTCAGACTCTTCATGACCCCATTTGGGGCTTTCTTGGCAAAGGTACTGGAGTGGTTGTCCCTTTCTTTCTCCAGCTCATTCAACAGATGTGGAAACTAAGGCAAACAGGGTGAAGTGACACGACCAGGGTCACATAGCTAGTAACTGTCTGAGGTTGGATTTGAACGCATGAAAAAGTCTTCCTGATTCCAAGTCAGTCCACTGCTCTGTCCAGAGCACTAGCTAGCTGCCCTTTAATAAAAACATTGACCCAAAAACACTCAGTGCAGTGAGCTGGACTGATAATGTATGCCTCACTCCTCCCCGGTAGCCCCCGCCTCTCTGCCAGGAGGAAGGACCATAGATGATTTTCTATTCTCTAATGGCTTTTCAATTACTCAGAGTTCAGTTTCCTTTTAGTGACCTTTCCACTTGCATCATTGTTCGTCATTGTGTTTATCGTTCTGATTTTTATCCAAACCAATTTCTCAAAGAGCTCATACTCCAAACAAAATGAATATTTCAAAATGATTTGGCAAAGCCAGCCTCAAATACCAGGACTGTCCTGGGAGGGGTACTGACTGAGAGAAGGATACAGGGAGATTAGAAGAATAGACAACAAAGTTTTTAAGTATAGATTTATTGCCGTCTCATCTACATTGTACACTTGTCTTTTCCATTTATCATATTTGGGAGATGGGGCGTGGATAAAATCCAAGAGCTGGGAGGGCCCTTGAAGGTCAAATCCAACCCCTCCATTTTACGGATTAAAAAATGGAAGCCAACATCTGGCCTGAGGTCATGCTTCTTAGTTAGAGATAAATCTAGGATATGACTGGACCACCTCCTGTCACAGGCGAGAGAAGATGCTATCTGAAGACAGCTGGAAATCCATGTAGCCTGTTTCAGAGGAAGGAAGGAAGGAGGGGACGGATTCTCCTCTCTGGGCCCCCCTCCACTTTCACTGCCCCCACTCAACCCTGCTCCCTTTCTCTCTGTTTACAGGAGCGGCCGCCGCCGCCAAAGCTGCTGCCAAAGCCGCCCAGTATGGTGAGTACCCTTACGGATGTCCATCGTCTGTGTCAACCCCAGCCATAATCCATTCTTCAGTTTGGTTCCCGGGAGCTCTGCTAATGGCCTGAGTAGTCATGACCCGAGGGGCGATAGGTGGCGCCAGAGTGCGTAGAGCGCAAATCAAAAAGACTCATCTTCTTGAGTTCAAATCCAGCCTCAGACACTTACTATGTGACCCTGGGCAAGTCACTTCACTCTGCCTCCGTTCCCTCATCTGTCAAATGAGCTGAAAAGGGACATGGCAAACCACTGCAGTATCTGTACCAAGAAAACCCCAAATGGGGTCACAGAGAGTCAGACACAACTAAAATAACTGAACAATCATGACCCAGATCCCCCAGCTCAGTTTCCTCATCTTCCTTAGCCCCTTATCCAGGACCATCTTTCTCCTCTATGCCTGCCTCCACTCCCCTCCCTGAAGATGCCCACTTCCACCAGCCATTCCCTCAAAGGGCTGCCATCCAGGGCAAGCAGCGCTCTTGGAGGACAGAGGGTACTTTGGGAATCTGAAAAGCACAGAGCATAGGGGTACATTGTCACCCATAAGAAAAGGCATAACAGATTTAGAACGGGAAGAGATCTCACAGATGAGCTCCTGCCTGCTGTTGTTCAGTCGTGTCCGACTCTACATGACCCCAAGGCCATCATGCATACAAGTAGCAAATTGACAGGATCCTGGCTCCAGGGGTGTTGGCACCTTGGAGGGCTTCTTCATTTTACAAATGGAGAAACTGAGGCAGGTGGAGGTTAAGTAATTTGCAAGGGGCCACACAACTGTGAAATGTCTGCAGCTGGATTCAAACTCAGGTCTCCTGGTGCCCCAAACAGCATAAAGCAGTTGGGTCTGGAGGGTGACTCCCGACTCTGCCACTTACTAGCTGTGGGAATCCTGTAACTTCTCTGGCCCTCAGTTTCTTCCTCTGTGCAATGGGAGAGTTGGACTCGGTGGCCTCTGCGGTCCCTTCTAGTTTTAGATCCGACTGATTCTGTGACTCTTCCCATGAGCCCACACAGCTTACATCCCCAAAGGCTCTTGTGTGTGTCTCCTCACCTGCCGCCCAGCCCGCGCCCAGGACCTTAGGGTTCCTGTCCCCCTGTGGCTCAGACATGAGCTCTAGGTCCCCTCTTTTTGTTCTCCACAGGATTAGTTCCAGGTGTGGGAGGCCTAGGAGGGGTGCCAGGTGGTGCTGGAGGCATCGCAGGTAAGAGGGAATCCCTGGGGTGAGGAGGTGTGGGAGAGGGGCACTTCTGGCCATTGCTAAGTCCTCCCCATTAAAGGTTGGATGGCACCATCCCTGACCCTGCCTACCCCCTTGTGTCTCCAGGAGCCGGGACTCCAGCGGCCCAGGCAGCCGCCAAAGCAGCCGCCAAAGCCCAGTACAGTAAGTAACCCTTGGCAGAGCTATTGTGGGGCCTTGAGACCCTACCCTGGGCTTTTATGACCACCCCTAAACTGACTGCCCACATACAGATTCTGTTCTTTTCTGCCCTCCTGGAAACCTTAAAGGTCAAAAGGCCAGAGATCTCCTTGGTTCTTGGTTTCTTCTCAACCTCTTCTCTTTCAGCTCAGGCTATTCCTTTTTTTTTTTTTTTTTTTTTTTTTTTTTTAGTGAGGCGATTGGGGTTAAGTGACTTGCCCAGGGTCACACAGCTAGTAAGTTGTCAAGTGTCTGAGGCCAGATTTGAACTCAGGTTCTCCTGACTCCAGGGCCGCTGCTTTATCCACTGCGCCCCCTAACTGCCCCTGATCAGGCTATTCCTCGGGGAAAGCCACTGGAGGCCTCAGCCCCTGGGCCATCTCCCAGTGGGCTCCCTTTTCATCCTATCTGCTTTCCCTTGGGGTCCTAGCCCATGCGCCCTTTCTTTTTCCAGGAGCTGCCGCTGGTATCGGAGGAGTTCCTGGCTACCCAGGTAGTGTCTTCCCTTCTGTCCCAGGCTATGCAGGTGAGTATCCCAGACTGGAACGGGGGTCTCAGTGACCAAGGTGCAAGAACTGGTTTCTCTTCCCCAGGGGCCATCCTAGGGGATGTAAGGGCTACTGACTTGGCCTTGAGTTCAGTGATTTGGGATGGGATCCGGAGCTGATGGATCCCAAGTTTGGGGAGGCCACTGGGACGTTCAGTCATTCAGCCAATTTGCACTGAACACCTGATCCTGGTACAGCCCTGGACTAGGTGTTCTGGGGGAGGGAGGGGAAGACCCAAGCCCTGCCCTCAGGGAGCTTATAGTCTGATAGCAGAAATAAGATTCCCCACCCAGAGATGCCACAAGTTGGCGTGGGGTGAACGCCTTATGGGTGACGTAAACAGTCTGAGCTACAGTTTAGCAGATAGAGAGATAACAGTGAATGTGATTCCGCTGATGAGACCAGGGTAGCCTTCCCTGTGGGAGAAGACTTGCCCTGAGCCTACAAGCGCAAGGAGAAAGCCGGGTAGGACATTCCAGCCTTAGTCCAGCTCTCAAGGGTCCCTCAGCCTGGCCCTCACATCTCCTTACGGTTTGGTCTGGGGCCTGGGGAAGTCCCTGAGTCTCTGTCTCTTCCTCCCTAGCTCCCGGATCCCTGGCAGCAGCCAAAGCAGCTAAGTATGGTGAGTGCCCTTCTCCAGTCCTCCCCTGGCCAAGCCCCCTCCCTTGCTCCCAAGGCGTCTTCTCTCCCAATCACTTGGCCCTGGGTCCGGTCCTGGGAACTGTGGAGTGGAAGAACCCCTTCTTATAGGAAGGGTTATCAACAGATGCAAGTCTGGCATCATCCAAGAAGCACTGAGCCAGGAGAAATCGGGAGATCTGGGAGAGGAGGAAACACTGACCCAGTTGAGACTAGAACAGTGGGCATTTATAGAGCGCTTTAGGTTTACAAAGCACTTCACATACATGACCTCCTTTGAGCCCCGGAGCAGCCCTGTGAGGGAAGAAGGGGTTTGTGATGTTAGAGTGTCAGCTTCCTGAGAGCAAGCCTTATTTCACTGTGTTACTGTCTCTCCAGCGTGTAGCACAATGCCTGGCACATAGAAAGTGCCTCATAAATGCTGGTTAATGATTGATCGATTGGTTACCCTCATTCCTAAAGCTCAGAAGTTCGTGTGCCTACATGACCCCAAACATCCCAAATGAAAACTGAAAATATCTATTTCAATTAGCCTGATTTTTGAGTCTGGGGGCCTCACTGGGCCTCCGTTTTCTCATCTATAAAAAAGGGGTAGATGCTGGACTCATTGGCCACGGGAGTACATGGGGGGAGAACACCATATCCTGCCCCATATGCCCCAGGCTCATTGTACCAACCAGCCTTCTCTGACATATGGTGCCCACAGAACCAGACACCAGAGACAGGAGGAGACATTCCTCTCAGTCCTTGAGGCCATGGATCCCAGAAGTGGTAGCAAAGATTTTCCATTTTAATTGAATTTAGCAAGCATTTAGCAAGCATCTACTAGGTGCCAGGCATCTAGGCAGCTAGGTGGCACCATAGTGCACAGAGCACAGGGCCTGGAGTCTGGAAGATTCATCTTCATGAGTTCAAATCTAGCCTCAGACTAGCTGTGTGACCCTGGGCAAGTCACTTCACCCCATCTGTCTCAGATTCCTCATCTGTCAAATGTGCTGGGGAAGGAAATGGCAAACGGCTCCAGTGCTTCTGCCAAGAATATCTGACCCAGGTCCTAGACACTCAAGTGCTTCAAGAATGCCATTGGAGAGGCAGCTAGGTGGCACAGTAGATAAAACACGGGCCCTGGATTCAGAAGGACCTGAGTTCAAATCCGGCCTCAGACACTTGACACTTACTAGCTGTGTGACCCTGGGCAAGTCACTTAACCCCCATTGTCCCGCCCCCCCCAAAAAAAGAGAAAAGAATGCCAGTGGAGAGCTGTGTGTAGGGTTCAGGGTTCAGGTCTGCACTTTGCCATGGGTCAGATCATTCGATTGGAGGCTCCTGAGGGCAGGGACTGCCTTCTGTCTCTCTTTGTACCCCTGGTGTTCAGCACAGTGCTTGGCCCACAGTAGGATCTTAACAAGTGTTTCCCGATTGATGGAGAATGAAGACCCTTATTCTCTTGGTCCCAGGGCTGGGGATCTAACCTGTCCCTGCTCCTGAAGAGGGACCAGTCTGCCCGAAAGGGTCACTCCCCCTCCGGAGGCTGCAGGTTTCTGCAGTGAACTGTCTGCCCATCTCCCCGCCCACATTGTGGCCAGGATCCTCTCAATTAGATCTGTTTGGTGGGGGGGGCCCTCTGGGCCTCTGAGGACGTGGCAAGAATGACGGCATCTCCAGGCTGGCCGGTCCCCAGAGCTCGATTCTGGCCCCTCCTGCACTCAGCAGACCCACAGATGATTTTCAGCTCGGTTTATTAGGATCGTGCATGAAGTGGATTCTTGGATGCCTCGGCCCATCTGAAGGCCACTGACTGGCCCTCGTTTGGAGACTGGGGGCCCAGTTTCCATCTTGGAAAATGCCTTTCTTTTCCATCCTCTTCAGCCCAGTGCCCCACTCCAGGGGAGTCTGCTCAGGCGCCTGCTTCCACAGCCACCCCGCTAGCCTTTTAGGAAGGTCACCCTCACCCCCAGATCACCAAGGCAGGCATTTCCATCTAGAAGGGCCTCGGGGGTCATCCAGCCTGAGCCCCTCCTCTTACAAAGGAGGAGACAGGGCAGAGAGGGGAAGGGACGTATTCAAGGCCTCACGGTCAATGTGTATTTTTGGCTTCTCATGCCTGGAATGCCTTTGTCCAACTTGTGCAGCTGCCATCATTATTCCTTGCTTTTCTTTAGCATTTTACCATTTTCGTCTGATTTCCCACATTCAAAAAAAAAAAAAAAGATATGGCCCTGGAGGGAGGGAGGCAGACAGGGACAGGCATTATTCTCCCCCATGACCCCCTCCTGCCTTTTACAGATGAGGAAACTAGGGGCAGCAAGGTGGCATAGTGGAAAGAGGAGGACCTGAGTTCAAATCCAGCCTCAGACACTTACTAGCTGGGTGACCCTGGCCAAGTCACTTCACCCTGTTTGCCTCAGTTTCCTCATCTGTCAAATGATCTGGAGAAGGAAATGGCAAAGCCCTCTAGTATCTCTGTCAAGAAAACCTCAAATGGGGTCACAACGAGTCAGATACAACTATTTGATAAAACAATAACTTTTAAAAAGTCAAGAGCGGGGCGGCTAGGTGGTGCAGTGGATAGAGTACCAGCCCTGAATTCAGGAGTACCTGAGTTCAAATCTGGTCTCAGACACTTAACACTTACTAGCTGTGTGACCCTGGGCAAGTCACTTAACCCCAATTGCCTCACTAAAAAAAAAAAAAAGTCAAGAGGAACAGGGTTAGAATCCTGGCTCTAACAACTTACTACCTATGTGACCTTCTCCCTGAGCCTCAGTTTCCTCATTTGGAAAGTGGGTGTTGCATTAGACGGCCTTCAAAGTCCCTTCTAGTCCTAGATCTATGGATGAGCCTGGGACCTCTAAAGGGGAGGGGTCGGGTTCCAAGGCCCCTCTAGTATCTCTCTAAATGCAGGGATGGGAGTAGGGAGGCCTGAGGACCCCATAGATGCTGAAGAGGGTCTTGACTTCCTTCCTCTCAGCCGCAGCTGGAGGAGCTGGAGGCCTGGGAGGCGCCGGAGCTGGCTTGGTACCTGGTGTGGGCGGAGTCCCAGGAGCGGGAGCTGGAGGCCTGGGAGGTCTCGGAGGTGTTCCAGGTGAGTAGGGTAGTGGGGTCATTGTCAGCCAGCCAGCAAACATTTATTAAGCATTTGCCGTAAGCTAGGCACTGTACTAAGGGTCAAGAATACCTAAAGAGGAAAAAAAAGTGCCTGCCCTCAAGGAGTTTACAGTCTAACGGGAGAGACAACATGCAAACCTCCATGTACACACAAGATAGGGCGCTGGCACGAAGGGGGATGGGGAAAGGCCTCCTGCAGAAGGTGAGATTTTACCTGGGACTTGAAGGAGGCCAGGGAAACCAGGATCTGATGAGGTTGGAAAGCGGTCCTGGGCTGGGGGAGCCCTCGAGGCCAGGAAAAGTGCATTGAGTCAGGAGACAGCAAGGAGCGCGGCGAGCCTGGAGTCCAAGGAGGGGGGGTGAGGTCTAAGGAGCTGGGTTGTGAAGGTCTCTAGAAGCCAGACCAGATTTCGGAGGTGATCTTGGAGGCAATAGGAGGCTACTAGAACTGACTGAATGGTTGGGGAGGCGGATACAGGCAGACCTAGGATTTGGGAAGCTCAGTTTGGTGTCTTGGGTGGGGGCCAGGAGCCCAAGATGTGAGTGATTGAAATAGTGCAGGGGTGGACTGATGGGGCGAGGAGCCTCCTCGGCAGGGGTGGGGGGCCCTGAGCTCTTCTGCCTGTTTCCCCAGGAGCAGGCACCCCAGCTGCAGCTGCAGCCGCCAAAGCCGCTGCCAAGGCTGCCCAGTATGGTGAGTGTCCTGCTCCCCAGGGCGTCCCCAACCCTTCTGGCCCTCTGCCCCACCTAGGTCCCCTCCTTCTAACGGCTCTCAGGTGGCATCTTGGGCTCCACCAGAGAAGTCTGACAATTTGACCACCTAAACTTACATACCCAGTCCCCTCAAAGTCCCTACTGAGCCTGGTCACCCCTGACATCGCCTCTCCTTGTCCCTGTGAACCTTCACCAGTGGCCAGGCCGCCTCAAACTTTCAGTCTTACTCCTCCTTCCCCAATCCTCCATCTGCCCACACCTCCCCTAGTGAGGTCCCCAGGAGCTTGGCTCCCATTCCCTTTGCTGCTCACTCACTGCGTCACCTGAGGAAGAAGGAGAAACAGAGTGATAGCTAAGGTTTCTGCAGCGCTCACTCGTGCCAGGCGCTGGCTAAACACTTGACCCGTCATGCCCTCATTTGGTCCTCACAACTGTGGGAGGTTGCGCTATTGTTATCCCCATTTTACAAATGAGGAAACTGAGGCAGGCAACGATGACTTTCCCAGGGTCTATGAGTCTAGATGATGATGACAGCTTTGTGCTCCTGCTCCGCAGGCCTTGGCGGGGCTGGGGGGCTGGGAGGCATAGGCGTCCCAGGCATTGGAGGCATTGGTGGGGTCCCCGGCGTCGGAGGCGTCCCAGGTGTTGGAGGAGTCCCGGGCGTCGGAGGCATTGGAGGCGTCCCCGGAGTGGGAGGTGAGCTGTCATTCCTGAATCTGTGTGTGGATAGGACCACCTTGCGTTCACCCGAACACACCCAATCCTTCCTCCAACCCTCAACTCAGACCCTTCCCCAAAACCTGGAAATCCTTCCCTGCCACCTCTCCACCTCAGCAAATCCCAGTGGCCATTCCCCAAGCCGTGAGCACCTCTTCCAGGAAGACTTCCCTGACCACTCCAGCCCTCACTGATCATGCCTCTTCTAAGCCTCTTCAACCCTGCCTGTCTGGACTTCTTCCTTCGGTCATATGCCAACTAGTGATGAGAATTATCTTTTCCTGGAATTCAATCTTCTCCTCTTAAGCAAACCAAAAACTCCTTGAGGTCAGGGTCTGTGTCTTTCTTCCCTTCTCTTGTCTCTACTAGCCCATCTAGATGTCAAACAAAAGTCTGGCAATGATGAATGAATGAGTGAGCGAATGAGTGGATGGATGGATGGATGGGTGGGTGGGTGGATGGATGGATGAATGAACGAACGAACGAACGAACGAATGAATGAATGAATGAATGAATGAATGAATTCAAACAGGTAGGGGCTGCTAGATGCTCCCTGCCTCTGGATGGTAGTAGAAGGCTCCAGGCCTTCTCTTCTCTGTCCCACAGGAGCAGGAACGCCAGCTGCAGCCGCTAAAGCTGCTGCCAAAGCAGCTAAGTATGGTAAGTGCCCACCTCTGCCTCCTGCCAGGCCCAGGCCCCACTCATACATACATGGGATAGGTCTCACCACCTCCATCACTCCTCTGTATTGACAGAAGTTGCTCTTGGTCACTGGGAATTCCAGTAGATGGGGATGGGGGTGGGGGAGGATATCTAAGGAACAATCCTTCCTGTGCCCAGAGATCAGCCTCTTCAGGAGAGCCTCAGGGAGCCCCGACAAATGAGAGGTTTGTGAAAAGGAGACATCTAGAATATATGGGGTGCTTGCTGGTCCTAGCCTGGGGACCTGGGGGCATAAGGGCAAAGAAGGCAGCACTGAGGAAGGCTAGAGTCAAGTTACTAGGTGAGGGGACGGCCCCAGGGATCCTGGTGATTTTGAGCATCTCAAGTGTGTTGTGTCCCCCGGTCTGGGAGGACATGGTAGCTCTGCCAGAGACCCCCCACACCCATCATCTTGGCACTCCCCTGTCGATCTGGGGCCTAACTCCTAGTCTCCCTCTCCCCTAGGTGCTGTTGGTGGGGCCGGCCTTGTGCCAGGAGCCGGAGGCTTGCCAGGGACCCGGGCGCTGCCAGGGGCAGGTGAGTCCCTCCTTTCTCTGAGACCAAGCTTATGCTTCAGTCCAAATTGATAAATCCACAAGCCATGCCTGGCACCATACTAAGTATCAGGAGTAGAAAAAAAAAAAGAAGAAGCAAAATGAGTCCCTGCCTTCAATGAGCTTACATTCTAATGGCTGGTCAATGACTTGACCAGCACTAGAGGTTTCTCATGAACCAGCCTGCCAGGAGCCATTGGCCTGAGGCCTGCATAGGTTCCTGAGGCCACTGTGGGTACATATGGAGGAAGGCAGGGACCCTTCTGAGACAAGCCAGGGCAGGCTTCCCGGGGACTTTTGTGCCCTGAGTCACACTGGGCTGGACACTGAGTGGAAGGACAGAGGAAGGAAGAGAGGCAGTCCCCCCGCCCTGGGGTTTCTGGCAGGCTGAGAAGGCCTTGGTACTGGAGGGCCCATTGGCCAATGTGGGGGAAGACGCCACCTCTGCCCTCTGAGGGCTCCTGGTCTGATGGGGGAGACACGATTCCCATCCTTGGAAAGCTCCCATCGGATGGGGGAGCCTGCCTTTGGGAAATCCCCTGGCCAATGGGGGGAACGTGGAGCCCCTAAGATCAGCACAGACAGAGGAACCAAAAAATCCCCAGCCAACAGTGCGGCACAGAAGGAAGGGAGTATAATGTCTAGGAGCCAAAACTGATCCAGAGATCAGGGACTAGCAGCCCAGTATCAATGCTCCCCTCCCTCTCTTCCTGTGTCCCCCCCTCCTCTCCCACTCCCCAGGCCAAACAGGCCAGCGCCCATTCATTGCTCTGTGGCCCAGGGCAGCCGGGGGAGGCTCACACACTTGCAACCACCCCAGCTTGGGGGGAGCAGAGCCACCCTTGGGGCCCCACCCAATGGTCCCACCAGGGAGGATGATGGGAGGCAGCTGCCTGGGAAGTCCCTTGGCACCAAGGCAACCACTGCCCGGAAGAACGGGGTCAGAGACCTTGGCCAGGGGCCAAATTAAGGCTTGTAAGAGGGTGTGGTGAACAGGGCAGGGCCCAAGCCTGAGTCCAGAATCTTGGAAAGGGAAGGTCTCTGGCCTCCAGAGATGTGATAGGATAGAAATAGAGATTCTCTCTCCTTCTTGGCCTGGTCCCAGGAGGCCCCAGGCCTTTTTTCTGCCAACCCTCCCAACGACCCTGGGGAACAGGCGGACCGGGCCCTAGAGGCGAGCGAGGTTGGAGTCAGGGATCTAAGCATCCCTGTTTCTGTCAAGACCACCCAGGTTGGCAGCCTCCGAGACGAGCTCACCTCTTCATATCCCTCAGATCCAATCAGCTGCCAGATCTCTCCTTTCTCCTTCTCCAGCCCATCCTCCCTCCATCCCCCCTCTCCATTCACAGCACCCCCTCCCCCATAGATCACTTCCCTACTGGGCTATGGCTGTAACCTCCTCCTTGGCCTCCCTGCCTCCTGCACCCCGTGAATCTCTCCTCATGCCAATCTGTCCTCCCCACAGTCACCAAAGTGACTTTCCTAAAATGTAGTTTGACCAGGTCACTCACCTACTCAATAAACTCCAGTGGCTCCCTATCACTGTTAACGATAAAAGATAAAATTTCTTATTTGTTTTTTAAAGTCCTGGCCCCAGATTCCTTTCCAACCATTACGTTAGAGGCAGCTAGGGGGTACAATGGTGTGTCTTTTTTGGGGGGGGCAATAGGGGTTAAGTGACTTGCCCAGGGTCACACAGCTAGTGTCAAGTGTCTGAAGCCAGATTTGAACTCAGGTCCTCCTGAATCCAAGGCCAGTGCTTTATCCACTTTGCCACCTAACTGCCCCTAGGGGGTACAATGGATGGAGTGTTGATCTTGGAGTTAGGAAGACCTGAGTTCAAATCCAGCCTCAGACACTTACAAGCTGTCTGACCCCGGACAAGTCAACATATCTCCCCTCATGTGTCAAATGAGGGATCTGAGGCTTCTGCAGGTCGTGTCCACTCTGGAGTTGGCATCCTCTGCTCCCGCCCCATCCCAGGCATCGCTAATCTCTGCCTTCCTCCCTTTCCAGGTGCCCCGTCATTTGGCTATGGACTTTCACCTATTTACCCAGGTAGGTAAAGGGGCTCACAGATGAAGGCAAAGCCAGGAGTTCTTCTACTCTCCTCAAGCAGAGAGCCACTGCACATCAATGAGCCTCAGCTCCCTCTTCTGTAAAATGGGAAGAAGGATCTTTGTTCTATGACTTCCTCCCATACTGGGATGAGGAAAGCCTTATGTAATCCTTAAAGCACCACAAATGTGAGCTGCACTTTTTATTCCCCAACACCCCCTCTCCTCTTCTCTTCTTTCCTTCTTTCCTTCTTCCCTCCTTTTTCTTTCCCACCTCTCTTTTCTTACTCCCTCCTTTTCTTACTTCTTTCTTTCCTTTCTGCTTCCATTTCTTCCTTGTTTCCTTTCTTTCCTTCCTTCATCTTCTCCCTTTCTACCTCTTTCCCTCTCTCCCTCATTCTTTTCTTCTTTCCTTCTTTTTTCTCTCCCTCCTCTCTTTCCCCTCCCTCTGTCTTCTTCCTCTTCCCTCCCACATTTCCTCCATCTCTATATCTCCTCCCCCTTTTCCTCTTTCCCTCTCTGCTTTCCTCCCTCCCTTTTCTCCTTGCCTCCCTCTCTTCCTTCCTATTTTCTTTTCTTTCTACTTTCCTTCCTTCCTTTCCTTCCTTAATCTTCCCCTTCCCTACCTCTTTTATTCTTTTCTTCTTTCCCTCCTTCCTTTCTCTCCCTCATTTCTTTCTCCTCTCTTTGTAATTCTCTTCCTTCCCACACTTTATCCACCTATACTTCTCCCTTTTCCCCTCCCTCTCTTAACTCTTCCCTTCCTTTGTCTTCACATAGTTCAATCACTGTTTAACTTTTCCAAAGCACCTTTCACACATTATCTTTAATACTCACCCCCAAAAAAATTCCTCACAAAGATCCCTGCTAAGTGAGAAGGGCAGAAATGATTCTTTCCATTTTAAAGAGGAGATAAGCTGAGTCCCAAAAAGATTAGGTGACACAGGGAAAGTCACAAAAGGGCCAATTTATGGCAGAGCCAGACAACTGACTCAGAAATGTGTCCATCAGACATCCGAGGCCTTGGCCTCAGTCCTCCCTATCTGAGGGCCACCCTGTTTCTGAGCAGGATGGGAAATGGGGCTGAATGCTTGTTGACTGAATGAGAAGTAGGCTGATTTTCCTAATCTCTTGCATTGCAGGTGGTGGAGCTGGTGGGCTGGGATTTGGTGGTAAGTGAATCTATACCAAGATGGCAGCTTCCATGTCACTGGATACAGAGAGATCTAGGAACCTAATTTCATTTGCTAGTTGTTGTTTTTTTTTTAACTGATCATCCCTTCCCACAAAGCACTGGGCTTGATGCCATGAGAGATACAAATATGGCCAAGAATGGTTCTCACACTCAAGAAGCTTGTAGTCTAGGAGGAGAGGCAAGACATGCATATCGAAAGGTTCATTCATCCAAGGCAGAGTGTGAGGGGGACAAGATCCTGTAGGAGTTCAGAGGAGGGAACTAGAGGGAAGGCTTCTTGGAAACCGTGGGCCTTGAAGGATTTGGAGAAAGAGAACATTCTGGGCTGGACAAAGGCCCAGAGGCAGCACTAAGACAGACCCAGAGCATGTAGGCTGAGGAATGGGAGGTAAGTTGGCAAGGTCAACTTTAGATCTTATCCTCTTGGCCAATGTTTCTTAAACTTCTTGGTCCCGGGACCCCTTTGTACTTAAAAAAAATTATTGAGGACCCCCCAAAGTGCTTTTTTTTTAATGTGGGTTCTACAGGGAAGCTAGGTGGCACAGTGGATAAAGCACTGACCCTGAATTCAAGAGGACATGAGTTCAAATCCAGCCTCAGACACTTGACACTTACTTGCTGTGTGACCCTGGGCAAGTTACTTAACCCTCATTGCCCCACCAAAAAAAAAAAAAACCCCAAAAACAAAAACGGTGGGTTCTATCTATCAATATTTACCATATTAGAAATTAAACTTTAAAAAAAGAAATTAAATTGATAAAGTTTTAAATATTTATTTATTCTTTTAAAAATAACATTAACAAACACACATGTTAATATAAAAACATCTTTATAAAAATAACTATATCTTCCAAAACAACAAAAAACAAAGAAGTGAGAAGAGTAGCTTTGTTTTACATATTTTTGCAAACCTCCTTAATGTCTGTGGGTTTTGGTGAGGCAATGGGGGTTAAGTGACTTGCCCAGGGTCACACAGCTAGTAAATGTCAAGAGTCTGAGGCTGGATTTGAACTCAGGTCCTCCTGAATCCAGGGCTGGTGCTTTATCTACTCTGCCACCCAGTTGCCCCTTTAATGTCTGTTCTAATAGAAGACAGCTGAATTCTCATATCTGCATTCAAGCTGTTATGATATGTTGTTTTGGTTATAGTATATGAAGAAAATCTAGCCTTGTGCAGATATGTAGTTGGCAAAGGGAAGAATATATTTTGGGGAGGAGTGAGGCAATTGGGGTTAAGTGACTTGCCCAGGGTCACACAGCTAGTAAGTGTCAAGAGTCTGAGGCGAGATTTGAACTCAGGTCCTCCTGAATCCAGGGTCGATGCTTTATCCACTGTGCCACCTAGCTGCCCCAGAATATGTAATAATCAAATAATGTCTAAATATTATTAGGAAAATAGATTTGACTTCACAGACTTCTTGGAAGAATCTCCCTGGGAAAAATGCAAATAATATTGACTAAACTTAAAAGTCTGTCATGAATATATTTTCTTCTCCTACAGAGATGGTTGTTAAACATTTAGACTCTTTCCCCCAGGAGTCCTTAGAGTATACTCTGAGAACTAGTGCTCTAAGTCATAGGGAGCCATCAAAGGTTCATGAGTGAGATCATACAAGTGGTATGTTAGGAAGATCACTCTAGCAGTTGGGCATTAAGTAGATTGTAAAAAGATAGGATAGTAAGAGAGAAACCAGTCCACAGGAGACTTACAGCAATCCAGGTGTAATTAGGCAGGCAGGCAGTGGTATACAGAGGAAAGGGTCTGGGCTCTGGGTTCAGATCCTACCTCTGATGTTTGCCACCTACATGACTTCAGGCCAGTCGCTTAATCTCCCTAGACTCAGTTTCCTCATGGGGAAAGTGAAAAGACTGGACTAACTGGACCTCAGGTTCCTGCTCTAAATTGATGGTTCTGTGATAAGGCTTGGGTGATCCTTAATCACTAACCACCCTGAGCCTCAAGGACCTGGGACTGCCCAAACAGCCCCCTGGGCTAAGGACTTGCCTCAGCCTCCCCTCGGGGCCCTTGTCCCCCATTGGCTGAACTGTCCAGAGGGAGGTGTTTCTGGGCACTGAGATTGTTTGGCAGGAGGAAGGGAAGGAGCCTAGAGTTGCCACTAACCACAAGTCCTCCCTCCCCCCACCTTATCTTACACAGGAAAACCTTCCAAACCATACGGCGGCGCCCTCGGAGCCCTGGGATATCGAGGTAAGTGAGTACATTGGGGTAAGGGCGGGGGCCCCAGCTGAGCAAGGTGGAAGGTCAATGTCTATTTCCTCAAAGGCTGGGGTTCTCAGCCCTTGAGAAGTCACAGCACAGCTCTTGTACCTTTAATGACTCTCAACTGTCTTTCGTGGGTCAGGAGAAGAATGACCCTGACACCAAAGCAGACTGAAATAAGTGGCAAGATTCCACCAGCCCAGCCGCTCCGTGGTCTGGCTCCCTGAGCACCACCAGGGCAGATTCTCCAGGACCCCTCTGTTTGCCTGAGGGAGCCAAGTGTGCTTTCTGTCCTTCCCTATGATCAGACCAGAGGGCTTTGGGTCCCATCTTCCTCAGCACCTCTCCTGCCCGGAGCAAAGGATTGCAGAGGAAGGAGGAGGAGAGAAAGACAAAGACACAGAGAAAGGGGAGGAAAGGAAATAAGGAAGGGGAGAAAGGAAAGAAAAAGAGAGTTAAAGAAGGTAAGAGAGGAAAAGAGGGGGAAAGGACAAAGAGACCGAAAGGCAAGAGGAAGAAAGAAAAAGAGAGAAGCTAAAGGGAGAAAGAAGTTAGAGGAGAGGGAAGGAATGTAGTGAAAGAGGGAAAGGAGAGGACAAGAGAAGAGAAGGAAAGAGGGAAGAGAAAGGGAGAGAAAGCCAAGAAAGAAAGTCCTTGTGGGAGTGTGGTGAGGGGCTGAGCACCTCCGGCAGTGTCTGCTTGAAGGGAGCGCATTTGCTCCTCCGCTGCCCTCTTCCTCCCCCCCCCCCCAAAGTCATGGGCACTGGTGATTTCCCCAGACTCCCCCACGTGATCCCTGAGGCTCCTCACTGGGAGACCTGTGGCACATGCCTAGCCCCATTTGACAGGG
Organism: Dromiciops gliroides; assembly: GCF_019393635.1. Taxonomy (NCBI): domain Eukaryota; kingdom Metazoa; phylum Chordata; class Mammalia; order Microbiotheria; family Microbiotheriidae; genus Dromiciops; species Dromiciops gliroides. The sequence goes on along the minus strand of NC_057864.1, from coordinate 475,760,843 downwards.
GCAGAACCTGAGTGTCATGTGACTTGCCCCCAACCACCCAAGGAGTCAGGGGACAGACTACATTCATCCTACCTGAAGGAAGATCTGAGGGCAAAGTCCCAGGCCAGCCTGCAGTCCCCTGGATGGGGCAGGCAGAAAGGCTGGTCCTTGGTTCCCTGCATGTACATTGGCTGCCACCAGGTGGCGGTAAAGAGTCTCGCATGGGACGAAGCCGGGACGTCCTCATTGGCCTAAGATCCCAGCAGCTCATTTCTAGGTCTCTTTAAATAGGGGGGAAATTTTCTTTTATTAAAATGGATGAAAACAAATGATTAAATGAAATAAGCATGAGTCCAAGAAGCCCCTTCTTCTATGCATCCTTTGAGGAGGCACCAACTGGTCAGAGGCTTCTCCTTCTGTCTGGGACTTGGCCGAGCTGATTCCACAAGAGACCTTTCCAAGGTCTTGGATTGTTGCCCCGTCCTCCTTGGGTCGGGAGGCAGTGTGGCCTCGGTGATGAATCCCGAGCCTTGGACAGAGGGCGCTTGACCTTACCCTTGGGCAGTCTAGGGAAGCTTGTGGCCCTCCTCAGAACCGTGTTTTGAAAGGCACAAAATACACAGGATCACAACGGAAACCCTTTGTACAGAAATGCAGCTCTCAGAATATTAAAAAACAAACCAAAAAAAAAGCAAACAAGTGCACAGACTCCCAGGTAAAGAACCTCTGCTTTAGGGGCAGGAAGACCCACGTCTGAATCCCGTCTCATAAGGTCACTAACCGTGTGATTCTCAGTGGGTCACTTAATTTTTCTGTGATTAGCTTTCTCCCCTGTTAAAATGGGCATAAAATGCAGAGTTCTTGTGAGGCTCAAATGTTATAGATGTGTAGGGGGGTGTGCGTGCGTGTGTGTGCGTGTGTGTGTGTGCGTGTGCGTGTGCGTGTGTGTGTGTGTGTGTGTGTGTGTGTGTGTGTGTGTGTGTGTAGTGCTCTGCGAGTCTTATTCATCAAACTTTTATTAAGTGACCACTGTGTGCCAGGCACTCTGCTAAGCTAGAGTCAGCCACCACAACCATCATCATCACGTGGGCTGTCTCTGCCCTCCAGGGCACTTTTGACCCACAGGGAAGTGAGGCCCAAGAGCAAATGGCGGCCCCTTTCTGGGACTTCGATTCTCCCTCTGCACAAAGGACACCGGCTTCACTTGATCTCCTTCTCTTTTCTCTTTCCTTCCCAGGTGGGGCTTGTTTGGGGAAATTGTGTGGCCGGAAGAGAAAGTAAATCTTCCCAGGACACCGACCCGCGACCTCATGAACTTTGGTGCTACTGCCTAGTCTAGAATGTATACCTTGAGTGACTCCCCTCCCCCTCCCTCCCTGGCCCTCCCCTCCTCTTCCCCCTCTGCCCCTCCCCCTCTCCCAGGGTCAGACCCTTCTCACTGGAGTGTTCCTGCAGTCACCCACCCACCTGGTGGGGGAAGGGGTTGGGGTGGGGGGAGGCACAGGCCCACAGGGCAGGCAAACATAAGAACCAGGGGTCGGCTTGGAATTCTGTCCCCTTCCCTAAAGGAGCTTGGGTTAGGGGAGGGGTCAGACCCCCCTCTCCACCACCACCCCATTCCCACCTAGGAGCTCTCCCCTCTATGTTCATGATCTTGAGGGAAATATGGTGCTACTTGTTGGTGCTTATCACTTTCTTGGGGGCGAGGGAGGAGGGAAGAGGGGGATCCCCTGGAGGAGCCCCTCACCCAGGGGCTCCTCTAAGCACAGCCCACCCCCACCAGGAAAGGTCAACCCAGGACTCCCAGCCCTGCTCTCCCACTGGGATGACCAATCTTTGGAGTTGGGTCTGTTTGCCCAACGTTGTACCCAAGCACTTTAAGTCAGCCTCAGTCCTGGTCCTGACCCATCTCCATCTGGCCACCTCTCCCTCCCCCTCAGAGGGCTGTCCCTTGAGTCTCTCCCAGACTGCTCCTCACATCCATCCTTGGAGCCAGTGTACCCAAAGACTGGGAACAGCCACGCCCTGACCTTATCAGAATTTAGTTCTCCATTCATCCGTCCACCCCTCAGCCCCAAAACTTCACCCCCAGTCTGGCAAGAGGCTCCTGCCCTGGCAGACTTGAATGTCTTTCAGTGATGCCCTCTACCTGGTAGGACCCATCCTGGTCTTCCCCACCTCTACCCCTCACCCCAAGCCTGCCACCACATACACTCGCACACACCACTGGCAAGGGCAGACCTCTGCCATGGGCGGTGTGGGGACGCATGCATGTACTCACCATCGACAGCGACTCCAAGCCCGCCAAACCTGGGACAGCCACCAGTGCCCAGGAGCCCAAGAGGCCCAAGAGCGGGGCTGTGGCGGGAGGGGAATCAGAGGGAACCAAGGGCCCAGAGCTTCCTGCCTATCCCTGGTCTATCTCACCCAGCAGTACTGTATCCTCAGTCCCTTGAGCCCCGTCAGAGGACCTCTTCTAACATTCAGGCTCTGTCTCCGTGTCTCGCTGTGATAGATCAATAAATATTTTATTTTTTGTCCTGGATACTTGGGGTTTATTTTGGTTTGGGATTTTTTTTGGTTTGATTTTGTTTTGGGGGGTTGTTTAAATTTTTTTTCTGGTTCGGGGAGCTGTATCCCCACAGAGGGGAACTGACCCCCCTGTGTCCTTTTTAATCACTTTGGTATCACTTTGGATGGGACACACTTTTTTTTTAAATAAGAAAAGAAAAGTAACTGCTTCAGAAAACAGACTAATAAATGAAAACCTTTTAAAGGAAATGGTGTCCTGGCCTCTTCTGACCCGTCTCAATCTCTTGCAAGCCATCAATCAACCCACCAGAAAGACCAGAGTGATTGCTGTGTGCCCAGCCCTCAACTAGGAATTATGGGAGATAAAAGTGAGAGACTGGAGGATAGTGGAGGAAACAAAATTCATCCTAGTCCATTATCAAGCATTTAGGAGATATTTACTACGTTCAGGCCCTGTGCTGAGAACTGGGGTCACAAAACACACACACACACACACACACACACACACAATAATCCCTGCCTTCAAGGAGCTCACATTCTAATGGCCTAGAAAACAATTGAGTGTTTGCTTGATTCCAAGTGCTATAAGAAGTCAGAAAGGGGAAAGGGGAAAAGGGAAGGGGAATTCGAAGGACAGGAGGATTTAAACAAGCAGAGAAAATCACGGATCATAGATTTAGAGCCAGAAGGGACCTCCATGGTCATCTAGCCCAACAGAGAAGGAAACTGAGGCCCAGAGAGGGAAGGTCACAATGTCACACAGGTAGAAGATGGGATTTGAACCCGGATTCTGCAACACCAAACCACTGGCTCTTTCCCACCAGCTGGAAGTGGAGAGGATCTTCATAGGAAACTCTATCTTAGAGTTGGAAGGAACATTTGACATTAAAGGCTCGGAAGCCTAGAACTGGGAAGGAGCTCACACTGTCTTGTCCAACTCCTTCCTTCTCCAAATGAAGAAACCAAGACCCAAAGAGGGACAGGGACTTGTTCAGGTTCACGAGGAGAGTAAGAAGAAACGCCCAAATTCGAATCCAGGTTTTCCAACTTCAGATCCAGAGTTATTCTCCCCTCTGCCGGGTTCCAGTTCCACCCTAACATAGCATAGCCTGCTTCTCCAGCCGTAGAGAGGACCACGGGAGGCTCGATTTAGAACGTGGAAAGGCCTCAAAGAGCCATTTTACTTAGGAAGCACAGAAAGGTTAAGTGATTGCCCAGAGCTAAGTGTCTGAGGCAGGATTTGCACGCAGGTCTCCCTAATTCCAGGTTCAGGATCTAAACATCTACACCAAGAGACATCTTTCAATTGCCCTTGAGGTACATGGTGTTCTAGGATATGCAGCTGTATGGGCAATCAATCAATTAACAAGCACGTTTAAAGTACTTACAACATGATGTATCAGGTGGCTACAAAGAAAGACAAAAGAACAACCCCTCTCATGGAGCTCACATTCTAATGGTGTAGGCAACAGGCAACGGCTGTGCACAGACACACAAGAGACAACACACAAGAGATGGTTATCCCTTCCCTGTCGAGGCTTTGAGGTATCACCGGTCGGTATAAGAAATTAAATGGGAGGGCAACTAGGTGGTGCAGTGGATCAAGCACCAGTCCTGGATTCAGGAGGACCTGAGTTCAAATCCAGCCTCAGACACTTGACACTTACTAGCTGTGTGACCCTGGGCAAATCACTTAATCCTCATTGCCCAGCCAAAAAAAAGGAAAAGAAAGAAAAAATTAAATGAGAATTTGGGGGGAATGTTGCACGAAGATCAGCAGGCAATAGAAAAGGTTAGAAACTCAGAAATGCACAAAATATATGCATAGCATTGTACAACATCAACACATTTTCTCTTTTAATACGGTAAGTACCCCATAAAAGAAAAAGAAAAAATCCGGACTTCTTCTCTGGTACGAAGGGAGGGCCAAAAGGTTTTAGGGAGATTTCCCAGATAGAGTGGGTGCCACGCCCCTAACTGCTGTGATGTGGAAGGTAAAGTGGGAATTGTTTCAGAGGGAAACCATCAGCCATGTTGGAGAAGGGGGGTTGGTGAGGAATGATCCTCCTGCTAAGCCTGGCATACCTGGCATGTTAGGTGCCCCTGTGTCCGATGGACCCCTCAGTGAGGCTTATGGACCTCAATTAACATTCAGTGCCTACCTTCCTAATGGAAGGAAATGCTAAATTTCAACACAAGTTAGTGAAAATAAAGATGTCATTTTTTCCATCCAAGTTCCTATGAAATTGAGATAGAACGCCCACTCTAGATTTCTGGAGATTGTGTAAATGAATGAAAGAAAAAGAATAAATAAATGAAAACTATGAAGCCCTTACTACACGACAGACCCTGTGCTAAGTACTAGGAATACGAGTCAAGCTGCCCTGTGGCCTGCAGAGGGCATTTACAGAAATATGAAAACAAAGACAGCTCCCGCCCTGGTGGAATGTCCATCCCAACAAGGGCGGACAATAGATGGAAGGGATTGGTGGCCAAGGAGGGATCTTTTGGATAGGGAATGGAGCCCCATGGTCCTACTCTCCAAGCACCCTCCCTTCACTAGAACCTTGGACTCCATCCCTGGCTGCCCCACCATCCTCCCCCAACCCCCCACCCCCAATCTTATCTTACCAGGAACCCCAACCTACACGGAATCTCCTTCTCTCCAAACCCAGTTCCCTTTTAAGTGTTAGCTCCAGCCCGTGAAACTGGGACCAACGGAGGGATTTGGGAGCCCCCAAGTTCCCAGCCTCATGGGGTATTTTTCAAGGATGGACCTTTGAGCACAGACTCAGAGAAAGAAACACAAGGCGGGAGGACAGCCAGGGGCCCAAGACCGAGCTCAGTCTCAGCTGGCACGAAAATGTTTGCTACCCTGAGTGAGGGGGAGGGGTGGGGGAGGAAAGGGAGGGAGGCGCTCACCTCCCCCACCCCTCCCTCCTCCCTTGGGAAGTCCCAAGGAGAATTCAGGAGAAAAGAAGATGAAGAGGTCAGAGGGCAGTCGCTCCTTTTAAGGTCTCCTGGGCGGGCTGTTTTTCACGGCTCAGTGACCAATTCTCTTGAATGCATCGCCCTGTCATGGGGGGAACCAGGAGTCTGCTTCCTTTACCAATCCCTGTCCCATCCCCCTTGGGGCCAAAGCACATCAAAGCACGAGGTCTAACGTGATGTTAAAATTGCATGATGGAGCCTTAGACGTCAGAGATCATCCAGTCCAGTCCTCTCATTTTTTTTTTTGTTGTTGTTGTTGTTTTTGCAGGGCAATTGGGGTTAAGTGACTTGCTCAGGGTCACACAGCTAGTAAGTGTCTAGTGTCTGAGGCTGGATTTGAACTCAGGTACTCCTGAATCCAGGGCTGGTGCTTTATCCACTGCACCACCTAGCTGCCCTGGGGTCCTCTCATTTTACAGGGGAAGAAACTGAGGCCAGGGAGTGACCTACCCAAGGTCACCCAAGCAGGGCCAGTCATAGCCTGTCAGAGACATAAAATGTCAAGAGCTAAAAGGGACCTTAGAGACTACCTGGCCTGACCCCTTTATTTTAGAGGAGGAAATTGCCCTGGGGATGGGGGTAGAGGCTCTGCCCAGGCTTTTCTGAGCTTGTCCTCCCACACACACACACTCATGAACACTCATGCAAACCTCACACACTTTCTCAGACACACACTCACACACACACTCATATATACTCACACACTCATACACACACACTCTCATACATACACTCATGTACACTCTCACATGAAAACATACTCACAACACACATAAACACACTCACAAATGCTTTCACACACAAGCTCACACTCACTGACTTTCATACACACACTTTCTCTCACACACATTCCTCTTAAGCATGATTCTCTAATCAACCAGCCTAGCCAGGCACAGACAGGAAAATTGATTCCATCAGTGCCCATTGGCCTGTACCATAAAACATCTCATGCAGAGATTTTCCAAGCCACGTGTGGAAGATGGGTGGAGGAAAGAGATCACACTCCCCCAGTCCAGAGCTGGGTCTCTGCAGCCCAGGGCCTGAGGGGCCTGAGGCATGAGCAGTAAGGGCCTGGACACCTCATTCAAAGTACCAAAGTGTCCACACAAGAGGGGCCGAAGATCCCACTCCTGACCCAGGCTGGGGGAGCTGCATGGCTTGGATACACAGAAGTCCAACACACAGCTACACATTAAAATGGGGGATGGAAGGAGGAGGAGGGGAGGGGAGCAGCAGAGAGAAGAGGGGGAAATGCTTTGCTTGGAAGTAGAAACCTGTTATCGAATTCAGAGGCTGCTGATTATTTCCTGTGTGACCTTGGACAAGCCATTTCCTTCCACTGGGCCTCCTTTTCCATCTTTGAAAAGGGAGGGGCTGGCTTAAATGTGTCCTAAATCTATGGCTGGGGAAAGGTTGGGCCAGCTGCACCCTGTCCTAGGCACTGGTGGAGGGAGGCAGGGGTAAGGGCTCCCAGGAGACTCTGTCCCTTCCTTGGACAGACAAGGGTTCTCCATCCTCTGTAAGTTAAGCACAGCTTTTTGAGAGGACGGAGAATGTGATGTCCTGACAGCCAAGGTCCCCTCTAACCAGCAGGGACCCCGAGGCAAGTCCCTGAGTGTCTCCCACAGTTACAGAGAAGGGGCGGATCTGCATCGGGAGCCAGGATTTCCTCCCTCGTCAATGACCTCCCAGGCCCCCACCCCCACCCCCGCCGCTCCCAGCACGGTGCTAGGCGCTGCGGGGGAGACGAAGTCTTGGTCAACACCAACGACTAGAGAAGCTCCAAGCCGGGCTGGTTTCTCTTTCCGTGCCCGTCCGTCTCCGTGCCGGTTCTGGCCACGGCCCCGGGTGGGCAGGGACGACCCCGCGTCCCAGCTGGTTTTGGCCTCCGGCAGAGCAAGGGGAGGGACCCAGGCTGGGGGCGGTGGCCAAGGTCGTGGCGGGCCCCACCCCGACTCCGCCCCCAGCCCTCTGCGCAGGCGCTTCCTGGGTCCCCGGCCCCGCCCCCGAGCTCCGGCCCCGCCCCCGGGCTCCGGCCCCCGCCCCCAGGCCCTCCGCGCCGGCGCTGCCAGGGTCCCCACCCCCGCCCCCGGCCCGGGCCCAGCCGCCGCCGCCGCAGCTCAGTCCCAGGCATCCCGGCTGCGCAGGCCCGCCCCCTCCCCTGCATCCTTCCCTCCGCTCCCCGCGGCGGCGGCTGGAGCCCGGAGCTCCCGGCGGCGGCCCCGGCAACGCAGCGGCGGCGGCGGCGCGCCCAGTCCGGCCCGGCCCGCGGGGCGCCCCGAGCCCCCCGACCTCCGGCCCGAGCCCCCGGCCCGGCCCGGGGCTGGTGGCGGCGGCGCTGGGCGCCCGGCCCGGCCCGGCCCCGGCCCCGGCCCCGGCCCCGCCGAATGCATGAGGTTGATGCTCCTCTGCTGCACCTGGAGGGAAGAACGTATGGGAGAGGAAGAAGGTGAGCGTGCATGCAAGTGTGCAAGAGTATGCATGAGTGTGCAAGAGTGTGCATGCGGGCACCGGGGGCCGGCCCCTCCCCCAGCCCCGGGCGCCGGGGGGCTTCGCTCCCTCCCCGCCCTGCCCCCAGGGACACCCCCCTCCTCATCCTCCCCCCCCACCGTCTGACCCCCCCCCCCCCAGTGTCCCGCTCCCCCCCTGGTCAGACCCCCCTCCCCACCTCGCCCTCACCCTGCTCAGCCCTGCCCCCCCACCCCATACTTCCACCGGTCCCGGGCACCCTACCGCATCCCCAGCCCCCGTTAACCTGATCCCTGTCATCCCCATCTCCATCCCAGGCTTTCTTTATCCTTTAACCTCTTCCCCTCTAAACTCCCAACCGCCCCCATCTCCTCTGCCCCAGCCCCTCCACTCCCCTCACCATCCCCCCTCCCTTGATCCCCACCCCCATCTCCATCCCCATCCATAATGAAGGGCAGTGTAGTCTAATGGAAAGATCCCCACCCCCCCATCAAAAGTCATGGCACCGCAGATTCAGGGCTAGAGGGGGCCCTGACACCCTCTCACCCAACATCCCCATTTTGCAGATGAGGAAAATGGGCTCCAGAAAAGACAGTTGACTTGCTCAAGGTCACACAGGTAGGAAATAGCAAAGCCAGAGTTCGAATCCAAGCCCTCTGACTTCAGCAGGCCTGAGTTCAAATCCTGTCTGCTGTTTCACTGCCTGTGTGACCTTGGGCAAGGCATTTGACCTGTGCAGGCCTCAGTTTCTTCGTCTGTGAATTGGGGCAGTCGGAGTGGATGACCTCCCTTCCTAAAGTGGGGCAAGTGGACAAAATTGCCAACTAGATCTGACCTAGGCCACCTCCTCTCCCCAAACCCCTAGCCCCATTTCACCTTTCCTCTACTAAGCAGCCTCTCTTTGGCGGTCTGCCATCAGGCTCCCAATTGGAATTATCTTCTGCCTCCTCTCTCCTGATCTCAGAGTCCCTTCCCCTCTGCCTGCATAGATTTCCACCCCTGACTAATTTTTGGTGGCCTCTCCTTGGGTCTTGCCCTTTGCCCAGACCTGCCTCCACAGAGGCTCACAGGGAAGGAGGGAGTTGGCCCGTTATGTTAGGGGACCCAGGACTAGTTCTGGCTCAGCCTCTCGCTTTCCCTGGGGTCTCTGGGGCTCAGTTTCTGCCCCTGAAAATGAAGAGGTTGAGTAAAAGAACATGCCCATTGGCTTCCGGCTCTGACACCCTGTGCTGCAGATGTGCTCCACACGTTCCAGGCAGGATATCACTCTTGTGGGGGATCGGGTGTGACGTAGGTGAAGTCAGGGCATCCCTGGTTTCCCCCTTCTGGGCCCTTTCCCTCCTCCGCCTCCTTCCCTCCAGATCTCCAGGATGTCTGGCTTTTCTCATAGCAAACCAGGCTCTGGACAAGAGCTGAGATGAAAGTCCCTTATACCCCTCTAGGCCTGGGGGCTACCTGGCTCCCCATCCTGCCTCCTCTCAGAGGAATGGAGGTCCCTTTGGGGGGGTCAGGCCTCAGTTAGGGGGCAAGGGGCTATTCTGGGTATCCCCCATTGCATGGAGCCTTGCTGGCCCACAGGGCTGTGCTGACGCGCAGCTGGTGGTTGGCATCATGAACTCACCTGTGCAGGCTCATGAGATTATGGATCTAGAACTAAAAGGGACCGCAGAGATCTTTGAGTTCAAGCTCCTCATTCTACAGATTGGGAAACTGAGGCCCAGAGAGGTTTGGTGATTTTCTTGAGGGCACACACACATTTACAAGGCAGACTTTTCATCTGGAGGTGACTTCCTTCCATTCCTACCCCAAGCATCTTTCCATGTGCCTCCCGACCCCCTGCCATCCCAGCCACATCCAGGCAGCCCAATTTCTTTTGAGTACGTGTGCGGGCAAGGCACACATTGGTGAAGTCAATCCACCTCTACCTTCCTCGGTTCCCCAAAACCTGCCCATTGCATTGTCATGGAAAATCGCCTGTGGTGTGCCCAGAAAGCCGGAAGCTGGCACACATGGGGCACCTTTGAGCAAGTCACTACCCCTCTGTGCCTCCGTTTCTTCATATATAAAATGGGGAAGATAATGGCTGTTAGAGCCCCCTCGAAAGACTCCAGTGAATGTTTGTCAAAGGTCCTTTCCAGAGCTAACTCTGTAATCCTGAATGTCAGCGATCATCTCCTCCGTCATGGAAGGGAATTGGTTCGATGGATCCCTAAGGGCTCCAGCTTCTCCAACATTCTGCTGCCAGTGAGCGGAGAGCTATGGGGATGACTAAGCACAGGGTGACCTGAGTGGGGATGCTCTTCTCTTCCCTGTTTCTCCTCAGAATTCCCCCCAGAGGAGCCCTCTGGGTACTTGGGGGTCCCCAGCCTCATTCTCAGCCGGGAGGATGGGGCTTTGCTCCAGCCGGCCGGGGACACACCTTCGGCTTCAGCCTCAAATCACAGCCTAGAGGTGCTAGAGACCTCGGAGGCCGGCTAGTCAGACACCCTCGTTTTACAGAGGAGGAAACCGAGGCTCAGAGATGGGATATCCCAGGCCCAGACCCAGCCCACCCCACTCTCAAATTCCCAGTCTTCCCTTAGGCCAGCGTAGGAGCCTCGACCACACTGGGGTTATCAGGTACCATCCACGCTGGCTCTTCTTGGGACAGATGGGCAGGGAGAGGAAGAATGAGCACAGGGGCCTGGGAAAGAATCCCTCCCCTTATCTTTGGTTCTCAGGGCAGGAACTGTTGTGTTTGTGGGGCATACTGTAAGCACTTGGAGGATGCTGATTGATTGATTGACTGATCTGCTCCTCCCCCACTAATCCTCAGAAGCCCAGGTCCAGATGGCCTAGGAAAGGGCCTGGCATGGGGAGGGGGAGGGGCGGGCACTGTGCCAAGCAGCCGCCTCACTCACCGCCTCCCTTCTCCCCCATCTGCTCCCCCCCACAGGAAGTGACCTGCCCGTGTGTTCAAGCTGTGGCCAGAGCATCTATGATGGGCAGTACCTCCAGGCCCTGAATGCTGACTGGCATTCCGACTGCTTCAGGTAGGGATGGGAACCTGGGGGGGGGGCAGAGGGCAGGAGAGGGGGAGGGGAAGGGGGAGACCCATTCTCCTGGTACTCGTTAGGCCCAAGGATCTGCAGCAGAGCTAAGACATGCCCTGCGGTGGACAGGGACCAGGCCTAGCCTTTCTCGGATATAGGGAGCTCCCTGTGAAAGAATTCCCTCCACCAGTGCCGAGCTGCTCCCTGTTTTGCAGTTCATAGTCTTGGAAAGTTACCTGGAAAGTAAAGTGACTGGCCCAGGGCCATGGGGCCAGGATGTGCCAGAAGCAAGACTCGAATCCAAGACCTCCCATCTCTGAGGCCAGCTAGCTAGCTGGTCACTCACTGCCCCAGGCCACACCTCGATGGCTAAACAGATACCCCGAAACAAAAAGTCAGCACAATGTAGAAAGGAGGCTGAATTTTGAGGCAGGGGAGCCAGGCTCTCAACCCACTTCAGCCCCAGATTCCCTGTGTTGGGGGACCTGCCCTTTCTGGGCCTCAGTTTCCTTTTCTGTACAAAGAGAAGGAAGGGGGCAGCTAGGTGGCCCTGGATTCAGGAGGACCTGAGTTCAAATCCAGTCTCAGACACTTGACACTTACTAGCCATGTGACCCTGGGCAAGTCACTTAACCCTCATTGCCCGGCCAAAAGAACAAAACAAAACAAAACAAAAACCACAAAGAAAAGGAAGGACTAAGGGGCTGGGATCTCTGGGTCCTTGTTCTCCCTCTACTTGGCCTTGAGAAAATCAGTTGAGTAATAGGTTTGCAGCTGGAAGGGAACTTAGAGGTCACCTTATTTTACAGCGGAGGAGGCTGAGGCTCAGAGATGGGACGTGACTTAGCCAGCGTCAATCAGGTAGCAAGCATCAGGAGCAGGGTTTGAACCTGACTCTGCTTTTGCCTCTGGACATGCCGGGGGCTGGTTTGTGCCGGTGTGGGGGCCTCCTTGCTGAGAATAAGGGGGAGAGTAGGGCGTCATAATGGGAAGGACCCCAGCTATGGTAATGACTCGCTGTGGGACCTTGGGCAAGTCATTTCTTCTGAGTCACCATTTTCCTATCTTGAAAAGGAGAAGCTTCCCCCACAAGAGCTCTCAGCCTCCCTCCTAAGATGCCGTGATCCGAATGGCAAGGACAGGGGCGGGGCCCAGTGCCAGGCCCTCGGGAGCCCCTCGGCCGGCTGGGCCCCTTCCTAAACATCCTTGAGTAGACCCAGCCTTCCAGGCTGCCCGGGTCTGTCTCACGCCTGCCCAGGTTTGGAGTTCTCCTTGCGGGCCTGCTATTGACCACTAAGTCAAACTCACATTTATCAGCCGCTGGTGAGTACAGGGTACTCACTTTTATTGAGCTTAAATTTAATAATAATAAATTCCATTGAATAAAGTAATTAATAATAAACTACATTTACAGTTTGACTGTTTGCCCTCTCTGGGCCTCAGTGTCCTTGTGTATAAAATATGGGGCACTAAGTGACCTCTGAACGCCCTTCCAGCTGTAATCCTGGGCTCCCGCGTGACCTTGGGCAAGTTCACTTCATTCTCTGGGCCTCAGTTTCCCCATCTGTAAAAATGAGGAGCTTGGACTCTGTGGACTAAATCTGTGGTCCTGCTGACAAGTGATGGATCAGGTGATCAGAGAGGTGAGAGGCTAGTGGGTGCTCAGGAAAGGCCACCCCCCTCAGCCTGGGGTAAGGCGGAGCCCCTGAGACTTCCTGCCCCATGCCCCGCCCCCCTAAAATATAGCTGACCTTGGAAAGCTGGGGGGTCTGCCCCATTTTCTCCTCTCTCCCGTCCCTGGCCTTCCCCTGAGCCTGCAGCCACACGAGCCCCACCCCCAGGTGCCTGGTTTCTAGGTGCAGGTCCTAGACCAGAGCTGGAGGCGGGGTGGAGTTGTGAGTCCTGACCCCGCCTCAGCTTCCTCTTTGGTCCCTTAATCCCTTGGAGGCTGCTACAGAGGATGCTGGCCTCAACCCTCAGGAGACGTTACTTCCTCGCCAGGGCCAAGTAAGTCAGAACGGACCCTTCTCCCCCTCCGGCTCCCAGTGGGGTGGCTGCCTTAGGGGCTGCTTCATCTGAGGCACCTGTGTCCTTCCTTAGCGCCCCCCTCCCCCCGGGGAAGGGTCGGGGGGGGGGGGGGGGCCGTGGCAGAGGGAGGAGGAAGGGGTGCCAGGTCTGGGAAGCCTTGGGGAACTGAAACACGGCCGGAGAAGGAAGCAAGTGCGGCTAACCCAAGCCTCTCCCTGCCCCAGACGTCGACTCCCCGGCTGTCCTGAGGGGCCTCTCCCCTCAGACATTTCGAGGGACACCAGGGCTGTTGAACTGTCTGACACAGAGCTAGTCAGATCCATCCCCTCCGTGGGTCCCAGTGGAGGTCTGGTGGCAGGAGCCCTGCCCCAGATCCCAGCCCAGCTCAAAGCCCCTCAGTTTCCTTGTCTGTACAAAGGGGCTGGCCCTTCCCCTGTGAACTTTCTAAACAAATACTTGGAGAACCGAATGTCACGGGGTCAGTTTCTTCTATAAGTCTCTGTATTTTATTCCCTTGTAAACATGATTCTGAGCCAAAGGACACACTCTCCCCTGGCCTCCTTGGCCTCTGAGGGCCTTCCAGCTCTAAGCTGGGCACCCCAGCATCTCTCCCAAGGGGGCGGGAGGACCTGGTGATGTGTTAGTGCTGTGATCCTGCCTGAGGCTCCTCCCTGGTCCGCCCCATCCAGGGGCGTGGTCTTTCACCTCAGGACCCTCAAACAGGTTGCTGAGGAGATGCTGACCCGCTCTCAGAGAAGGTCCCAGGCCTGCTAGAGAACCCCCACCCCCACTCTGGAAAGCAGAGCTCCATCAGGTGCTCTGAAGGGTGGGTGGGTTGGCCGGTCAGCCTCCAGCCCAGTCTCAGGCCAGTGTTCCCTCCCCACTGAACCAGAAGATAATGCATTCTTCTTATCTCGTCTTACTCCCTCACCCCAGTGCCCTGATCTTATTTATCCTGGGCTTCAGTCTGACCCCTTCACTTTATGGGAAAGGAAACGGAGTCCCAGAGAAGGGAAGGGATTTGCCCACGTCCCAGAGTAGTGATTAGCAGAGCTGGGTCCTTGCCTTTCTACCTCTAGGCCAATCCAGGAGGACCAGTGACCTAGCCCATGGCCCTCAGCCCAGTGCCTTGAGTGGTTCTGACCGCTTCCCCATCGGCATTCTTGTTATTCTTGGCCAAAGCCACCTGGCAGGCTTGACCACCATCCCCTGGGCTGCCGAGCAGAAAGCCTCTGGCCTCTGGCCGGCTCAGCCCCCCCTTATTAACAATTAGGGTTCCCTCCCAGCTCCCCTCTATTCCCTCAGAGTGAGCGATGGAGTTAGACTGTGATCCCCACAAAGACAGGGGGAGGCTCTTCTTTTCTCTAATATCCTCTTCCCTCTCACCTTGTGCCTATTTGCAGTGTCTCCATGCTGCCTTCCTGGTGTGGACGATTCAGTTCAGTTCAACTAGGCTCCATTAAACACGGACTGTTTGCCAGTCACTGAGCTAGCTCCTTAGGAGACCAGTTTTTTAAAAAAGAACCAGGGGCGACTGGATTCAGGAGTACCTGAGTTCAAATGTGACCTCAGACCCTTGACACTTATTAGCTATGTGACCCTAGGCAAGTCACTTAACCTTCATTGCCCCACAGAAAAACAAAAAACAAACAAAAAAAGAACTGACTTCTCCCCTCAGGGAGTTTACACTCTACTTGGTTACTTTACCTTTTTTTTTTTTCATTTTTTTGGAGAGGAGAGAGCTTTGGGGGCGGGGGAGAGAAGAATCTCATAAATGAAGGAACCTTTGAGCTAAGTCTTGGGGGGAACCAGAGATTCCTAGAGGCAGGGGAGAGCGTCCAGGGCTGAGGAAAGGCACGGAGATAGGAATGACCAGACAAGTAGGGAGGGAGGCCGCAGGAGCTGAGAAAGAGGGACTAGAGACAGATGGGGAAGGGCCCGGAGGCCAATCAGAGCAGCTCGTCTTAGATTTTTGAGCAGAGGAAGGACATAGTCAGACTGTGCTTTGGGAGTATCCCTGGGACTTGGAAAGGGAAGAGGCTGGAGTCAAGGAGGCCGGTCAGGAGGCTGTACAGTAGTCCAGGTGAGATGTGATGGGGTCCTGAACTCAGGGGTTGGCAGGTGGGAGAAGGGTCTTGGGGGAATGAGTAAAGCAGTGAATGAATGAGAGAAGGAGTAAATGGGAGGGCCGACCTGTAGCCTCCAGCCTCCAGGTTTAGCCTGACTCAAAAAAAGAACAGTCCGTCTTCTAAGGCTCCCAGCAAAGGGAGCCCAGGCTGCGTTCCTAGCTGTGACCCCTGTAAGCTGGGCAGCCACGCGCCAGTCACGTCCCCTTCGGGCCTCAGTTTCTCTCTCCCAGTGGGAGGGATCGGGCTATCTTTAGGGTGGTTTTCCCCAGCAGCAGGAGACGTCTTGGGTTTTCCCTGCCTGCCTGCGATGGATGGGGGCCCCCGCTCCTCTGTTTCACATCCGATTTCTCAATGTGTCCTCACTGTCTGGGGCAGGGAAGATGGGGGAGCGTGGGGGAGGCTCTGACGTCACCGTCTTCCTCCGGTGCAGCATACACCCGCAGAGCGAATGTGAGGAAAGGCTTTTAAGAGTGCAGAGGCATCCGAGCGAGCTGCTGGTGCTCTCTGCTTATTATTCTTAGAAGGGCCTGACTAAGAAAGCCCAGCCCAGGGTGGGACGCTCCATTGTGGGCC
The DNA here is from genome assembly GCF_019393635.1 of Dromiciops gliroides. Classification (NCBI taxonomy): domain Eukaryota; kingdom Metazoa; phylum Chordata; class Mammalia; order Microbiotheria; family Microbiotheriidae; genus Dromiciops; species Dromiciops gliroides. The sequence continues at coordinate 475,745,110 of NC_057864.1, read as the reverse complement.
CGGGCCCCATCTGTCAGATCACCCTGCTCCCTGCTCAGAGGGGATTTCTGGGAGAGCTGGGCATCCTTAGAGCAGCCCTTTCTCGGCAGAGGTTTGGGGAGGGGGCGAGGGTGGGGGAGGGAGCCCAGCATAGGCCTGCAGGAGTTAATGGAGTTGCTGAGCCCACCCCTCCCCCCACTGGCCCTGAGCAGCCATTGGCTGAGCCAGCCCCGCCTGGGTTCAAGTTCACCACTGAGCTTTGGGATGACATCATGGGCACTGGAGTGGGGGATTCCGAAGGCCACGTTTCTTCTCACCCCCTCCCTCAGTGCCCAGTGCCCAGCTTTGGGGCCCTGAGCACACCTGGGTTACTCTCTCCACCACCTGCTCCGACACCCGCCCTGCTCTTGGCTTCCCTCGTAGGGGGGTATCCCCAGTGCCCTCAGATCCCCTTCTTCTGGGCATGTCCTTTCTTCTCTGCTGACTTGGGCTCCCCCCACCCCACCATGCGGGGCTGGTGCCTCCCCTCCCCCCTTCTCTACCCTGGCGGGGCTGGCTGGGCAGAGGCGTGGGCAGCCCTGCCCCTCCCCTCCGAGCCCCATCTGCAGCCCTGGACTGCGGCAGCTTCTTCCCTCTGTCTCCTGGGCTCTTTGGGGGGAAGGGGGGAGGGAACAGGGAGGCGCTTCAGCTCCCAGACAATGAGGAACTGGCTGGATGCCTCTTAAAGAGACAGCGTCGCCATTGGCAGCCCTCAGATGCCGCAGTCTCTCCTGCCTGCCCTCTCTTGCTCCCCCCGCCTCTTCTCCCTCCGGCCTCTCTCCTTCCTCCTTCCTGTTTGGCCAGACAGCTATCCCCTTTCCATCCCTCTTTCCCCCAAGCCCGAGCTGAGGGGGTCCTAACTCAGCGGGGGAGATCTCAAATTGCAGTAGCCTGGCTTCCTGGGGAGGGACGTGAGCGCTGAGAAAGGGAGATCACGTTCCAGCCTCAGGGGCCCATCCCTCCCCACTCTCCCCAGCTGGCTGCTTTTCCCACCTTTGTACACTCCTTTTGCTTAATGCTGGCTAAACCGCTCCAAACCTGGAGGCCAGAGACCTTCTGAACTCCCTTAGCTAGCTGTGTGACCTTGGGCGAGTCTTGGAGCAATCTTCCTGGGCCTCAGTTTCCCCATCTGTAAAATAAGGCTTCTGAGGTGTCTAGGGCGATCATAATCTGTTGAGATGACCTTGCAAAGTCCCTCTCCTGTCCTCACCCTGTCAGAGTTAGGAGGGACCTCTGAGGTCTCTGCTCTCAGTAACACCCCCAGCGGGCGATCCTCTCCTGCAGCCTTCCCCCCCCCAGGAAAACCTGCTGCTCTCCTTTGGGGGAGTTTGACTCTGGACTAAGTTTCTTTGTCTGCAAAATAAGGAGACTTTGAGAGCCTGGGATCGGCTTTGTTTGTTTGCCACCAAAAAGCAGTCTGTTCAAGCCTGTGGATTCCTTCTCAAAATCCTATGCTTAAATGCCCAAAATAAAATCCGTAGCATCACAAAGGAAACTATTGTAATTCAGTGATCAGGGGGGCAGCTAGGGGGCGCAGTGGTAAAGCACCAGCCCTGGAGTCAGAAGGACCTGAGTTCAAATCCGGCCTCAGACACTTGACACTTAACTAACTGTGTGACCCTGGGCAAGTCACTTAACCCTCATTGCCCCGCAAAAAAAAAAAAAAAAAATTCAATGATCAGTGATTTTCAAAAACAAAGGGCCTCTGGGCAGAGTCTCAGTGCAGATGCCCCTGGACTTGCGGAGTCAACGGACCCCAGTTTTAACTCTAGCTCTAGGTCCTGGGCAATCTCAGGCACATCTTCTTAAACTTTTTCCACTCATGGCCCTTTTCACCCAAGAAATTTTTATATGACCTGGGTATATAGGTGTATACAGTAGGTAAACATAACTTTTTCTTTTTTTTCCTTTTTTTGTGTGTGTGTGAGGCAATTGGGGTTAAGTGACTTGCCTAGGGTCACACAGCTAGTAATTGTTAAGTGTCTGAGGTCAGACTTGAACTCAGGCCCTTCTGAATCCAGGGCCCATGCTTCATCTACTGGGCCATCTAGCTGCCCCCATAACTTTTCTTTTTTATGGGGCAATGGGGGTTAAGTGACTTGCCCAGGGTCACACAGCTAGTAAGTGTCAAGTGTCTGAGGCTGGATTTGAACTCAGGTACTCCTGAATCCAGGGGCAGTGCTTTATCCACTGCACCACCTAGCCGCCCCACCCCCATAAGTTTTTACTTTTTATTTATTTATTTGTTTGATTGTTTGGTGAGGCAATGGGGGTTAAGTGACTTGCCCAGGGTCACACAGCTAGTAAGTGTCAAGCGTCTGAGGCTTTTTACTGTGGCCGAGTTTTTCATGACCCCATATGGGGTCCCAATGTCCAGCTTAAGAAGCTTTGTTTGAATGTCTCTGAATTTCCCTTTCCTGCTCTTGGCTGTAGAGCAGGGAGCAGAGGCCAAAGTAAATAAGCAACCTAGTCAGGATTTGAACCCTGGTCCTTGTCCTTAGTCCTTACTTCTTAGCCCCTACTTCCAGAGTGCTATGATACGGGTTTCACCTTTGTAGAATGAGGGGATCAGACCAGATGTTTGCTCGGTGTCTAAGGGCTGGAAATCTTATGCCAAAAGATCAAAGGATTTGGTTAGATGGGTGTGGCATTTCTCCCACCCCTTCCAAATGCAATCCACTTGGGTGGTATGTGAAGCCAGTGTAGACTGGGAGTGCCCCTCCCTATTGCTGAGGGACCAGAAGATCTGGCAGCCGGAGGGTCAGCACATGAGAAGGTGCAGGGGTGGCCGTGGTCCAGAGGCAGGGTACCCCTCCTAGCCTCCTTCTTGTCTCTGGGCCAGGTGCTGTGAATGTGGCGCCTCCCTCTCCCACCAGTACTATGAGAAGGATGGGCAGCTCTACTGTAAGAAGGACTATTGGGCCCGCTACGGCGAGTCGTGCCATGGGTGCTCTGAGCAAATCACCAAAGGGCTGGTCATGGTGAGTACCTGCCCTACTGCGTGCGCGCACACACACACACACACACACACACACACACACACAGATTCCCCCTTTATCTTGGGGTCGGCTCTGTCTCTTCAGTTCCCTCCCCATTTCTAATACACACTCAGTCTCTTTCTCGAGGGCCTGGCCCTGCTCTGGCCTGCAGGAAAGTCCCTTGTCTTCATGTTCATTGTTTGCCTTTCAGGATTTCAGATCTCTGGGGGGCCAGGCTAAATCTGACTCAGGCTTCTCAGAGTTCTTGGCCTCTGTTAGGAAGGCCTTGTGTCCCATGTGAACTTTGTATCTCTTCTAGTCCCTAACACAGTGTTCTGCACACGGCGGCTGCTTAATGAAGCCTGATGGATGGATGGATGGATGGATGGATGGGTGGATGGGTGGATGGATGGGTGGATGGGTGGATGGGTGGATGGGTGGATGGGTGGATGGGTGGATGGTGGATGGGTGGATGGGTGGATGGGTGGATGGATGGGTGGGTGGATGGGTAGAGATGGATGAATGATGGATGTTTGGACTGATGAATGGTTAGATGAAGAGATGAGTGGCTGAATGATTGGGTGGATGGATGGGTAGATAGATGGTTGGATGGATGGATGCTTGATTGACAGCTGGTTGGATGAATAGGTAAGTGGATGGATGAGTGGGTGGATGGATAGATGGATGGGTGCATGAAGTTGAGTTATTGAATCAATGATTGGCAGAGGCTGAGGAAAATGTGGAGGCCCCTGACTAGGAGAGGAACACAGAGGAAAAAACCATGTCCATCAGGGAGAGAGAAGGCAGACTCCAAACTCTTTTCTTTCTCCCTGTGTCTGCAGGTGGCAGGGGACCAGAAGTATCATCCCGAATGCTTCATCTGCCTCACGTGTGGGGCCTTCATTGGTGATGGGGACACCTATGCCCTGGTGGAACGATCCAAGCTCTACTGGTGAGTTCAAGCACAGCAAACGGCTAAGACAGAAGGGCCTGGGTTCTAGCCCTGGGTTCACCAACAAGTCCCCCATCTATTGTCGAGCATGTCATTCTTTGGGCCTCAGTTTTCCCCTTTTGTGAACTGGGGAGGCCTGAATTAGATTAATGTTACCCAGAGCAAGATATCTTACAGACTGGTAAAATAGCTCATCTTCCATGGTCTGCTGTCCTTGCTATTGAGGCTCTTCCAGAGCTCTCAATCAGTCAATCAGCAAGTATTTATTAAGCCAGGCACTACAGACACAAGTATAAAAATTGGAACAATCTCTTCTCACAAAGAGCTTATATTCTAATGGGGGATAGAAGTCCCTATGAAAATATATGCAGCATCAGTTATAGAGTGAATAAATACATACGCACACAAAAGATAGTGTGGGAGCAAGGGCACTAGCACTTGGGAGGGAAGGGGTTAGACCAAGAAGCGGAGACCTAGAAATGAGGAAAAAGGAAACCTGAGATTGGGAGGAGGAATGGATCATTTGTAGGGTTTTTAAATGACAGCTTTCTTCTAATAAGTAACAATTTGTCCTCAAAATGGTGGATTCGCCAGTCTTTGAGGGCCCTTCCAGCTCCCACATTCTGATACGGGCTGGGGAACTGGGACCAATTTGGGTGCTTTTTATCATGGCCTCTTTTTTCTCCCTTTGCCTGATCTCTCTGTCTTCCCTCCTCTCTCCTGGCCTCCTCTGCCCTCCACAGTGGGCATTGCTATTACCAAATGGTGGTGACTCCGGTCATCGAGCAAATCCTGCCCGACTCACCAGGGTCCCGCCTCCCACATACAGTCACCTTGGTGTCAATCCCGGCCTCCGCCGATGGCAAACGAGGCCTCTCTGTGTCCATCGACCCGCCGTATGGCCAGCAGGGCTGTGGCTCTGATCATGCCCACACTGTTCGAGTTCGAGGGTGAGCATCCTCCGGGGCCCCTCAGGAGGTGGGAGGGCAAAGGTGGGTCACGCTGAGGGTGCAGCTGATGTGGCGCTTACTTGGCCTCAGGAATAGGAGGAAAGTGGCTGGCCCTGGGACCAGGGATTTTGAAAATGTGGGCAATGGTTTCTTCTGAGCCACGGCCGGGAGATTCAGGCTAAGTATGGGGGAAGGAGTAAAAACCCAGAAATCTAAGGGTTTGGCCTCAGAGCCTTAGTTTAATTCTCTTGAGGCAGGGAAGATCACAGACTCATGGACATTTTGAGGATTGGAAGGAATGTCCAGAGACCATGGTGGTCTAGCCCTTGCTTAACCAAGGATGCACGTGCACATACGTGTGCGCGTGCACACACACACACACATACACCCATGCCTGACATATGGTCATCCAGGATCTGATGGGGATCTCACCACCTCCCCAGGAAGTCATTTCTACTTTGGGCCATTGTTCAGAAGTGTTTCCTGACATAGAGCCCAAATGCCGCCCCCCACTTACTACTCTGGCTCTTCCTTCAGCCCTTCAGACCCTTGAGAGAATGATCACACCCTCCCCCAGCCTTCTCTTCCCCAGGCTAGACGCATCCATTTCCTCCACCCCCTCCTCAAATGACCCACGGTCCAGGCCCTTCAGCATCCTGGCTGCCTTGCTCTGGACACTCACCAGTTCACCGATGTCTGTCTTATACTGTGGTGCCAGAACTGAACCCAGTACAGCACAGATGCTCTGAACAGGACAGAGGACAGGGGACCATCAGCTCGTGATTCCTATAAGCCGGGCCTCCCCTAACACTGGCCCATCCGTCACACTCCAGTGTGAGCAGTCTTCTGACCCGGGCCAGTGCCTCCATCTCTGGGCATGGACACTTACCAGTTGGAGGGTGTCCAGAGGATGATGGCCAGGGTGGTGGCCAGGTCTGGACAACAGGCCGTTGGTGGAAAGGGATGGGCATATGGAGACTGAAGAAGAGAAGGCGGGGGGCTTGGGGGTAACGACTGTCCGCAAATGCTGGGATGGGGAGAAGGACTAGACTTGGCCTGCTTGGCCCGTGAAAGGGGAACAGGGGCAGTCATTGAGAGCCACAGCAAGCAAGATGTGGGTTTGCTAGAATAATAACAATTATCATAATACATAGTGAAGATGATATAACGATAAACAGTCATCAGGCATCTACTACATGCCTGGCACTGTGCTGAGCACTTCACAAATCTCGTCACAGCAACCTTGGGAGGCAGGGGCTGTTATGATCCCTACTTTACAGTTGAGGGAAACTGAGGCAGGCAGAAGTTAAGTGACTTTCCCGAAGTCACACAGCTAGCAAGTGTCTGAGGCTGGTTTTGAACTCGGGTCTTCCTGACTCTAGGAAAGGAGACAGGTGTGCCCTTCACATATGGACTGTGAGAGCTATCCAGCAGTGGGTGTAGGCACTTCTTGAAAGTGCTAAGTGTCCCATTACTGGAAGCAGAAGCTAGAGAAAGTGCCATGGCAGGGAAGTATAGTTAGGAATATATATGATAGAATATAATATGATAGAATATAACATAACCTAATACAATATATGGTATGATATGACATGATACAATATATGGTATGATATGACATCATACAGTATATGATATGACATCATACAATATATGATATGATATGACATCATACAATATATAATATAGTGTGATGTGATATAACAACAATAGAATATATTCTAATATTACATAGTATAGTATAATATATATAGTTAGGAAGATGGATTCTGAGATTGGAGGATTTCCCTAATTCCTGACCCTTTCTGGCCTCCAACTGAAGGCCAGGCAGGGGTAAGAAGCTTAGAGATCTGATCTCGTTGCCCCAGATGAGGAGATCCAAGGGTTGTGCTCACTGTGGGCCAATCTCCATATTCCCAGGCCTGTTGGGGAGCATTGCCCCTTCCTTCCTCTCGACTCTCAGCCAATAGACAAACACACTTATTAAGTGTCTGCAATGAGCAGGGGCACTGGGTAAACAAGGACAAAGAATAAACCTTGCCCTGCCTTCAGGAAGCTGACCTAGTGGGGGAGACAGCATGTGCATATCCTGGTCTATTAGCTAAGGCCTGACAGGAAGAGGGCCTCAGGCACCCCGACTTTTCTAAGTTTGGGGGAAGGAGCCTTACGGACTAGGACCTTCCCTGTTAACCTCTTCCCTTCCTGTCTTCCTAGAAGGAAATACATTTTGGTCTTTTCCTATGACTGTATCTTTTTTTTGTCTTTTTTTTAAAACTAGAAGCATGATTAAGCAGAAAGTTTGGAGTCAGAGAGCCCTGGGTTCAGGTCCCAGCTCCGCCACCTTCTACCTGTGTGACTTTGGGCCAATCACTTCCCCCGTCTGTGCCTTGGTTTCCCCATCTATAAAATGTGGGGGTTGTACCAGGGGGCCTCTAAGACCCTTCTAGCTGGCAATCTTGGGCGCTAATTGGGCAAGGGAGAAGACTGATTAGCAGTTAAGAGATTTCCCTCCTCCTCTCCTGAGGCACAGGGCCTACCCATTGGAAATAGAAACACGGCTCATTGTCCCCACTGCTCCTGGTCCGTCTTCTGAGGACAGAGGGGAGCAAGCCTCTCCCATGTGTCAACAAGTAGTGATGCCCCAGCATCCCTGGCAGTAATGGGCTGGTGTGGGGGTCCTGAAGCCAGATTCTGCCCTCCAGTTGGGAGTGCCCATGCTCCAGCCTTTGCCAGCAGTTCGGGGTTGCGTCTGGGCCTCGATCGCCCGACGACAGTTCTGCTACATGTGGGAGGGAGGTGGTCCAGATGATTCTAGCGGTTTCCTTCCATTCTGACATTCCGTGGCTTCATGGCAGTTGCTGATCAGTCCGACTCTTTCGATTGTGTGCCCTGTAGAGTGGACCCAGATTGTATCAGTCCCGATATGAAGAACTCCATCCACATTGGAGACAGGATCCTAGAAATCAATGGTACTCCCATCCGGGACGTCCCCTTAGATGAGGTATTCCCCACAATGGGGTCTTTGTGCCTCTGCTCCGAGGCGGGCGGACGGGGTAAAGGGAGGGCTAATGGCTAGGTGCTCAAGCACACCCATGCTTGCTCTCTGCAGATCGACCTGCTGATCCAGGAGACCAGCCGCCTGCTCCAGCTGACCATTGAGCATGACCCCCATGACGTCCTGTTCCACGGCGCAGCCCCGGAGGCCAGCCCTCTGGCAGATCTGCGAAGCCCACTGTGTTCCCCAGCCCGAACCCCCAACACAGAAGCGGGGGGGCCTGTCCGGCAGAAGCCTGTCCTGTAGGTCCTAGCTTCTTAAACTGTGGGTCGTGACCCCAGATGGGGTCATGTAACTGAATGGGGCAGGGGGGAGAGGGGGAGGTCGTGAAAATTTTGGCAGCAGTAAAAGGCTCTGAATGCCTGTTTTACATACCTTTATACCCAGGGTGGCATAAACATTTCTCGAGCAAAAAGGGGTCATGAGAGGGAAAAGTTTAAGAACCTTGCTGTAAGTCATCTCCAGCATATACCCCTTTGGTCCTGGCCTTCAGCAAGGGCCATGGTAGGAAACAAGGCCCACCTTCTCCCGCTGTTGCCTTTTCTGGGTTTGTCCCAACCCGAGGAGAAGGTTAATTTAGTAGGCAGCTCCCTCTGCTGACCCGTAGCCGCTTCTCTGACTAGGGACTGCGTGCGATGACCTCACTCGCCGTTCTCTCATCTCTGTGCGGCTAAGACCCTTTGGAAACCAGACCACTCAGGACCTGGCGTCCCTGGACTAGATAGGCAGTCACTCCTGGTGGTGTGAATTCAGCAGGACCTGGAAGGCCCTTTGGCCTCCTCTGACACTAGCCAGTTAACCACTAAGCATTTATTAAACACCTCCTGTGTGCAAAGCACTTTGTCAGGTCCTGGAGATAGAAGGATGGAAGTGAAATATCCCTGGCTTACACTGCCCAGTTAGGGCTCAGGTGTAGGCAGATTCAGCTATCCCTGTGGATGGAGTATAGGCACTCATTCTCGCTAAGGTGTGAGGAACTAGCCAAGGTTTAATAAAAGTGGGGGGGGGGAGTGCAAGACTACTAGCACCTCAGGTGACTGAAGGGGCCACCCCAAAGAGGGACAAGGACCCCAGTTAGAGTCAGGCTTGCATGATTTGATCATTTTGCTGAGGATGGCCTGAAATAGACCTCTACCATGGACAGATGGAGGGATGATAGGAGGGAGTTATTATGATAGGAAGAGTTGAAGGTAGAAGGAGGGAGGAGTTGGTTCTGGAGCCAGGAGAAGACTCAGACCCCACCCACATGGGGAGTGGGGAGCCAGCTCTGTCCCAGCCCTACATGTCTTTCTTGCCTGTGCCCACAGGAGGAGCTGCAGCATTGACAAATCGCCCTGTGGCAGCTCCCTGGGCTCGCCAGCCTCCCAGCGGAAGGACCTGGGCCGCTCCGAATCCCTCCGAATCGTCTCTCGGACCCACCGCATCTTCCGGCCCTCCGACCTCATTCATGGCGAAGTTCTGGGCAAGGGCTGCTTTGGACAGGCCATCAAGGTATGGGCTCTCACTTGGGCCCAGGGTGCATGGGAGGACATGAAGGGGTGAAGAATTGCTGAGAATCACTGACCGTTCCTTTCCCCTTGACCTTCTCCCTTACATTTATAGCAGAAAAGCAGGGCATGTTCAGTCTGGAAGGACCATTTGAGCTACTCTAGTCCATAGCTCTCCCTTTTCAGGTGAGCAGACGACAGCCCAGAGAGGCACAGTCATTAGCCCAAGGTCACACAGCAGGTTGGCAGCAGAAGCAGAATGAAGAACTGAAATCCGCCTCGCCGCTCTTAGCGTTAGGCTAGTTTTCTTCCGCCTGCATCGCCATGGCTGGAGCCGCACTGAGGATCATAAAACCCATTGCTGCCTTGCAGCCCTCCCGCCTCCACCACAATTCCCCCGTGTTCCTTGGTTGTGACCCAGAAGCTTTTTCTGCGTGCTGCCTTCCTCTCTGGAGGAGGTAGAGCAGGGCCTTCTAACTGTTCCCCTCTGGGCCAACCCCAACACGGTGATTTCCTGCAGGTGACTCACCGGGAGACCGGCGAGGTGATGGTAATGAAGGAGCTCATCCGCTTTGACGAGGAGACGCAGAGGACGTTTCTCAAAGAGGTCAGTCTGGTGCCAAGGAGACCCCTCCTGGAGTCGATCTCACTTTGAGCCAAACCTCGCTTTGGTTTGGTTTTTTTGTTTTTAATTCAATTTCATTTTATTTTTAGGTTTGTGTTCTCTCCTTCCCACCTCCCCCATGACTCCCCCAAGAAGACCAAACCCCCAAAACTCCAAGCTTCAGTTATCCAATTTGTAGATCATATAGGTAGGGTCTTGTGAGCTAGACGTTAAATCGGGGGAGGACCCCGAGATCACAGACCTAGAGTTAGAAGTGACCTCACAGGCCACGGAATCCAGACCCTCATTTTACAGACGAGGCAGCTCATGTATGGAGGGGAAGTCACTTGCCCAAGGTCACACAGGCAGTGAACATCACAGAGATGAAGCCCACTGACCCTAGAGCCAGTGTTATCTTCCACTAAAGGGGAAAGAATATTGTTCATTAGCTTGGAAAAAATCTATTGATAGGAACCACAGGGGTAGCTAAGTGGTGCAGTGGATAGAGCACCAGCCCTGGAGTCAGGAGGACCTGAGTTCAAATCCGGCCTCAGACACTTAACACTTACTAGCTGTGTGACCCTGGGCAAGTCACTTAACTCCGTTGCCTCACTTAAAAAAAATTTTTTTAATTTTAAAAATAAAACAAATTGAAAGGAACCACAACAACCATTTATTATGCCCTTGCCGTATGTCAGGCACTGTGTTAAATGCTGCTACAAAAAAAGGCAAAAACAATCCGTGCCCTCAAGGGACTTACATTCCAATGGGGAAGGGAAAGATAAAAAAGTTCAGTTTTGGACTCACTGGCAATGGGACTTTCAGTTTGAGGCATCCAGTAGGCATTTGAGATAGGAAACTGGAGGTGAAGAGAGAGGTTAGGGCTGGATATCCCATTCACTCCAACAGCGTTTCCAAACCTACCTGGAGATGTTGATGAAGACTCGTCATGGGGCAGCTAGGTGGCGCAGTGGATAGAGCACTGGCCCTGGATTCAGGAGGACCTGAGTTCAAATCCGGCCTCAGACACTTAACACTTACTAGCTGTGTGACAGTGGGCAAGTCACTTAACCCCAACTGCCTCACTAAAAAAAAAAAAAAAAGACTCGTCAGCATAGAGATGATGATTAGTCCATGGGAGCCGATGAGACCCCCAAGTGAAACAGTATAGAGAGGGAAGAAAAGAGGGTCTAGGAGGGGGACGCTCCTGGTTAGCAGGCATGAGTTGGATGAAGATCCACCAAAGGACACCCAGTTCAAGGGGAGGAATTGGGCAGAAGAGAGACCGAGCTGGGCGCAAGGGGAGAGAGGGTCCTGGGGTCTAGAGATGACAGCTACCAAATTGTTGATTGGGTGAAAAATGTGAATTGAATGAATCTGCAAGGAGGAGAGGTCACTGAGTGATAGGAGTAGAGGGGGAGTCTGGAAGTGGCAATGAGCCACGAGGATGATTCCAACTCTCCCACCATGACCAGTGAGCTGGGGGAAAGGGTTATGAGTGAACATACAACCAGGGCAGGAAAGGGTGGTCAGGGATGCCGTGATCCTGAGTGGGCTGTGGCGGGAAGGAGGGTAGGGGCCCTCTGATGAGGGGGAAGTGGGACAAAGCATCTGCAAAGAGGGATAAGAAGTCACCTTTCGGACACTTTGGGGCTTCTCCAAGGGTGCCCGCTTTTGAGAGTAGAGTCGGGGGAGCTTCAGAGCTGCACTCGTACCCCATCAGCCTTGTCTGCCCTTGGTTCTCGTCAGAGATCGTCCCCCCAGCTGCTTGACAGCGTCCCTTCCTTCTAGATACAGAGCAGCCTTATTCCCTGAACAAGGGCCCCCCCTCTCCTGGGAGCAGGAGAACAGAATGTTTCTGTCCCTGTGCCTGTACCTAATTCTCTGACCCAGGGGCAGATGCGCAGACTCATCCAGGCAGCCAGTCGAGGAAGGAACCCTCAATGCTGGGGGGTGGGACACTTCCTGTGTTCTCTTTGTGAAATCTCCCCGAGTTCCCAACCTGTAGTAACCTTTCCCAAAGGGGCCATTTGCATCATTAATATTATCCGAAGCTCACTACTTCCTGTCCCAGTTGCATCATCTGTGAGGATGTTTTTAGCTGCTCTGACCCCTGGGCCCCGGATTCCCTGAGCTCAGCCTGACTCTGCCTATAGCTCTCATTGGTAGCTGGGTCCTCATCCTGAATTGGCTGATCTGATTCGACTCTGCTGTGGGGCTGCCCCCCAGGCACCCCGTGGATCTGGGGCTGTCGTGTGGGCTTGTGGCTCATACCTGGGATTGCGGAGTTTATCACTGGCACCGTGGGCCCCCTCTACCCTCAGCTCCTGGAGCCACAGCTGCTTCACCTTAAGTACCTGCCCTTTGTCCACTCCTCAGGTGAAGGTGATGCGGTGCCTGGAGCATCCCAATGTGCTCAAGTTCATCGGGGTGCTCTACAAAGACAAGAGACTGAACTTCATCACGGAGTACATCAAGGGCGGCACCCTCCGGGGAATCATCAAGAGCATGGTGAGTGGAGTCAGCCAGCAGAGTACTGAGTAGCCCCTTGGTGGCTAGTAGCACTTGTGAGACAGCTGACTAGGAGCGGGTCCCACACCAGGGACAGAGACCAGATCATAGGATCGATTTGTCTAGAGCTGAAGGTCCAGTCTGGGGGCTGAGCCCAAAGCCCAGGGGTCATTCTGGGGAAGGGATGAGGATGACAGGAACCCTTGCTAGGTGTCAGACACTGTGCTAATACAAATACAAACAAAAAGAAAGAGAGTCTCTGCCCTCACTTACACTCTAACATGGGGAGATGAGACATAAAAAGGACCTAAAGGGAAAAGCAGGGGAGTGAAGGTATTCAGCACGGGGGCATGACTTTGAAGTCCAGAAAACCAGGAAAGGGCCAGCAGGAGAATGAAGCAGGCAGACCTGGGCCCCTTCACAAAGCACAGGTTCCGGGAGGGACTCAACCAGTGAGAGATGGGAGGTGGGCCAAGGTCAGTGGGGTCATTCTGAAAGGATCAGCCTAGAGCCAGGGGATGGGGTTGTAGGTAAGTAAGGCAGAAATGGGCCTTGTTGTAGAGCCAGGACAGCTTGCTGGACCCCCCTGAGGTCCCAAAGACGATTCTGAGGGAGCCCAGTGATGCTCCTGGGGAATGAACACATCCTGCAGCGCCGGCCTGAGGCTAGTGGTGGTATCTGAGCTGGCCGGGAACAGTCAGCATCGCATCCCTGATGGCCCAGCCTTGGATCCCTGCCATCCGTCACAGCTCGCTGGCAACCCACTCTCTGTGTCCACAGGACAGCCAGTACCCATGGAGCCAGAGGGTCAGCTTTGCCAAGGACATTGCCTCTGGAATGGTAAAGGGGCAGGGGGCAAAAGGACAGGGAGAACAAGACAGAGAGGGCTGTGGGAGGAGGTCTCTTCAGGGGGGGCCTCTCCTTGCTCCTGCCCTCTCTTGTAAAGTTTCTTTTAAAGCCCTGGAAATTCTACCATTAGGGATTCACTCCTTTGGGTACCACATTCTCTCTCCAAGATCTCCATTTAAAATGTAAATTTCCCTGGGAGAGGGAACCCTTGAATTCCTTCCTTCCTCAGTGAGAATGAGGTCATCAGCAGCTCCCCCCAGGTCTGGGCTGGGATGAGGAAATGGGGAGGAGATAGAAGGCAGGGCTTCAGTGGGCACCGAGGGTGGCGAAGCTGGGGTTATGTCTGCCCCGGAGTGGGATGGGACAGGTAGTATTGGAGGGGCAGAGGCCTGGGCCCAGTGATTCCTGTCATCCTTGGCCAAGGTCAAGGGGAACCAAGCCAACCTCCCACCTCCCTTTTACACACAGGCCTATCTGCATTCCATGAACATCATCCACAGAGACCTAAATTCTCACAACTGCCTGGTGCGAGAGGTGAGGTCACTGAGGGCCCGGGGAGGGGGAGGGGCAGCGGCCAAAGGCTGTCTGTCTGTCATTTCCTTTCCCACTGCTCACATCTGTCTTCCTCTTTCCCTCTCTTCCCCTCTAGTTGTCCCTCTCTCTCTCTCGCCCTTCTCACCTTCACTCCTTTCTGTCTCTGTCTCTCTTCTCTCTTTGTCCCTTCTTCTCTCCCCCTTCATCTCTCTCTCTCCTTCCCTCCCTCTCTCTCCTCTCTTTCCCCTCTCTCTCTCTCCTCTCCTCTCTCTCCTCTTCTCTCTCTCTCTCTCCTCTCCTCTCTCCTCTCTCTCTCCTCTTCTCTCTCTCTCTCTCCTCTTCTCTCTCTCTCTCTCTCTCTCTCTCTCTCTCTCTCTCCTCTCCTCTCTCTCTTCTCTCTCTCTCTCTCTCTCTCTCTCTCTCTCTCTCTCTCTCTCTCCCTCCTCCCCACCCCCTCTTTTCCCTCCTTTTCATTCCCCCCCTCTATTTTCATATCTTTTTCCTTCCCAAACAAGATATCCGTTCCCTCCCCAGAACAGTACCCAACTGGGATCCCCCCAAAGCTCACCCTCCATTCTGCCCCCTTCCCTCACCTTCCTCTGGGAACTGTACTTGTCCTCAGTGAAGTCTGCACTGAGCAGCAGCCGCATGCCCAGCCCTGTGCTAGGCTAAGCTATGAGGGAGCCAGGGGATGTAAAGGGCAGGGTCCCGGCCCCCTGGGAGTCACCGCCCAGATGGAGACATCAACAGCCCCGAGTGTTGGCTCGGGGGGCTCGGCTGAGAGGGGAGGAGGTCAGCATAAGCCAGAGTCGTGTGGAAAGGCTTCCTGGAAGGGGGGCCCCTTAGATTTGGGCGGGAAGAGGAGAGAGAAGGAGGGGCAGGTGTTCTTAGGAAGGGAAACACTGGGAGGAAGCGGAGGCAGGAACAAGGACAGCGAGTGGACACTCACTGCTCTGGAATGAGGGGCCAGGGTGTGGAAGTGGCCTCCGCAGAGCGAGGCGCCCCCTGCAAACTCTCTGACCGTCCCGTGCTTGTTCCCCCTCACCCCAGCAGGGATAAGTCCGTGGTGGGTCAGACCCCCAGGCCCGTGGAGCCACTGACACTGGCCTCATCCTCCCCCTTCCTCTAGCCCAGGAACCCCCGTGGCTGGGTCTGGCTGAGCCCTGTAGGACGGCATAGCTGGGAGTGACCTTGGGGGTCATCCAGAGCGACCCCTCGTTTGATGGATCAGGGAGCGTCCGAGGCGGGTTTTAAACCCAGGCCTTCCTGACTCTTAAGCCCAGCGTGGTGCCTGCTGGAGTCAGATGCCAGTGGGACCCTAGGAGTCCTCTCTCTCTTTGCCCCCCAGAACAAAAATGTTGTCGTGGCCGACTTTGGGCTGGCGCGGCTCATGGTGGATGAGAAGAACCCGCCAGACCAGCTGCCGAGTCTGAAGAAGCCGGACAGGAAGAAGCGCTACACCGTGGTGGGGAACCCTTATTGGATGGCCCCCGAGATGATCAACGGTGAGTGTCGGCAGAGTGGGGGGCGTGGAGCCCTCCCTCCTCCCTGTCCTTCCCAGGCAGCATCTCCAGCAGGGCTTAGGGAGGCCCGGGAGCTGCAGAGGGGGCCTGGGAGTCTTAGGCCCCCAGCCCAGAATTCTCAAGCTCCCCTGCTCAGGCAGAGCGACCCTGCCACGAAGCTGTGGCCCAGCGGCAATGAGCACCAAATTTGGAGTCAGGGGACATAGGTTCAGATCCCATCTCTCTACCCCAGCACCTCCGTGTGAACTTGGGCAGGTCTCTAGGGCTGTTGCCTCATCTGTCAAATGTCTGCCTTCTGCTGATCAATCGGCCAATAAGCAATTATTAAGCACCACTGTATGCCATTCCCAGAGCATGATGGAGAGGCCAGAGAGCTGATCGAGTCAGGAAGACCCATGTTCAAATTCTGCCTCTAATGCTTACCACCCGTGTGACCCTGGGCAGGTCAAGCAACCTCTCCATGCCTGGGCATCTTTCTAAGACTCTTTTAAGTGTAAGAGCAGGTACCTGCCTCCTCTGGTGTGGAAGCTTGTGAAAGACCAAGGATGAGTGCCAGGGAAACAGATCTCGCTGATGGCTGAGCCAGGGTGTCATTAGGTGGTGGGCTGCCTGTGTTCTCCTTGGCACCTCCCGAAGACTGTCCCCTGATGAGGCGTGAAGGGAGCTGAAAGCCGCCTCCACGGTAGATGGGTCTGAAAAGATGACATCATGGAGCGCTGTCCTGTGGGATTAAACAGCCAACAAACCAGCATCTATTAAGCACCTTCTGTTTACCAGGCACCATGCTAGGCACCAAGGATGCAAAGATAAAAGTGAGACAAGCGCTGCCCTCAGGGAGCTTTTAGTCTAATGAGATGCTTATAGCCAGGGTCTTCTCGGGGCACCCTCTCTACGGCCCAGGCTGTGCCCACAGCTTGGGGGTGACTGCTTCCATCTCTTCACCCAGGGCACAGCTACGACGAGAAGGTGGATGTCTTTTCCTTCGGCATTGTCCTCTGCGAGGTGGGTTCCTCTGGGTGCCAGGGGACAGGGAGGGGTCAGTGGGTAGCGTTGGAGTCCCCCAGTCTGGCACGGCAGGCGCCGCTGATGTCGGCTGCCTGAGGCTGGTTGCCTTGGAGGCTCTGCCTGGGGGGAGGGCCTGGAGTGGGTGTGGGGGGTCCCTATCTGAATGTTCTGAGGATGGGCCCCTTCCCCATGTGTGGAGAAGCTCCTATCGGCATCTTCCTGACTCCAGGTCCAGCGCTGCTGAGCACATCCTCCTCATTAGCTGCCTCAAACCTAATCTTCCGCTCTTATCCAGCCCCTCTCATAATCAGAGATTCTGTCTTTGTGCCTCAGTCCTCCCACCGACAACCTGTGGGCTTCGGGAGTATCCAGGGCCCGTCTCTCAGGGGAGTCTGGCTTGGTTCTCTCCATTGGGATGCTTGGCCACAGGACCATTGCAATGACCAGGTGGCAGCACCTCGAACTTTGGGCTGTTGTGTCTGGCAGATCATTGGCCGGGTGAACGCTGACCCCGACTACCTTCCCCGCACGATGGACTTCGGCCTCAACGTGCGTGGATTCCTGGATCGATACTGTCCCCCCAACTGTCCACCGAGCTTCTTCCCCATCACCGTCCGCTGCTGTGACCTCGACCCCGAGAAGAGGTGAGGGCTGCGCCGGGAGATGGAGGGAGGGCCAGGTTCCCATGAGCAGCAGCGAGGGCCGGGGCTGGGGGGCTGAGGAGAAGCTCTGAGGCCAGCAGGTCAAAGGCACGGTGCCCCTGCCCGGGTGGGGCCTCTCTGCCCGTGAGGAAGCACCCGCCCCCAAAGCTTCCCTTCTTTGGGTCCCCAGGCCATCTTTTGTGAAGCTGGAACAGTGGCTTGAGACCCTCCGCATGCACTTGGACATCCATCTCCCCCTGGGACCACAGCTGGAGCAGCTGGAGAAAGGCTTCTGGGAGACCCACAGGCGGGGCGAGAGCGGGCTGCCCATGCACCCTGAGGTCCCCGACTGAGCCTGCCTGGACGACCCGCCCTCCCGGCCCTGGCCCCGCACAGGAGTCAGTCCCCGTCTCAGATAGCATCAGCATCTGCTCACATTGACAGAGCAGGAGGGAGGGGAAGGGAAAGCCCTCCCCCGCCCCATCCACAGCCCCCCCCCCCATCCCCCTCCTGGGAACCATCTGAGCCCCCCTCCAGTGCACAGGCATCATCTCCTTCCCACAGCTCGCCACACCCTAGGGTCTGGCCCTAACTCAGGAGCTGTCCTTCCTTAGAGGAGGCTAAGCCAGGTTTGCAACTCAGGATCTCCTGGGGCTTGGGGACATGGGCAGGGGGGCGATGGGGCACCCTTCCCCCCTGCCCCGAGACCCCACCCCATGAAGCCTGGGGGGAGGGAGGGGGCAGAGAGAGAATGTGTCTAGAAAGTCGCCATTGGTGACCAGCTTCACATTTCAGCAATCATACCCCCTCCCCCATCTTTCCCCCCACCCACCAATCCCTGCCACCCAACCTTTCACTTCTGTCCTTTACCAAGGTTACCTCCCACAGTCTCTTCTGTCCTGTCCTCACCCTCACTGTGACTGTCCTTGGCTTCTAGTAGTGGCTGCTCTCCCCCTAGCCTTGTCCATAGCTCACTTGCTCCCGCCCCTCGTCTCTGGGATCAGCCCAAAGCGTGGCCCTCGCTGGCACCTTGGTCCAGGTGATGCTTCTGTTGCCATCCTTTGTTCTCACTAGCTTTGGCCCTGCATGAGCTCAAACCATCATCGTGAGCCACCCCCCCCCCATACTGCCAACCCCCAAGTTGTGATCCTGGGACACATCTTTCTATTCCTCTCCCCCTCCCACTTGTGGTGGTGATAGGCCACAAGGCGGGGCCTGGGAAAGGAAGAGAAGCTGCCCCCTCCACTCCTTGATGGGAGGAACGAAGGAGGGGCTGCCCCGTCCCTGGAGGGAGAGCCAAGGGACCATCACTGGTACTTCTAGCATCCCTCGCATGTTCTGTCTTAGCTGAGTGGTGCCTTGGGTGTGAGGGGATCCGTACCAGAAGGGAATGAAGAGGCAGAGAGGCACAAAACCCTGAGGTTATCATTCTTGTCTTCATTTTTTTGTTTTTCAAATATAGAACTTCCGGGAATCGCTCATAAGGTTTTATAGGGCGTTGCTCCAAATGTGTGTTCCCTAAGATTGGCTTTTTCGGGATGTCTTCTCTCCCATCCCCCCTGCTGTTGAAAGTTTGTCCTTGTTTCAGGGAATACGTAAGGGGTGGGGTGTGTGTGTGTGTGTGTGTGTGTGTGTGTGTGTGTGTGTGTGTGTGTGTGTGTGTGTGTGTGTGAGTTGTAAACAGACATAAAGGTCTGCTGTCCAGTTGCACACGCCTCGAGATGGAAATGCACATGTAGATTGTCTCAAAATTCAACCTCATCTAATATCTGCATGGTGCTCACGACCTTTCAAAGCCCTTTCTTTCACATTCATTCACTCATTTGAGCCGCACAACAACTTTGTTGTCTAGACACATTAGGCATTAATTATCATCCCCACTGTCTAGAGCCGGGGTCCAAGCCCCAGGTGGGTGAAATCACTTGCTGATGGTCACACCTGGGGCGCAGGGACTAGAGCCATATTGAAGAATAGGTCCAAACTAGGAGGGGCCTCAGAAATCATATCATCTCATGCCCTTCACAGATCGGAAAAGAGTGTCAGGAGCAGAGTGGAGTTCTCTCAGCGATGGCACGCTGGCACCTCTGGACAGAGAGGAGACTCTAGTTGGAGTCAATGGCCAAGCCAGGATTAGAACCCAGCCTCTGTGTGTGTGTGTGTGTGTCTATGTCTGTGTGTGCGTGCACACGCATGCATGTGGGTGTGAGCGTGGGTGGTGGTCACCTTGCTTGAACACTAGGGGAACCAGGTTGATAGCTCAATGGAGCCAGGCCCAGGGCAGCAGGAGAGAGAGGCTAAACTGATCAGAGAAAGCCAGTCCTGTGCCTGGGAAGCCCCAACATTGACCCGTTCCTGTCATGCCTGAAGTCGTGGAGGTGGGAGCTAAAGCCCCCAGGAGCCCAGCTTGGGAGCCTGGCTCTGCTTCGCTGCCTTCCTCCCTCATCCCAGAGGTTATTTGGGAAGCCCGGGCAAGGGAATGCCCTTGTCCCTAGCACAGAGAAAGGGTCCCCTTCCTCTCTGTCAGTAGGTACTGATCCTTGGGGGGAAAAAACCCTTTAGCTAGAGTATCCCCCTCCCCTTATTTTCTTTTCGTTGAAACCACATCAGAAGTCACTAAATCCCTCTGTGTCTGTCTCAGCACAGCCCTGCTAGCTGCTTAAATAGGAGTGCCCATGGGGCTCTGGGAAGCCAGCGGTGGCACAGTCTCTCAATTTGTACCCCAAATAGAGCTGGGAGAGGCTGGGGGTGACAAGATAGGGATGGGCTGGGGAAGGGAGACAGCGAGTGTCTGCCGGCATCTTCCCCAGACCTTCATCTCAGCCTCCTGGCCCCATCCTCAAGGATGGACCAAAGGGAGGTGGAGGAGCAAGGGGATCTTCATGCTACTGTTTACCCAGGTTCTTTTGTGTAATATATTTTTTAAAAAGAGTTTGTATTATTTTTTCATACAGGGGCTGTAGGGGTGGGAGGGAATTGGGGGGTGTTGTTTTGAGGGGAGAAGGGGTATCTTTCTTTTGTTTGGGGACCATTTTTTTTTCCCACTCTGCCTCAGTTGAGCTTACAGGAAAGTATTAAAACTGTGACGCATTTCTCAGTGCACTTTGGCCTGGAAGGAAAAAAAAAAAAAACTAGAAATGGGATATTTCTTTAAGGAGGTGGGAAGTGCGCCCTCCAGACCTGTGATAACACACAATAAAATCCATACTTTCCACCCACCAGCCTTTGACTTTTGGAAGTGCGTTCCTGTTTCTCTGGGTGTCTAGAGGTGGACAGGGGCCTGGCCAGGAGACTTTATGCACTGGAAAATCCATTAGAACCAGAATGGACAGTAGACCTTTGAGGCCAGTCACCCATTTTACAGATGAGGAAACACTCGTGCCTTAAGTCACCTGGGGCTCGAAGACCCCAAGTCCCATCCACAACACCAGTGGGGTCAAACGAGCAGAAATGGGGACCACTAAGCCAGACATAAAGATCCCTGAAGACACATAGTGATTTAGAAAATCACATATTAACTAATATCTGTTTTATGGTATTTTTATTTTGTTGCGTATTTTCCTTTTTTCATCTGGTCCAAGTTACACAATGGGGCCGTGCCAGGTGTGCTACTTCTCCTGCTCTTCCCTTTCAGGGGAAGAAAGGAAGGAAACCTGCATGTATTGAGCGCTTGCTGTTTGCCAGACGCTGTACTAAGCTCTGGGGACACAAATATAAGAGAAAAAAAAAATTAAAATAGTCCCTGCCTTTGAGGAGCTTATGTTCCAAAGGAGGACCATAGGATTCTGGATTTAAAAATAGGGAGAACCGTAGAGCAGGCAAACTATTTTCCAGAAGAGCAAATAGGCTCAGAGGGGGTGGTGACCTGTCCAAGGTGACATAAATAGTAAGTAGAAGAGACGGGATTTGAACTCGGGTCCTAAAACTCTAAATCCAGGGGTCTTTTCACTAGACCATGCTTCCTCTCTCCCCTAAAATAGTTGTGCAAAGATTGGTTGTGTACCCATTCTGTGCAGATCACCGCAGAGTCCACGAGGAAATGTGAGCCCAGTCCCTGTCCCTCAGGGATTTTCCATTCCCCTAGGAGGAGACTTTCCCTTTAGTCCTCTCACCTGAATCTTACCATAGGTTTAGGAAGTGAGTTGAGCCCATATTTGGCGATCTGAGCTAACCGGGCCCTGGTGAGAAGTGGTCCCCTTTAAATGAGCCACTTTTCCAATCAACCCAATGACTGGAAAATAAATGGGCTCACCTGTGAAAACGGAAACTTAATTAGGCAAAAAGGCATCAGCCTCTGAGGCAGCTAGGTGGCACAGTGGACAAAGTACCGGTCCTGGAATTCAGGAGGACCTGAATTGAAATTCAGCCTCAGACACTTGACATTTAATAGCTGTGTGACTCTGGGCAAGTCACTTAACCCTCATTGCCCTGGCCAAAACAAAACAAAAAGCAAAAAGGCATCAGCCTCATGGTATGTACAAGAGCCCCATGAGTGGCAGCAGGGCAGAGATGGTCTGCAAGCCAGAAGACCTGGATGCCAATCCCAGCTCTGAATGCTCCAGGTAAAGATGCTGACCTACAGCGGCAGAGAGTTTTCTCCATATCTGAAGTTCCCCTCCTCTCTTTTCCATTTTTCTTTTGTTCTGATCCTTTTTTTTTTTTTTTTTTGGTGAGGCAATTGGGGTTAAGTGACTTGCCCAGGGTCACACAGCTAATAAGTGTCAATCATCTGAGACTGGATTTGAACTCAGGTACTTCTGACTCCAGAGCCGGTGCTCTATCCACTGCACCATCTAGCTGCCCCTTTCTGATCCTCTTTTTGCCAAGGTTCCTATCTTCCCTCTGCATACCTGACACTCCCTTGCTAATAAACTGGACCCCTTTGGGCACCGCAATCCTGCTATGTGGCCACTAGAGGGCAGAGAGAATGCGGTTCTTGACCAGTGAGTGATGCTGTAGATGTAGGGAAGCAATTCCCCAAGCTCCAAGCTCCTTCCCAGGACGGGGATGAGTGCCCCGGCTCCCTTCCCAATCCTGTGCTCATAGAGCATCCTCCCACAACATCTGTGTCCGGGCCTCCTTTCCAGGAGTAATGACGGGGAGTCGCGGAGGGTTAGGGATGGAAGCAAGGAATCCTTCCCGACAATTACAGCTGCCCTCCAGGCTGCCTTGGGATGAGCAGATTTATAAGAATTACTAGATCAGGGGCGACTAAGTAGCGCCAGCCCTGGAGTCAGGAGGACCTGAGTTCAAATCTGCCCTCAGACACTTACTAGCTGTGTGACCGTGGGCAAATCACTTCACCCTGCTAGCCGCCACAAAGGGGAAAAACACAGAATCAGGAGATCGTGTTTAGATCAGGAAAAGCCCCTCCCTCGAGGGAGAGCCACGAGTGCCACAGTGCATTGTGGGGTAGGAGCTTTGATTTTGAATCCTATCTGAAATGCTTACTCGCTGTGTGCCTGCCCCGGGCAAGTCACTAAACCACTCTCCACCTCGCTTTCCTTATCTGAAAAATGGGGATAATTGTAGCTCTGGAGTCTTTGTGAGAATCCAATGAGATCACTCATGTAAAGTGTTTGGCAGACTTTAAAGCAGATCCATGAATGTTACCTATCATTACTAGGGAGGAGGAAACTGAGGTCAGATACTACTCAGACTAGGTGGTCTCAGGGTCCCTCCCAGCCCTGAGATTCCGTCATTCCATCATTCCGACCTCCTCTGTGCCCCACACCCACAGTCCCTGCTCTCAGGCTGGCATCGAACACTAATTAGGTTCCAGGGTTGTGCTAAGTGCTGGAGATACAAACAGAAGCAAAAAGACAGGCCCTGCCCTCAAGGAGTTTACATTTAATTGTAATCTCTATGCAAAGAACACAGGCTTTAGAGTCAGAGGATCTGAGTTTAAATTCTACCCCCTCCCCCACTTCAAAAATGGGATAGCTCAGGGGCAGCTAGGTGGTACAGTGGATAGAGCACTGGCCCTGGATTCAGGAGGACCTGAGTTCAAATCCAACCTCAGACACTTGACACTTATTAGCTGTGTGACCCTGGGCAAGTTATTTAACCCCAACTGCCTCACCAAAAAAAAAAAAAAAAAGCATTTAAGGTTCTCTTAAACAGGCTTCCTACCTTTTCCAGGCACGATCCTTGCCATGCCCCTTCTCACATTCTCTGTTCCAGTCAAACTGAACAGTTTAGCCATTCCGTGTACATAAGATTCTATCTCCTGCCTCTGGGCCTTTGCATAAGTGTTTCCCCTAGTCTCAAATGCATACCTTCCTCACCTTCAAGAACCTGTATTTTACTTCAGCGTATAACACTGTCTTTCCTGATTCCCCCAATTATTTCTTCCTTAATTATATCTGCTTCTCTCTCTCTGTTTCTCTCTCTCCATCTCTCTCTGTCTCTCTATTTCTCCATCTCTTTCTGTCTCTATCTCTCCATCTCTCTGTCTCCCCATCTCTCTCTGTGTGTCTCTTCTTTCATTCCCTTTCTATTTCTCTTTATATGTTTCTCTTTCCTAGCAAGACACCTGGTTTCATCTCCCTCCCCAGAACAAAGTCCAAGTGACGTGAGTCGTCCCAAAAGAATTACAAGAGTCAGTGACTCAGTTTCCCAAGTTTTATTGCAATTCTGTGAGTGATCGCGGGGAGAGAACCAGAGAAGTGGAAAGGTATCTCTCAAATAGTGAAAGAAAAGACAGTTATATTTATAGCATAGATAAATTGATTATCAGTCTCATTATAATAATCTCCACCTTGGGGAGGTACAAGGGAGGGCCTGTCCTTCTCATTATAATATTCTCCACCTTGGGGAGGTACAGGGGAGGGCTTATCCTAATTTGGAGTTCCTGGGGTCCCAAGCCAACCCCTGAGGTGGGTACCTTTTTCAGTGGAGGTGCGTTTTAGGGATTTACGTGTCATAAGGTGAATCTGGGGACAAATTTGGCCTTTTCTGCGCATGCCTCTTTCTGATTCCCATGTCTAGTTTCAAAATATTTTCATTGATCATTTGAATTTCTATGCCCTGTCTATGTATCTGTCATGGGGTGCAGAAGAAATTCTCTGGGGCACATCAAGGAATCTTCTCCTTGAGATACTAAACCAGAAGACAGATATGCCTAGAGAGATAAGCTGAACCAAATGGGACTGAGCTAGTTCGGATTCCCACCCTTCATTCTGGTCTCCCTTGGGTGTGGCTGCGGCCTTTGTGTCCTGAAGAGAGAACCACCCCTCACCGAATTCCTCTAGTCACTACCAGTGGGGGATGGTCCTCCCTCTCTAAAGGAACTTTCCACAGTCAAATGGTCACCCCTCCCCCCATCAGTCCTCTATAAAAGTACCTGCCATTCTCCTGCTCAAGGACATTGGTACCTCTGAGCCACATACTTTGTGCCTATCTCCCCATGAGAAGTCCAAGGATTTCTTTCATGGTTTCCCTCCCCCCCACCCCTTCCCTTCCCTTGCCCCTAAGTAAACTACCACCTTATTCTAACTACTGTTGTGTGCAAGAGGGTGTAATTCTTTAAAGAGGAATTCCTAAGAACCCCAACCCCTGCCCCTAACCCAACCCATACCCCATTTCCCCCCATTACATATCATTGTTATGGTTAAGAGCTCTATGACCTGCCTCTTTATGTTCTTGTTATGGGTGCGGATTAATGTAGGACTTGTATTAATAAAGGCTCAAGTCTTAAATTATCCTTTAACTGGGGTCTGAATTCCTCTTAGAGCTCGGATCTAAATTAGAGCTCGGGTCTTGGGTTTTTCTGTGAACCTCTTTTTTTGCCTCCTACATCCCAAGTAGGATCCTGGAGCTCTTCTGGCTTCTGGCTTTGAAAGAGAAGATCCATGATGTCAGCCTCTCTTCAGGGTTCTGAAAGGAAAGACACTGCATGGGGATATGAGGGCTAGGAATACAAAAAGAAGCAGAAGAGATGATGAGTGAGATGACCAGAACCAGAAGAACATTGTACACAGTATCATCAACATTGAGTGTTGACCTACTGTAATGGACTATATTCTTCTCACCAATGCAATGGTACAAAAGAGTTCCAGGGAACTCATGATAGAAGAGGATCTCCAAATCCAAGAAAAATAAATAAAAAAGAATTGTGGAGTATAGATGCTGAATGAACCATACTATTTCTTTTGTTTTGGGTGCTGTTGGGTTTTTTTTCTATTTTGAGGTTTTTCATCATTGCTCTGATTTTTTCTCTTATAACAGGACTAATGCAGAAATAGGATTAATGTTATTATGTGTATATATATATGTGTGTGTATATAGATATATCTATATGTATATAGATATATAGATATAACCTATATCAGATTACCTGCTGTCTAGGGGAGGGAGGAGGGAGGGGAGGGAGGGAGAAAAATCTGAATTTGTAAAACTTGTATAAACAAAAGTTGAGAACTATCTTTACATGTAATGGAAAAAATAAAATACCTTATATGTAAAAAAAAAAAAAAGAAGCAGAAGACAGTCCCCACCCTCAAAGAACTGACAATCTAGTGAAGTCAGCGTGAGAAAAGCCGCAGCTCCCTCATGTCCCTATCCCCAGCTCGCTAACCTCTGGGTTAAACTGAGTTATCTTGCTCCCAAAGGGAAAGTTCATCTAATCTGTATTATCTGGAATATATATTCTCATGTTTACTTTCTCTGATTTCTGGTTTGCTATTGACTTGGACAAATGGGTTTCTGTGTTATATGCTATGTGTATTTATTGGGGAGCTGGCATTTGGTGAGAAGGAAGTCAAGTCTTGGATATAAGGGGCCCTCCTTTTCCATTAAGAAATTGCCTTGGGGAGCAGCTAGGTGGCGCAGTGGATAAAGCGCCGGCCCTGGATTCAGGATGACCTGAGTTCAAATCCGACCTCAGACACTTGACACTTACTAGCTGTGTGACCCTGGGCAAGTCATTTAACTCCAATTGCCTCACCCAAAAATTAAAAAAAAAAAAAAGAAAGAAAGAAATTACCTTGAGGGGGCAGCTAGGTGGCACAGTGGATAAAGCACCAGCCCTGGATTCAAGAGGTCCTGAGTTCAAATCTGGTTTCAGACACTTGACACTTACTAGCTGTGTGGCCTTGGGCAAGTCACTTAAACCTCATTGCCCCGCAAAAAAAAAAAAAATTACCTTGAATAAAATACTTTTATGAAAAAATAAAAATTAAAAAAAAATTACCTTGAACCAAAAAATTACATCTTCTAGACTAATAAGACTTAAGATAGACACAAGTCTTGTCCTGTACTCCCTCTCTTAGAAGAGAGCAGAGTGGGGCAGCTAAGTGGTGCAGTGGATAGAGCACCAGCCCTGGAGTCAGGAGGACCTGAGTTCAAATCTGCCCTCAGACACTTGACACCTGCTAGTTGTGTGACCCTCGGCAAATCACTTAACCCCAATTGCCTCACAAAAAAAGAAGAGAGCAGAGTGACAAGCCTCTTGCCCCACATTCCAGCTTCCTCTCCTGGCAGGAACCAAAGTCGTTCTTGGAGAAAGGTCAATGGGAGGGAGCTAGAAATATCCTATCCATGTGGACATACATGTTCTATATGGGCAAAACAACACCCCACAAGCCACCATCCTTACAAATGTATAAACTATTGTAACGATTGGAATAACGCCACTTGCTGGAGACTTACTGTAGAAGAGTTCTGCCCATGAAGGGAAGGTCTTTGAGGGCAAGACCAGGAGTCAGGAAGTGACGCGGGCTAGTGGGAGGAGGAAGGAAGAGACTGGCGCTCGGTCTCACTCTCTTTCCTCTGGACTCTGGCGGAGAAGGGAGCTAGAAATGTGCTCTCCCTTTAATAGATAGAAATCTAGGCCTTTCTCTCTCTCTTTACCAAATTCTTATTCTCCTTAATAAATGCTTAAAAGTCTAACTCTTGCTAAAGCTTGTAATTGATTGGCGACCACTCATTAGATATTTTAGACAGTTTAGCTAGAATTTTAGCCCTTAACACTATTGGCAATATTAAGAACAAAAGACACAGTTCAGATCTTTTCTTATGATACTACTATGGTTTTAATACCCAAACCAAAGAGAGATATAACAGAGAAAGAAAATGACCTACTCTTTCCCCTAATGAATGTTGACACAAATTTTAAATAAAATATTAGCAAGTAAGCCACGACATATTAGAACGAGTTTACACTCATCCCAGGTTGGTTTTATACCAGAAATACAGGGTTGGTTCAATATAAGGAAAACTTCAAACATAATAAACCATGTTAATAGTAATAATAAAAATCAGTTAGCAGTGTTTTTATTCTGTGCCCTGGTAATCTGTATAGAATTCCTTTTTCTTGTGATCTGAGCAGCTGAAGGGAAAAGGGCAGAAAAATTAAGAGTTTTTCAGCTGAAAATTTCAAAGCTTTGACAGGATATAATCTTATCTCTAGTTCTGTCCAGCTAGAAATGCAGTGCGTGGTCAGCTTTCTATTTTCCTGGCTGCAGATGCTTTTCCTGTAGTTTTTAGCTTTGGGCATTCCTAATTCATTTACCATAGAATTTGATTTGTGGTTTACTGCTATTGATAAAGTGGGTTATAATATTTTTTCTGTTGGTGGTCTCTTCTACCAGAGGGAACAACACACCTGTCTGTTGTTTAAAAACACATGTG
Source organism: Dromiciops gliroides (assembly GCF_019393635.1). NCBI lineage: Eukaryota > Metazoa > Chordata > Mammalia > Microbiotheria > Microbiotheriidae > Dromiciops > Dromiciops gliroides. The sequence goes on along the minus strand of NC_057864.1, from coordinate 475,717,374 downwards.
TTATTTAATACCTCATTCCACACAAATGTTTATTTTATCATTGAAAAAACAACTCACAGAAAGCAATTCCAGCACAAAATGGACGCTTAAAATCAAATAGTTCCACCAAGCTGACAAAATTATTCTGACCCTTTTGTTAAGGTAATAAAACTTATTTTCCCTACAGGGCTGCAGCACAGGTAGCAGGTAGGGTAGCCCTACCTACCCACCTACAGAGCATGGGAGAGCAGGCAGAGACAGGGCACCTGTGTTGTTGGAGAATTTCTCCATGGTGGGAGTTGGGCTCCTGGAAATATTTCACACACACACACACACACACACACACACACACACACACACACACACACGGAGACCAAATAAAATGAGTAGCTGGACTGAAAAGAGAAGAAATTTGTTAGCAAAGTAAAGGAGTTTTGTTGCTGGTAGGCAGCAGCTTCAGTCCATAGGTTACAGATTTTGACTTTTACAGCTTTTTCAGGCCTATTTAGAATACATATGGACAGCCAGAAGCATTTTAGGGACCAGTGGGAAGACATCTGTCTCTACCAGGAAGTTGGTCTTCAAAGTCCTGAGTTATGTGTTGGGTGAAACATCTGTAGGATCATGTGTACTGCAGGACTACATAGGATGAAGGTGGGTAAGTCAGGTACTGTGTATTCACTGGGGGCAGCTAGGTGGCACCATGGAGAGAGTGCCAGGCCTGCAGCCAGGAAGACCTGAGTTCAAATTGAGCTTCAGACAGTCACTAACTTGTGACCTGGACAAATCACCTAACCTGTTTGCCTCAGTTTCCTCATCTGTAAAATGAGCTGGAGAAGGAAATGGCAAAACCACTCCAGTATCTTTACCAAGAAAATTACAAATGGGGTCACCAAGGGTTGGACACACCTGAAACAACTCAACAGCAACATATATTCACTACTGCAGAATGGGGCCCATTAGTTAGTTTTAGGATGTCACTGATCAGAAAACCAGATACTGATGAAAGAGAATGAAATACTTGTCCAGTGTAGGCCTTAGTTTACTATGGTTGGCTGTTGTCCTTCATTCTCAGAGGACCAAAATTTCATAGTGATGTCAAGGTACACTGTGTCCAGCTCTGGCTGATCAGACCAACATGAGCCTGGAAGGCTCTACCACAGGTTGGACACAAATGGTCAAGATGAACATTTGGGATGGAGGTGACCCTAAATTTGTGCATCTTGTGTTTCTTTTGAGCTACTCCAGTTCTGCTTTGCTCACAGAGCATAGGCCTTTTCTGAAGAGGGCGGGCCATGCTGGGTGGTCCTGTGCTTACCCTATTATTAAGAACTGTTTGGCCCCTCAACATCGTACCCAGAGGTCATTGGGTAGTTCCTCCCAGGAGACCCTTGGAGGACCAACTGATGACTGTTGCTGAAAGGTGGTTTACTCTCTGGTGACAAGAAGGTGAAAGTTTCACCCAGTAGGTCCTCTAACAAGGAAAAGATTTCTTGTTCTCTTCCATGAAAGCAAATCTCATTGGTGGTACATGGCAAATGCCTTTATAGTTAGTACAGTAAGCAACACCATAATGGTCTTTTGTCAACCTGACTGCAAAAAACGTCATCACCTCCAAGGGAGTCTTGGTACTTCTCCAGCTCCACAGAGTCTTTTTTTTTTTCTTTTTTCAGAGGCAATTAGGGTTAAGTGACTTGCCCAGGGTCACACAGCTAGTAAGTGTCAAGTGTCTGAGCCGGATTTGAACTCAGGTACTCCTGAATCCAGAACCAGTGCTCTATCCACTGTGCCACCTAGCTGCCCCCAAATTACCATCTTCTTCAAGGCAAAATTCACAGTAATTATAATCACAGGGGCAGCTAGGTGGCACAGTGGATAAAGCACCAGCCCTGGATTCAGAAGGACCTGAGTTCAAATCCGGCTCAGACACTTGACACTTACTAGCTGTGTGACCCTGGGCAAGTCACTTAACCCTAATTGCCTCACACAAAAAAAAGGATACTGCTGTTATTGTATTGTATATGTATGTTATTATGTGTGTGTGTGTATATATATATATATATATATATATATATATATAGTATGTGTTATATATATACATATATATATAGTTCCCCTGGTTCTGCTCACTTTGCATCATTTCATACAAGTCTTCCCCAGCTTCTCTGAAACCATGCCTTTCAACATTTCTTTTTTTTTTTTTTTTAGTGAGGCAATTGGGGTTAAGTGACTTGCCCAGGGTTACTCAGCTAGTAAGTGTTAAGTGTCTGAGGCCGGATTTGAACTCAGGTACTCCTGACTCCAGGGCCAGTGCTCTATCCACTGCGCCACCTAGCTGCCCTCCTTTCAAAATTTCTTACAGAGCAATAGTATTTCATTATGTTCACATACCATAATAAATTCAGCCATTCCCCAACTGATAGGCAGCCATCCAGTTTGTAATTCTTTGACACCACCAAAAAAAAAAAATAAAGCTGCTATAAGTATTTTTGCATGTCTGGAGTCTTCTTTCTTTGGTCTCCTTGGAATGTAGACCTAATGCCTGTAGGTATAGCCTTACCCAAGGGCATGCACATTTAAATAAATTTTGGGGCATAGTTTCAAATTGCTTTCCAGAATGGCTGGACCAGTTCATGGTTCTACCAACGGTACATTAGTGTACCTGTTTTCCCACAACGCCCCAAGCATTTGTCATTTTGCTTTACTGTCAACATTGCTAATATGATGGTGTGAAGTGGTACTTCAGTTATTTTAATTTGCATTTCTCTAATTATTAATAATTTGAAGCATTTTTTTCATACAGCTATTGATAGCTTGAATTTCTTCCTCTGAAAACTGCCTATTCATATTCTTTGCTCATCTATCAATTGGACAATTGGGTGCAAACTTTTCAATTTTTTGTACTAAAAATTGTTTATTTTACCTCTTGTGAAACTATATCTCCTGTTTGGTCATGAACTCTTACCCATCCAAAGATCTGACAGGAAATTTCTTTCTTTTTCTTTTCTTTTTTTTGTGAGGCAATTAGGGTTAAGTGACTTGCCTAGGGTCACACAGCTAGTAAGTGTTAAGTGTCTGAGGTCAGATTTGAACTCAGGACCTCCTGAATGCAGGGCCGGTGCTCTATCCACTGCGCCACCTAGCTGCCCCGGTAATTTCTTTCTTGTCCCTCTAATTTATTTATGATGTCACCCTTTATGTCTAAATCATGTATCCATTTGGAGCTTGTCTTGCTATCTGGTCTGAAATGTTGGTCTATACCTATTTTCTGCCAGTCTCCTTTCTAGTTTTTCCAACACATCGTTATCTGATACTGAGCTCTTGCTCTAATATATAGGATCTTTGCATTTGTCAAACACCAGGCCACCATACCCATTCGCTTCAGTATATTGTGTATCCAATCTGGGCCATGAACACATTTTCTATTTCTTACCTGGAACCAGATTGTTTTGTTGATTACGCCTTATAGTATCATTTGAGACCTGGTACTGCTGAGCCTCCTTTGTTCTCATTAAAAAAAAAAATTCCCTTGTGATTCTTTATTTCCTCCAGATGACTTTTATTATTTTTCCTAGTTCTATAACATAATCCTTTATCAGTTTGATTGGTATGTCACCAAATAAGTAAATTAATTTACGTAGTATTGTCCTCTTTATTATATTGGCTTGTCTTACCTAAGAGCAAATAATATTTCTCTAATTGCTTAGATCAGCCTTTATTTGTATAAAGAATGTTTTGTAATTATGTTAATATAGTTCATATGTCTGTAACTTGGCAATTAAACTCCTGAGTACTTTATATGATCTGTAGTTATTTTAAATGAAATGTCTCTTTCTAACCTTTCATGCTAAGCCTAGCAGCTTCACAAGGTCTATTGTAAAACCTATTAGGTCGTTCATTAGGCTTTTGAGTGAGTTTTAAGAATTTCTGCCAGTTTTCTGATTTGCTCATCTCACTCAGCATTAGTTCATGTAAGTCCTTCCAGGTTTCTTATTTTACTGATTTTTTTAAAACCCAGGTCTTAATTTTACTTATTTATTTTTTTCTTTTGATTTTGTTGATTTCTTTTTTGATTTTCAAGATTTCTATTTTGGTGTTTATTTGACATCTTAAATTTGTTGTTTTTCTGGGTTTTTTGTTTTAATTGCACGCCCAATTCATTGATCTGCTTTTTTTTCTCTCTTGTTGATGAAAATGTTTACAGATATAAATTTTCCCTTAAGTACTTTTGGCTGCATCACAAAAATTTAGGTATGATGTCTCATTATTATCATTGTCTTTGATGAAATGCAATGAGTTGTTCTTTGACACACCCATTCTTTATAATTAAGTTCCTTAGTCCAATCAATTTTTCATCTTTGCTTCAAAGGCTCATTGTTGAATGTAGCTTTTATTGCATTGTGATCTGTTAAAAATGTGTTTACTATTTCTGGCTTTCTACATTTATGTGAGGTTTTTATGCCCTAATATATGGTCAATTGTTGTGAAGGTGTCATTCACAGATAACAAATAGGTTTATTCCTTTCTATCCCTATCCAACATTTCTCACCCACATGGCTTCCAAAGTGATATTCCTAAAGCAGAGTTCCAACAATTCCTTGCTCAAGAAATCTCCTTGAAGAATATTGTGCCATAAGAAATGACAAGTAGGATGATTTCAGAAAGCCCTGGAAAGACTTGTATGAACTGATGTACAATGAAGAGCGCAGAACCAGAACATTATGCACAGAGACAGCAATATTGTTTAATGAAGAACTGTGAATGACTTGACTTTTCTCAGCAATACAATGATCCAAGACAATCCCAAAGGGCTATCTATGAAACACATTTAATATCCACCTCCAAAGAAAGAACTGATATTGATGGAATGCAGACTGAAGCAGGCAGTTTTTCACTTTCTTTCATTTTTTTCTTTTATTCAAGTTTTCTTATTGTTAAGGCTAAAATTCTAGCTATACTGTCTAAAATATCTAATGAGTGTTCACCAATAAATTATGAGCTTTAACAAAAGTTAGCATTTATTAAGGAGAATAAGAATTTGGTAAAGAGAGAGAGAAAGGCCTAGATTCTTCTATCTATTAGAGGGAAAGCCCATTTCTAGCTCCCTTCTCCACCAGAGTCCTCAGGAAAGAGAAAGAGTCAGAGCGCCAGGCTCCCCCTTCTTCCTCCCACAAGCAAACATCACTTCCTGATGCCAAAGAAAAGATGCACGGTCTTGCCCTCAGAGACCTTCATCTCATGGCGGAACTTTTCTACAGTAAGTCTCCAGCAGGTGGCATCATTCCAATTGTTACATTATACAAAATGACTAATATGGTCATGTTTTATATAATTGTATATGTATAACCTATATCTAATTACTTACAGTCTTAGAGAGGGGGGAGGGTAGGGAGTGTGAGATTTAAAATTGGATACAAGAGTATTAAACTCCCCTTTAACCTTTCCCTTATATATCTCCCAGACCAGTAAGTGAAAGAAACCTCTGAGTTTTAGTTAGAGCTTTTATTGTTTGGGAATTAATTAGCCAACAAAACAAGGTGATGTTGATTAGAGAGATAGGAAAGTAGAAATACAAATAAATAGTCTTAGATCTAAGATTAGTCTATATTCCCTATAGAACTCACCAAAAACCTAAGGCCACCTCTGAGGCTGAGAACCTCGTCAAGCATGTGCTATTACGGAGGACCACGCCGATCACCAAGGACCATGCTATGGAACCTGAGTCAGCGTCTGTGTGCCAAGCAAGCCAGAGAACAAGCGAGTGAAAAAGAGACCAACTTCTGTTCTCTCCTTGCTTTTAAGCTCACACCCCAGAAGTGGAGTGCTTAGTAGACACATGGGTGGTTCATCACGGTCTCCTCCCCGAAAGGATGGTCCTTCAAAAACTGGCGTCCTTCAGTTATTCTAACTGACTGTCAAAAGCTTTCACTTTTTACCACAGGAGGGAAGGAGGGATAAAAATTGGAACTCAAAACTATAAATAAAAATATTTATTACTTAACAAAATAAATAAATAATACCATTTTTGAACGTAGAGATTTCCTTGGCTTCTTATGGACCAGGGTGTTCTTAATTTGGGATCTGTGAACTTGTTCTTTTAATATTTTTATAAATGTATTTCAGTAGAATTGGTTTGCTCAATTCCAATAGAATTGACCGAATGCATTTTATTCTATTCATGTAAAAACATAATGCAGAGAAGGCATCTATATGCTTCACCAGAAATTGCCCAGGGGGTGCAGGACGCAAAAAAGGTTGAGAACTCTGGACAAGGATAAAGTACAAACTCAGACTTTCTTGTATGACTCTTCCAAAGTCCGGCCCAAGGCTGTTTTTTCCCAGGATGATTCTTTATAATGCCCTGCTTGCATACATTCTAGCCAAACTGGTCCTTTTACAATATCCCATGTACCGTACCGTCTCTCTGTTCCTTTGCAAGGGCTACCCTTACACTTGCAATTTTCACCCTCCTCCCTTTTGACTCTTTAATAATAATAATAATGGGGGCAGCTAAGTCCCGCAGTGGATAGAGCATTGGCCCTGGATTCAGGAGGACCTGAGTTCAAATTCAGATTCAGACTGTTGACACTTACTAGCTGTGTGACCCTGGGCAAATCACTTAACCCCAATTGCCTCACATAAATAAATAAATAAATAAATAAATAAATAATGATAAAGATAGTGATAACAACGAGCATTTATATAGTGCTTTAAGGTTTGCAAAGTACTTTAACAGGTTAACCCAACAACCCTGGGAGGTAGGTACTATTTTTTATTTTTTTTTGCAGGGCAGTGGGGGTTAAGTGACTTGCCCAGGGTCACACAGCTAGTAAGTGTCAAGTGTCTGAGGCCGGATTTGAACTCAGGTACTCCTGAATCCAGGGCTGGTGCTTTATCCACTGCACCACCTAGCCGCCCCCTGGTAGGTACAATTATTATCTCCATTTTACAGATGAAGAAACTGAGGCAAAAAGAGGTGAAGTGACTTGTTCAGGGACATACAGCTACTGATTGTGTCCAAGGTGGATTTGAACTCAGGTCTTCTGGATTCCAAGTCCCAATCTCTATCCACTACACTTCTAGCTGTAACCCCTAGTTCCCTTTTAGGCTGAATTCAAGTGTCTCATCCTACTAGAGGCCTTTCCTGATTTCCCCACTTTGTAGTACTCTGCTCCAAATTAATTCATATTTATTGTGTATATAATTTGTACATTCTTTACTTGTTTGTTTTTTGTTTGTTTGTTTGTGGGGCAATGGGGGTTAAGTGATTTGCCCAGGGTCACACAGCTAGTAAGTGTCAACTGTCTGCATTCAGATTTGAACTCAAGTCCTCCTGAATCCAGGGCTGGTGCTTTATCCACTGCGCCACCTAGCTGCCCTCCACATTCTTTGCAAAGTCAATGTTGTTATTCCCTTAGTTGAATGTAAGCTGTCTGAGGGCAGAGATGGTTTTCTTTTTGTCTTTACATCTCCAGAGCTGAGCACAGTGCCAGCAACCTACATGGTAGGTACTAAATATTGGCTTGTTAGATTAAATTCAATGGAATTAAAATAGGCATTACAAGTCTGAGTCTTATGTTTTATGATAAGAGAATCTCATTCAACCTGAGCCTTCTCTGCTATTCAAGAGTTTTAGAGAATTTCCTGGAGCACTCACAGGTCAAGTGACTTGTCCAAGGTCACACAGCCAGGCTGGATCAGAACTCAAACCCACATTTTTCCTTATACAGCGAGGCAGCTGTCTCCACCCTTCTGCCTCTCTTACACTATTTAATATTCCTATTAATTCAATGGATTGGAAGTTTAAGTGACATGCTTATAGGACTAGCAGGGAGCTACTACTAGAAAGGGCTACTGTGGGAGGTAAGGGAGCTTCCCCTCCCTGGAGGTCGTGAAGGCAAGGCTCATCAGTAGTCATGCCCTCACTCGGGGATCATAATATGCTTACGGCCATTGTCATCACCTCCATAAGCACCAGCCCCAGCAGCATGAGCACCATCAGCTCTGTCATCATCACCATTGCCATCACCAAAAGCCTTTATTAAGCACCTGATGATGCAGGAGCTAGTGCTAAGCTACAGAGGTCAGGCCCTTTGCCCTGCAGGTGCTAACACCCCCAGTTAGACAACACTGAGGCAGATACGGACAGCCAAGACACACAAACAGTAGCACAGAATCCTTAAGCCAAGACAAGAATGAGCAGTAAGGTCTTTCCATCTTTTGTAAGCCATAGGTAAGTGTCTTTCGTTGCATTTTAGATGTGGGGTCAAAGCAAAGACATCACGGGAGTCCATGGAGGTCAGCGAGAGAAGCTGGGGCAGGGGAGAGGCCAATCTGACTGGGAAGTGAGTAAGCCTTCCCATCTCCTCTGACTGATCTGAGAAGGTTTCATGCAAGAGGCTACAGCTTTCAGAGTCTGTCCTTCCGAATTCATTTTTGATTTTCGATTTTTGGCTCTTCTCAGAAGTCACCTCTTATATGATCCTCCCAGGAATCGCTCACTCTTCCCTCAAATTACCCTCTTTTTTCATTTGCCTGCATGTGATGCACACCCCAACAGCAGGAACTTTTCATTGTCGGCTTTGTAGCCAAAAGCCCAGCACAGGTGCCTGCAGTAAATGTCTATATAATTGAACTGACTTGAAGTTAGATGGGTTGGTGTGGTGGGTGAGGAGAAGCCTGTTTCATGGCTCTGGTTTGTGGAAGTCCTAAAATGGCATTGTGGGGGTGAGGCTAGGTGGCGCAGTGGATAAAGCACCAGCCCTGGATTCAGGAGTTCCTGAGTTCAAATCCAGCCTCAGACACTTGACACTTACTAGCTGTGTGACCCTGGACAAGTCACTTAACCCCCATTGCCCCACGCAAAAAAAAAAAATGGCATTGTGATGAGGACTAGCTTAGCATCAGTCAGTCTGGAACATGTCCAGAAGATGGGATGACAAATGTTCTGTATTTGCATATGGCCTGGCCCGTAGACACTTGTCCATGCATTCTGTCACTGGATAGAATGAGGTTTCTTTGAAGGCAAGAGACTTTTCCATTTAAGGTTTTGTATCACTATTGCCTTGGTAGTATTGATTACTAATTGATTATCTATTGATTCTAAATTAGACAAAGGAAACACCCTCTGCCAATGAGGTCTGAATCTGCTCTGATGTTTACAATCTGATTTTGGGTTCTAAGTGATTAAATAACTGGTCTAAGCTCTCTCTCTCTCTCTCTCTCTCTCTCTCTCTCTCTCTCTCTCTCACACACACACACACACACACACATACACACACACACATATACACACACAGTATATGTCAAAGGCCAAACCTGAACCCAGGTCTTCCTGACTCAGAGGTCAGAGCTCTCTCATGACAACCTGCCCTACCTAAGATGATTACACTTTTTATAAATTACTTCCATGAAGGCTTAGGTAACGTGTTCACCCAATTAGCAGCTGGCACCAATCTGGAAGGAGGTATCCAAAGGTGGAAGGGGCTGCCTTATAAGGGAGGCGATGGGCTCCCCTTCAGTAGAGGCTGGAGGACCACATTTGGGGGAATGTTTTGTGGAGACTCTGTATAGGACACAGGGCAAATACATCCAAGGCTCTGCTGTATTATTGTTATCATCATTGTTATTATTATGGTGCTGATTGTGGAAATTTTAAAAAATCTGCCAAACTAAATCTCTGCTAAGTTTTGAATCTATCAAATCAGCATTGGTCTGGGAGACCGGAGACTTGGACCCCAGTCTCACTTCCAGGAAGCCTCTCTCCACGCCTCAGTTTCCTCCATCATCAAGCAGGGATCTACTTGTCCTTCCTATTTGTTGTAAAGAGGTGCTGTGTGACCTTCAAGGCCCTTTCTAGCTATAAAATGCCAGGAGGATTAAATATGACGCTTCACCAACTCTAAATCACTCCATCACCAGTAAGAGGGTACGTTACTATTTATCTTTTTTCTAGTGTATTACAAGATTTCTATCAGAAGGGATTTGGAAGTCCTGCCTAGCCCAAAGTGGACCATGCCACTATGCATGAAATAATACAGAAGACTGTGGACTATGCATGAAATGAAACAGAAAGAATCCATAATACTGTCTGCAAATCTAACACATAATTAAGCCGAACTTAGGAAACAGACCCAGCCGTCAGGACTCTTCACTTCAGGGCTCTTTCAAAGAGCAAACTGAAAAGGCTGACCTGATTTTCACCTCACCATTCCAGGCCCCACATCCCTTCGCAGGCCCGTGATTAGCGTGTGAAGGAAGGCCCACCTCATGGCTGTTAGTTCAGTGATATGATGATGAGGCCGTCTGTTCTCTATTCACAAAAGGCCCTGCCTTCCTTCTCTTTGCTGTCCCCTTCCAATTAGCTGGAAGCCAGCCTGGCTGGGTTTGTGGGTTGCCATTTTGGGCCTGCAGTCTCTCCCCTGCCCCGTCTAATTGAGGCTTCTGCATTCTGTAATGAGTGCGTGTGCCCCACTGTCCTAAGAGTCTATGTCAAGGGTGAATAAAGTAGAACCTTCATTACTGAGCAGGAACCTGATAAGAAGTTCAGCATCACGGATGGCGCTGGGCAAAGGACCAGGCTTCACATCTGCTGGCTGGCTGGCAGCCACTGCTGGTGCTACTGGCTGGTCCAACGCTTCATCCTCTCTCCAAGTCCAGCTCCTAAAACAAGCTGCTCTCAAGGGTGAGAGCTCTTCTGGTGCCTCTACTACAAAGAGCAGGAAGCACATGGCCAAAGACTCTCGATGGGGCCAGTGTGGGGCCAGAGACAGGATTGCCACTGGCTGAAAATCCAGACCTGTGGTTCTTCATCTTTTTGTGTGTGCTGCAGACCCCTTCTGGCAGCCTACTGAACTCTACAAACCCCTTGTTAGAATAAAGTTCTTAAGTGCATGAAATAAAATGCATAGGATTTCAAAGGAGAGGCAAAGTGGCCCGACTTGGGGAAATGGAGCAGCTCAAAGCTCCCATTCCAATCAGTATTGGGAGAACAGGGGGTGGAGGGAGGAAAAGACAGAGAGAGAGACAGAGAGATAGACGGAGACAGAGAAACAGAGACAGAGACAGACAGAGGGGGACAGAGAGGGTGAGACAGAGAGAGGAGATAGAGACACAGACAGAGATCGAGATAATACATATTCACAGTTTTAGATCTAGAAGGGACCTTAGAGACCACTGATCCTTCATATTACAGACCTATGGACGGATTTTTTTCTCTTTTTTTGACTGGATGGGAAGCACCCAGCCCAAGTAAACTAAAACTTGAAGATTTTCTTATCCAATCTCCTTATTTTGCAGAGGAGGAGGAACCTGAGGACCACAGAGGGGAAGTGACTTGTCTGAGGTCACACAGCAAGCCAGAAGCCCTCCTAAACTGCTTCTTAGGATGCTCATGAATGTCAGCCCCTAGGGATCAAAGGAAGAATAACCAGGGGAAGTCGCCTATACCGATATGTGAGTACCTAGAATGTGCCCATTCTTGGGTTAGGTGCCATGAGAGATGTCAGAGATAGCTCTCATGACTTTCTGGAGAGAAAATACACAAGAAGCAGCTGGACAGCAGCACCACAGGAGGGACACCCAGTGATTCCTCAGCTCAGAGTAAGGGAGGGAGCACTGTTTTCTAGGAGGGTCCGTCCAGGAAGACTTCTGGGAGTGCAGGTGGGTTCCAAGGGAGGGTAAAAATAATCCTAGGACCTGGGTTCAAAACCCACCCATTACTTCTCCCATGTCCTTAGGCATTTTCACTTTACCTCCTGGGGCTTCAGGTCCCTCATCTGTAAAATGAGGGAGTTGAGCTAACAATGGCTTCCTGAGTTCTTCAATTCTCAATCTATGATCCTAGTGTCAGGAATACTAAGGCTCTGAAGGAGATGAAGCTGGTGAAGAAAGTCAACAACAAAAAAGAGGGATCATTGACATCTCCAAACTCTTGCTTCTTTAAAGTTTTTTTCAAAGGTGCTTTTATTGAAATATTTTGTTTTGTTTTAAATTAAAAAAATTTTTTTTTAGTGAGGCAATTGGGGTTAAGTGACTTGCCCAGGGTCACACAGCTAGTAAGGGTTAAGTGTCTGAGGCTGGATTTGAACTGAGGTACTCCTGACTCCAGGGCTGGTGCTCTATACACTGTGCCACCTAGCTGCCCTGAAATATTTTGTTTTAATATCCCCTCCTCCCCTCTACTAGTCACTGAGTTTTCCCTTACATTTTAAAAAAATATTTTTTATTGTTAAATATTTTCGAATTACATTTTTAAAAACTGAGTTCTGAATTCTCTCCCTCCCTCCCACCCCTTGAGAATGTCAAGCAATAGGATATCGATTATACATGTTAAGTTATGCAAAACAGATTTCCGTATTAGTCATGTTGCAAAAGAAAACACACACATACACACACAAGCCACGAAAAATAAAGTGAAAAAAGTATGCTTCAATCTGTACTCAGAGTTCTTCAGTTCTCTGGAGATGGATAGGTTTTTTTAGGAATAAAAATAGAAAAGGGTGGGGGAAATCATTCAGTAAGAAAACAAAACCCAAGACCCCCTAGGGCCCTGATTCAAAACTTGACCTCTGACACTTATAAGCTTTGTGACCTCGGCAAATATTTCAATGTTTGTGCTGCTTTGCTGGGTGGTCTCCATTAGAAGTGAGTCCTGAATAAATGGACGCTGGGCAGGAAATCTGAGACCAGAAAGGACCACAGGATTGGAGCGATGGGGAGGGGGGGGGGGTCTTTTCTCAAAAATGGGTGTGTTTCCACTTTTTTTTAACATCGGTGTATTGTTTTGTTTTTTTGAAAGGCAATGAGTTAAGTGACTTGCCCAGGGTCACACAGATAGTACGTGACAAGTGTCTGAGGCCAAATTTGAACTCAGGTCCTCCTGAATCCAGGGCTGGTGCTTTATCCACTGCGCCACCTAGTTGCCCCCAACATCGGTCTATTGTAAGGACACTTTCTCCCCATACTACTTTCGTGTTCAAACACACCCCTCCAAGTCAGGTGACTTGAAACTGACAACCACGTGCCGGACGGGGTACAGAGAGTGGACTTCAGAGCCAGGACCTGGGTTCAAACAGCACCTTTTCAATCTACTGCCTGTGCGACCTCAGGTGTTTGTGTCCTCATCAGTAAAGAGAGGGGAAGGGGGAGGGGGGGCTGGATGGCCTTCGGGGTCCCAGAGCCAGCGGGCACACAGTAGGTGCCAACTAAAAGCTCTAGGTGCGCGGGGATCCAAGGCCATTCCAACTTGGTGGAGGGTGCGTGGGCTCACGGGCAGGGGTCTGTGGGTAAATTAAAATGGGATAAAAACAAGATTTCACTAAGATGCCCCAAACACCACCTCGGTACAGAAAGGGGGGGCTGTGCCGCCCTTTCCTTTTCCAGAAAGGGAAAGTGAGGCCCGGAGGGTGGGGGAGCGGAGCCCCGGAGGAAGGATTCGAACCCGCGCCCCCGGGCTCCCGCCCAGTTCTCCGGGTGAGTGACAGCCCCGGCCTCGAGGCGGGCGGCGCGCCGCGCCGCGCACTAAGCCCCCCGGACGGGCGGGGGCGCTGTCGGAGGGAGGCCGGCCAGCACACAATGGGGCCAGGGCGGGGGGCGCGCAGAAGGCGCCGGGGGTGCCAGGGCGGAGAAGGGAGGGGGGGAGGAGGGAGGAGAGCCGAGGGTGGAGGGAAGGGGAAATCGGTCGGAGTCCAGCCCAGCCCAGCCGAGCCGCAGGGCGGCGGGCGCGGCGTGGCGGCGCGGCGCGGCGGGCGTGCGTACGTGAGTACGTGCGTGCGCCCGTGCTGCTGCCGCGGCTGCGGTCGCCGCAGCGGCGGCTGCGTGCGTGCGTGCGTGCGTGCGGACGGTTTGCGATCAGGCAGCGCGGCGGGCAGCCCCGGCCTCGGGGCGGGGCGGGGGGGGAGAGTTATATTGCGGGGTCCTTCCTCGCTCGCCCTGGTTCCTCTCGGAGCGGAGACGGCAAATGGCGGACTTCGATACCTACGACGATCGGGCCTACAGCAGCTTCGGCGGCGGCAGAGGGTGAGGCGGCGGGGGCGCTAAAGGAAGACGAGGCCCTGCGCCCGCCGGGCCTGGGGAGGCGGGATGGGCCGGGGCTGAGGGCGGGCCGAGCCGAGGCGAGGAGGCTTCCCGCCCCGCGGCGGGCGGCGTGTGTGCGGAGGGAGGCCGGGCCCGGCGGGCGGGCGGGCGCGGGAGGAGACGACAAGGAGGAGGATGAGGAGGCCGCGGCCTTGGCCCGACCTGGCCCGCCCGGCGGTTAGGCCGCAACCCGGCCCGCCGGGAGCTGCAGCGCGGCCCGGGCCCAGCCAGTGAGGGGAGCGCGGGGAGCGGCCGAGGAGGCTGCCCAGGCCACGGGCCCAGCCCGGCCTGCATCCCGGCCCGGCCCCGATCCTCCCCGCTAGCGCCCGGGGTTAAGGTCGGGGCACGGGGCGGGGGTGCTGCTCGTGCGCCTTCGGCTTCCCCGCCTCCGGTCCCTCGCCGGGTCCGCGGCCTTTATGCCCCGGCCTCCCCCTCCCCCCTCCGTGTCCCCTCCCCGCCTTCTGTTCTCCCCCCTCCTCCCCCATTTCCCAGAGGGCTGATGCAGACCTAGGGGCCCCCAAGGGGAAGGGGGGGATCGGTCTGTTACCGACAGGAGCGCCCCGCATCCTAGAGCATCCTTCCTCCCGTTGCTCCTCCAAGGGCGGAGGGGTAGGGAAGGCCCCGACCCTCCTTCCGACTTCAAACTGGGCGGGGGGGGGGCGGTGGTGGCACAAGTGTGCTTTTTTTTTTTTTTTAATTTTAGGTCTTACAAAAGATAGCTCCATTCCTTGGTCAATAAAAACGTCACTTATTAACTGGAGGAAACCGCATTGGGTTTTTTTATTTGTTATAATTATTGGTTACTTTATAACTGTTTTTACAAGGAGGGTAGGAACATTGTTATTTCTGCTAAGGGTACGTAGGTTTTTTTCCCCCTTTGCTTTTCTAAAAGAATTAGTTACTTTGCTAGGGTAATAACAACAGTAGCTAATAACATCTAGTTCGTTGTTTAAGCTGCTGAGCTACATTAATACCCCGCCTCCCGAGTTGGCGGCCCCCTCCCCCGCCCCCGGGCAAAAAAAAGAAGAAAAAAAAAGTATCTTCGTTGAATGAACAGTTGTTTGTGTTAATGCACTGGCCCGAGAACAGCTCCGAACGAAAGGATGCTTTTGTACGTGCACCAACGATAGTAATTAGTCAAATACGTGTATCGTTCTATATAGCACGAGGTCTTGATTGGTGAATGCGTGGGGCCTTGTTTAATAAAAATTATACTTTGAATAATATAATAATTATCTTGCCTTTGGCAGGTTTTTCAGGTAGCAGCTTTTTGTACATCATTCAGTATGAATTATAGTGATAATAATGAGAGTAGCTTGGAGCATATGTAGTTCGATTTAGAGTAGAGTGGGTCTTTTTTTTTTTTTTTTTTTTTAGTGAGGCAATTGGGGTTAAGCGACTTGCCCAGGGTCGCACAGCTAGTAAGTGTTAAGTGTCTGAGGTCGGATTTGAACTCAGGTCCTCCAGACTCCAGGGCCGGTGCCTTATCCACTGTGCCAACTAGCTGCCCCTAGAGTGGGTCTTTAAGCCTACTTAAGCCCAATCCTAAAGTGGAAAGACCATTAATTAGCTTTGGAGGAAGACCTGGGCTTCTTATTCCATCTCAGATACTTCCCTGTGCCTCATTTCCCCATCTGTAAAAGGAGGGGGTTGATCTAGGTGACATCTTAGGTTCCCTCTGGCTCTAGATAAGTGATTATCTGAGTGGACTCAGGCATTTTCCCCTTTCTGTCCAAGAATAATATAATTCTTGAGCATCTCAGGTGATTTTGTAGTTTGAAAAAGACCAGTTAATTTGCAGCTTCGTGGAGTTATAGGCAAAAAAATTCCTTAAAGATGCTATTTTAAATCAAATGTGTTATTCCATTTCAGACAAATCGGCTGGTCAATTCAAAGGATGGGCAGTTGTATAAGTTGGAGACCAAAAAAAAATGGGAATGGAGGTGGAGTAGTATTCCATCTTAATTTGGAATCCAGAATGCATCTTTTTATTATATCCTCAACTCTCTTATTACATGTCACCCTTATGGAGTTAAGAAATTGATTTCATATCTAAAGAATTAAATGAGACTGGTTTAATTTCCTAAAACTTCTGTAGCCTAGGACTTGAAGGTAGCTATGGTGCAAGGAATAGATTTAGAGAAAACTAAACACAAAGTATGCAATAAACTCAAAGTAAATAATGAAGTAATTTACATTTTATCCCAAGAGAACAGTGGTCTCTAGCGTGATTGAAATTATTGCATCCAATAGTATGTAAGAACTGTTGTTGAATGGGGAGCCTGTATTATTCAAACTGAAGTTTCAGATGCTGTCTCCATGGTATGTATCATGAAGGGCTAGGTTAATTTAGAAAATACTGTGTACCTACTATGTGCAAGGCGCTCTTCTGAGTGCTGAGATACAAAGAGGGGGGAGCTTAGTGTGTGTCTTCAGTGCAAAAGAGAAGCCTGGACTGAGTGTATACTTCATTCAGAGGACCTGGAGACCTTATCCTCTGGGTAGAGTCAGGTTTACTACATTCTTCCTAAGCTTTGCACTGTCAAAACCTAACAAGCCCTCCCCCCCTTTTTTTTTCCTCCAGGGGATGGGGGGGGGGAAGAGCAACTGAGTGTGGACTGTTTCACAGGCATTTTGCCGCCATCCCCCCACTCCCAACTCCACCTACTTCTGGCAGATCTTTTACCTGATATGTCAGTCTATTCTTTTTTGGTTAATTTATTACCTTTTAGAAGAAACATTAAGAAATTTGGAAAGCACTAAAGTGACCAGCAGGTGAGGGTCTTATTTTTTGCAAGAAATTGATAACCAAATCCTAAATAAATGGACATAAAAAATTTTGAGCGACTATTTTTGTGACTTGTAAATTGCTTTGTTTCTATCTTCTTTTTTCCTATCGGGGGTGCAGTTATTAAGGATTGCTATATAAATGGACTTACAGGACTAGAGCTCCATGAATGCTTAATATTAGCAAAGCATGTTAACCTTGAAAATAGCAATGGGATTGGGGACTTAAAGTCATGGGGACTGAGGTTACCAGAATGTTAAATGCTAGAAATAACCTGGTAAAGCTGCAACTTCAGTGGCGCAGGGTTAACTCAGCCAGGTTCAAACTTAGTGCATTTAGAAGAGATCTTAACTGCATTTGATAGAAGTTAAACTTGGAATGTGTGGGGTCGGAAGCTTTTTTTAAGTTTTAGCTCCAAAGAAATGACAACAGTTTTAATTGATGTTTGCTATGTCAGCTGGTAGAAATAATTGGCATCTGTAATTGTCAGTAAAAGCCTAAACCCAGATCTCTGCCATATGTGCTTAAGGTGTGCTGGATGCTGAAGTTTCCCCACCCCTACCTTTTAACAAGTCACTATCTTGAGGGGGATGAATTTATTGTCAGTACAGTACCCTGCTATCCACAACTTGGTTGTTGGTTTCTTAGTGTGATTATAGGAATGGAAGAAATTGTTAGTGGTTCTCTCTGGTTCTTCCCTTACTGTGCCATGAAATACCTTCCATCCCCTAACACTCTTCCTCCCCCCTCCACCTCCATTCTCTAAGTGTCTGTTGCTGTATCTCTAAAGCCTTAGGGTGGTTAGGGAGGATTTTTTAAAAAATTATATGAAATAATGGTCTTATATCTGACTCAGTAATAAACAAGTATCATTATGGAGAATACAAATATTTTTTTATTTGAGGTTTATACTTAGAATGTGTAAACTTATCTGAGATCCCCCAAAATGTTGTTTTGGTATTTCCATCTCGCCTGAGAATTTCTAAATCCCACAATTCCTCTTGGATAGAACTGACTTGATAGATGTAGATGGGGGGAATACAATAGGGAATAAAAAAGGACCCCCAAAGGTTCAGAAAACTTCAAGGATCATTACAGGTGAGGATGCAACCTAAGCAGAGCCAGTTATCAATTATTCCAATTATTCAGCAAGCATTTATTAAACACTGTGCTGGGATACTAAGAAAACCAGTCCCTATCCTCATTGTTTTTTAATGGGGGCAACATGTCAGTAATTAGGTACAAACAAAAGTGCATATGAAGTGAAAGGCAGTTTGAGGGGAAGATTTGGGAGGTGGGAGTCCAGGTACAGGCCTCCTGCAGAAGGTGGTATTGGAGGCCAATCTTGGGGAAGCATTCTAGGCCTGGAGTCAGGAGACAGAAGCATCGTTTTTGAAGAAATGGCGAGAAGACTGGTAGAGCTAAAAGGGGCCAAGTTGTGAAGGGCTTTATGTGGCAAAGAACTTGACATTTGGTCCCAGTGCAAGTAATAGGGGCCCACTGGAGAGTGCCCTAGGAATTGATGAGGACTGAGCAGTAAAGACCTTATCATACACACACCTAGGACTTCTCCCAATGTTTTATTTTAAATTGAAGTGATAGAATACTATCTGTACTACAGTTAAATTCATAGTGTTGCAAGGGACTTGACTTAAGAGATCTATCTAGTCCAACCCCTATAAGAACTGGCAGACTGCAATACTTATGGTCGAGTCACAAGTCTAAAAGAATAGAAAACAAAATGCAAGCCCGGAAATATCAGGTGGTGGTTAAGAGCGTGCTTCCACATTTATTTTATTTCAGGTTAGTTAGTAATTTAAGGTGACCTGCCAAGGGAAGGAATCCCTTCCTCTTTGTACAATCACAATATTGGGGGGTGGGTATTTTAGAAACAACTTGGGCTATAGAATGGAAATTCATAATTTGAGTCTTAAAATGATTCAGTTATTCAGGAAAATAGCTTTTAGGACCTGGTGTTTCTATATAAATAGGCTTTTGCTCATTTTGTTCTGTCTGCTTTTTGTGTAGTTGATAACATTTGGATCATTTTCCTTTGTTAGCTTATGGTTAACTTGACTGGAAATTCTCTAGCATTTCTAAGGTATCTTGTCTTTAATGGAAAAACTTACCATAACTTAAAACAGTTTTTAATGATTCTCCATCATTTACCAGAGGTTCTTACCATACATTTTCTGGGCTTTGCTTTGAATAGAACATAAATATTCTTGTTTATTATCTGATCACTGAATTTTCAATGTGGTGTGTTTTTCTTTATATTAATATCATTTTACTCCATCATTTTACTCCAAAAGCCATTTATTAAACCCCTACTGTGTGCAATATAGTTCTAGGCTCTAGATCCACTACTGGGATAATTGGTTGGTGCCTGCCTTCTAGGAGACAACACTATGTGGTACACAGATGCTTTCAGGGCTCCAGTAACCTCCCCATATTTATATAGGATCTCGTACAGTGCCGTGGACAAATAAGGGTTAATCCTTCTTTTTTGATGCTAGAGCAACCGTAATGGGACTCTCCCTCTACATCCGGGGTTCTTAATCTCTTGGCATCAGCTAGTGAAACCTGGAGCCCTTCTCAGAATCATGTGAAATGCATAAAATAGACAGGATCGCTAAGGAAGCGAGTGACATGAAAGAATAACTTAGCAAAGCAAAGCTTTTATAAAACAAAGTTGTAGAGTTGTGTTTGATAAGTTATAAAACAAGTTTAAGAACCGCTTTTAGGTTACCAGCCAGTGAATGGAAAGTTTATTTTCTAGAAGCACATCAGAGTATGGAAGAAAGGCACTTGTTTGGTCATTTGCATTGTATATTTTATCATTGAAATCAGCTTCTTGTTCCTGGTTCTCTCAGTATTAGATGCTCAGGGGTGTGATTAGAAAATGTTCCTTGAGTATTAATAAATTATTTGTGGGTGGTTGTTGTTTAAACATCTCTTCTTATGTTGTGGCTTGCCCACCTACGAGAACCTGATTCTTAAACCTTACAGCTCCTTTAAACTTTAAGGCCTTCTACACAGTCCAGCCTCTCTTCCTTCATTTCCTATTCTGCCCACTAGGGCCCTAGCCACGCTTAGTTCTTTGTCTCTTTCGAGCTTCCTTTCCCCTAACAAACGGGAAAAAAAATGTCTTGATCTGATTTCCTACATTCGACCTCCTTTAAAGCCTCTTATTCTTACTTGGTATGTCGTTAATCAGATTGTTTTTTGTGTTTTGTCTTACGAGCCAGGCAAAAGTTCCTCGTGGAAGGATACTGCTTCTCTATTTAGTTGGCCTCAATAGATGTATTTTTGAATCATGCAGAATGATTTGTTTATTAGAAGCTAATATTTTTTGGTGTGGCTTCTTGGATCTCTGAAAACTGGGAGGTGGTTCCCTTAAAGATAAAACTTATTACTGTTTCTTACTGTTCACTGATGCCTAGAAGTCATCCTAGGAGGGGTCTTCAGGGGCATTTGGTCAAAGTTCCCCATTTTACAGATTAAGAAAGTCTCATTTGGTTAAAAGCATCAACATGTAAGGTTTTTGCATTGGGTAAGGTAGGGAGATAGGTGATTGTCTAATAATGCCCCCTATACTCCCTCTGGAGGATCTAGTTCAGACTCCGCCCGGCTTGCTTTGAACAGGTCAAACTTGTGACCATACTCATGAACTGTCTGATTTGTTTTGCTCCAAGTACCAGTCGTGGCCTTCATTAGCAAATGGAGCTGTAGGTGTTATTTAGTAGTACTTGTAAAAACCTTTATTGTTGTTATTAAATATTCATATAACAGACCATATTTATAAAGTTCTTTTATAGCCATATTTAAACATCCTTAAAGTTTTACTTTGCAGAGAAGGAAAATAAGGTATGGAGAGGACATTTTTCAGATTATTGAAATGATATAGTTGAAATGCTTTGCCACATCTGTCTCTGCAACCCCAATGTTCTAGTGCCGCCTTTCCAAAACTACCTTGTGTTTTGTACATATTGATGTGTGTTAGTTATGACATCAGTGGAATATTAATTTCTTGAGGGCAGAGATTGTCTTTTTTGTTTCCACAGAACCTGACATGGTACCTGGCACATAGTAGGTGCTTGAAAAATGTTTAATTGATTGAGGTAGGGAAAAGTATTACCTTCGTTTATAATTTTGCTTCTAATGTGTATCGTCATAATCTCGTGGTATGTGCACTTACGTTCTGGTCTTCTGCTTTCCTTCAGGTAAGTTTCACCAGGCTTGTTTGGTTTTTTTTTTAAGCCCTGTGATTTCCAAAATGTGTAGACTCTAATGGAATATTTCTGGTGAAGCTTTCAGTCATGTACTAATGCCCAGCCAAAATGTAAATAGGTGCTGCAGTCAAACGCTGAACTCAGGAGGAAGGGTCTGGCCTTATGTATCTGCTGCGAATTTACTAGATTGATCTTTTTGGTGAAACCACTGTGCCTCACTCAGCTTTATCTGTAAAGTGGGCTTTGATTTCCAGTGCCCGCCTCATGATTATGAGATCTAAATGAACTCTTTGTAATGTACTTTGTATTAACATAAGATAGATTTACGATTATTTGTACAATTTTCAGTAGGTGTTTACAGTAAAGTGAGCGTAACCTACTCACCAACCCTAAAGAAGACTCCCTTTTTAATTTTGTTTTTTAGTGAGGCAATTGGGGTTAAGTGACTTGCCCAGGGTCACACAGCTAGTAAGTGTTAAGTGTCTGAGGCCTGATTTGAACTCAGGCACTCCTGATTCCAGGGCCGGTGCTCTATCCACTGTGCCACCTAGCTGCCCCTGAAGACTCCCTTTTAATGTCAAATTCTGTAGACCACCTTTTAAAAATATTTTGCTATTTTTCTTTATTTTTTCATCACCAGAATTTCTCCATCTCTCCTTGACCAAAGAACCATCTTATATAGCAATATAATTGCCATGTTGTTTTATATTCATCATGTAAACAATTATAATCCATTTAACATATATTTTTTAAAGAAAAAGATGAGAGCAGCATACCCAATCAGTACATCAAAAAAGTTTGAAAATATAGGTAATATTCCATCCCTGTGGATACCTTCCACCTCTGCAAAAGAGTGGGGTTGGAGTATCTTCTCATCTCTTTTTAGGGGCCATGCTTGTTTTTGTAATAACTTTTTTCTAGCCTCTGTTTACTTCATTTTGTATCAGAACTCATTAATCTTTCCACATATCTCTGTAGTTACATTCATTTCCTATAGTAATAACCCCCTTAGGATATGTCTAATACTCCCAAGGGGGTTATTGATAAAAAGAAAACCCCACATAAACCAAAATATTTATAGCTGCAGTTTTTGTGGCAATAGAGTAGATAGGGAAATGGCTAAACAAATTGTGGTACTGGAATCTAATAGGTCAAAGGGGTTTGGACCTTTAAGTCACTTTATTTGCATAATTCCAAATTGTTTTCCAGAATGGCTGCACTGATTCATAGCCCAACTAAGCAATGTATTACTATGCCAATCTTAGAACTCCTCCCTCTTTTGTCTACTTTGCCAGTTTGCTGGGTGTGGGGTGAAACAGCCATGCTGTTTTGATTTGCATATCTCTTATTAGTGATTCAGAGCATTCTTTTATATGGTTGTCAATAGTCAATTCATTTGAGAACTCTTTGTCCATGTCCTTTGACCACCTAGCTATTGGAGAATGGCTTTTCCTCCTACGTGTCTCTTAGTCTGCAGACTTGCTTAATAGATGTTCTGATATCATGTGGCTTCTGTATCAAGTAAATGACAGAAAACTGTTATGAATTCAGTAATGCTTTTAAGTGATTCTTTTTTTGTTTTGTTTTTGTTTGTTTGTTTGTTTTGCAGGGCAATGGGGGTTAAGTGACTTGCCCAAGGTCACACAGCTAGTAAGTGTCAAGTGTCTGAGGCCGGATTTGAACTCAGGAACTCCTGAATCCAGGGCCGGTGCTTTATCCACTGCGCCACCTGGCCGCCCCTTAAGTGATTCTTAATCTCAATAACATCTACATGTATTTGAAAATAATACTTTATCCTACAAAATTTCTTGTTGAATATTTTGTTAAGGCTGAATAAAGATCAAAATAACAATGCTTCATAGCATTGTTTTTTTTGGCAGGGGGGGCTTCTAATTCTCCACTGAGGACCATGCTAACATGAACTAGTCTGAATTGGAAAGGATTAATCCATCTAGCCCAGCTTTCATCAGTCTCCTTTACAACATTTTTTAGGGGGTGGGGCAGTGAGGGTTAAGTGACTTGCCCAGGGTCATACAGCTAGTGTCAATTGTCCAAGGCCAGATTTGAGCTCAGATCCTCCAGAATTCAGGGCTGGTGCTTTAAAGCACTGCACCACCTAGCTGCCCCTCCTTTACATCATTCTTAAAGAAGATGAGAAAGATCTCTAGGGGCTATCCCTTAGAATTGGCTTTATTTATACATAATGAACTAGCGACAACCTCATAGGGTTGTTATGAGGATAAAATGAGCTAACATGTAAAGTGCTGCACAGACCTCAAAAGGTCATATAAATACTAGCTGTCGTTATCCCTAAACATCCTAACAAGGCAGGAGGAGACTGACTCCCTTTAGCATCTATGGCAGTGAAGGGGCACGGTGGCTAGAGCATCAGGCCTCTTGTCAGGAAGAACTGAGTGAAAATATGGCCAAGTTCAAGTTTTACTGGCTGTGTCACCTGCCCTCCCTGTGCCTCAAGATTTCCCAAGGTGGTTGTTAGGATCCCATGAAATATTCTTAAAGTGCTTAGCTTGGTGCCTGGCACATACACAGGTGCTTAATAAATGTGCATTCTCTTAAGTCCAATGGGTATATTTAGTAAATGTTTATTAATGACATGGACACTCCCCGTCCTCATAGTACTTATTTTTTTGTAGTGTTTTGTTTATTGGGGGGCAGTGAGGGTTAAGTGACTTGCCCGAGGTCACACAGCTAGTGTCAAGTGTCAGGTTGCATTTGAACTCAAGACCTCCTGAATCCAGGGCCAGTTCTTTATCCACTGCGCCACCTAGATGCCCCATAGTACTTATTTTTTTAAAAAAATTCATTAGTCTCTTTGGCATCTTCATTTCTAACTATACCTCTACCCAGAAAGCCTTTCTGTATAACAAACAATAATTTTAAAAAATATTCTGGGGATTATTTCAGCAAAACTAACCAATATATCAACCCTGTCTGATGGTAAATACAATATCTAGACCAGTATTCCTTAGCCTCTCTCCCTGACCTCTGCAAATAAAGGAGGGGGGGGGGTTCTTTTCCTCAGACTCCAGAACTAAGCATACTCATTGTAATTACAAAGTGTCCAGTTTCATTTTTTTTCTCCTTTAAAATTACATTGTAGGGCAGCTAGGTGGCGCAGTGGATAGAGCACCAGCCCTGGAGTCAGGAGGACCTGAGTTCACATCCAGCCTCAGACACTTAACACTTACTAGCTGTGTGACCCTGGGCAGGTCACTTAACCCCAATTGCCTCACTTAAAAAAAAATTTGCATTGTGTTTTAGGTTTGGACTTCAGTGCATCTGTTCATATATTTTCCTGTGCTTCTCTGAGTTCTTAATATGCATCATTTCTTATAGCATAGTAATATTGCATTATTGTTGTACTTCTCATTCTTTGCTACCACAAGAGAGCTGTTGTTGTTTTTTTTTTTTTGCGGGGCAATGGAGGTTAAGTGACTTGCCCAGGGTCACACAGCTAGTGTCAAGTGTCTGAAGCTGGATTTGAACTCAGGTACTCCTGAATCCAGGGCTGGTGCTTTATCCACTGCACCACAAGAGAGCTGTTCTTAATATTTTGGTGTATATGAGACCTTTAACTTCT
Organism: Dromiciops gliroides; assembly: GCF_019393635.1. Classification (NCBI taxonomy): domain Eukaryota; kingdom Metazoa; phylum Chordata; class Mammalia; order Microbiotheria; family Microbiotheriidae; genus Dromiciops; species Dromiciops gliroides. Next base: position 475,692,698 of record NC_057864.1, on the reverse strand, counting down.
TTAGGGTATATATTTAGCTATGGGATTATTGGATCAAAGGGTATGGACATTTTAGCTACTTTTTCTTTTTTCTTTTTTTTTTTTTTTTGAGGGGCAGTAAGGGTTAAGTGATTTGCGCAGGCTCACATAGCTAGTGAGCGTCAAGTGTCTGATTAGGATTTGAACTCAGGTCTTCCTGAATCCAGGGCTGGTGCTTTATACACTGTACCACCTAGCTGCCCCTTTAGCCACTTTTTTATAAGTAAAGCTCCAAATTGCTCTCCAAAATGATTGGGGCAAATCATAGGAGTTTATTAGCATGCCTGTCATTCTACAATGTAAAATGTTTTCATATTTTGCCATCTTTGCTGGTTTTCTGAGTGAGAATAAACCTCAGTTGTTTTGGTTTTGCATTTCTCCTTTTGAGGTTTTTTTTTTTTTGGCTGAGGCAATTGGGGTTAAGTGACTTGCCCTGGGTCACACAACTAGTAAGTATTAAGTGTCTGAGGTCAGATTTGAACTCAGGTCCTCCTGAATTCAGGGCCGGTGCTCTATCCACTGTGCCACCTAGCTGCCCTCTCCTTTTGATTTTTTTAAACTTTTTTTCATCCAAAAAGGATTTATTTTCTTTCACCTCCCTTCTTGTCCATCCAAAAAAAAAATGAAACCCATGTGAAAATTTGCTTAATGGAGCAAAACAAATTTCCATATTGTCTTTGTCCCACAATGTATCCCATTTGTCATATTTTAATCCATTGCCTCCCTTCTAGGAAGCGGGTGGTATTCTTATCAGTCCTCTGGGATCATGGCTGATCATTGCATGTTTTTTTCAGTGTTGTTATGGTATAAGTTCTTATTGACACAATAAATTGTTATAAATTCTACTGGTTCTGCTCACTTTATTCTGTATCAGTTCATAGAAATCTTTCCTGGACATTTCTTAGTTGATTTGGAGCAATTTTTCATCAGATTGTGAATAATTTGTAATTCTTTTTGAGAATTTTTTTCTTCATAGCCTTTGATCACATTTCTATCTAATGTTATTTGTTTTCCTGTTTACTTTGGATATGATACCCTTATCAGAGAAATGTGATGCAGAGTTTTCCTAGCTGACAGCTCATACCCCAGTTGCATTGATTTTGTTTGTGAAAATATTTTTCAATTTTATGGAATAAAATTATCTAGTTTTATCTTTCATGCTTACCACTATCCTTTGTTTGATCAAGAACCCTCCCTCTCTCCCCCCTAAGCCATAGCCATAAGGGATTCCAGATCTCATTCCCTTCTCAATTTTATTGTGTGTCCTTCTACCAGTCTTGTATCATATCCATTTAGAATATATTGAGGTTATATGACACAAGATGCTGGCTTAAAACCTAACCTGCTACACTTTTCTAGTTTCCCCCAAGCAACTTACATTTTGGGGTTTATTGAACACCGGGTTCTTGATGTGATGTTTGTTTCTTCTTTTTTTGTGGGGGGCGGGGGGGGCAGTGAGGGTTAAGTGACTTGCCCAGGGTCACGCAGTTAGTAATTGTCAAGTGTCTGAGGTCAGATTTGAACTCAGGTCCTCCTGACTCCAGGGCCAGTGCTTTATCCACTACACCACCTCGCTGCCCGCATGTTTCTTTATTCTTTAGACTGGTCTGTTTTTCTATTTTTTCATAAATGCCAGATCGTCTTGATGATTATTCAGATGTGATGAACTTGGTGATTTGAATGTCCCCTCCTATAAGTCATAATGGCTCCGGTCACCATGCTGGAGGCCTTCCCTATTTTGTCCTGCTATACATCACACAGCAGCGTGCTTGGCCCATCTCATGATATTCCTCAGGCCGCCTTCTATTCCTGTCAGACTTTTCCCTAATGACTTTTTTCCTTTATACTTTGAAGACTTTGAAGTTCCTCAATAGTTATGTTACAGCCTGCTCATATCCACCCTGGGCCTCTTCAGTTTTTCAGTCTTTTAGGTCTCACGGTCATATGGCAGTAGAATATTAGTATAAAAAAGATGTATTTGTTTCCAAGGGAAGTTTTTTTGTGGGGGGTCATCATTAAAGGAGCTTTGTAATTTTCTGAAGGCAGTCCAGTCCACTCTTCTAGATCTAACTTGTCTGTTTTAGCTGTCTATCTCAGATATGCATATAGTTCCCATATACAATCTGACCGATCAGTATTTTTTATCTACTTGATCTTTTCCTGTGTGAATGTTGTGGGCAAGCATTTTTAAGTATTTAGAGCTGTCTCAGGAGGCTTTACAATGTTTCCAGGCTTGTTGCAACCAGGATCGTCTTATCTGGGAGGCCTCACTATTCACAGGTGATCTCTCTTCAACTTGGACTCTGCACTGTTTCTCCTCCCCCTCTGGAAATTGCACATCTCCCTGTTTATTCTTTGCCTCATATTTATGATCAGAGAGTTGGTGAACAGGGTTTTTTCCTGCCAGGCGAAGTGATATATGGTGACCAAAGGCGATGCCGGATTAGAATGTAAACTCAGTTGTAAAATTTTATAGAGAATGATGATGTAGGATTATCAGTATTGTTACCTCATAAACAAGATGCATTGGAACTTAAAACCAGTCTAAAGAAAGCTTGGCAAGAGAGCAAAGTCATCCCCAGGGCATTTAAAGACAAAAATGGAAATAGGACAGCAAACAGAAGAAAAATGAAAAAGATCTACAAAGATTTTTATAACAAATTGGTTGCTGGATTCAGGAGGATCTGAGTTCAAATCCAGCCTCAGACACTTGACACTTAACTAGCTGTGTGACCCTGGGCAAGTCACTTAACCCTCACTGCCCCCCCCCCCAAAAAAAAAACAAACAAAAAAGGAAGAACAGTAGAAGAGTAGAACCATCACACACTTAGATTGTAACTAATCAAAGATTGAGAAAATGGCTGGATTAAACTAAATGCCATGGGAGATCACGATACAGGGAGCAACACAATAAAGGGGTATTATTGAAGGATCAATTCAGAAAGTATCTGAAGGAAAACCTTCCGGTTCCTCTTACTATAGGGGAGGGGGCAACTAAGAACCTCAACAACTGCCAACCCAAATACCTATTTTCTATTTTTTGTTTTTTTAGTGAGGCAATTGGGGTTAAGTGACTTGCCCAGGGTCACACAGCTAGCAAGTGTTAAGTGTTTGAGATCGGATTTGAATTCAGGTACTCCTGACTCCAGGGCCAGTGCTCTATCCACTGCACCATCTAGCTGCCCCTTTTTTTTCTTTTTTTTTTCCTTTTTTTCCCAAATACCTACTTTCTACACAGAATTTTCAGCTTCATTTCTTCACATCCTTGATGTGAGGGTATTAGGGAAAACAGGCAGGCTTTCACAAGAGTATTCTATAGTGCCAAGCTTCTTAAGCTGTGGGTCATGACCCCATATGGGGTTGTAACTGAATATGGGGGGGGTCAAAAAATTTGGCAACAGTGAAAGGTTGTGTCTAACTATTTTATATCCCTTTATGTCCAGGGTTGCTTAAAAATTTCTCAGGCAAAAAGGGTCACAAGTGGTCAAAGTTTAAGAAGCCCTGCTTTAGGGTACTACAGCTTCACTGCCTTTGTATTTGAATGAAAAATGTAGACAATACTAGATCCCACTTTGCTGCTTGCTTCTTGACTGAAAAAGCATCTGATTGGATGGAGCCTAATGCTGTCTTACTTACACTCTTGTTCAAAAAAGGTATTTAACATTTTTGCATTCCTTGTGAGTAATACATTTCCTTGAACTTTATAGCAACATTTTGATCACTTTATGATATAATTTGAGGTCTAGAAATGCTATTTTATTGTCTCTTTATTTTTACCCTTTTAAAAATTCCTTCCCTTGAGATCCTAGACATCTTCAGGTGAATTTTATTATGTTGTATAGTTCTATTAAGTGCTACCTTGATTGTTTGATATGACATCCAAATTTGTAAATGAACTGGTGCTGTTGTCAGCTTTATTATATGGAGCACAGCCCAGCATTCTTTTTTTTTTTTTTTTTTAGTGAGGCAGTTGGGGTTAAGTGACTTGCCCAAGGTCACACAGCTAGTAAGTGTTAAGTGTTTGAGGTCGGATTTGAACTCAGGTCCTCCTGACTCCAGGGCCGGTGCTCTATCCACTGAGCCACCTAGCTGCCCCTACAGCCCAGCATTCTTTTACACTTAGGGTGGTAGGAAGGATTAGTGGGCGAAAGGGAGTCATGGATCAGGGTTATCTAATAGGTGGCTGCCATTTGCAGAATGGTATATGTGGAGTTGCTGCTAATGAGCTGGAGCTGGGAGAGCCCACGTTCCTTTGGAACTTGAGTCAAATGTGCTGGAGCCCCAGCTGGCATCTGGGCTCACTTTCCCCTCCTGATTCTTCCACCTCTTAGCCAACAGGCTTTTTATCCTGAAGATTCCTCTGCCCTTTGGCTCCTTTTCTCAATGTTGAAGAGTGCTGGCTCTCTGTGGTCACTTCCCTCCCAGCTCTCCAGACTTGTTGACTTTGCCCCCTTGTCCTTCATACGCCTTCCACCACCACCACCCTTCCCTGCTCCTTTCTGTGTGTGAGAATGGAAGGGCCTGACTTTGTATCCCCAACACCCAGCAAAATACTTGGAACATATTAAGCGCTTAATAAATGCTTTATCTTTTTTTTTTCCAGACCATTGTCACACACTCACTCACACATCCAGTGGTAAATATGGTGAACTGCTTTATACTAATAACAGCAAAACCTTTTTGGAAGCTACTGACAGGAAGAAGGAAAGGGTCAGTGCTATTCCTAACCATTACTTGTAGGAAGGACTACATTGGACTGTTAAGAAATTTTGAGGGTCAAGAGGATTTCAGCAGACTGGTAAAACCTATATACAGTGTTGTAGGGCAACCTCTTAAAAGCTCATTAGCAGTGAAACAAGTGAATACTTCTAGGACTAAAATTTTTTATTCTGTTTTACTACGTTCCTTCATACCCTTGAAATATTCAGGTTGAATTCCAGTTTTTTTCATAGAAACTCTATTCCGTTTGTGTCTTGTTGTGCAGTCATTTTAATTCTCAGTGACTTAGACTCTGACTGCAAACGTGTTGAAACTCCCTGTGGCTGTTGGAAGAGAAATGGGGAGTTGGGTTTTTTTTCAAGGTGCTGACTTTGATACCATCTCCCCTATAACCTGCCATCGAACCAGTACATTGGTTCAAAAGCTTTTTCGTTGGTTTCTTGTACCAATTTGACTTGAAAAGGCAGCCAAAATTTTATTGATTTAGATTAATATCATACATGCTTTACAATTAAAAGTCTGAGGCACAATTCAGAGAATATTAAAAATGATATTTCTTTTAGCTGACAGAAGTGAAGCAGTGATTCTTGGGAAGTATACTTGGCAGTATTGGGATGACCATGGTGCTGTTAACTGTTAGAACTTATTTGAGGGAGTTTCATGAAACTTGACTTATTCCTAAAAGTTAAAATTCCTGAAGTTATTCCTGGAGTTAAAATGTGGGGCTAGTCATTTACATTTAAGGATATTGACATAAATGATGAAATTATGTGTTTTCCAGAATAATACCTGCCTCAGATTTTGACCAAGTAGATAATTGTAATTGAGTTTTATATAAATTAATAGGGAATTATTAAGCTTTTAGACAAAATGAAATGTCTCTTGCCAGAAAATCTGTTAATGGGTGTCCTATGTAAGTAAATGCAAAGTTTATGAATCAGGAAATGGGTAGAACCTTTGAGTTATGACATTTCATGGTCCTCATAGAGACGCCTTTTTGTCTATAAGCTTTTGGCCTTTCAGTTCTCAAACCCAAACCATGTTTTCCAACACTGTTTTTTGTTCTTTTATTCAAGTCACTGAGAACTCAAAGAACATTTCCTCAGTTTGGAGGGGTTTGCCAAATTCTTATGACTTCTCTACTTTATTTTCTGAAAGGGGTGGTAGTAGTATATAGGTTGGGTAATTCATGGTGCTGTTATGCTTATCTTGACTACTGAAAATTGTGATGTGTAAGTGTACTATGAAATCATTGTTCTTCTTGAACACAGTATGAAACCAACTCTTACAACTCTGACCTGATTTTTTTAGTATGTCTCCCTTAAACTGGTGTGTCCCTGGTTTATATTTTCTGACTTAATTCATGATTGGATTGTCAGTGTGGATGGAGTTCAGTTCCTCCAGTGGTCTCTTCTCCCTTCATTGTTGGACATAGATGACAGATGAAAAATATAACTGTTAAACAAGTATTTATGGTGGGATTAAGAATTTTAACACCCTCCAAGATCTCTCTGCTTCATAGAGCCACTGACTTGATTTAAAATGAAGGGCTTGGGGCAGCCAGGTGGCGCAGTGGATAAAGCTCTGGCCCTGGATTCAGGAGTTCCTGAGTTCAAATCCAGCCTCAGACACTTGACACTTACTAGCTTGTGTGACCCTGGGCAAGTCACTTACCTACACCCCCCCCCCCCCCGGTTGCCCCGCAAAAAAAATTTTTTTTAATTAAAAGGAAGGGCTTCCTCAACACAGTAGCCAAATGAGCCTAGAAACTCCTTTTCCTAATGAACTCTTTGTCTCTCCACTTGGGAGAGGTTCTGGCCATTGAGGGCATTTAGAGAAATAAATAGAAAGGAGAATGGAAGATAACAAACAAATGAAACAAATCACGGCACCCTGAGGGAGTCAGCACCCATTTGTGATGGACTATTTGAAGAGGGGCGATGAGGATGACATTAGGTATATGCCTGCACCTGACCAGATACATAAGGAACAATCTGTGCTTAATTCTGAAAGTGCTTGGGGCATGATTCTCAAGGTATCTCTGAGGCAAACATTCAAAGGAAAGGAGAACAGTAATTTTGTGAGGCAACCCCCGCCCCCCCAATATGTGACTCGGAGGACATCAGCAACTACTCTGTCTTCATATATCTAAAATCTGTAACAGTCTACCCACTTACCAGAGAAATTCTTACTGAGAACAGGAGAGGGAGCAGTCAGGTTTTTTTCAACATCATAATATACATTTATATTTATACAATTAGCAGGTATAGGGAACATAACATTCCCACATTGTCTCTGTGTTGGTTTTTGAGGTGTTGGACAGGGTGGGACAAAAACAACCATTCCTAAAGGGATCTCTCATGTGTGTTAGAATTATACAAAAGTCTGACACATGACTGTGGGGGTCATATTGGTCCTTGCTGTGCAGTGACATAGAAAACAGGGAAATGGAGAAACAGAGGTTTACTTACCATAGGCCTTCATTGATGTCCTGAAGGGGAGCCTCCACAGATTACTTGTTCATTAAAGAAGTAACTAGTATGAAGCACCTGCTTTGTGCCAGGCACTTTGTTAGATGGAGGAGATAACCGGCTGTTCTTATCTATAGATGATATGTAACTAATTACATTAAACCCTGGAACGAGGCTGCCATCTTGAAATCCGGAATGATTCAGAAGAGAGGTGAAACCATGTGCACTGAAAACATTAGAGCAAAGTCTTTGTTGGCCAGATGTAACTGGTGGGATGACCCATTGAGTTAACCTATGTACATATGTCCTGGGTTGGTTGTGCACATGGACAGGAGCGCAAGGCACAGACACCAAGAGAGAAGGCTTGGATGGTGCCAGGACATCCAGTAGTGCTTTTAGTGATCTTAAGCTGCTTATTTCTGCACAAGCTCATCTTTTAATACCCATTTTCTCCCATTGATCCCCTGTGGTTGCAAACTAGGGAACACCATGGTCTCAAAAAAAGTCGGTTGCAAGTGGCATCCCAAAAGGCAGTGGAAAGGGAGACATGGAAGAGAGAAATGGGTGGCAGCGTGTTGATTTCACATAAGAAGCCACCTAAGACAACAAGGGCATGTACGGCCAGGAAGGGAAGTGGGCCAGCCAGTCATGTGCAGATAACTGGATGCAACCACTGGAACAAGAAGGTAGCCACCAGGGCATTCATTGGAGAGGTTCATCAGGCGCTCAGCCTGGACCCCTGCTTTTTACATGGGCCAAAGAGATGGAGGAAATTGAATCGTGTGAAGAAGACCCTTCATAAGATCTCTTTATCCAACCAGTGTTTCACTCCTGTGGTCCCCCAACAATACTTAGTGCCTTTTGGTGAAAATGTAGACAAATGTTAGTTTCCCTTTCACAAATACTGACATTCGTGGAGCTGGAAATTTGTCTTTAGAGAGTTGTCCTTCATAGAAATCAGTGGAACAGGAATGCAGGCCATGGGGCATTTCCATAGCACTGTCTGTCTTTTCAGGCAGTGTTTGAAATGTGACCCATTTTCTTTTTGAAAGGGGAAAAAAGCCAACTTATTCTTTGCATGTGAAGACATTTTCAGATGTGTTTCTTGCATGTGTGCATCTTCACACTGGTAGAAAGATATGGATGAGTTAGCAGAAGTTTTGGCGTTAATTGTGAAGGAAATACCTACATTTCCTGGAATAAAGGAGTCACCTAAGAAGAGAAGCTAATATAGCTTGGGATTTTTTTTGCTTTTTAATTTCATAATGTGTGCTTGCCTTGGCATATCACAAGTCTCCTATAACAAGTTATACGTCTATGTGTATTTGCAAAGTTTTAAATCCAAACTGTCTAGAATATCTTTATTAAAAGTTGGTTGTCACTCACAATAAAGAATACCTTACTACTTGAAAGGACGTCTCAAGACTTTTGTAGCAGATAGGAGTTTGCCACAAATTTGAACTCCTGGAAAACTCTATAACTATCTGCTGTTGGAACTACTTTGTCCTCATATACTAAACTTAAGTGTTCGGTGGTTTTTTGGTTTTGTCCAAAATAGGGTTGAGAAATAACGTCAGGGTTTTTGTCTTAGAATTCAATTTTCATTCATTTAGAATGCTTTAAGTTGAATCTTTATTTCAGCTAGACTTTTGAAATCTCAACTGAGTTCATATCTTGAAACATTGTGGTCTGTGGCCCCTGTGGTACTGACTTAGCACTTGGAGAATAGTTTCGCTTGTTAGAAGTTAGAGTTTTTGTCTTTTTGTTTTTATGGTGGAGGACTTTATAACTTATGGGTTCAGATTCCAAACCACATACATTCATCCATTCAAATACATCTTAAAGCTATATTGGGGTTTACAATTTCTAGAAATTTGGATGCCATGGAAGCTCAGGGTGGGGGCAGTGGCTTCTTTATTGGGATAAAAATTGTACAGTGAGGTACTTTAGTTTTTTAAACCAGCCTTTACAGATCTAAAGTCATGTATAGTTGGGAACTCCCCATTGCATTTGAAAATCCTTTGTTCATAAAATTGTCATGTTAATGAGTATAGGTTAGATATTCCAGTTAGTAAATTTGTTATCATTTTAGGGTATAAGTTGATGAAAACCATTTTACTTTAATCAAATGCCAACCTTTGGGGCAAGCAAGATAATTTGTGGTTTTGCTGACTATTTCATTACCATTGGTTTCCTTTGTAGTCCTAAGTATGAGCATAACACCCCCCAAAAAAGGTTAAGAACCCATGGTTTCTAGAAATAAATGTGCGTATGCAGCCATGAAACTTAGGCAGTTGAGGTCCAGTTAGGAAGCTACAACAGCTATGTACCGGCCAGCTTTAGATCAAGTAAATCAGCAGGTCACAGAGAAGGCTCTGAATTCTCCCCTCCGCTTTGTGAGAATGGCAATATCTCCTAGAGGTGGAATTGTATTGCCCTGGTAAGTCTTCTCTCTATAAGAACCTGGCAAGCCTCACTGGTGGGAGGCAGCTAAAATCAGGAAGACTTGGGTTTGAGGCCCACCTCTAATAAGTACTGGCTCAGTGCCTCACAGAACCCTCTGGTCTGCTTATGTGGCCAGCTTCATTCAGTGCAAGTTCCCTAAACCAGGAATTCTTTTTTTTTTTTCTTTAGTCAGGCAGTTGGGGTTAAGTGACTTGCCCAGGGTCACACAGCTAGTAAGTGTTAAGTGTCTGAGGCTGGATTTGAACTCGGGTACTCCTGACTCCAGGGCTGGTGCTCTATCCACTACTCCACCTAGCCGCCCCTAGGAATTCTAAAAAAAAAAAAACAAAAAACAATTTAAAGGCCAAAGGTATCATAGTAGAATGGGTAGAGTCCTGACTGGCACCAGGAAGATATGGGTTCAATTGTCGACTCAGACATTTCATAACCACGCTATATCGTGGGCCCACAGCTCACTATCGTTTTGCCTTGGTCTCCTCATCGATCTATTAGCGTTAATAGCTTCTCCTTTAATGGATTGTTGTGAGGATCAGATGAGATGATACAGATGAAAGCACTTTATAAGAACCATAAAATTACACACAAATACAGATTGTGTGTGCGCGCGCGCGCGTGTGTGTGTGTGTGTGAAAGATTCCTAAACTACATTAATGTATATCAGATATCATCTGATATCTTTGTGACTCTTATTGTATCTGTATTGTAGAAGGCACTTGCTTGAGGCCTAAGTGGCTCTTCTGCCAGTGGAATAAAAGCTTTGTGTTGGGTCTACTTAGACTGTTTGGCTTTGAATGACACCTACTCAGTGAAGAGTGGTGTGTGTGTGTGTGTGTGTGTGTGTGTGTGTGTGTGTGTGTGTGTGTGTGTGTGTGTGTGTGTGTTGGGGTATGGGGAGGCGGAGACAGAGAGAAATGGAGATTGATTGATTGATTGAGAGACTGAGATTTGGGGGATGGCTCTGGCCCAGCCAGTATCATAGGTTTGATACTCAACCCTAATTACTAACACTTCCGTTTGTTTTGTTTTGTTTTGTTTTTAGTGAGGCAATTGGGGTTAAGTGACTTGCCCAGGGTCACACAGCTAGTAAGTGTTAAGTGTCTGAGGCCTGATTTGAACTCAGGTCCTCCTGACTCCAGGGCGGGTGTCTTATCCACTGCGCCACCTAGCTGCCCCCTAACACTTCCTTTTGCTGAGCTGTTCTGGGTTTTTTAATATCGTAATTTCTAAACATATCCCTCCCTTCTTTGTTTATCACAGCACCCTTTGTAACAACCCGGAGAAATGGTCAGTCCTTTGCTTTAAGTTGAGGTGGTTGACATTGCAGGCCTCCTTAGAGGGAAGCTTTTACTTCTTTGTACATTGCTATTGTTCCTGGCTCTGCTTCCTCCTGTCACATTGCATCTCTCACCAGGAGGGGTGAAAGTCTCTGACACTCTAGTGAGTCTGCCCCGATGAAGCTAAAAGTCCCAGTATATGGACTGTTAGAGAAAGGAGTATGAGGGTGTTCCTCTGATTCCCAGACGCGAGCCCCTGCTCCAAGCGTAGTCCTTCACCCAATCAGTCTTTTTTTTTTTTTTTGGTGAGGCAATTGGGGTTAAGTGACTTGCCCAAGGTCACACAGCTAGTAAGTGTTAAGTGTCTGAGGCTGGCTTTGAACTCAGGTCCTCCTGACTCCAGGGCCGGTACTCTATCCACTGCGCCACCTAGCTGCCCCCCAATCAGTCTTTAATCACCGCTTTGTGCCGGGCTTGCCCAGGAAAAGCTAATAGGGTGGAGGTAAAAGAACTCGGTCAGGTGCGGATTTTACAGTAACGTTTTTGGTGAGCACTGAAGAGTTAAGAATGTCAGGAAATGGGTTTGATTTAATTTAACACCCCCCCCCCCACACACACACACACAGAAGTACATCAACAGGCTTTTTGGTCAGCCTTTCACAGTAACAATAACAGGCTAAGTGGTAAAATCTTCTTTTTAAGTCATTGGTCTCATTTTTAATTGGGGGAGGGGAGATTACAGATTAAAAGAGAACGACCTTCAGGATGATGCCCCGCTGGCATAGTGGCTAGAGCAGGAGGCTTAAAAAGACTTACTTAAAAAACCACTTACTTAGGAGCTGTATTTCCCTGGGGAAGTTACTTGGCCTTTGGGGGCCTCAGTTTCCTCTTCCTTCAAATGAGGAGGGGCTGACTAACCTAAGGGCCCTTCAGGCTCTGAAGCTCCCAGGGGGTTAGGACTGAGTAGTCACCACAATCCCTTCACTTGTGTTTGCTTCCTTAGGTCCCGTGGCAGTGCTGGTGGCCATGGTTCCCGGAGTCAGAAGGAGCTGCCCACAGAGCCCCCTTACACAGCCTATGTAGGAAATCTGCCTTTCAATACTGTTCAGGGAGACATAGATGCGATCTTCAAGGATCTCAGTGTAAGGAGCGTCCGGCTAGTCAGAGATAAAGAAACGGACAAATTTAAAGGTGAGTTCTGGAGCCGAGAGGTTCCTGCTGATGTTTTTGTGAAGTTTATTGAGGGTCAGCGGGAGCTCCGGGAGCCAGAGAACGTGTTTTGTTCCCTTGTGGCTGCGACTGTGGGTTTGGATAGATCGTGGTTTCATTTGAGGACCTAGAATGCATGCAACTGTTTAAGTATTGTGTTTGTAGTCATGGTGCTTGGGTCCACCTCACTGTCGCCCCAAGTGCGACCTGTGTGGCAGTCATCAATAAGTAACACTTTAGAGAGTAAAAAACGATGCTGCTAAGACCCTGTCGTCAGGATCCTCCAGGTGTGTTCCACTTCAGCCCAGCCCTGACTCCCAGCCTCATGGCTTGGGGTCTTTGGGAATGAGGAGTGTGGCCAGTGCTGCCCAGTATGTGACTGTTTGTGCCCCATATGGAAGGAGAACCTAATAGGTCATTCCTGAATGCACAGCCCTGAGAACAGGACAATGGAAAGTGACGGGCTGGCAGCTTGTCCTGAGAGAGCATTATCCAGACCCAAATCAGTGTCTGCTCCGAGACCTCTGTAGCAGCCCTGCAAACACGGCAAGTGGCGCCCCTGACATTCTGGTCCATAAATGTCATGGGATACTGGGATAGATGAAGTGTGAAGAATAGGAAGAAACCTGGAAAGATGCTTAGGAAGAGGATGAATAAACAGAAGATCTTGGTGAACAGTGGAGGGGAAGGAGGCTTGAAAGATTAAGGCATTTTCTGCATTGACATTCTCACACATGACCCTCCATCCGCCCTCTTTAGATCCAGGGGCATCCTTCCTCACCTTCTCTGAAGATTTCTTGGGTTCCTTTAAGATGCCGCTCCAATGCCACCTCCCCCTGGGGGGCCTTTGGCCCTGACTCGCTAGCATCTTTACCCTGAGATCTTCCAGCTGCTCTTGCTTGGTTTCATGTGTGACTCCCTTGAAGAACAGGACCCTTAATAAATGCTTCTTAACTTGTAGCTATGCTTGTTATATACATCATATATCATTGTATGTATGTGGATATTTAAAATCAGTATGTTCAGAATAGTTTGCTTAGTTTACACACATTTACATAGATTAAAAAAACCAAAACCTTGTTAGGATCATCAGCTCCCAAAGGTCAGCCCTTAGCCAATGCAGGAATTACCTTTATTATACCGTGCCCCATGCTGTTTGGAACCACCTGTGGGGGGAAAACCACACACTGAGGAGGCGAGGAGGCAGAGCGTCCCATCTTGGGGTGGTCCTGATGGCTAGGGAGCTGTGCCTGTTTATTTTGAGCTGTGGTCTGACTGACTTCTCTCCATTGATATTCTGCTTTCTGGGACCAATGTCTAGATGGCTTTGGGAAGGAGGCACTCACCATGCAGCTACCCACCCTCTTTTTCAGCGTTATCCCAGGGCTTGTTCCCTGAGGCCTGCAGACAGCACAGGTTTTCTTCTAGCCTGAAGCTGTCCTCATCTCCTTCCATTGCTTCTACTGCCTCACATCTCATTTTTAATCCCATTAGAACCATCCCCCCAGCTGTGCTGCATCAGTATTCCTAAAGGACTGTGTCACTCCCCTCCTCAAGATTAAATAACTTCCTATTGTGTGTAGGAGAAAATGTTCCTCTGGCATTTAAACTGTTTCATAATCTGACTTTTGTCTGTATGTTCCAGCCAGAGTGTAATTGCTTTTGCTTCTGTGACATTAGCTGCCTCTGTTCTCCACACGTTTACAGTGGTCTCTGGCCTCTTATAATGCTGAGCTGAAGGGTCACCCCCTCCCAGAAATCACTTTGTACTTGATTGTACAGTTCCCTTGTTTGTCACTTCATCTGTGCAGCGGGGTGGTTCTTGGAAGGCAGGGTCTGTTTCCTTTTGTGAATTGGAGACTTTGAAACAGGCCTGGTCTAGTATTGGCCCACACTAGGCACCAACACGTGCGTATTGAATTGAGCCTCACTTTGGTGGTGCAGCCCCCCAGATTCCTCTTCCAGCACCTCATGATGGAACAGTGCACAACCCAGCAGAGTTTGGCCCATGCCTGAGCAGGAATCTCCGAGTGGTCATCCAGCCTTGGCTGGAAGTGTTTCCTTACATCAGTCTTTACGTCTCTCTCTTCATCTTCCACCTGTAGCTGCTGGTTCTTCTCCCAGTCACCAAGCAGGACAAGTCTTATCTCTCTTCTACCACATGGCCCCTCAGATCCTTGATAAGAATGTCTGACTAACATGGTCCCTTCATCTAATCAGTTTCCATTTTGTTAATGTTCTTCCTCAAAGGTGGCCAAGAAAGGAATGGTCACAGGTGACAGACTTTGGTTTATTTAATTATTTTGGTCACAAACTCACAACCATCTACTGAGCTAGGAAGTGTTTGCCATCCGTGGAGATGGAAGACATGCCCATAACAACACTAGCAGCTTGCACTGGCAAGGCATTTTGAGGTTTGCAAAGCACTGTCTCATTTGAGCCTCCCAGCAGGCACAAACTGGGATTTTTGGTTTGGTTTGGTTTGGGTTTTTATCATTTTACAGTAAAGAGATCTGAGGCCTAGCTTGAGTGATTTCCGGTGGCCACACCACTAGTATGTGTTATAGTAGCCATAAGCCATAAGTTAGCCATTTTTCCTCCTATTGAACATGGAGGTTGTTTCTAGTTTTCTGCAATGACAAAAATTCTGTTACTTGGTATTCATTTTTGAGGTAATATTTTCTGAAAGTTTAACTCTGGCTAAACTATGTTTAAAAAAAAAAATCCATTAGAACTTAGAATAAAGGGGGCAGCTAGGTGGCACAGTGGATAAAGCACCGGTCCTGGATTCAGGAGTACCTGAGTTCAAATCTGGCCTCAGACACTTGACACTTACTAGCTGTGTGACCTTGGGCAAGTCACTTAACCCCCATTGCCTGGCCAAAAAAAAAAAAGAAAAGAAAAGAACTTAGTGTAAGCCAAGTTCACAGGACATAATGGGGGATGGGTCTGGTTATAGGGGAGGAATGTCCTTGTTCTGTTTGCCCAGGCTCTGGAGACAGTTGGATCTATTAGAGGTTGGTTGAGTCATATTCCTCATCCAGGCTTCTTGTAGTCTTTGGGTCCTTCTCATTCTCTCAGTGCCTCCCCTAAGTGACTACCCATCACAGTCCAATAAAAGGTTGCATTGACCTTTGTCATCAAAGTGGGGAGTTCTCATTGCTAAACTTTTTGGGACTATGTCAGTATTTATTCTGCTTTGCCAACCAAAACTTGTCTCTACCAGCGAGCACATTTTCAACCAGAAACAAGCACCTCTTTCTGGCCTTCCTCTTCAAGTTGGAATATGACAGCCCACATAACTGAGTCCAGACATAATAGTGCCAAGAGCTGTCAACATGTGAAAATGGCATGCCGTGGTTCTGCATTTTTGTCTTTTTTTAAATGAAACATCTTAAATTTATTGTTAATACCCATTTTAAAAAGTTTTGAAGTCTCTACCTCTTGCCCCTCTGCCAAGCAGTGAAAAGGCAAGCAGAGTGATAGCAGTCATACATGTGAAGTCCTACAAAGATCGCCATATTGGTCATGTGAAAGCACACTTCTTTAGCAATCTGAAGTGATTATAAGTGGAGAGCAGCAGTCTCCTCCTGGGGGACTGGGCTTTAAGTCAGCAGAGGGTGAAGAGAGGGAAAATTCATTTCCTCCAAGTGTTAGCCTAGGAATACTGGTGTAATACTGGGCGTTTATTTCTCTTACAGGATTTTGCTATGTGGAATTCGATGAGGTGGATTCCCTTAAGGAAGCTTTGACCTATGATGGTGCAGTGAGTATATTTCCAGATTCATTTCTGCCAGCTTGGTTTTCAAATACTTTTTCTTCTTGTGGTTACTGACACTTTTCTTCCTCATAACCAGCTCTTGGGCGATCGATCACTTCGAGTGGACATTGCCGAAGGTAGAAAACAAGATAAAGGAGGCTTTGGATTCAGGAAAGGTGGACCAGATGACAGAGGTGATTCTTTAAAAACTATTTATAAAAGCTTAAGTCATATGCTGCACTGAGCCAGAATATTTGTGGTCTGCTATTGACGGGTTCTGATGGCCTATTCATGAGTTCTTGTAATATAGAGGAGGGATCAGAGCCTTTTTGCTCAGTCCGTAAGCATTAAGTGCCTATTATGTGTCAGCCACTTTGCTGGGCAGCTAGAAGGCAAGGAGGAAAGAGCACCATGAGCCTGGAAATCAGAAAGACCTGAATTAAAATCTGGCCTTAGATACTAGCTGTGTGGCCTTGGGCAAGACTCTTAACCACGTTTGCCTCAGTTCCTTCATATGTCAAATGAGCTGGAGAAGGGCATGACAAACTACTCTAGTATCTTTGCCAAGAAAATCCCAACAGGAGTCATGAAGAGTCGGACATTCCTGAAAACAACTAAAAGCAACAAATGTGCCAGACACTGCTAAACACTGGGGTACCAAAAAAACCCTCCAAAAAACAAACAGTCCCTGCCCTCAAAGAGTATACAGTCTGTTGGAGGAAGGCAGTCCTGGGGAGAGATCCTAAAGTAGTGCAGCAGATGAGAAAGGAGACAATTGAGCCCTGGGCTCTTTCCTTAAATAGAGGTTTGGCATTCATGGCCCTCCCCTCCGAACAGAGGGGCAGAAGGTGGGGGTGAAGCTGGGGGAGAGCTTAGCCCCCAGGTATTGAAGTAGGTGAGAGATGCTAAAGATCGCTTCCCATACCTGACCGGTCTCTAGAGGTGGGGGCTGTTCTGCAGAACCTGCCTGCAGGTATGTTCACCCCAGCAGTCCTGCCAACCGATAGAAACTTGAAGTTTGGGCACAGCAGTGACGGGCCTTGCGGTCTGAGGACCAGGCTAGCCGAGCCTGGAGCAGTTCCTTTATCCCCTCCTGTTTCTGTAAAGGAGTTGGCAGGTTTTTGTTTTTATGTTTTACCTTTGTTTCCAGATGGGCACCTTTGGGGACCGCTGCTTGTGGCAAAAAATAAAAGAGGGCTAGAATAAGGCAGTTCAGCAAAACCAATGACCACATTGTCTGAGTCTGACAGTGCCAAGTCTGCAAAGAAGGGAAGGAAGAGCATTAACTCATTTCCTGAAAGTGGGAAGTGAATGGCCAAGCTTGGTCCTTGGAATTATCAGCCAGTGCTCAGTTTTAGGGCTTTTGTTTGGTTGGTTGGTTTCTTCCTGTTTTTAAAGTTTTACTGGTCTTAAAAGAATTCTTACCCTCATTTGGGGCAAACAATCCTAGTTAGCCCTTCTCATCAATTTTTCCTTTGTCTCTCCTCAGGAATGGGTGGCTCTCGAGAATCTAGAGGTGGCTGGGATTCCCGGGATGACTTTAATTCTGGTATCAGATTTAAATTCTTACACTCAGCCTGTTGCCTTGATATTCATGGCTCCTGCATGTTTCTTGTCAATTGATGGTTGCCACCTGTCATTGGTTCCTTGAAGGGAGAGGATAATGTCACATGGTGCCACCACTGCACAAACAACCACTCAGGAGAGACCTTTTTCTCAAAGCTCCTTTGGAGCAGTTACCTGACTGGCTCCATTCTGTTTCTCAGAGGCAGTCAGCGAAATTGTTTGGTTTTTAAATAAATCCAGCCATCTCCACTCAGCAAAGGGCTGAATAATTTCAGGGATTAAGACCAACCCCAACCTTCATCCCCATAATCCCCAACCAGTCAGAAATGAGCTTATTTATAAAAGTGCAGTGTGATGTAATAAACAAACCTGTACCTCCCTGTCCCTGGACATTGTGCCTCTCAGAGTGCAGCATAGGAAGGCTTTTTTTTTTTTTTTTTAACTCTTCTCTCGTTTGATAACCCTTCAGGCCTGCCAGATCTCCTTAATCTACTGCATTCCCTTGCTTTTCTAGTATAGTAACTGTCCATCAGGGCAGCTAGAGTCAAGGAGTCCTGCGTTCAAATCCAACCTTAGACTCTTACCAGCCGTGTGACCCAGGGGAAGTCATTAAACTCTGCCTCGGTTTCCTCATCTGTCAAATGAACTGGAGAAGGAAATGGCAAACCACTGTAGTGTTTTTGACAAGAAAACCATAAATGGGTCACAAAGAGTCAGACACAACTGAACAACAAACTGTCCAAAAAAAAACAAATAACAACTTGATGAAGCCACACATTCTTTTTATGATCATTGCTTCCCTTTCTAGAGAGATGTTCGCTTATGGTCCTTTAAAATAATATATTATACAATCATACCAGAAAGTGAAGGGAAGTTTCTTAGGAAGGAGGATCTTCCTCTCTTGAGGTCACTTGCTCCTAAGTAGCACTCACAGGGTTTCCTGTAGCTGTCCATCCTCACTGTACCTCTCTGAGGTCCACAGATGAGAATCTGTTCTTAGTCCAGAAGGTCTTTGGGAGAAAGGAGGGATGCTTTCTTAACAGTAGCCCCGGAGGCAGGCGTGGCTCTTCAGCATTGAGCTCCAGAAATAAAGGCTTGTTTGGCCGTGTACTAGGGATGCTTGTTAAAGAAAGTCAGACGCATTATTTTGTTTTTGGTGAGGCAGTTGGGATTAAGTGACTTGCCCAGGGTCACACAGCTAGTAAGGGTCAAGTGTCTGAGGCTGGATTTGAATTTAGGTCCTCCTGACTCCAGGGCCGGTGCTTTTTCCACTGCGCCACCTAGCTGCCCCTAGACACATTACTTTAATACCATGTTTCCTAAATTAGTTTTTGCTGAAAATTTAAGACATTAAATTTCCAATTTCACACTATTTAGAAAACAAATGTTAATGATTTTTGCTCTTTCTGTGTGTTGGCGTTGGTTTTGTGACTGGAAGGTTTCAGGAGCATTATGGGTCTCAGCCTGTCTTTCATAGAAGCACCTCATATCTGACCTATAGAAAGAATTTGGCTGGCTCTCAAACCTCCACTTCTCAAAACTGTTGAGAAGATCAGTCTTTTCTGAAAAGAGGAAAAGTAAAGGCTATAATGTAACTTCTCTAGAGTAGTTCCTTGGCTTGGCTTGTGTGGCAGGTGCTATTTGTGGGGAAAGCCCAAAGGGCTGCCCGTGATTTATAGAGTGGTTATTTTAAAACAGATGAGAAACGCCTGGGAAACAATGCTGGGGGCTGTGGTCTTCATGTGTGCTCCACCTTCACCCCACATTCCCGATCACAGCAAGGTGGGGGGTCTGCCTGATCCCCGAGCTTGTGCAATAAGAAGTATTCTTCGGCTCGAGAATGGATGCCAAGGCTCTGCTGTGTGTGGAGCATTGGCTTTGTCCCAGTCAGTCCTAGAGATTACCTTTCTTTTGAGCTTTCTCCATCCTGGTACGACCTAAGCCTGCTCAGGGCCTCTCCTGGTTCCTTTCTCACTGCCATTAGCTCAGGGAGGGCAGGCCAAGGGCTCCTAGGAGCATTTGTCCTTTGTACCCAGATGTGCAATGGCAGGTGTCACTGGTTGGGAGAAGCTTCAGATCAGCTCTTTCACTACAGCAACAGCTTAAGTCAAGAAACCCAGAGTTCTAGCTCCCCTCCTTCCTTCCTTCCTTCCTTCCTTCCTTCCTTCCTTCCTTCCTTCCTTCCTTCCTTCCTTCTTTCCTTCCTTCCTTCCTTCCTACCTACCTACCTACCCACAATGAGGGTTAAGTGACTTGCCCAGGGTCACACAGCTAGTAAGTGTCAAGTGTCTGAGGCCAGATTTGAACTGTCAGGTCCTCCTGACTCCAGGGCCTGTGCTTTGTCCATTGCACCACCCAGCTGCCCTTCTAGCTTCTTTCTGCAGAAACAACTTGGATGCAGTTCCCTAGAGATCTCATATTAGATTGCTCTTGGTGTTCACTTTCTTTTGGCCCGATGGATAGAGATCCCACCATTCACACACCCACACTTGCTGGGATCCTGGGCAAGTGGCTTAATCTTTTCTGGGCTCTGGACCCTTGGGCCCGCTAATTAAAAATGTAATTGGGAAATGTTTAACAAGATGAGTAAAAATACCATACAACTCAGATACTGCTCATCTGTGGTTTTCTATGTCGTCATGCAGCCTGTAGAGAGCTATTTGTATTTGAGTTTGACCCCACTGCTGTGGGGAACTCTGAGATCACAGATCACCAAGAACATGCTGACCTGATAGGGAGGGAGGGAGGGATGGAGGGAGAGAAAGAGAGCGAGCGAGCTTGGTTTCCTTACCTGGGACTTCCCTAGGCCATTCACAGACCCAGTCCCTACCCAGGCTCACTTTAGTGACAAAGAAATGTGAATATAGAAGTGCCCTTAGGATGTGCTGGATCTGACCAGCTGTTCGCTGTTTTGCCCTCTCCCTTCTCCAGGCTTCAAGGATGACTTCTTGGGAGGCAGAGGTGGAGGTAGTCGCCCAGGGGACCGGCGAACAGGTGGTCCCCCAATGGGGAGCCGCTTTCGAGATGGACCGCCCCTTCGGGGCTCTTCAATGGATTTCAGAGAACCAACAGAAGGTATAATTAATGCTTGTGTGCAAATGGCCAATGCTGCCCTATGCGGCAATGTTTTTACCCTCAAAGCTCTTGAAAGACTTGTCCCTGTGCCCTGGTCCAATTTAAGGCTTGTCCCCTGCCCCTTGGTACTCTCTCATGCAGCCACCTCCAGATTTGTAGTTTTTACTGTCAGTGAAGCCATGTGGCAACAGGCTGTCATGGTCGTTATTTCCAGGCTGGAAAATTGTGCTTTATAAATGCTGTTTTATTTCTTTTTCCAGAGGAAAGAGCACAGAGGCCCCGACTTCAGCTTAAACCTCGAACAGTCGCTACCCCCCTCAATCAAGTAGCCAATCCCAACTCGGCTATCTTCGGCGGAGCCCGGCCCCGAGAGGAAGTGGTTCACAAAGAGCAAGAATGAGCTCGAGGTTGGGAGGGAATGGGGGGAGAATTCTTGAGCAAGACAGCAGTAGACAGAGTTCATTACTCTGGACATCAACCCTGCAGTTACCATTCCTGCCACCTGACATTTGTCCTCCTCCTTTCTTGAAACTGAAAACACAGAGCTTGTGAATGCATGTCAGCTGTTAACAAGTGGTTTTTAGTACGTTCTTGGCTTTGCTGTATCTAGTGCCTGTTTTGTGCTGTTTTTTTCCCCACCACCTTGGCCCCGTCCCTCCCCTCCCACCCCCCTGCCCTCCCTGTTTTCCTCTTCGTTTTCGCAGCACGTGGTTTCTTGCAGATGAATGAATGAAAGCTGCCATCACCCTGGAGGGTGGGAGTTCCCGATATGAGGTGCTGCTCCATTCCCCTCCTTGGCTTTCTCTGTTTTACTTTAGAAACACTGGTTAGACTTTGTTGAAACTCCAATATTGTTTCCTTTGCCTTTTCCTCACTTCTCTTCTGACCTGCATGTTTGGTTCTGGGTTGCTGTGGCTCCAAAGAAGCGACTAGGAAAGAATTCCCCAATAGGTGGTTGGACCATCTGTTGACCCACATGTAAAATTGGACACCTTCTCTAAGGCTCGACACTGGCGTAGTCCTTCCAACCAGCTCACGGGTCGTTCTCTTTAACTTCACCCCCCAATTCCTTCCTATAAACAGGATACGAGTGGAATAGGATCAACTTTAAAAGTATGTATCTATATAAAATGTGGAGAAAGGGTATTACCTTAGGATGAATTGGCTTCACTCCTGCAGGTCTATCTCTCTGCCCAAACCAAAATCCTTACTAGGGAATTCCTTTTATTAGGCAGATTAGAGGGTTGTGTTTGTATATATTGCAAACTGCAATCCGGTTTTATCTCAACTTTGGGGGATTGCACAGCGGTGTGGATCTGTGCCTATTTGACTATTTAAAAAATGCTCATTGAGTCTTTGCTTTTTAAAAAAATTACACACTTTTTTTTTTTTTAGTTTTACATGTTTGGTAAGTAACTTTTAAATGCAGGTTTATACAAATAAAGTTGACTTTGTGTTGTGTTGGAAGGAGTGTAAAATTTACTGCCCATGGCCACATATTTTGCTTCTAGCCCCAGCATTTCTTTGTCCCCAAGTGTAAATAGTCAGTAGTGAGATGCTCTGCTTTCTAGCATCATTCTAAAAAGTGGGTCATGAGCACTGACCCTTGACCCTAGGATCTGGCGATGTTGTGTCTCATTCAGATTCGTCACGAACCTTGAAGCATCTCCTGGGTAGCTATAGAGTTGAAGACCTGAAGGCTCATCGGGGAGAGTTTACTTCCCACTTGCAAACTATTCGAGAAAACAAAAGCCAAAGCTTTCAGGCTGGGGATGGCAGTAGCTAGAAGGAAGCCAGCCGCCAGGGTTTCTTGGCCGTCAGAGCCGCTTAGGTTGGTCCACTTGGATGGTGACATTGTTGTGGACTCCCCATTCCTGGCTTCAGTCACTGTTCTCTTTGTTCCAGAGTTACAGCAATTTACAGGGCCCTTCCTCTTCTTTCCTGCTTCCTTCTTCCTTCCTTCCTTCCCTCCTTCCTTCCACCTGTCATACTCTCTGCTCCTAAGATAAGAAACCATTTGTGTAACACCAACACGTAATCTAAGAAAGACATGCATTGTGTGGTTGTAATCAAAACGGATGCTTTCAGATGACCTACTTACATCTTCAATGTGGAAAAGATTAAGAACAACAGCAACAAAAATCTCAACTTCTGGTTAATCCAGTTGCATTTTAAATGTGAGAATGGAATTCCAAACACTTAACCCATTCTGCTACATGACAGAAAGTAAATTTATGGATATGGTATTTTGTGAATGATCTTTTAAATAAAAGAAAACCTTAAGTAATATTTTAATGCTGGTCTTTATTTATGAGTCTCCCTCAGTTTTTCAGCTGCTCACCATGGATTGTTGCTCAAATTTGTGTTAACTCATTTATTTGAAAGAGAAGGTCCAGTTTAAATGATTTATAACATTTGTTGTGATTTTTACTTTGACATTGAAAAATGGCAAATCTAATGAAATAATTTAAAAAGCTAGCAACTAAGTCGGAGCCAACATCTCATTTCAGCTTTTTGTCCACCCTCTCTGTCCCTTTTTTCCTGAAATTGGAAAAGAAGTTGTTTCTACCAGACAGAAACATAACCTTCAGTGTAGTCTGGCATTAGCTCTGGGCTGGGAAAAGGTGGGGTTGAGTGGGGTAGGGAGGGGATGGCAATAATCCTTTTTAAAAATTGGGTAGACTGGTGGCAGTTAGGTGGCACAGTGGATAAAGCACTGGCTCTGAATTCAGGAGGACCTGAGTTCAAATGTGGTCTCAGACACTTGACACTAGCTGTGTGACCCTGGGCAAGTCACTTAACCCTCGTTGTTCCACTACAAAAACAAAAATAGGGCAGATTTTCAAATCTGACTTTTTTGGGGTATTCAAAGTAGAACTTGATGATAATCGGTCCAGTTTTTGGCAGATTAGTTATAAATTGATGGGCCTCCTGGAAGGTCTTATATATATATACACACACATCTAGCAGAGACTAGCATTCAACTTTGTTCAAATGTCATTTATAGGGAACCTTGAGAAATCATCTTCATCTGGCTGGGGGACCTTTTGGGAAGCAGGTGGAATTGGGTGGTGATGTTCCTACAAAGATGCTGAGGACTTTGAAGGTATTGCCTTCTAACAAGGTCCTAGACTGAGCCAGAAAGCAATCTCACTCGTCTGATTTAATAGAGGAGAGCAATGGTTCCCAGCCACGCCAGCATGTGCACTTGGGGTTTGGATGCTTGATAACAAATTGCCTCCTAGATTTCATGAGAAGACTGGTCCTGGGAGTCAGTGTTGTTCTGTGGTCTCCTGTTGGAATACAAGAAGCCTTTGAAGAGATGAAAAGCTAGCTATTTAGGAACCAGACTCTCGATATCCTGAAACTGCCTTGTTGTATAGTTACTGTGATAAATGGGAGAAAGCTGGAGAGGAATGCTTGATTGCTTAGGCTCACGTAGCCCAAAGTGTTCATGTCCTTCCAGGATCTCTTAATGGTTGAAAAGGGTTCAAGCCCTTCCCTCAGATAGAGGAAAATGGCTTCTCTGACATCTGTTTCTCAGTGCCTGGGCATAGGAACTGTGTAACATAAGATTTTAATAAAGTGCTCCTGTAGGTAATTCTGGCTCTGGAAACCCTTGCTTGTAAACTACAGGCTATTTGTTTCTACACAGATCTTTGTATCGCAAAGTGGCAAGAATATTCATGGCACATAAACCAAAGGCTTGGGGTGAAGATGCCTCCCTGTTAACATTTCCAATAACAGCAGTAGATTAAATTATAAGTAGTTGCCACTTCATCTGATCTGCCACCCTCGAACTGAATTTGAATCACCACTGGTTAATGGTGTCTTGGTAGAAGTCTCAGAAACAATACTGGCACTGTCTGCCTGACCATAATCCCCATTGTGTCCCAAGAGGCCACTCTTCAGTCATCTGCCCTTTGGCTGTGTCTTTCTGGAGCCCCAACAGACTTGAATTCTAGTTCCTAGCAGGAAGTTCTAGGCACTTTCCTGACCTGTGGCTAAAGGGTCCCCCTAAAAGGGAGTGTTATATTCCCAAGGTACCTTGTCCCTTTGGACAGTCTGGATGTGGGGCGGGGGGAAGCACAGATGAGAGGAGGGGAGAGGGTGGAGTGTTTGATGCCGGTGCGTGGAAAGGAAGGGGGGAATTTGGAAAGTCAGTCAGATGCGCAGTTTGTATCCTTTTGGGCATTTCCATCTCAACACTTGGGCCTCCCAGGGATTGAAGAGGCACAGGAAGTGCTTTGGCAGTTTGTTCCTTGGGACTAGTTAAACTACAAGGCCAATTAATAAGATCTTGAGAGGGCAATGGCAATGAAGGGCAGTGGGAGAACCCCAGACTCCCTGGCCAGAAATGAGATGATTTTTTTAGGGGTTTTTCCCCCCTACTTTGATAGGCTGCTAAATTTGCAGCATGACAGGGCTGGATTTTGTGCATTGTGCAGCCAGGTTCTTTACAGCCCCTCTACAATTTGGGACTGACACTTCCTTTTGAAATTGGGTATTTTCTTTGATGGCGGTAGTGGCGAAATCTGGACCTGTGATTGTGATTGTTATAACAAAATGTGATACAGCTTTGTTATAAAAATCTCTCCAGTGAGGAAACTGCACCAGTGAGTACTGGCATCAACTGGAGTTTGGAGTCTTCTAAGTTTCCTTTGGGCACTGAAGTTAAAAGACACTGACTCCCCAGGTCACACAGCCCTTTTATGTCCGAGGAACACTTGAACCCAGGACCACAGGCTGTCTCCTGCCCCTTCTCTCCAACTCCCTATTTAATACATAGCTGTTGGGAAGGTTTCTCTTGGGGCCAAAAATGACCAGGATTCTCAGGACTCTGAGAGGTGTTATTCGGTGTATGTTGTAATATTCAGACATTCCCCTGACTTTCAAGAATTCTTCCCTATATACATTTACCCTGATGCATAGAAACAACTTCTCCAAATAATGAAAAGGGATAGGGGAGTATCTGGAGAAAGGCCATCAGGATCTTTGAGCATTTAGCATTTTTCTTTTCTGAATGGCATTGACTGATTTAATGGGATGGATCATAGATTCAGAACCAGATGGGCAGCCCTAGAGGCTTAGAGAGCCAACCTAGTCCAACCTCTCCATTTCCCAGCAGAGTAAGCAAACCTAGGGTGGTTAAGTCATTTTTCCCAAGGTCCCATGTGGCAGAGCTGAGACTCAGACACAAGTTGTCCAATTGCAAATCCAGTCCCTGGCTGCCACATCACCTCCGTAGGATCCACAAGACCATAGGGTGGTGGTTGCAGGACTTTTGACTTCAGGCCAAACTGCAGACCAAGTTGTGTTTCTGTCTGGTACAGGAGTGGGCGTGCTTTGTTTCTCACTATGTGAGGTTGGTAGGCTTTTATGTGTATTCCTAGCTTCTTAGAGCATTCCTTTTGTGGATATTTGAAATGAATTGAACCAAAATAGTCCATACCTCATTCATATAACCCACTGCTAGAGTTTCTCTTCTGTAATGAACCTGTATAATTTGTATCACTGTATTCAAAACAATAAAGTATAGTATTCCAACAGTAGAGGGCTCTTGGGTATTTAATTTGGGGAATGGAGAGAATTGCTTCCTATACTCACTGCCTCTACCTGTTTAACCTCTTTTTTTTTTTTTTAGTGAGGCAATTGGGGTTAAGGGACTTGCCCAGGGTCACACAGCTAGTAAGTGTTAAGTGACTGAGGCCGGATTTGAACTCAGGTACTCCTGACTTCAGGGCCAGTGCTCTATCCACTGCGCCACCTAGCTGCCCCTGTTTAACCTCTTTTTTAAGGTAAGTTTAAAAGGAAGAGAGAACAATTACTAGCCCGTTTATGTGACTGCAGGCAAAAGGTCCAAGTGCTGCTTCTTGTGGATTGGTTGTTTTTTCCTTTGGATAAAGCTTAGTTCTTTTAAGCACCAAGACTTTTATTTTGATGTTTTTATCTTCTCTTTGTTCTAAAACAATTTTCATACTTTACTGTCCATTAAAAGAGATAAAATATGGGGGCAGCTAGGTGGCGCAGTGGATAAAGCACTGGCCTTGGATTCAAGGGGACCTGAGTTCAAATCCAGCCTCAGACACTTGACACTTAACTAGCTGTGTGACCCTGGGCAAGTCACTTAACCCTCATTGCCCTCAAAAACAAAAACAAAAAAAAGAGATAGAATATGGCAGTAACTTTTACTGGTGTCTCAGTGTTCTGTGACACAATTGGGGTCTGCATAGCTATGACAATGGTGATTTCTGGCGCTTTTGAAGCCTATGACAATTTGTTCCTACACTTGTGCCTTTTCTCTGAAATTACCCTCCATCTACTCTTTTTTTTTTTTTTTTTTTTTTTTTGCGGGCAATGGGGGTTAAGTGACTTGCCCAGGGTCACACAGCTAGTAAGTGTTAAGTGTCTGAGGCCGGATTTGAACTCAGGTACTCCTGAATCCAGGGCCGGTGCTTTAACCACTGCGCCATCTAGCTGTCCCTCCATCTACTCTTGTATCTTGTTATGCTCATAGTTATTTACATGTTCCAGTCCTCAGAGAATAAGCCTCGTTGTTGGCAAGGACAGTTTTTGCCTTTGTACCTCTAACCCTTAGGACAGTGCCTGGCTCATAGCAGGCACTTTAATAAAGGCTTGTTGACTGACTGACTCGTGCCTTGAGGTTTTGTGTCAGGTTTTTGTAGTTTTTCTGTCTCCTACCTATTAGCTGTCATTCTAATCTTTTAACTGTTAAGCAATCCTCATCTTTGGAAGGAATCTTAGAAATAATTTAGTTTAATCTTGCAGCTGTGGAAGCTGAAACCCAAGGAGGTGATGTGTATCACGGCCAGCATCACACAGGTAGTGTCTGAGGTGGGCTTCAAGCCCAGGTCTTCTGATCCCAGAGGTCGTGCTGGTCCCAGAAACCAAATAACAATAATGACTTCCATTGAAACAGCACTTTGTGGTGTTTCAAAAATAGCTTTCGTATGCATCTCCTTGGATCCTCACATCTCGCTTCCTCTGCAAGCTGAGATCTTCATTTGACAGATGAAGCAAGGCTCTGAGTCTTGAATTCAGGCCTTCCAAGGCCAGCACTCTCAGGCTCTGTGGACCTGAGGGCCTTTGCTAATGAGCAATGAGCATTTGATGCCTTTCCTCTTTTAAGGATTCAGCACTGCATCTCAGATGGTTGTCTCTGGAAGTCTCTACTCCAGAGAAGTGGAGCTTCCTGTCCTTGTGCCATCTCTAAATGGTGTAATTCAGGGTCAGAGAGTCTAGAGATAATCTAATCCCACCCTCTAACCTCTAATAAGCACAATAGAATGAATGCATGAAGCAGAAATGGAAGGCAGTCACGGGGGATGCTTTCTGTGTCGGCATTCTAGATCAGAAGCCCCACATCAGAATGTGTTAAAGTTAGGAAGGAGTTGGCTGTTAGAGTAACAGACTGGCTTTGACATTCTTTTGTTGTTGTTGTTGTTTTTTGTTTTGTGTGTGTGTGTGTGTGTGTGTGTGTGTGTAGCAATTGGGGTTAAGTGACTTGCCCAGGGTCACACAGCTAATAAGTGTTAAGTGTCTGAGGTCGGATCTAAACTCAGGTCCTCCAGACTCCAGGGCCGGTGCCTTATCCACTGCACCATCTAGCTGCCCCTGACATTCTTTTTATAGATAATAGGATCCTGGATTAAGGTGGGGGCAGTGGATAGAGTGCCCAGCCTGGAGTCAGGAAGACTCATCTTCCTGAGTCCAAATCCAGCCTCAGACACTCACTGGTTGGGTGACCCTGGTCAAGTCACTTCACCCTGTTTACCTCAGTTTCCTCCTCTGTGAAATGAACTGGAGAAGGAAATGGCAAACCACTGAAGTATTATCTCTGCCAAGAAAACTCCAAATGGGGTTGTGAATAGTGGGACATGACTGAATAACATCTTTGTTAAACATCTATTAAGTGTCAGGGGAAGAATGAAATAATCGCACATACATTTTAATGGAAGAAACAAGGATATATGTAAACAGATAAGGATTGGAACTAGACCTGTGGTATTAAAATAGTACCAAAGTCAATGAAGGTCTACACCTCTTTTGCAGCTATAGCCTTGAGGGGTGAGGTAAGGGGTGGGGCAGGGTGGGGGAAGATTAACCTGGGCTCCAGGAACTTTTTTTTAAAAAGTTTCTTGGGGGCAGCTAGGTGGCGCAATGGATAGAGCACCGGCCCTGGAGTCAGGAGGACCTGAGTTCAAATCCGGCCTCAGACACTTAACACTTACTAGCTGTGTGACCCTGGGCAAGTCACTTAACCCCAATTGCCTACCTAAAAAAAAAAAAAAAAGTTTCTTGGGGGCAGCTAGGTGGCCCAATGAATAGAGCACCGGCCCTGGAGTCAGGAGGGCTTGAGTCCAAATCCAACCTCAGACATTTGTTACCTATGTAACCCTGAGCAAGCCACTTGGACCTGAGTTCAAATCGAACCTCAGATGTTTATTAACTGTGTGACCCTGGGCAAGTCACAACCCCAATTGCCTCCAAAAAATTTTTGATAAATGTATTCCAATATAATTGGTTCCCTTTGTAATCCTATGACTGGGGAGAGAGGAAAGAGTCTGGGATGGGGTTCAGTTGGTGAACCTGGGATGCTTGACAGAGTGAGATAAGGTTGTAGGAGGACCTCATGGGTCAGGGAAGATGAGTTCTAAGAGGAAACATGAAGGGGTAAGACAGGCACTCACTGGGCCATGGGACCCCTTCTGAAGAGTCTTGGTTCTGCCACTAAGTACAGGACCTTGGTCAATTCTTCCTTTGTAAAATGAGGTGTTGGGACTGAACACCCAACTCCTTCCAAGGCTCAGCTTGAGGAGCTCCCTCGACAAGAGACCTGTTTTTTGTTTTTTGTTTTGCGGGGCAATGAGGGTTAAGTGACTTGCCCAGGGTCACATAGCTAGTAAGTGTCAAATGTCTGAAGCCAGATTTGAACTCAGGTCCTCTTGAATCTAGGGCCAGTGCTCTATCCACTGTGCCACCTAGCTGTCCCTTGTACCAACTGTTCTTACTATGTACCATGTTAGTAAAATAGTTCTTTCTAAAAGCTAATTAAATCTGGATAAATAACTGATGGCACCCTGGTGGGTACTTAGCAGTGATCAGCCCAGAAATACTACCCATAATCCCTCAGGGCTACCCCTAGAACCCCACAGAGACTTAGTAGTTGCACTCTGGGGGTTTGATCTGCTAAAGTGAGTGGGGGGCTAGGAGATTAACCGTATTTTTTGTGTTAATTGGTTTTGCTGTTTTTTCCTCTTCCTCAAAAAAAAACCCCCACACACAGCTATCTCAAGGAGAGGAGGGGAAGATATGGGGATAAATCTAGGTGATATAAAAACAAAAGATAGCTACAAAATCTATTTAAATAAATATAAATGTCTGTGGTGAGGAATGGAATAGGACTGAATTAAATAAAATAGAATAAAAGGATCACTCCAGATTTAGTCAAGTAAAAAGTTCCACATTGGAGGCTCCAGTCTTCTGCCTGGTCTTAACAATGACTTAAAAACAACTGGCTTCATAATCAAGCACCAGGAATCCCTGACACCTTCACCTGCCAAGCTCCTTGGGAAACAAAGCAACAAAGGGGGCAGCTGGGTGGCGCAGTGGATAGAGCACCGGCCCTGGATTCAGGAGGACCTGAGTTCAAATCCAGTCTCAGACACTTGACACTTACTAGCTGTGTGACCCTGGGCAAGTCACTTAACCCCCATTGCCCTGCAAAACAAAACAAAACAAAACAAAAAACCCAAAGCAACAAACAGCCGCATACACCTACCTGACTGCTTTCTGGGTTTGAGTTATCATTTGTCACCACCAGGTGGCAGCAGTAGGAAGGTGCCCAAGCCCTTCTCAAGGCAGGGACATTTGCAATTCATGAGCTGGAACCCTGAGGTGATTTCATTAACACTAGACTCTCAGCTAGTGCATTGGCAGGGCTGGTATGGGGGGAGGGGGGGAGAGGGGAGGGAGGGGGGCTGCTAGGTGGCGCAGTGGATAGAGCACCGGCCCTGGAGTCAGGAGGACCTGAGTTCAAATCCGGCCTCAGACACTTGACACTTACTAGCTGTATGACCTTGGGCAAGTCACTTAACCCCAATTGGAGGGAAGGAGGAATACTCCTAGATCTCCTTAGTGTCTGGAAGCCTCACCTGAGGGGACTCGAGATCATAAATTCCAGAGGTGGAAGGCTCCCCAGAGAGGTCGAGTCTTACCTCTTTACAGGTGAGGAAACTGAGGCTCAGACGTTTCCTGCCCAAAGGTTATACAGATGGTAAATGTCAGAGGCTAGATTTGAACCCAGGACCTCTGAGTACAGAGCCAGTACTGTTTCTCCTGGGCCACCTCTCATTGGGCAGCGAAGAGATTCAGTCCAACTCCTTCTTTTGCTGAGGATGAGACGGAGGCCCATCGAGCTGAAATGATTCCCCCAACCTTCCATAGCAGCATCAGCTGAGACATTTACGGAAGCTGGGGGTCCAATTTCCTGAGGGGTCTTTCCATAAGTGTTAGGACCTGCGGTACTTCCTCCCACCCCCCCCCAACAGCCTTGACTTTATTTACTATAGAATCCTAGACCCAGAGCTGGAAGAGCC
Source organism: Dromiciops gliroides (assembly GCF_019393635.1). Lineage (NCBI taxonomy): Eukaryota > Metazoa > Chordata > Mammalia > Microbiotheria > Microbiotheriidae > Dromiciops > Dromiciops gliroides. Next base: position 475,661,521 of record NC_057864.1, on the reverse strand, counting down.
CTCTAGACCAACCCCCTCCTTTTACAGATGGGGAAACTGAGGCCCAGGGAGATTAAGTAACTCATAGACTCATGCATTTAGAGCTGGTAGAGACCTCAGAGGCCATCTAGTCCAACCTCCTTTTACAGATGGGGAAACTGAGGCCCAGGGAGATTAAGTAACTCATAGACTCATGCATTTAGAGCTGGTAGAGACCTCAGAGGCCATCTAGTCCAACCTCCTTTTACAGATGGGGAAACAGATGAGGCCCGTGGAAGTTCAATGATTTGCCCAAGTTCACACATGGCAAATTCCACATCAGGGGTAGAATTCGAACCCTTTCCACTGTGCTACCCTGACCCACTCCCCCCCATTTGACTGACTGTGTGACTTTGAACACAGTAATTCCCTTCTTTGTGAGATGAAGGGGCTGGAGAAGATGACCCTGAGGTGTCTCCAGCTCTGATGGGGTCACCCCAGGATGCTAAGGCTTGGGCTGCCTCCCCGGGAGGGCGGATGAACAGTCTGGTCCTCTCTAAGGCTGTCCCCAAATAGTAAGGGCTCAATGAGGACCTCATTGTCCTCTTCACACTGAGTCATAAAGGAATCCCCCTCCTCGCTTGGGCAGCCACAGTAGCGGCTGAACAAACAGATGTGTTCACCTTCTTAGGTCTTCCCCACTTCCTTCCTGGTCATTGTCACTGGCTTGTAGATTTAGAGCTCAAGGGCAGAGACCTTAGAGATGATCCAGTCTAACCCCCTCATTTTCCAGAAGAGGAAACTGAGGGTCAGGGAGAAGAAATGACAAAGTTACACAAAGTCCAAATTTGAACTCAGATTGGTTCAATTAAATTCAATTCCAAGCATTTATTAAACACCTACTATGTGCTGAGCAGTATTCTAGCCACTAAGGATACAGAGGCAAAAATGTTACAGTCCCAGCCTTCAAAGAGCTCACATTCTATTAGAGGGAAACAACATGTGACAGATACAGAACAGTCCCACTTTTCTTTTTCTGACTTCTCCCTCCAGCCTAAAAGCTAGCCTCCTGGTGCAGCCAGGTGGCACCAGAGCTCCAGGGTTGGAATCAGGAAGACCTGAGTTCAAATCTGATTTCAGACACTTACTAACTGTGTGACCCTGGTCAAGTCACCTAACCTCTGTTTGTCTTGGTTTCCTCATCTGTCAAATGGGGATTAATAACACCCACCTCCCAGAGTTGTTGGGAGGATAAAATGAGATAATATCGTAAAGCTCCAAGCATAGCTACAAGCACAGTAGGTTTTATATAAACACTGGCTATTTTTAGTTACCGTTCACATCACTGCCGATAAGCCCACCTTTTGTGGAAATACAGGGACAGTCACAAACTTTCATCTTGTCAGGCAAGCCTACAGGTAGCCGGTCATCTCCTGAGGGCCCAAGGCTATTGGAAGCAACTGTCCAGGAATAGGGAAGGAGGGGGCTGGGTCAGGGTGGTTTCCATCCATCGTTGGCCATGGCAGTTCTGGGCAGCGACAGCACAAACCCCAACCATGTGATTTGATTTAGGTCAAGGCCCCAAATTTCCTCCCGGGCAGTTCTGATTGGCTTTTGTGCTGGGTCAGCTTCTAGTCGCTCTAGAGATGGTGTTGTGGTTTGGAGAAGGGGAGAGGAATGGCCAGCCCGTAGGGTTTAGGCCAGCTCGGGGCACAAGTGATAAAAACCTATTTTATGAACCAGATGTTCTCAACAGAGTCTTTGGGAGAACAAATGATCGAACAATCAGCCTGGCCAGGGACGCCAGTGAGGAGGCCCTGACTTTCTTCCCCTTCACCTGCTCAAGTTCCATTCACGATGCAGGAAGCGTCCAGGTGCGGTGAATTTGGAGGCTTAGTAAGCTGTGTGATGCTGGCAAGTCGACCTCTCTGGGCCTCACTTCCTGATCTGAAAAATTCGGGGGATGGGTTAGATGACCTCAAAGATTCTATGTAGTTCTCGATCTGTGATATTAGGAGCCTGGGTCCTCCCACAAGGTCGGGCCCTTCCCCAACATACACCCAGGTGCTTCTTGGCTGAATTTATGTGGTTATCTACCAGGGCCAAGGAGAGCATCTTCCTTTCCCTGATGGCCAGACCCCAGCTGGGGAGAAGTGGCAGTTCTGGGGTGGGGAGCCCAGAGAAGGCACTGGGTTGTAGCCGAAAAAGTCATGACTGTCCCTGCTGTGTGTGACCTTGAACTGCTCCATTCTGGGCCAGAGCTTCTTCCTCTGTAAAATGAGTAATAACTGGACTCCATTATTAATGAATGAATGAATGAATGATGAAGCATGCTGCCCACCACCTGACAGAACTGACGGGCTCTGGCATGAGATGTTTATTTTTGGACACGGCCAATAGGGGAACTTGTCCTGCCTGACTAGGCGTATTTGTGACAAGGCTTTATGTTTTATTTTACATTCTTTTCCATGGGAAAAGGTGGGAAAGAGAGGAAATAAATGCTTATTAATTAAAATAATGAGAAAGAAAAGCCATTGATTAAGCATTTGCTAACGCTTAATCTTATCAAAAATGCTTAAAGTCTATCAAAGGGGTAGATGACAAGACCCAAGGGTCCTTGGGTTATGCTCAATAGGTGAGATGCCATCTTTCCTCCTTCTCTAAAGTCCTGTAGTACTCACCCCAGCTACCACATTGCCCACCCTTCTGTACTAGCTGCTGTTTGGCCCTCCTGTGTGAGTCCCTTCTCAACCAGACTATGAGCTCCCTTGTGGGCAGGCAGACCACCTAGGCACTTGATTATTCACTCCTTAGTGGGGAGGTCAACATGAGAACCCACATCTCTGAGACTTCCCACAAAACATTCTGTGCCTGAGGGGCCTGGGACTGCAATAAGGGGGCGAAGACCCCACCGTAAGATCTCATGATACATCCTGGGAACCCAGGAGTGGAGGAGGGTGAGAGACAAGCAGCAGAGGACTTTGCAGTGCATCCTGGTTAAAGCAGATGTGTCTTTTGAGGAGTCTGGAAGTTTGTCTCTTCCCCCTCCCTTCAGTCCATGTCTCTCTCTGTCTTTCTCTGTCTCTCATTTCTCTCTCTCTCTGTCTCTCTCATCTATCTTTCTGTCTCTCTGTCTCTCTTTCTGTCTCTGTCTCTCTCTCATGTATCTTTGTTTCTCTTCTATTTTTATGTTTCTGTCTCCCTGTTTTGTCCCTCTTTTTTTTTTAGTTCTTCCCCTTTCTGTTTATGTCCCTCCCCCACCTTTTCTACATCTCCCTCCCCTCTTCTCTCCCTAGAGAGACTATTTTTGTCTCTGCCTCTCCCCTCCTTTTGGGTCTTGTTCATATTTCTTGGCCTCTGAATGTCTCCCCCTCCCGACATCTCTGTGTCTCTACTCTGGTTCATCTCCAGCTAGCCAGTCCAGAGGAGAGGCGGATGTTTGAGGGGAGTGATTCAGAAGGTGACAGGAAGCTAGCAGCCTGCCTGCCATCCTTCTGGGTTGGTGACAGCAGAGAGAGCAGGGACCAGAGAGAGATGGGCCTCCCAGAGTGAAGACAGCTGCCAGGCTCCTAGGTAAGTGCTCACCAGGAGGGAAGAGCAGCCCACCGAGGCTGGGGGGCTCAGCCCCGGCTGCAGGACCTCCCCAGGGCGCAGCACAACCCTCTGCTCTTCTCCCAGGGGCAGGAGGGAGATGGGTGGCATTAGTGCCCCAGCACTGCTCTTCCTATAAGCTCCTTCTCAGGGGATAGAGACAGAAGCAGAAAAGCCGGCTGGGGCACCGTCTGTTCCATCATGGATCAGCCTTGCTACAGGTGCAAAGTGAGGGGATAGACCTACATGGGAGTCTCAGACAAAACTCTCTGTGTAACTTTGGGCAAATCACTTGACCCCTGTGGGCCTCAGTTTTCTCATCTGTAAAAGGAGTCAGGTTATACCCAGTGGTGTCCAAGGCCTATCAGAGCTCTGAAGTGCAAGCAATAAGTCCTTCTGTGCCCAGCACTGTGCTAGGCCCCAGAGGTACAAAGACAGAAACAAAAGAGACCCTTCCCTCAAGGGGCTTACATTCCATCAGGAGAGAAGGCATATGTGTAGCTAAGGGTAGAGACTGGATCTGTGGTCACATTAATGTGAGGAAACTCCCTCCATGAACTCAGCTCACCATTTTCTCTACAACTTGGGGGCTTAGAAGGTGCCTGGTGGCCTGAGGTCCTGCAGCCAGATGGGAGAAAGCCTGATATAAGAGGGATGCTGCCAGCCAAGCTCTGAAGAGAGATTCTCAGAGGCAGAGACGAGGTGGGAGCATGACAGGGCTGGGGGACGGCCAATGCAAAGTCACCGGGGAAGATGAGTGTCACGGGTGAGGCCAGCTGGGCTGGAGCCTCCCTGTAAAAGGCTCTCAATGCCAACCACAGTTTATCCCACCACTAATAGGGAGCCACTGGAGTCTGTTGAACTGGGCAGTGACATGGTCAGATTTACACTTTGAGAGAGGCATTTGGGCAGCTGTGAGGAGAAAGATGAGGCCATTAGGGGAGCCCAAATAAGAGGGAATGAGAAGGCTCTGGACCACAGTGGAGTGGAGGGGGGATAGATGTTGGGGAGACAGAGCCGGCAACATTTGTCAGATGATTGGATATGGGGGATGGCGAGGGAGATGGAGGCAGAGGAGAGGATGACTCTGAGGTTACAAACGGTCACTGGGAAGATGTGGTGCCCTCTAGGAAGAAGATCCGCCTGCCTTGTCTGCCATTTTATGCACCCTGAGCCCCATGAGTTTTAGCTTGGAGTTCTCCAGGTCTGTCATGAGAGGTTAGGGCAGATTTGGGTGCCAGGACCCTAAGATGGGTTAGGTTGGTTTATTGGTACTCCTAGCCAAGGACAGCATGGGAAGGTAGAGAAAGATACAGTCGATGTGCTGGAGGCAGCTCAGACCCACTCACAAGAGTCAGCAAGTGCTAGACAGCTTGACATGATTTATTGTTTTGTTGACCGTCTGGACGTTAGAAAGTGATGGAGGAAATGGGAGACTCTTACTGTCCTATGGGGCACCATACTGTGGGTAGTAGCCTGGGAAAGCAGTGGGATGTTCTCTCTCTAGTCAAAGACCCAGCAGAAGTCCAGGGGTAGAGTTTTCAGACCAAGGGACTTCTGTGGCAGCCGTCACATCACCAGTGGGGTGACGGGCTCAGGAAGTCTCTAAAAAAGGGGAGGAGGTCTCTAAAAATAAATGGAGGAAGGCTACTCTGGATAAGGAACATGAAAACGTAAGTAGGCTGCATCAGCTAGCTTGCTGGAGAGTTTGACCACGGCGTCTAACCAGAACCATGGGCAGTGTGAGCGTGGGGTGCACCAGAGCCAAGCGACGAGACATTTCCATAAGACCAAGAGGCCAAACACTCCTCCGGTTTGTTCCATTTTGGCAGGTTAGGGGATAGTTTAGTGCCTCTTCTTTATCTGTCCTTTTAAAAGCCGGGCCACAGCCATTGAGTAATTTTCTGGGGAAATTACTTAAACCACCATGCCGATAGAAGAGATTTAAGTACTTAGAATGCTCATCTACGGGAACAGCTCTGGAGGGGAAGGCCGGATAAGGGGACAAGGTCCAGAGCTCCAATTCTTACTGCACTGGTGTAGAAAAGAAAAAAAAAAGGGGGGGGGGGCTGATGCTATCTCGTGTTTTCATAGGTTGTCATTGTTCAAACATTCAGTCGTGTCCGACTCTTTTTGACCCCACGGACCATAGCCTCCCCTTGTAGCCTGCACTACCATAGGACCCAGTGGTTAATAAAGTCCTGGGAAAGAGATACTAAGTAAGAAGACCGTGATTATATAGAAATTGGGGCTCTTAGAGATGAAGACTTTCCCACAGTCGCACCAATCATCAGGGTCAAGCTGAGCTCCCTTGTGTCAGTGAGGACAGGTTTCTTCCCAGACATGGGCAAGAGTTCTGACTTTGGAAACAGAGGATGTGAGTTCAAATGTGACTTCTCTCATGACCTATGTAACCTTGAGTAAGTCAATTAGTCTCCTTCAACCTCGGTTTTCCTTCCTACAAAATGAAGGGATTGGACCATTGTTTATTCATGTCCAACACTCCATGACCCCCTTTGGGGTTCTCTGGGCAAAGGTACTGGAGCACTCTGCCATTTCCTTCTCCAGCTAATTTTCCTCATTGAGGGTGAAGTGACTTATCTAAGGGTCACACAACTAGTTAAGTGTCTGAAGCTGAATTTGAACTCAGAGCTTTCTAACTGCAAGCCTAGCATTTTCTCCACTGCGCCACTTAGCTGCCCTACCAGATGGCCTCTAAAGTCCTTTCCAGCTCTGTGGTTTGGGGGATTTTTGGGGGGAAGGGGGCTTTTCTTTGAAGCCTTTGAGCCCAGTACACAGTAGGTACTTAATAAATGTTTGCTGAGTTGACTGAATCTATAATCTGCTGACAGACAGCATTAGTGAATAAGGTACCTGTTAGACACTGGAGGTGGAAGAGACCTCAGAGGCCCATCTATCCAACCCCTTCATTTTTCAGAGCAGGAAGCAGAGGCCCAAAGACAGGAAGTGACCTAGCAACTGATAGTAAGTGGTACGGTGCTAGATTTCGAACCCAGGACTTCTGGTTACCTCTGATGCCTCCCTCCCTTCTTCCCTCCAACTCCTCACTATGGCACCGAGGCCCTGTCAGTTCCCACTAAAGCCCAAAGGTTTGGAAGTCAGGCTCGGTCAGCTGAGGTCCAGCCTGGATAGATGGTGAGAGGCCTGCAGAGCACCAGCCTCTCAGCTGTGGAAGGGAGTGCAATCTGCTTCTCTGTGAGGAGTTAGTGCTCAGGCGCTCACATCACCAAAGTATTGAAAACGACGTGTATCCGTGGAATTGTACCATAAGGCTTGCTTGGGATCAATCACTCAATAAACGGGGATACAAAAAGAGGCAAAAGACAGGCCCTGCCCCGAAGGGGCCAACAAATCCACAGCTGTATACAGGATGGAAGAAAAGAGCGCTGTCTGTTAAAGAAAGCACACAGGATTAAATAGGAGATGACTCCTAGAGAGAAGACGCTTTTTTTAAGCATTAAGAGGCCTTGGGAAAGGCTTCCTCTAGAAGGTGGGATTTTAGATGGGACTTAGAGGAAGCCAGGGAGGTAGGTCCGTAGGAGGGAAGGAGAGAGAGCGTTGAAGAATGGGGGCCAGACAGAAAAAATCCCCAGAGCCAAGAGTTGGAGGGTCTTGTTTGTGGCATAGCTGGGAGGCTGGGGTCACTGAATCCAAGAGCAGGTGTCAGAGAATAAGAAGACTGGAAAGGCCACAGGGGGCTGGTTCTAAAGACTTTGGAAGAGGCCCCACTTTTGGCCAAGCCATGGCTCACTCTCTTTGTGAGATTCCCCCAAAGGCAGGGTCTTCAAATCCACCTTTCCTGCCCCGATCTCTGCTAACCTCTAATCTTGCATCTCCAAGTGTCATTCCGACATCTGGAACTGGATGCTCATGAGAAACTCATGAAGTCCGAAATGGAATTTGTCTTTCCCCCTAAACCCTCTCACCTCCTCCTCCCAGTCCCCCAGGCTCACAAGCCTGGCTTTGTCCTGTTCTCCTCACTATCTCTCGCCCCCCATATCCAAGCTGTGGCCGAGGTCTGCCAATCTCGCCTTGGCAACATCTCCCAAATAGACCCCCTCTTCTCCTCTGGTGCAGACCCTCATCACCTCATGTCTGGACCATTGTAATAGCTGTGGGGGCGGGGGTCTTCCTACCTCACATCTCTCCCACTCCAGCGCATCCTCCATCCAGCCTCTAAAGTGATTTTCCTTAAAGCAAGGATCCAAGCGTATGAAGCCTTGGCTTCCCAGGCCCCTGCACCTGCTATTCCATGGCTGGCTATGTCTGCACTGAGGGGGGTCTGCTGGCTTGAGTGAATCACCCCAGCCATAGACCCCACAGACTTTGTGAGGGGTCAAACCCACGAGGGCACAGGGGTTCTTCACTTTGGGGACAACAGGCCCCTTCTAAGAATCATGTTTCAATACATAAAATACCCAGGATGACAAAGGAAACCCATTAGATTGAAATAAAGTGGGGCAGCTAGGTGGCACAGTGGATAGAGCACCGGCCCTGGAGTCAGGAGGACCTGAGTTCAAATCTGGCCTCAGACACTAAACACTTACTAGCTGTGTGACCCTGGGCAAGTCACTTAACCCCAATTGTCTCACTAAAAAGAAAAAGAAAAAAAAGAAATAAAGAAATAAAGTTATCAAAATATGGGGAGGAGAAAAGCAAGTGTATGCATCTCAGGCTAGGAAGCCTTGAACCACTGGGACTGTCCATGAGACCTTGGGAGGGGAGGCTGCTCCACCCATTTGTAAGGCCAGTGGGGTAGAATTACTACTTCAAAAGCTTTTGATGGGACCTGTCAGGGAGGACTTGCTTTATTTTAAGGTGTCGGCATTTAAAAGGAACAAATTCGGGGGGTTGCAAGATATAGTAGAAAAAAAATATTGGACTGGGGGGTGAGAGACCTGGGTTCTGGTCCTGACTATTTCTACCTGGATGATCTTGATCCGTCCTCAGTTTCCCTCTCTGTAAAATGAAGCATTTGCACTAGATTAGAGGCCTTCTGGCTCTGATGCTGAAGCATTCTGCCTGGCTGATGCAGGTGTTGGCCCCTCCCCAACCTGGAGGCTGAGCCCTGCCCTGCCTCCAGCCCTGGGCTTTCTTGACCTCTCTGTTAAATTAGCTCATACAAAAACTGCCCACTTCCCTTTCTGCTATTTTGGCTTCCCAGGGGAACTAACTTGTCAGGCGGGCCCGCCTTCTCGCCTTGCCCGCTTTTTTCTCTAGGCCTTCTCCCTACCCCTCCCCTCCCTGGGATGGGCATCCTGCAGGCCCAGGGCTTCCAGGGCTATGGGATTCCAGATTCCCTCCTCCTCCTCCCTATTCAGATAAAGCCCGCTCCCCCCATCTAAGTCCTGGCCCCCTCCTCTACAACCCCAAGCAGAGAGACCGCCCCCACCCCTCTTCACCTCTGTTTTGCATAGCCCTTCTCTAGAGAATTTGTAAACCCCCCAATTCTCTCCATGGGGTATTTCAAACAGAGGCCTCCTTACTGCATGCACCAAACACTGCAGCTGAGGGCTCTCTCCGCATGAGTGCCTAGGCTGGGCAGCCAACGCCTCTCCAAATGAATGGTTATTGGGCCATGTGAATGATTATGGGGTAACTCGGGGAGAGGGAAAGGGAGAAAGGTCGTGCAAAGGACTGAAGTGCCTGAAAGAGATCTCTCAGCAGTCATCCAAGGCCTCGGAGGAGCTAAAGATGAGTGAGTGCTGAGCACAGAATGAAGTGATAGGAGAGGGCCGAGGCCCCAAAGCCAACTTTCAGTTTGTCCAGGGGAAGTCTTACTATGGGCCAGGCACCGTGCCAGGCCCTGGGGATGCAAAGAAAGGCAAAAAAGCCCAGAACACCAGGTCCTGCCTTCAAGAAACTTACATTCTTATGGGAGGCTGTGTGGGGGGACAGAAAAGACCTTCTTCAGGAACTGAGTGTTGAAGGAAGATGGGGGATTTAAGAGGTGGAAATGCAGGCAGAGCCTTCTAGGCATGGAGCATAGCCAATGCAAAGGCATGGAGGTGGGAGATGAGCGTTGTGTTAGAGGAACCATTAGACCAGCTTAGCCAGATCTTAGAGCAGAGCACACGGAGACTAGAAAGGGACAAAGGGATGAAGGACTTTAAATTCCAAACTGATTCTGGAGGTAGCAGGAGCCCCTGGGGCTCACTGAGCTGGGGGTGGTGTGGTCACACCAACGTTTTACGAAAACCACCATGTTTTGCCAAATTATTATGGTGGCCAAATGGAAGATGGATTTGGATGGGGAGAGACTTGAGCTAGGATGGCCAACAGAAAGTTTATTGCAGTAGTCCAGGTGAAAAGTGATAAAGGCCTGAAATAGGGTTGTAGTTGTATGAGTCAAGAGAAAGGGGTGTAGAAGAGAGTTGTTATGGGTGTAGAAATAACAGATTTGGCAACAGATTGGATCCTTGAGCAAGTCAGAGTGAGAAGTCGAGGATGACAGCGTGGGTGACTGGGAGGATGGGTAGATACTAGAAATAGGAAGTTTTTGGAAGGAGGAAGGCTTTGGTGGGGGAGGGGCCGGAATAATGTGTTCTGTTATGAACATCTTGACTTAGCAAGGCCCATATGACATCCTGTTCAAGCAATCCCCAAACCAAACAATTGTAGTTCAGCAGAGAGACCAGGGCTGGACATGCAGATCATTGGAGAGAGATAATAATTGAACAAGAGAGATCTCTAATTTCTAATTTGCAAGAGAGATAATAACTGAACCAGTGAGATCTCTGATTTCTAATTTGCAAGAGAGATAACTGAACAAGAGAGATCTCTGATTTTTTTTTTTAGTGAGGCAATTGGGATTAAGTGACTTGCCCAGGGTCACACAGCTAGTAAGTGTTAAGTGTCTGAGGTCAGATTTGAACTCAGGTCCTCCTGAATCCAGGGCCTGTGCTCTATCCACTGCGCCATCTAGCTTCCCCCTCTTTTTTTTTTAATAAAGCATTTTATTTATTTTTTTCCTATTACATGTAAAGATAGTTCTCAACTTTTGTTTATACAAGCTTTCCAATTTCAGATTTTTTCCCCTCCCTCCCCTCTCTCCCCCTTCCCCTAGACAGCAGGTAATCTGATATAGGTTTTATATATATATATATATGTATATATATATATATATAAAATAACATTAATCCTATTTCTGCATTAGTCATGTTATAAGAGAAAAATCCGAGCAATGAGGAAAAACCTCAAAATAGAAAAACAACAGCACCAAAAACAAAAGAAATAGTATGGTTCATTCAGCATCTATACTCCACAGTTCTTTTTTTTTTTTTTCTTGGATTTGGAGATCCTCTTCCATCATGAGTTCCCTGGAACTCTTCTGTACCATTGCATTGGTGAGAAGACTATAGGCCATCACAGTAGGTCAACACACAATGTTGATGATACTGTGTACAATGTTCTTCTGGTGAGATCTCTGATTTCTAATTTACAAGAGAGATCATAATTGATCGCCAAGTGAAAGAGCGTGGAGAAAAAACAAAGAGAGACCAGGACAGAGCCTTGGGAGACATTCATTTCTGGTAGGAGTGATATGGGTAGAGAATGTGCAGAATGGACCCAGAAGGAGCAGCAGACAGTTAAGAGGAGAAGCAGGAGAGAGCAGTGTCATGCAGACCTAGTGAAGAGAGTGTCCAGGAGGCTGGGCAGCTGAAAACCCTGCAGAGACATCTGTCTGGGAGGCTGAGGACGGAGAAAAAGCCGTTCAAGCCAGCAGCAAAGAGGAAGAGAGCTCTTGTGTTGTTGTTGCTGTTGTTTGTTTGTTTTTGAGAGGGCTCTTTGGGTTGAGCGATGAGGTTGGGAGCCAGATTCTACGGAGGAGGGAAAATAAAGACCCCAGCCAGGAGGAAAAGGCCTTAGTTCTTTGTAGAGTCATGTACCAAGGTCTATGCCCGGATAGCTTCTCTAGCAAGCAGCGGTGACTCGGTTACGTTCCCCAGGGAGGAAGGTTGGCACTGCTTATGAAATTCTAAGAAGCAAACACAGCAGGCTCGTGCTCGTGCAGATCATAAGAAAGGCCTTCCAAACCACAGGCCTACTTTGAGGGGCCCTACAAGCCACATTTGGAAGGGGCAGAGCCGAGAGAACCAGCTTCTGTAAACGCCCACGTGGCCTCAGAGTTCCATGTGTTCACTGGCCACACGGGCTTCTCGCTCTCCCAAAAAAAGAGGCCACCTTACGTCTGGGCACTGCTTCCCCAGGGAGAGGCTATGCCAGACACCAGGAAGGAGAAAGTTCAGGCGGCCTTCCCTGGGCATGCTCTCAATGCAACATATTTTTATTAATGAACATTCATCACAATGAATTCTCAATTATAATAATGTTAATTATAGCAGCTAGCCATTTCTATAACATTTAAAGTGCTTTATGTGGAGCGGCTCCTTTGACCCTTACAACCACCTTGTGAAATAGGTTTTATTTATACTCCCATTTAGCAGACAAAGAAATTAAGGCTTAGCAATTTAATTCAGCAATTTACAAGGGTTTCAAGGGTCAAATGGTGGGTTCAGAAGCACAGGCAGCTAAGGTGGGCTAAACTTTCTGTTGGTTCAGCAGTGAGAGGGCAGTGACAAACAAGACGGTAACGTGAGGAAATAGCAGAACAACTGGGGAGTTTTCTTTTGTTGTTGTTGTTGTTGTTTTTTGCAGGGCAATGAGGGTTAAGTGACTTGCCCAGGGTCACACAGCTAGTTAAGTGTCAAGTGTCTGAGGCTGGGTTTGAACTCAGGTCCTCCTGAATCCAAGGCCAGTGCTTTATCCATTGCACCACCTAGCTGCTCCCAAGTGGGGAGTTTTCTAAGGCCAGGGCAGATCTGAACATGTTTGTAGGCAGAGGGGATGGAGCTAATAAATAGATAGGGAAAAAATCATTGATAATTAGAAAAACACAATTTAAAGCAACTCTGAGGTTCTACTTTATACCTGTCAGATTGATACATATTATAAAAAAGGAAAGATGGCAATCGCTGGAGAGGCTGTGGGGAAGCAGGCACCATGGATAAACATAATTTGAATGCAGTCATTCACCCAGCTTCAAATACACCTAATTATATACTATTGTGTCTCCATCATCCATGTCATCGTCCTTTCCACAAGGATAGAAAGACTTGATTGAATGCGGGAGGGGGAGAGAGAGAGGGGAAGAGAAAAGAGGAGAGGAGAGAAAGGGAGGGAAAAGGAGAAGAGAGGAGAGGAGAGGAGAGGAAGCACACACTAGATGATTTGACATGGAGAGGCAACAAGGCATAATGTTGATCAATTGACTTGGGATCAGGGGACCTGGGTTCAAATTCTGACTTGCTTCTTACCTGTGTAACCTTGAAAAAGTCATTTAATTTCCCATAGGCCTCAGTTTCTTCCTCTGTAAAAGGTTAGGATGAGAAGAGATGGCCCACATCAGGTGTACAATCTTAGGTTATGACAGTCTCAACAGCCTTCCCCCTCCCTTCTGCCTTGCCTTCAAATCTCTAGAAAAAGTGATTCATCATTGGCCAAACATTTATTAGGCTCCTTCTGTGGAAGATTCAAAGATGAGTAAAGGGGCTGGCAGTATAACAAACACTGCTTTTGTTTTAGCCTAAATTTAACTTGGAAAAACTACACAGGCTGACTTGAATGTTCCTCCATGAGTTACTCAGCCCTCCCAGATGTTATGCCTGTTCTACAGGGCCACCTTCTGACTCACTCGATTCTTCCAAGGGTGCCAGGAGAAGGGGCTAAGACAGGAAGTCTTGGGAGGCCCAAGGAACTCAGCTGTTTTCTGGTGGCTGGGCAAGTAGGGCACAGGGTTTTTACTTATCAGAGCCAGCCTTGGCAATTAGCAGAGTAGGAGGTCACCTGTATATTTGAATGGAGTGGAACAGGAAAGCATTGATTAGGTACCTACTAGGCGCCACACAGTGTGCCCAGCACCGAAGATCCAAATAGAAAGGTAAGAAAGGCAAGCTCCTTTTCCCACAAAACTCTCACTCCCTAGTGCCTGTGTTCCCCCTATTAGGGCCTATTCCTTTGGGTTGACAGATCTAGAACTAAAAAGGGCTTGATAGACTTGAAGAAGGTGGTACCTGGAGTGTAGATTGGAGCTGCCCTCAAGTTTTTCAAGTCATAATACCCAGATGAACACCTCAGAGTATGAAAGGAAGAAACAAGCATTTATTAAACGCCCCTACTATGCACCAGACACTGTGTATGCTAAGCACTTTATGAATATCATCTCATTTGGTCCTCAAAACAACCCCAGGAGGTAGGTACTATTATCCCTATTTTATAATTGAGGAAACTAAGGCAGTCAAAAGTCAAGTGACTTGCCCAGGATCACACAACTATTAAGTGCCTGAAGCCAGATTTGAACTCATGTCTTCCTGCTTCTGGCTGGTACGTCTTCAGCCTTGGCCTGGTCTATCTAACACAGAATCATAAGATTTAGAACTGAAGGGACTTTAGGGACCACTGGGTCCAATCCATTGAGGCCACATAGCCAGTGATGTAGTGGGAAATGCACCTCATTTGGAGCCAGACAGCCAGAATTTGAATCCCAGCTCTGTTTTGTGGGTCGACTTCATTTGCACAATATGAGTCCCCAGCTCTCCTTTCTCTGAAGCCTTGGACATCTGCTCAGTCTGAATCTGGGAGGTGCGCAGGGCCATTCTTGGCTCCCCGCCCCAGTCATGTATCAGTGGTAGAAGTGGTTACTTGTCACCTAGCTCCTCTCATTTCTACTGAATAGCTAGGTGGCTCAATGGATAGAGCACTGAACCCAGGGTCAAGAAGACTTGAGTTCAAATCCACTCTCAGATGTTTCCTAGCTGTGTAACACTTTTCCCCTGTTTGCCTCCATTTCCACAACTTTAAAGTAGGGATCATAATAACACCTCCTTCACAGGGTCGTTGTGGGGATGAAATTAGATATTTGTAAAGCACTTAGAACAGTGTCTGGCATACAGCAGGTGCTTAATAAATGCTTATTCCCTTCCATGCTTCAGTAGCAAACCTTCTTGTTAGAGTCATTTCCAAAGTTGGGTTTCCTTTTTTTTGAGGGGGCAAAGAGGGTTAAGTGACTTGCCCAGGGTCACACGGCTAGTAAGTGTCAAGTGTCTGAGGCTGGATTTGAACTCAGGTCCTCCTGAATCCAGGATCTGTGCTTTATCCACTGCACTATCTAGCTGCCCCCTGGGTTTCCTTTTGCCACTCCTTTTTTCTTCTGTCACTCCTTCTTTTGAAGAATGAAATCGTCGGTCAGGGGAAATCGCAGATTTATCAATTGCTCTGACAGCATGATGCCCAGAGAGTTGAAACTGTTCCCACAACTACAAGATCTTCCTCCTACACTAGGTTTATGAGCTGTTTCCCGAATTCCTTATCTAATATCTCCTTCTGCTCAAATGGTCTGTAGTTTACTTTGCTAAAAAGCATGGTGCCCACCAGAAAGGGCCAGGGTACAGGCAAGTTCCCTAGTCCAATGGATCAGGGAGTTCCCTTGATTACCCTCAATATCTAAACTGCATCAATAGAATTCCCGTGATATCAGTCTAGTTGTGCAAATTGGTGAAGAATATGATTCTTCAGTTTGAAGCACTCCTGCTGCAGAAACGTGCTCTGTTGACTCAAATTATAATCTCAGAGAGTTGCCAAGACACATAGAAATTAGGTATCTTTCTCAGGGTCACCCGGCTTTTAGGTGTCAGAAGTGGGATGTGAGCCTGTGCCTTCCTGCCTTCTAGCTTAGCGTTCCATCTGCTAGGCCAGGAACCCTCCATCTTCAATCTAGTTAGCCTTTCAGAAAAGGAAGTGTGATTAGTCATGTATTCCCTGAACTTGATGAAGCAACACTGACTTCTGATGATCACTACTTCCCTTTCTAACTGCTCACAAAGCATCCCTTTAAAAATGTCTGAGGATTGTTTTCCCGTGGAATCAATGTAAAAGTTCACTGGTTGTTAGTGTGAAGTTTCTGTTCTCTTCCTCTTTTTAATAACTGGGGCATTGGCCCTTCTCTAGTCATGTGGTTCCTCGTTCAGTCATCATATTAGCCAGTTTTGGTTTTTCCTGTGCCCTGAGATGTGGTTTGTCTGGTCCTAGAAAACTGAACTCAGGGAGGATAGTTAAATGTTGTCTGACAATATCTTCTTATTTCCCTTGAATTTCCATTCCTATTCTCTTCTTCCCATTCCATTCCAACTCAGTTTGTTCAGAGTTGGCACCAAAATGGAGCTTTGAAGGAAGAATTCTTAGAATCAGAGATGGGGTGAGGAGGAAGTGAATTCCAAGCATAGGGAATAGCTTTTCAAAATGTATAGTAGTTGGGGGCAGCTAGATGGCGCAGTGGATAGAGCACGGGCCCTGCAGTCAGGAGAACCTGAGTTCAAATCTGGCCTCAGACACTTAACACTTACTAGCTGTGTGACCCTGGGCAAGGCACTTAACCCCAATTGCCTCACTAAAAAAAAACAACAATAAAAAACCCCAAAAAACAAAATGTATAGTAGTGGGGGGTTGGGACAGTGGAGTGAATGCTGGGCTTGGAGTCAGGAAGACTCATCTTCCTGAGTTTAAATCTCAGGCACTAATTAGCTGTGTGACCCTGGGCAAGTCACTTAACCCTGTTTGCCTCAATTTCCTCATCTGTAAAACGAGCTGGAGAAGGAAATGGCAAACGGCTCCAGTGGTCTGTGGTCTTGTGTTGTATGTCCTGTAAACTCTTTTTTTCTATCTCACGCTACTTGAATTCACTCTTTCAATTAGAGAGTAGAAATTCCTTTCAACTCATTTTTGCCCCCATCATACCAATTGTGGTCCATACAAATCAACTTGGGGTCTTTACTTTACAAGACTTGAAGGGGCTGGGTGGGCTCATGAACTTTGTCCTCCATTGTTACCAGTAATAAACTGTCTGCCCTCTCTTGGCATCCAGTTTGGGGTAAGTAACTTCTGTGAAAAGATTAATAAGACCTGCCCTGGATACCTTGAAGGTATGTGGTTTGTTGAGATAATGGATGAGAAAGGGCTTTAAGCAAATTTCATGGGTCATCATTTTGGTCTGGTTTGTGTCGGCCTCACCTGACCCCAACCCATGCCGTGAGTGCCTTCCTGCTGTCCAAAGGGAGGTGTCAACCACTTCCTTAGCTTCCTGCCTGAGTAGATTTTATGCATCAATTTGTGCCTGCCCATTTTAAGATTGTATTCCAGGTTGTATTCCATTTCCAAATTACTTAGAGCGGGCTAGATTGTCAGCTGGGAGTTTCTGGGTTGTGACGACTCCAATTGTTTCTGGAGAAGAAGAAAGGAGACCCCCTTGACTGCCCTGGAAAGGTAATTCTTGGGCTCATTTGGAGGCCCAGTTAATGCCAAACAACCAACTAATAAAAAACATGTGTAGATGCTTTCTCTGCATCCTGGAGTGCCTGAAGCTTGGGGGGGGGGGCGGGGGGGGCGCTGCAGGAGGTCAAGAGACAAGAGACAAAATACAGAAACACCTACTGGCTGAAGGGTTATTTAATCAGAAGGATTTCCTGATCTTAAAGGAGTTTGGGGGTTGGAGGCGGGAGAGCATTCTGAAATGTTGGACCATCCACGTGGGAGGCAGCAATGATCCAGAAAGAATGCAGGTTATGGAGCAAGTAGTTCTGGGTTCCAGTCCTGGCTCTGCCCCTTCTCATCTGTAAATGTGCTGGGTCACTTCCCTCTTCCATAAAAGGATGTTGGACTAGTCCCGGGGCTCTTTCTTGTATCCTGGGTGGGCCCCTTTGGCAGAAGTTTGGTGAAGTCTATGGACCCCTTCTCAGAATAAGGGGCTTAAATTGATAAAATAAAATACATGGTGTTACAAAACCCAAATATATTGAAAGAAGATCAATCATATTACAAAAGAAACCAATTATATTGAAATATTGAAAATTACTCTTGAAATTCTAAAAAACAAAACATGCCATCAAGGTCAAAGAGCCCTTGAAATCTGCTCCCAGATGCCTTTGGGATCCTTGGGTCCCTGGTTACGAACCACTGGACAGGGTGACATCTTGGAGCCTTTTATCTCTGGGTTCTATGAAAGCAGCCCTGGGGGATATTACAAATGAGGGATCTGGGCAGCCAGAGGGCCTGCTGGGGCAACGAGTACCTGGCTATCAGAAAGCATAAGAGGGGCGGAGGAGGCTGGCACAGAAAGAGAAGGTCCCAAAGAGAGACTTCACAATTTTGTCTGGGGCTGACTGGCTCCCACTGCCTTCCCCTAGCAGCCCCAAAGACCAGCAGCAAGACTGTGATACCTACAGACTGCAGAAGAAGCATGAGGACATTTTGTATCGATTTATGGAGAATGGGGGACAGGGAAAGGATTAGGGCAGAAGAAACGTCAGATCAGTTCAAGATCATAGAACACAGACTGTCTAAACAAGACTTAGAGGTCACTAAATCCAATCCCTTCATTTTAGAAAAGGGGAAGCTGATGCCCAGAGATAGGGTGAGTCTTGTTTGAGGTCACACAGTGATTTGTTGGCTGCAACAGGACTCTGCCCTGAGTCTCTTGGCTCACAGCTCGGCATGCTTTCATTTTTTTTTTTTTAAGTGAGGCAATTGGGGTTAAGTGACTTGCCCAGGGTCACACAGCTAGTAAGTGTCAAGTGTCTGAGGCCGGATTTGAACTCAGGTACTCCTGAATCCAGGGCCAGTGCTTTAACCTCTGCGCCATCTAGCTGCCCCAGAATGCTTTCATTTGGCTACAGATTGAAGGAGATGCAGTCAATCAACAGGCATTTATTAATCACCCACTGTATGCCAGACACTGTGCTTGATGCTGGAGATACAAAGAATGAGCCAGTTTCCTACCCTCAAAGATCTTCCATGCTGCTGTGATGTACAGCATACACACACACACACACACACACACACAGATGTGCTTATGTATATGTGTCTATATCATACAAACATTGTGAATGTGTATGAATATGTAGTATATATTATACATGTGTTTATGTGCATACATAAATATATATCACACATTGTTTTATGTATATTTACATATATGTATATACTAGAGAGAGAATATGTATATTATACCACATACACACACATACACACACACACACACACACACACACACGACAGACAGCTAGGTGGTTGGAGAGCTGTATTTGGAATCAGGAAGACCTGGGTTCAAATCCTGCCTCAGACACTTGCTAGCTGTGTGACCCTGGGCAAGTCATTGAATCTGTCCCTGCCTCAGTTTCCTCATCTGTAAAATGCAGATAATGATCATAGGGTCATTATGAGGACCAAATGAGATAGCATTTGTACAGGGCTTTGTGAACTTTAACTGTTAGCTAGGGGGCAGCTAGGTGGTACAGTGGATAAAGCACCGGCCCTGGATTCAGGAGGACCTGGGTTCAAATCCGACCTCAGACACTTGACACTTACTAGCTGTGTGACCCTAGGCAAGTCACTTAACCTTCATTGCCCTGCCCCCCCCCCCAAAAAAAGTGTTATCTAAATGCTAGTTATTATCATTACACATAAACATGCCTTGGCTGGTGGGGGAAGTTGAGAGCCCAACAATTAGGAGAACACAGAGAATAGAGAAGTTAGGAGGAGGCGGGGTGGGGTGGGGTGCGGGGGTTCAGGGAAAAGATGATATTATATATTGTGTTTTGGAGATGTTGAGTTTGGAATATCTGTGTGACATCCAGTAGTCAGTTGGAGTCATGGGACTGGAGTCAGGGGATAGATGGGACATTTTTTATCTGTATGAGGTCCATGGACATAACTGGTATTTTTCTACTCTTTGGGCTTCACCAAAAATAAGCTGGATTCAAAAGAATCCTGAGATCAGTTTTTAAACATAAATTTAGTTGTTGGGGGGGAAGGAAGACAAATCCTGAGACCCAGCAAGGAAACGAGAAAGAGGGGAGAACTCACTAGGGGTGATCATGGAAGTTTCTTAAGGACAAGGATTCTCTCTTTTTAATTTTAATTTAAAAAAATTTTTTAAGTGGGGCAATGAGGGTTAAGTGACAGCTAGTAAGTATCAAGTGTCTGAGGTCAGATTTGAACTCAGGTCCTCCTGAATCCAGGGTCGGTGCTTTATCCACTGTGCCGCCTAGCTGCCCCATTGGATTCTCTCTTTTTAAAAAATTTTTGAAGTCTTGATACCTATCACAGATCATTGCACACAGTGGGTGTCCGTCACAGATCATAGCACATAGTAGGGGCCTGATATGTATTCAATTCAATTTAATTGAATCAGACAAAGTGGGGAGTGAAAAATTAGAATTAGAGATTGGTTCAATAGGAAGTGCTGTTTCCTTTATATAAGACCTACAAGGTAGTCAGGTAGAGTCCTGGGCCTGCTCTAATGAATAGATAATAATCATTTATTTAATTTATTTTTGTTGTTGTTGTTGCTTTTTAGTGAGGTAATTGGGGTCAAATGACTTGCCCATGGTCATGCAGCTAGTAAGTGTTATGTATCTGAGGCCGGATTTGAACTCAGGTTCTCCTGATTCCAGGGCCTGTGCTCTATCCACTGCACCACCTAGCTGCCCCTAGAATGATTTATAATTAGCAGATGGAGCAGGTAAATGGTGCTAAAGAAACTTGAAGATTTTTTTACTGGCAGGTGTTGTATATACATATACACACACATATATTCGTATATGTTTATACATATATTCACACATACCTTATAAAATATACATACTTTATACATACCATATATAGTTATATTATATTTGATATATATATTTATAAATACACACAAATACATATATATGCAGACACACATACACATATATATTTTAAGTAGGGTAATTAATCCCCCTGGGATCTTGTTAATCTGGTTAATTAGCAGTTGTTAATCAATTAATTAATTAATGAAAGGGTTTGCATGTCAGTCCTGCCTGCTGTAATGATCACAGATGTCAATTTGATACGGTCTGAATCAGGAAGTTTCTACTGTATTTTTATGGTGCTCCGGTAAAAGCTAGACCTTAACTCCATTGCTAAGTAGCCTAGCTTTGTGGGAACAAGTCACCTTAATTTGCTAAGAATCCACCTCTGTAAAATGAGGGAAGTGGCCCTTTCCAGCTCTGAAATCCTAGTCATTCCATGAATGTAAATAGTGGGGGTAAGTGGGTGGGTGGATTGGTGGGGAGGAAGATAGAGGAACTGGAAATGTAATTTGTTTTGACTCCTTCCCACTTCTCTTATTGCTCCTCTTTCTCCCATTCCTCAACCACCCAGGGTCCTCATGCTGCCTTCCCTGACCCTCCCCTTAGGGCATTCCCAGATCTTTTTAAAATTTTTTTTGGCAGGGCAATGAGAATTAAGTGACTTGCTCAGGGTCACACAGCTAGTAAGTGTCAAGTATCTGAGGCCAGATTTGAACTCAGGTCCTCCTGAATCCAGGGCCAGTGCCTTATCCAATGTGCCATCTAGCTGCCCCCAAGTATTCCCAGATCGCTCCCCTCACTTTCATCCCCTTAGTCCTGTTGATCTGATTAAAGAAGTTCACGGTAAAGTGTGAATGACTGATAGCCTTTACCTCCCTAAAGTTAAGGATATTGAGAAGGCAGACTTAAATTTTTTAAAAAACATTTTTAAAAATTTGAAATGTTACTTCTGAGTTTTTATTTTTTCAATGAACAAAAATTGATTTTCTCTTCCTCCCACTTCTTCCCCTCCCCTGAAAAAAGAAAACCTCTATATCAAATATGCTCTAGAGTCAAGCGAAACAAATTCCCTCATTTGGCCACATCCAAAAAACATTTGCCTCATTCTGCACCTGCCAGGAGCCCATCCTTTTTCTGTCTGGGGGTGGGCAGCAAGCTGCAGCATTAAGGGATTGGATCTTTTGTTTTGTTTTTGTTTTTGTTTTTGTTTTTTTTGAGGGGCAATGGGGGGTAAGTGACTTGCCCAGGGTCACACAGATAGTAAGTATCAAGTGGCTGAGACCAGATTTGAACTCAGGTCCTCCTGAATCTAGGGCCAGTGCTTTATCCACTGCGCCACCTGTGTCTCTCTTATATATTATATATGCCTATATATTATATTATGTATATGACGTATTATATATAAAATATATATATTATATATGACATATTATATATGTGTGTATATATATATATATATAAAATATGCCTATATATTCACTTAAGTTGTTTCTTTTGCTCTTTTTTGGGGGGGCGGGGCAGTGAGGGTTAAGTGACTTGCCCAGGGTCACACAGCTAGTAAGTGTCAAGTGTCGGAGGCTGGATTTGAACTCAGGTCCTCCTGAATCCAAGACCAGTGCTTTATCCACTGCACCACCTAGCTGCTGCTTAAGTTATTTCTTTTGAAAGAATGTAAGGCAGAGACTATTTCATTTTTCTTTTCATGTAGAAGGCCTCTGTCCAGGGGGTGGTAATGAGGGTTTGTCAGAGGGGAGGTGATGAGGGCTTGTTTCCCCAACCATGGGACAGCAAGAAGGTCAGCTTGGCCAGGCCTTAAAGTTTTTCCACTCATGACCCCTTTTCACCAGGGAAATTTTTTACATGACTCCGGGTATATAGGTATATAAAATATGTATACGTAACCTTTTACTATTGTCAATTTTTTTTGTGACCCCCATATTCAGTTACATGACCCCATATGGGGCTCGGAACAATGAATGTAAGAAGCTTTGGACTAGGCTGCAGGTGCAGGGGATTAATATGAAAAGAGGAACAGAAAGAGAGAAGGCAAAGAGGGGCAAGTTTGGGGAGAAAAAGTGGTAAAGCTGGTTTGGGATGTAACATATGAGTATAGAGAAGGTGGACACCAGGAAGAGGTGTCCTGTAATCATAATAGTTGGCATTTAGAGTCAGTCAGTAAACATTTCCTAAGCACAGAGGTGTGTCAGGCACTGAGCTAAGAGCTGAGCATACAAAGAAAGGCAAAAGACAGTCCTTGCCCTCAGGGAGATCACAATCTAATAGGGGAGACAACAGCCAAACAGCTTTGTACTAACTAGCTATAGACAGAATAAATTGGAGATAATCAACAGAGGGGAGATGCTAGCATGAAGGAGAATCAGGAAAAGCTTCTTGTGGAAGGTGATATCTTAGTAGAGACTTGAAGGAAGCCAGAAGGTGGAGATGAGAAGAAAAAGACTTCCAGGCATGGAGAACAGCCAGAGAAAATGTAGAGTTGAGAGATGAGTCTTTTTCAAGGAGAAACCAGGAGGCTGGTGTCACTGGATTAAAGAATATGTAGTGGGGTATAAGATGTAAGATGAGGGGCAGCTAGGTGGCGCAGTGGATAGAGCACCCCTGGATTCAGGAGGACCTGAGTTCAAATTTGACCTTAGACACTTGACACTTACTAGCTGCATGACCCTGGGCAAGTCACTTAACCCCCATTGCCCCGCCCCCCCAAAAGTAAGATGATTGGAAAGGTGTGATTTTTGTATTTTTTATCTTGGAAGTGATAGAAAGCCACTGGAATTTATTGAATAGGTGTGATGTGTTCTGCGATCTGGTAGGATTAATTTGGCAGCTGAGTGGAGGACAGATTGAAATCAGGGGAGATTTGAGACAGGCAGAACCCCCCAGCAGCTAATGCAATAATTTAGGTGTGAGGTGATGAGGGCATGGACCAGGGTGGGGGTAGTGTCAGAGGAGAGAAGAAGGCAGTTTTTGGGGAGATGCTGCTGAGGTGAAACCTACAAGAGATGCTGTACAAATGAAATTGACAAGAGATGCTGCAGAGGTGAAACCTACAAGAGATGCTGCACAAATGAAATTGACAAGAGATGCTGCAGAGGTGAAATCAACAGGCCTTGGCAAAGGATTGGATATTGGAGAGGGGGAAAAGATCGTGAAAAATCCAGGCTGACATGTAGGTTGGGAGCCTGAGGAACTAAGAAGAAGGTAGTACCCTTGAGTATAATGGAGAAATTGGGAAGGAGGAGGGTTTTGAGGGGAAAGAGAATGACTCCAGTTTGGGGCATGTTAAGTTTACAGTGTCTATGGGACATCTGGTTAGAGATGGCTATGTTACAACAATCCTCAACAATAGGTGCTATTATTACCCCCATTTCATAATTGAATAAACTGAGGTGCAGAGAAGTTAATGATGTGGCCTGGTTCATACAGCTAGTAAGGGTCAAAGGCAGGATCTGAACCCTGTGTGTCGCAACCCACAGTTTAAGAAGCTTGGCTTTAGAGAGACAATCATCTTCTTACACTGTGCTGCCGTTTAATTGTTGGGGTCTGTAACTCAAGAAGAAGAGCGTGGCTAGGAATGTTAGATTGTCCATGTCCACCGTGGAGAGGTGACAGTGACTACAACAGGGGTGAATATAGGTGGGTAAAGGAGTGAGGAAAGAGAGAGAGAGAGAGAGAGAGAGAGAGAGAGAGAGAGAGAGAGAGAGAGAGAGAGAGAGAGAGAGAGAGAGAGAAACAGAAGAGATTGGAGACCAGAAGCTTGGCAGGGCTGTGGGAGAAACAGGAGAGGAAGAGTTTAGGTCCCGGCCTGTCAGGTGCTCTTTGGGGAGACACATCCCTGAAACCATTACAAGAAAAAAAATCAAAACTTTTTTTTTGGTCCAAACTTCTGATTTCTTTGGGATAGGGAACTACCTGCAAAGAAACTCCTTCTAATGCAGGTCACTATCTTGTTTCAAATCGAAGGCTTACTTGACCTGGGCCTTTGTTTCTTCATCTGTAGATTGGGGTGGGGGGGTTGAATAGAAGGCCTCTGAAGGCCCTTCCAGTCTTTGCTGTATGAGCCTAAGAGCCTAAGACACTTCATCTCTTCAGGACTCAGTTTCCTCAACTGTAAAATCAGGGAGTTGACCCTTTCAGTTCTCAATTTGTGGCCCCCAAGCCTATGGGCTGCTCTGCATCTAGAGAACCTTGGAGTTGTCTGGGACAGTATGAAGTTCAGTGATTTGCCCAGGGTCACACAGTCAGAATGCATTCCTTACAGAATGATTAACCTGTGCTAGACTATGGGGTACAGACTCCCTAAATGTGATGGAAGCTGTTAGAGGCAGGGGGGACCAGCCTGGAGAATCAGAGGACCACTTTTGGCATCACAGTAAGAGAAGACTTTCTAGAGGAATTGGGAGCCTTGAAGGCCCTCCCTGTTCTAGGAAGGGAGCAGGGGGTCTCCTTCCCCTCCCCAGGTCACTGAGCCTTCTGGATGTGTATTGCAGGCAGAAGACTCCCAGAGACATGGAGCATGCAGAGCTGCTCGGGGCCGGAGCTACCCTTCTGCTGCTCGGGGCTGTGGCGGGCATGTGCGTGTGGTGCCCCCGCTTAGGTAAGGCGTCCAAGTCCCCCAGAATCCCCCATACTCGTGTCCTAATTCTACATCCCTTCCCTTTGGCCCTGGACAAAAACTGCTCTGCTGACCCTGTCCTCAAAGGGGATGAATGAGTCTCTCCTTTCCTGTCTAGTCCTCCCCAGTAGAAAACTGGACTTCTGCAGCAAGGATGAGAGTAAGAGCTAGAAGTCCTTTGGCCCAGGAATAATAACAATTATGATGGTTATCATATATATATATATACATATATATATATACATATATATATATATATATATATATATATATATAAAATTTCATTTGATCTTCATGACAACCCTGGGAGGTAGGTGCTGTCATTATCCCCATTTTACAGATGAGGAAACTGAGGCAAACAGGTTAAATGACTTGCCCAGGGCCATGCAGTTAGTGGCCAATCCAGCTGTGGATGGATTCGAACTCAGGTCCTTCTGATTTCAGGCCTAGTGCTCCATCCACTGCACCTGCTAGCTGCCTCTAAGTTCCTTTTGGGTTCAAAGGCTATGATTTTCTTCAAGCAGAGGCTGAACTACCATGTGGTATGTTATTGGGGGGATTCCTTTTGGGGATAAGCTGGACTGGATAACCACTGAGGTCCCTGCCAACTCTCAGTCTTGTAACCCTCACTATCTACCCTGAGCCTCAGCTCTCTCTCCTGTAAAATGATGGGGGGAGTCAGTGAGTTAGTCAATCGAGCAATTATTAAGTGCTTACTGTATGGCAGGCACCATGCTGGGTAGGACTCAGCGATATTGACAAAGGTTCTCATCCTTTCTATCAAATGGAAAGTGGGAGGGACCTTAGAGACCACCGAGTCCAACCCCTTCATTTAGCAAAGTAGGAGCCAGAGGCCCAGAGATACCAAGGGGCCTGCAGTATGCAGCAAACTCAGGTTTCGAACCCAAGTCCCTTGGCTCCAAATTCCTTCCACTCAGAGCCCTTAGGATAAGTACTTTGGGGTCATGTGTCCCATCTGGATGCCCCTCTGCCCAGTGTCCTCCCCTAGAGCCTGGCCCTGGAACCTTAGGGCTGAGGTGGGCCTGCTCTTTGGGAATAGCTCCCCTGGGCCAGGCCTCCCTCTGCCAACAGACCTCCAAGGTGTGTCCTCATCTCCTAATGTGGAATTTGTTCTTCCAGGTACGAGAAGGTCCAAGCAGATCTTTTATGAGCAGAGGTATCTATAAGTCCGCTTCCCACTCACTAACCCTACTCTAAGCTCCTGCTGGGCTCATGGAATGGCACTAGCCTCAGCTGATGCACTCTTTCCCTGTGGGCTTCTGCATGCATGAGCGACTGTGCATTTTTGGTGTATGGGTTCCTTGTTCTGCCACTTACAGCCTGGGTGACTATGGGCGAGTCCCTTAATAGCTAACATTCAATAGTGCTTTATGGTTTGCGATATAAGTAATACATAAATATTATTTCCATAGAAATAATATGCACAGCTCTCTCTATACATATATACATACCTATACACATCTATACATACCTATACATATATATGTATATGATCCTCACAACAACTTTGTGAAGTAGGTGTTATTATTATTCCCTGTTATGTTGTTGTTCAGGCATTTCAGTCATGTCCACCTCTTCTTGACTCCATTTGGGGTTTTCGTGTCAAAAATGCTGGAATTTGTCATTTCCTCCTCCACCTTATTTTACAGATGACGAAACTGAGGCAAATGGGATGAAGTGAGGTCACAAATGGGGTCACATAGGCAGGAAGTGTCTGAGGCTGGATTTGAATTCAGGTCTTCCTGATTCGAGCCAACTGGGTAGGTCAAAGCTGGCCTACCATTTGCTTACTGTTTTGGGGGCAGTCCTCTTCACTGCCTTACAAATGAAAAGGAAACTTTTTACTGTCCAGCAATCTAATAGTCAAACTTCATCCTTGAACAGGAAAGAAAGAGAGAGAGAAAGAGAAGCTGGGAAGAAGGAGGGAGGAAATAAAGGAGAGAGAGAAAGAGAGAGGGGGAAGAGGGAGGGAGGAAAGAAAGAAAGAGGGAGAGAATGAAAGGGAAAGGGAAAGAAAAAAGAAGAGAAAATGGAGATAGAGAGGGAGGGAGGAAGGAAAGAAAAGAAGAAAGGGAAGAATGAAGGCAAGTGAATGAGGATTTATTAAGCTTTTTAGAAATTAAGACACAGAAGATGCTGACTCCCTCATATCAAATGAGATGTTGCTCTGCAGAAGTTACATCACCCTATAAATTCTAGCCATCATAATCACATCACCACAGTACATCCAGAGACCCTCTTCAAGTCAAAAGTCCAAGTCTGGCTGTACGTTCATGACCTCTGACCTAGCTGGCCACCATTAAAGGAAGGATGGGGTTTTAGGACCCTTTCTGATGTTGCCAATTTTCAATCCTGTGACCGTCCAGCCAGAACTCTCTATCTCAATGCCAGCTGATCTTGAGTTCCACCCGTCACTGCTCCCTGCTCCAGGGAGGTTCTCTATGAAGAAGGATGGGTCACAGAATCTCAGTTAGAGATACACAATACAACTTGTGCCTGGCCAAGACTTCTCCCTTGTTATCACTGCCAGCACTGTGTGGGAGAGGTGGGCTCGGAATGCAGATTCCAAGCATCTTTCTTTGGTGTTTCTGTGCTCCAGAGAATACTCTGCCCTGGTCTGACTGCATTTTAGAATCCTAGATCTGGAGACAGAAGGAACTTCAGAGGGCAGTTAGTCCAACCTCCTCATTTTACAAAAGAGGAAACTGAGACCAAGGGGGGGGGTGACTTGCCTAAGGTCATACAGACGATAGATACCTGAGATTGGTCTTATAGGCACTCAACAAATGTTTATTGAATTAAATTCATAAGGGATATAGATAAGAGTTATAAATGTGGAAAAGCCTGGAAGACATGCAGTCATAGAACTAGAAGGGATCTCAGAAACTATGTAGTCCAACCCCCTCCTATTTTACAAATAGGGAAACTGAGGCCTAGTGAGATTACATGACACCCAAAGTCACATAGTTAAGTGTCAGAGCTGGGATTTGAACCCAGCTCCTGTTACTCTAATCAGTGTTCTTTTCACTGTATCTATCACGATACTGGTGTCACTGAAGTCACCCTCGGGGCTTCCTGCACCTGCCCATGGGTTCATAATCTCCTCTTTTGCTTCCCTGGATTTCTCCCCCAACCCCTCAACTCACACATTCAAGCAGATTTCTTGGTAACACTTTCATGCTTATGCTGTTCTCCTGGGCTCTAGATACCTCTCCTTGGGGTTCTGTCCCCCACCATCTTGCAAAGGCACCCCAACAGGCTCAGATTTGAATTCTCAGTTCCCCAATCTGCCTTCTTGCCCTGACCTGACCCACTGTCTCATTGGACAGCCCAGATCCCCTGAGCTATGACATTCAAGACCAACCTTTATGTTCAGTGGCCAGGGCTATGGGGGCAGACAAGGCTGGCTGTGTACTGACCCCAGGACATTTCAATCTCTCCCCTCCCTCCCATTTTTTTTGGAGGGGGGAGGCAATTGAGATTAAGTGACTTGCCCTGAGTCACACAGCTAGTGAGTATCTGAGGCTGAATTTGAACTCAGGTCCTCCAACTTCAGGGCCCGTGCTTTAACCACAACATACCTAAATGTCCTCCCCTCTCCCATTTCTTTTTTTCTTTTTCTTTTCTTTTTTTTTTTTTTTTTTTTGGTGAGGCAATTGGGGTTAAGTGACTTGCCCAGGGTCACACAGCTAGTAAGTGTTAAGTGTCTGAGGCCGGATTTGAACTCAGGTACTCCTGACTCCAGGGCCAGTGCTCTATCCACTGTGCCACCTAGCTGCCCCTCCCCCATTTCTTTTTAACAAAATCCCCCAGGTGGGCTTCTTTTGCTTGACTTTTGCCTCTGGCCAGTGTAGAAGAAAATCCCGCTAATTACATCTCCTTGCTCCTCTGGTTCTGGCCAATTGACTCTCTACTGTACATATGCACTATATAATGACCTGAAATTCCCCCCACCCCCACCCTCCCCTTCCCGCCACAGAAAAAACAAAAACCACCCCCAAACCAAAAGCCAGCTGTGTGTATAAACACAGTCTAACAGTAAAAGACTAAATTGAAATCCGAACACAGGCTGGGAAACTAGAGAGAAATCAATTTGGGAACACTGAACTGGGAGTCAGAGGACCTGAGTTTGAATTCCGCTTCTGACACTTACTGCCTGTGTGACCTTAAGCAGTCATTAAACCTCTCTGGGCCTTACTTTTCTCATCTGAAAAATGGGAGGGCTGGACTGGACTGGATGGGGGGAGGGGGCTCTTAACACCTTTTGTGCCGTGGACTCCCTTGGGCAGCAAATATACTTTAGTGAAACACAGCCAGCAATTAAAAAAAAATGTTCACAGCCCCCAGGCTGAGAACTGTACTAGGTGACCTCAAGTCCCTTCCGGGTCAGATCTGGGATCCCCTGGGTCTATGACACGGCAAGAAGGGAAAGACCAAAACCCACGGGGTCCGCTGTCCAGCTAGTGAGCCTCCTCATGTGTGTGAGTCTGGTCGGTAGGAGCACGTGTGTATGGGAGCAGCATCGGCCCCAGTGTCCGTGCACATCCGCCACCCTCGCCCTCTCTCACTTCCTTCTGCAACTGAAAAACCACAATTAGATGTCAAGATAAAGGGAGCCCCGCACCCACCCCAGCCCCCATTTGTAGAGGCTTCACTGGCCTGGTTCTGAGAACCCCTGTGAGGGGAGGGAGTGGAGAACAGACTAGGAGAGAGGTGAAGAAAGAGCAGAGGCAGAGGAAAGAGGGGGAGAGGGAGCTAGGGAGGATAGAGGAGCAAAGAGGAAGAAGCGGGCAGAGGAATGAGAAAAGAGAGGACCGAATGGAGCTGGGCTTGGTATAGGGAAGTCCTATGTGAGGAAACTCCTACTAGCAATGCAGGTTGGCCCCTTTTCTGCAATTTATGGTCTTAGCTGTCTAGAGCATTGAGAGGTGAAGTGATTTGCTCAGGGACACACAGCCAGTATGTGTTTAAGGTTGGACTTGAACCCAGGACTTCCTGGAGCGAAGACTGGCTCTCTAACCACTAGACAACATGGCCTCTCTAGACGTGTGGCTATGGGTATATATGATATAGATATGGGTGATATAGATAAAGCTAAAAGGAGAAAGGGGAAAGGGGGATGGGGAGAGAAAGTAGGAGGGAGAGAAGAGAGATGGGGAAAGAAGAGGAGAGGTGAGGGGCAGCTAGGTGACACAGTGGATAGAGCACTGGCCCTGGATTCAGGAGGACCTGAGTTCAAATTTGGCCTCAGACACTTGACACTTACTAGCTGTGTGACCCTGGACAAGTCACTTAATCCTCATTGCCCCATCAAAAGAAAGAAAGAAAGAAAAAGAAAAGAAAAAAAGAAAAGGATAGGTGGGAAGGGGAGAAGAGAAGAGAAGAGAGGAGAAGAGAGAAGAGTGGAGGAGAGAGAAAGAGAGGAGGGGAGGGGATTGGAGGGAGGTTATCCCTAATACTAATATTCTGGACCACTGAAAAAAGGGAGAATCTCAATGGTTAAGAATGATTTCTGTCAGATATGAGTCAGACCTTGTAGCAGCCCCTGGTCCTGCTGCTCTTCCTCTGTCTTCAAAGATGGATGGGAGGCACTTGGTAAAGGGATATTTGGAATCTGGAACACCAAAGACAGTCGAATGGTTTGGACCCAAGGAATGACTCACTCTAGACCTCGCCTGCTTGTCTAGATTGTCAGTTCTGCTACCGTTTGTTGCATCTTAAGCCTGGGGTACCTGAGGTAAGATTGTGATAACAGCCAATGAACTCTCTAGGCTGCCCCTGACATGAAGAAACCTCAGTCCACTTATCACCAAAAAAGGTCCAGATAAACATCACTCATTCGGAAGGACTAATTGGGGTGGTAGTGGTAAAGAAGTCCGACTCAGTGACAACTTGAAGTCAGAGAGTATCTATAAAGAAATGCTGAATAGGTCATAGAGATGTAGGTATATGCTATTCACTGCTGGAAAAATTGCGCATTTCGATAATCTTTTTGGAAAGCTTTCTGGAGTTAAACAGGCAAAGTGACAAAAGCCTAATTCTGACCCATTAGTTCCATTATTGTAAATATCCTCTGAAGTTTTTTTGGTTTTTTGTTTTTTTAAATGAGCAAAAGGAGCTAGCCACCTGTTCAAAGATTTCCATGGGTGCATTGGGTGTGGTTCCAAAAACCTGGAAGCGTTTAGACACTGGGATGAGTTCAGGGGAAGACTCAGTGCCAGTAAGACTGCCAAGTAAAAGGAAGACAAGGGAATTTAGAAAGACCTTGGGTTATGAATGCAAATTGAGAGCAGTCATAAGACTGGAGAACTCAGAAACAGCTGTCCTTAGGATAGAAAGAGTACTAGGAAATGAATGTTTGGAGAATCCTGACTGGGACTGGGAGGGGGAACTGAAAAGTTGTTACATGAGATGCGGTCAGTCACAAAGCATTTGCTGAGTCTCTTCTGGGTGCCCTCCACCCCGCCCCCCATACAAAAACAGAAGGGAAACACATGTTTTCTTCTCTATCTTCCCTCCCTTCTGTCCTTTCACCTATCCCTCCTCCCTGTTCCTTTTCCCCCTATCCATCCCTCCTTTTGGCTTCCCTCTCTGTCCTTCCTGTCCATCCCCCCATCCATCCCCCCTTCTTTTTCCCTCTCCTTCCTATCCA
Organism: Dromiciops gliroides; assembly: GCF_019393635.1. Classification (NCBI taxonomy): domain Eukaryota; kingdom Metazoa; phylum Chordata; class Mammalia; order Microbiotheria; family Microbiotheriidae; genus Dromiciops; species Dromiciops gliroides. Next base: position 475,629,981 of record NC_057864.1, on the reverse strand, counting down.
TCCATTCCCCTCTTTTCCATCCATCACCCCTCTGTCTCTGCTGTGTCTCTCATCTCTGACCTCCTCTCATCAATTCTCTGCCTCTCCTTTCTTTCCTGTCCATTGTCAACCGTCCATCCCTCTTGCCTCTCCTTCCTCTCTACCTATTCCTTCTTCCTGTTCCCCCCATTAACCCCCCTTCTTGCCTCTGCTGTCTCTGCTCTCTATCCTTCTGTCCATCCATCCTTACCATCCTTCCTTCCTCTTCCCAGTCCTTCCTCTCCACCCATCCCCTTCTTTCCCTGTTTCCCATCCATCATCACCCCTCTCTGTCTGCTGTGTCTCTCACTTCTGACCTTCCTCTCCATTCATCTGTTCTCTCTTTTCTTTCTGTCCCTCTTCTCTGTCCTTTCTCTCCAGCCATTTCTCCTCTACTCCCAGTCCCTTCCCCAGGATCTTCCCCTCCCTCTGACTGGCTTCATCCCTGGTCTTCACTCTCCCCATTGCCTTTTCTTTCACGCCTGCTCATCAACTTCTCCCATGTGTTTTTCAGGGATGAAGGACGACACAGTTTTGCAGTTGCCCGGACCTTTTCTAGTAAGTACACAGAGGAAGGAGCCTGGCTGATGGCAGGAGGTCGGTGGGAGGTGTCTTGGGGTGCAGGGTTGGGTGTGGAGGGGGGAGGGGGACGGTGGTTGAAGGAAGGGGAGAGCCAGCTTGAACTTGGGTGCTGTGACTCATCTCTTCGTGTTTGGTGTAACCACTGGGGTCACCAAGGGAGGAAGAAGCTGGAGATGGCCCCATCTTTCTGGTGTGGCTTTAGCCACGCTGGCTTCCTAGGCTCTAGAGGGGCAACACGGACCTTAGGCCCTCCGTGGCTGTGATCCCCCGAGGGTGATGATGTCCTGGACTTCAGAGGGGAGTTGTAAAGCCCCGAGCACAAATTCTTTTTCTGAGACGACACCGTTGTGGTTCTCAGGGAGGGTTGGTCTGAAAATGACAAACTCAGTAGAACAACACGGTTGTCTAGACAGGGACTGCCATCCGGTCTTCTGAGAAGGACCCGAGCTGAGGTCGAGAGGGGCTGCCCCATGACTTGCTAACTAACCTTGGCCTCTCTTGTTCTGTCCTTCCAAACAGTAGCAGGCATGGTCCCAGAGGTGGCTGACTATTCCACCGTTCAGTGCCCTGAGACAAGGTAGGACAGAGGCAGCCTGTGGCTTCCTGTACCTTTAATGTCACTCTAAAAAATGTGAAGTCCATGGCCCTGGCTCCTATGTCCACTCCTTGGAGCTGTCCTTGGTCACCCATTCAGGGAGTGGTCACTCCCTCCTCTGATTGCCTGGAGTACGTGGTGGGTCCCCCTCCCTCCCCCTGGTATTGATGACAGTTACTGTGCAATCGTCTTCTCTGAAAGGAACATGAGATGAAAGGATCATGGACATCAGAGGCTTCACCGTACAGAAGGGGGAACTGAGGCCCGTAAAGGTTAAGTGACTTGGCCAAAGTTCCGTAGAAATAAGTGGGATGGGCAGGATTTGAACCCAAGGCTTCTGAGTCCAAATCTTAAATTAGATCAAGGATGTACATACAGAGCTTTGCACCTTAAAGAGCTATATAAATGTCGCTAGTTATTGTTGTTGTTGTTGTTGGTATTTATCGCTAGCACTTCCTCTCCTAGATTGGATTTCCCCCCACCCTCAATCTACTAGCACCCAGCACAGTATTTTGCATTTAACAAGAGCTTAGGAAATGTTTACTGAATGAATGGTCTCCAGGGATTATTAATGGAGTTTGTGAATGAATGAATTCATGAGTGAATGAATGAATTGACCCAGCACTTCTTAGCCGATCCTTGATCCTGAATCATAGTTACATGTTACAGAGAAGGAAACTGAGGCTCAGGGAGGCTCAGACTTGCCAAGGCATGACTCAATGAACAGGATCTTCTCTGTCCATCACTCTGTGGCCCATACCTGTTTAAAATGTTCACCTGCTCACCCTCCATGTTGAGAGCTGGTCCTCCTCCTTTGGGCCCCCCTCGTGCCGTGGTGTCTGTGCAGGGTTTAGCCACCTATGGCGCTTCCTCTTTGTCTGCCTGGTCTTTCAAATACCCTGATGCTACAGAGGCATGAACTGGGATGTCCTTGTTTGCAGGAAGGACAAATGGCTGTACTCTACTGCTGGTGCGGAAGGTGAGTGTGTGACTTCCCTTCCCTTCCCCAGACCTCCAACCTGCCTAAGACCAGCCCCAAAGGATGGGCAGCCCAGGGTCATTCCCAGAGGGTGGGAGGCCTGGAGAGGCCAGAGGACAGTGGAAAGCCCAGAGCCATCTGGGGGTGAAGAGGGGCCTGTGTTGGGAATTCAGAGCCTGGATCCACCAAGAAGTGTCCTTAGTGAGGATGGGGAACCTACAGATGTGACTGTGTGCCAGTCACTTAACCAACCCGAGCCTCAGTTGCCTCATCTGTAAAATGAGAGATTTGGATGAGATAGCATCTAAAGTCCCTTCCAATTCTAAATCTACAATGCTGTAGAGCTCTATGGGTCTCTATTTCTTCCTCCCCCCCCCCTGCTTTTTTTTTTTTTTTGGTGTGTGGAGGTAATCAGGGTGAAGTGACTTGCCCAGGGTTGCACAGCTAGTAAGTATCAAGTGTCTGAGGCCAGATTTGAACTTGGGTCTCCTGATTCCAGGGTCAATGCTCTATCCACTGCACCACCTGGCTGCCTCCCTCACTTTCTTCATCTGTAAAAATGAGAAGGTTGGTCTCTGAGTTGGACTTTAGATGGCCTCTAAGATCCCTCCCCACTCTAAATCTTGTAATATAATAACAATAATACTAGAGTGTTAGATAGATGGACAGATGGACAGACAGGTAGCCGGAGCATTTATTGCCAGGTGCTAAGCAGATACAAATACAAACAAGCAAAGCGGTCCCTGTCTTCACAGAACTTCTATTCAAATAGAAGAAGAAAGGGAATCTGGAATGAGTCTGAGGGCTCAAGATAGAGTTAGAAGATTAGGAATTAAGGTGGAGGCCTGGATCTGGGCCAGATGAGGTAAAAGCTTATCTATCAGAGCCCAGGGTTATTCCCAGGAATGAAGTCCGTGTTTTCAGTAAGAAGAGGGTGTGGAGGGGCAGCTAGGTGGCACAGTGGATAAAACACCAGCCCTGGATTCAGGAGGACCTGAGTTCAAATCCAGCCTCAGACACTTGACACTTACTAGCTATGTGACCCTGGGGAAGTCACTTAACTCTCATTGCTCTGTAAAAACAAAACAAAACAAAAAAACAAAAAAATAAAAAATAAACAACCCAAAAAACAAAGAAGAGGGTGGGGATTATGGTTTGAGAGCAAACAGCATGGTTGGGAGATGTCCTGGAAGTATAAAAAATGGTTGGAAATGAGGAATATGTGCATTGGAGTCCTTCCTTAGGGTCTCACTAGTGGTATGACCCTGGGCAAGTCCCTTAACTACTGCTTGCAAAATGGGGATACTAATAACAGCACCTACCTCCCATGGTTGCTATTCACATCAAATAGAATAGATAGTATCAGTAAAGCACATGAATGCTATCATTACCATCTTCATCTTCTCCATCATCATCATCATTACTCCTATTATCTTTGGACAGTAGGACTTGATAGACAGAGCCAAGGTCCCTGAGTTGTATCCATTTGAACTGAGTTGAAGGAACCAGGGTTATTTATTATATTGGCTTGACCTACTTATGAGCAATGAATATTTCTCCAATTATTTAGATCTTTTTTGTTGTTGTTGTTTGTTTGTTTTTGTTTGTTTTTTTTAAGTGAAGCAATTGGGGTTAAGTGACTTGCCCAGGGTCACACAGCTAGTAAGTGTTAAGTGTCTGAGGTCGGATTTGAACTCAGGTCCTCCTGACTCCCAGGCTGGTGCTCTTTCCACTGCGCCACCTAGCTGCCCCTAGATCTCTCTTTATACTAAGAATTCTGGAATTGTGTTCACATGGTTCCTGTGTATGTCTTGGCAAGTAGACTCCCCAGTATTTTTTTTTTTTACTGTCTTTCTCTGTGCATCTCTTCCTGATGGGTTTCGTTGGTCTAATATAGAAATGCTGATGATTTATGTGAGTTTATTTTACATCCTGCAACTTTGATAGGGTTGTTAATGATGTCCGTTTTTCACTTGATTCTCTAGGGGGTCTCTAAAGACACTAGCACATCATCTGCAAAAGGTGATCATTTTGTTTCCTCATTGACCGTGCTTATCTCTTCCATTTCTCTTTCTTGTCTATGTTCTATGCTATAGCTAGCATTTCTAGTACAATATTAAGTAATAATGGTGATCATGGGCATGCTTGTTTCATGCCTGATCTTATTGGAAAGGCTTCTATCTCATTCTGATTACAGATAATTCTTGCTCTTAGTTTTAGATATTAGATGAAACTACTTATCATTTTAAGGAAAGCTCTATTTATTCCTGTTCTTTCTAGTAGTGTTTTTTCCTTTGCTATCCCTGGCCCTACCCTCCTACAGTGCAGATTTCCAGGAGCCAAGGGAATGGATGGAATGAATGGTGGAATTTCAGGCTTGGTGGAGGAGAGAATTGAAGGTGGGGGTGGTAGAGTTGAGAGGAGATGCCTTTAGGAGAGCCTTAAATCCCTTGTGTAGGTGGTATATTGTGAGTAACTGTGACCCTCAAACCTTTCTAGACCAAAGGCCTGAAACCCTAACCTGGGCAGAGCCCTGCTGTGGCCACAGCTAAGTGGAGATTGTCTCTTGGGCCACAAGTAAGCATGTGAAGTAAGAGGGCACAGAGCAAACCCGATTAAGATCAGACAGGGCCCCCACCAAAGATTCCTGCTCAGTAGCCCTAGCCTGGCTGCTACCCTAACCCTACTAAGGAGGATGCAGGGAGAGAGCCACTCTATCAAGATAATAATAGCCCACATTTACATCGTGTGTACCGTGTGCTAAGTTCTTTACAAATATTATCTCATTTAATCTTCACCACGACCCTGGGAGGTAAGTGGTTATGAGTGTCCCCTTGTTACAAATGAAGAAACTGAAGCAGACAAAGGTTGCTTGACTTGCCCAGGCTTGAATAGCTAGTAGTGTCTGAGGTGGGATTTGAATTCAGGTCTTTCTGACTCCAGGCCCTGAACTCTATGCACTGTGCCACATTGCTGCCCCAGACTGGACTGAGGGTCCATCAGGGCCCCCAGAAGGAAGTCAAAACTAGGACCTGCTCAGAGGCCCCAGCTTGGCTAGGATAGTGGGTCTCTAAACTGTGCGGCCCAGAGACCTTTTCACTGGGACAAAGACCCCTCTTTGCCCAGCTTGTATTCCCAACTTTCTGTTGCTTTCCCAAAGTCCCTCTCCTCCATTCCCTCCTCAGGAGAGATAGTCTGCTGGGTCCTAAGAGGAAACCTTTGTCTCTTATTAAAAGTCACAGGTTGGGGCAGCTAGGTGGTGCAGTGGATAGAGCACTGGCCCTGGAGTCAGGAGTACCTGAGTTCAAATCCAGCCTCAGACACTTAACACTTACTAGCTGTGTGACCCTGGGCAAGTCACTTAACCCCAATTGCCTCACTAAAAAAACAACAACAAAAACAAACAAACAAAAAAGAAAGTCACAGGTTGGTGATGAATCCTTTCTGGTGATGAATCCATTGTGAATATTGCCAAGTCTCTTCCTCAAACTGCACCCTGCGCCCCCATTCATCTCACCAGATGCTGTCGGGGTTTTTTTTTGTTTTTGTTTTTGTTTTTTGCTGGGCAATTGGGGTTAAGTGACTTGCCCAGGGTCACACAGCTAGTGAGTGTTAAGTGTCTGAGGTCGGATTTGAACTCAGGTCCTCCTGAATCCAGGGCCGGTGCTCTATCCACTGCGCCACCTCGCTGCCCCTGCTGTCGTTTTTTTATGGAATTCTGAAGCCCTGAAGACCCCACCCAGTCTCCCCCTTCCCTGGTCTTTTCCTCCCCATGTTGGCTGATGGTTCCCTTCCCCCCAACACTCCCTCCCACACTTTTTTTTTTTTTTGGCCAGGCAATGGTTATGTGACTTGCCCAGGGTCACACAGCTAGTAAGTGTCAAGTGTCTGAGGCTGGATTTGAACTCAGGTCCTCCTGAAGCCAGGGCCAGTGCTTTATCCACTATGCCCCCTACACTTTTAGAAGTAGGGCTCCTGACCCCTTTTCAGAATCCATGGACCTACTCATGAGTTCCCAGAACTCCTAAAACAAATTACATAGGATTATAAAGGAAGCCACACATATATGTGTGTATATATACATATACATACACATACACATACACACATATACATATATATGTGTATATATATATATATATATAAAACACAAGTTTATGGACCCTTGGGTTAAGAATTCCTATTTTTAAGAATTGTGGGGGCAGCTAGATGGTGCAGTGGATAGAGAACTGGCCCTGGAGTCAGGAATACCTGAGTTCAAATCTGGCCTCAGACACTTAACACTTACCAGCTGTGTGACCCTGGGCAAGTCACTTAACCCCAATTGCCTCACCAAAAAAAAAAAAAAAGAATTGTGGAATTTCAGAATTGGGAGGAACCATAGACTTAGAGCTAGAAGGGACCTCAGAGGTCATTGACTCCAACCCCTTCATTTTACAGATGAGGAAACTGAGGCACAGAGAGGTTAGGCGATTTGCCCAAGGTCACACAGGTGGTGTGATCAGAAGCAGGATCTGAACCCGGTTTCTCTGACTCTGAAGCTGGAGTTCTTTCTCCTGTCCTCAGAAGTCTCCCTGGAAGTTGTCTCCTCCAACCCTGCCACTGCAGACATCAAAGGCCCTGCTCTCCACCCTTTCAATGGGCCTCCATGTGAATGAGGCTCACTCCCTCAGGAGAGTTGGTATTCAAAGCATGAGCCCGCCCTGGTGCTGAAAAAGCCCTGTCCCCATCAGGGGGATGTCAGGCACAGGGGGACCCTCATGGGTCCTAGACAGCTGTCAGCCCAGAAAGGAAGCCGGGGCCGCAGGGCAGTGAGGGGAAGAGTGAGGCGGACCCAGCCTTTGGCCACCCTGGGGCTGATGAGAGCAGGGCAGCAGTGTGGGTGAGGTTGGCTCTGCCTGGGGGGAGGGGGCTTGAGGGAGGGGTCTGGCTTTGCTTCTCCCACGAATTATCCCCCTGAAGAAGGCAGCGCTGCTCTTCCAGCTCGGGATGAGTTGGCCAAGGCCCCCTGAGCGATCCCCCTTGGGCGGCCAGGGCCTGGAACCTCTCATGGGCACCCAGGGAGTCTGGAATCCATTGAGGCTAAGGCTCCACGCACCTGGGACCAGGCAGTGTTAGACCTATAGCGATCCCTTTGGGTTTCTTTCAGATCCTGACAACCCCAGGTATCAGAACCTCTGGAAAGGTAAGTCAGCCCTGCCGGAAAGCCTACTCGGGGAAGAAAGCGCCTTCCTGTGTGGTCCAGTGCAAACGGCCTGAGGACTGGGATTCAAATCCTGGCTGTGCCGCTTCCCCACTTCTCCCTAACCGGGCCTCAGTTTATTATATTTTTTTATTTTATTATATTTTTTTTTTTAGTGAGGCAATTGGGGTTAAGTGACTTGCCCAGGGTCACACAGCTAGTAAGTGTTAAGTGTCTGAGGCCGGATTTGAACTCCGGTATTCCTGACTCCAGGGCCGCTGCTCTATCCACTGCGCCACCTAGCTGCCCCCCTCAGTTTATTATAAATGTGAAATGGGTGGGTGGGAATAGATGGTGATCCAGCTTAAAAGACCTCTCCAGGTGAGGCAGCTGTGTCCTAACGGACACGTTACACCACTCCTTGGAGCCTTGGTTTCCTCACCTATAAAATGAGTATGTGGGTACCTGTAGCGTTTACCGCACACACGGCCGACAGGAGCGTGACTCCAGAGCCTGAAGGGAGTCTCAGGAGGCCTCATTTTGCAGATGAGGAAATCAAGGCCTGTGGACGGAGAGTGACTTAACCAATGCCACACAAGTAGTAAGTAACAGCTGAGATTTGAACCTGGATCTCAAATCGAAAGATGCAAAGGACCCTAAAGGTCATCAGGTTTAACCTCCTCGTTTTCCAGATAAGAAACCAGGGCCCCAGAAGCTAAGGGACTTGCCTAAGATATACACTATCTCCTTTTTTTTAATTAAAAAAACCTTCCTTCATATTATGCTTCCAATTAATAAGCATTTGTTTTCTCTTTCTTGCCCTCCTTCACTGAACAAGAAAGAAAAATAAAACCCTCATAACAAATAGATTAGAGCTTTTCGATAGTAAACTAACTCCCTGAGGGCAGGGCCTCTACTTTGTAGCTACAACACTTAGCAGGGTGCCTGGCACACAGTAAGCCTAGTTAATCTAAGTGAGTCCCATGTTGGCCGTACCTTCATAGGTGAGGTCTTCCTAACCACATGGTCACCTCCCAAACCTGCCTTTGTCTTCTATTAAACAGCAGCAGCGCCGACAGCGCCACCTACATCCCTAAGAGATCCCCCTTCTTGAACAAGACGACATGTTTCCTAATAAGGGTCCGCAGGTTCCCTCTGGCCTGGCCATGTATCCCTATGGGAATGACCAGAAGTAGACAGTGGTGGAAATATTTTACAAGTCTTGGGAGTTGCTCAACCACAACTAATTAAATTACAATGACCACATGGAGACATGATTCATTAAATGACAGCATGATTATCAAATAAACAAGCATTTATTAAGCTCCAACAGTATTCCAGATAATGGGCCACGTACTGAGGACACAGATAAAATCAGATGACCCCTCCCCTCAAGGAGGTTACAGTCCCTTCCACATTGTGACTCTCCCCACTTTGGTTTTGATATATAGTGGGTTGGCATAAGAAATTAAATGGGAATTTGGGGGGAGTTTTGTGGAAGCTGGAGATGAAGGCCAGCCTATGATCAAATAACCCAAATTTTATAACCCCAGAAAGGAAAAAAAAAACCCAGACTTCTCTGGGACAAAGGGAGGGTGGAGAAGTTTTATGTGGATTTTCCAGATGAAGGGGATGCTGTACCCCTAATCCTCATGATGTGGAAGGGAGAAGTGTAATTTCCAATGAGGAGGAAGAGCACTTAGATACACGAAATAACCCCAAGGGGGAAGGGGATAGGAAAGGATACTTGGCAAGGGCAGAGGTGAGAGAGCACTCTGGGCATGGGGAACAACCAGACAAAAGCCACGGAGATGGGAACATTGAGAGCCATGTGTGAAGGCAGCACAGAAGGGGAGGGAGAGACTCCTCCACAGTGGGACGTCAGGGGGATTGTTGGAATGGAGGACGGTACAAGGCAGCTCCATCTCCCCAAACCCCCCAGCTCCACGGGCAAGCTCACTCCAATTCCAGCCCCCAAGGCAACTCAGGGCTCAAACTCACCTGGAATATTAGCCAAGATCTGATGGGGCACAAACAGGAGACGGTCCTGTCCCCCACGGGCCAAGCAGGAGGGCAGTCTGGACCACTGATATCAGGGTGTTTTCTGAGTTGACCAATAAGGAATGAAGAATGATGGGAAGGGACCCAGGAAACAATTCTGTGCCACAGCAAGCAATCAGCTGGGGAGGGGGCAATGCCTGGTCTCCAGGCTAGTTGGGCAGTAACATAAAAGAATCTTGAAGTCTAGAACCAAACTGGTCAAAATGGCTTTTACCGGCTCACACTTCAGAGCAGCAAGAAGGCCAGTCTGACTCCACTGTGGAGCGATGTTTAACGAGGCTGGCAATGAAGGATGAGAAGACAGTGTACCTTTCTTTGTCAGGACAACACCTGGCAGCCTTTAGTATCCTCTGACTAAATGAGCAGCAGCATGGTGTAGATAGCCCACGGGGCCTGGAGTTGGGAAGACCTAGGTTCAAATCCAGTTACAGACACTTGCTAGTTATGCGACCTCAGTTTGCTCATCCGATTGTTAATGGGCAGCACGCTGGTGGGACTCATGAACTAGATTTAGAAGTAGCTGCTCACAGGGTGCACTCCCAACTGAGGGAAGCAGATGCCTCCAGGGTGATTAGTCAGGCTGGCCCCTGAGGTCCGTTTTAGCTCCAGATCTAGAATCTGATCGTGGGTTACCTGGAGAGTCGAGATGGATTCCTCCTGCCCTTTGACCTCTCATAGGGAGACCACTCTTGACGCGCCAGAATCAGTGCACTTTCGAAACATTGTCTCCCAGAGCTGGGGATCTTCAAGGATGAACAGGAGCTCATAGTCATAGAATGTTGAGACTGGTTGGTTCTATTGAGAGAAGTAGGTCGGGGGCAGCTAGGTGGCGCAGTGGATAAAACACCAGCCCTGGATTCAGGAGGACCTGAGTTCAAATCCGACCTCAGACACTTGACACTTACTACCTGTGTGACCCTGGGCAATTCACTTAACCCTCATTGCCCCCCCCCCCCCAAAAAAAAAAAAAGAAAAGAAAAGAGAGAAGTAGGTCTAGAATTCTGGAGGAGAGGGGGAATAGCTTAGGTTTAGGGATGAGCATAACATGTTAGGACCTGTCTGGTGGGAAGCAATGGTGGGTCTGTGAATGGAAGTAGTAGGAGAGGAGGATGGAAAGGTTGGGTTGGGGATAAGTTGCAAAAGGTCTTGAATGCCAAGTAGGAGGATCTGAGAGAAAGTGTGATGTAGTAGACTTGTAGTCAGAAAGATCTGAGTTCAAATTCTCTTTCAGTAAACATTAATTAAGCACTTACTATATGCCAGGCACTGTGCTAAGTGTTGGGGATACAGAGTCAAAAAATAGTCCCTGCCCTCAAAGAGCTCACAATCTAACAGCAAAGCTCATAATCTAAGAGACTTGACACTTAATCAGCAGTGGGAAATTCCTTAAACTCTCTGGATCTCAATTTCCTCTTCTGTAAAATGGGGGAAGGAGGAGTTGGCTAGATTCCCTAGCCCACAGAGAGAGAGCCACTGAAGTTTTTTGAGCAGGGTAGTCATATGATTAAAAGAGGGTTTTACCAAATTAAATGCTATGTAATTACAATGCCTAAGCTTGTGTCCGAAAGAAAGGAGAAGAAAATCCAACTGTCCCTTCTTTGCAGAGGTGGGGGACTATGAGTATGTAACACTGCATAAATACACTGGCAGATTGTGTCAATGTAATTTTATTGAACTGCTTCTAGATGGCAGTAGAGTGCTACCTGGAGTCAGAAAGACCTGAGTTCCAATCCCCAGACACTTGCCAGCGGAGTGACCCTAGGCAAGTCTGTTTGTCTTGGTTTCCTCACCTGTAAAAAGGGATAATGATAGCACCTAACTCTCAGGGTTGTTGTAAGGATCAAATGAGATAATATAAGTAAAGCATATTGCAAACCTTAAAGCTCTCTCTCTGTGTCTGTGTCTCTGTCTCTCTCTCTATATATACATATATATATGTGTATATATAACTTGTTAATGACTGACTGACTAGATAAGGGAGAGGGAAAGATATATTGACAAACAAAGGTGATGAAAAACATGGGTTAGGGATAGGGACTAGACTTGTGATTTTGATGGTGTGGGGAATTCCCAGGTGAGGAAACTCCTGTCTTTGCAGGTTAGCGCCCCCTCTGAAACATATTGTGGGAGGGAGTTGCTGAGAACCCCGAGCGACTTGCTCATGGTCCCAGAGCCAGCGTGTGTCAGAGACAGGCTTTGAACTCGGCTCTTCCTGGCTCTGCAGCCGGCTCTCGAGAGATCGATAAAGATTAGAAGGGGGCATTTGGAGATTGATCCTAATTTTCTAATCAGATCCTTGTCCTTTCAGGAAGCAGAAGAGAGTCAGAGCCAGCCTATGTGTAAGCTGATTTTTGCCCTATCTTGGGACCTCCCCTATGTTGGCTTTTTCCTTATAACATACAGGGGTGGGGTAATGGGGAGGGGGCGGGGACAGAGGGGCCCTGCTTAGAGAAACAGGGAGGAGGTGACTATGGGGGGAACAGCCCAGATCTAAACCCTCTCTGAATCATCGAGGGTTTATGTCACGGGACTGATGTGTGTACTTCTGTTCCACCTGCCTTCCAAGCCCTCCAAAGAGGCTCAAAACCTCTCATATAATGGGGGAGGAAAGAAAACATGTAGATAAGCAAATGCAAAGTATATTGAATTTGTAAGAGAGGGAGGAATTCCAGGCAGGCTGTCCAGTGGACTCCAGAGGACAGAGCCCAGGCAAGGTACTGAGGAGCAGGGAGTGAGCAGAAGTCCCCTGCCTTTGGGAAGATCCCTGTTCTAGTAGGGGAGACGCAGTCCTTTCCTTGAGGGAGCCTCTAGTCCAGAGGTTCTTAACATCATCTTGGTGACACTGACCCCTTGGAAGGGCTGCTGAAACCCATGGGCTCCTCAGAATCCTGCTTGTAAATCCATAAAAGAAAATTCATAAGATGAGGAAACCAATATTGAAATCCAATTAAATCTATCTACTTATCTATCTATCTATCATCCATCCATCTATCCATTTATCTATCCACCATCCATCCATCTCTCCATCATCTTTCTCTCTATCATCTCTCTCTCTATCCATCTCTTTCTCTCTATCTATCTCTCTATCATCTATCTCTCTCTCTATCATCCATCGATCCATTTATCTATCTATCCACCATCCATCCATCTCTCCATCATCTTTCTCTCTATCATCTCTCTATCTCTCTATCCATCTCTCTATCTATCCATCTCTCTCTATCTCTCTATCCATCTCTCTGTCTATCTATCTATCTCTCTCTCTCTCTCTCTCTATCTATCTATCTATCTATCCATCCATCCATCCATCCATCCATCCATCTATCCATCTATCTATCTATCCATCCATCCATCTATCTATCTATCTATCTATCTATCTATCTATCTATCTATCTATCTATCTATCTATCTATCTATCTATCTATCTATCTATCTATCTATCTATCTATCTATCTATCTATCTATCTATCTATCTATGTTCCCTGGCTCCAGGTTAAGATTCCCTGCTCTAGCTGAATTGAGGAAACAGCCCCTTCTCTCAGGGAACCCCGAGTGTTATGGGGAAACATCACCTGCCCCCAGGGACTATTAGCTCATGGATCTAGACCTGAAAGGGGGACCTCAGAGGATATCTGTTCCAACTGCCTCATTTTACAGATGAGGAAACTGAGGCCCAAAGAAATCAAGTGACTTGCCCAAGGTCACACAGGTGGCATGTGGCAGGAAGGGAATTCCACTCTCAGTCCCTTTGCCTCCAAAGCTAGCATCCTTCTGGCTGTGCCAGGTTGTTCCTCATCTGTAAAAACGAGAAGATTGGACTAAATTAACTCCTAAGGTCTATTTAACTCTGGAGCTCCTCTACAATCTAATCTTTGCTTAGTAATTGTAAAATAGATTTTTAGTGATGTCTTTTGTTTCTACATCCTTAGCTGTAGCCCTGCCCCCTTCCTTCTTCCTCCTCCCATTTATTGGAGTATATCATTTAAAAAAAAAGAAAAGAAAAGAAAAAGAGGAGAGGGAAAAAAAAACCTCAGTAGAAACATGTGATGCATGGAAAAAACCTGACAGTCTCTGCCATGTTCCACACATGTGTGCCCCTCATTCCCAGCCCACGCCCTCCCAGTCTGCCTCTCTTCTTGAGGCTAACCTTGTTCTTTATAATTTCACAATATTTATTTTTAAAATGTTTATGTGGTTGTTCTTTCCGTCTGCCCAAACATAGATATCATTTTGTATATTGTTGCCTCTGGCTCTCCTTCCTTCATGGATGTCTGTCCATTTTCCATTCTTCTCCATCTTCATCTCTCTTCCCTTCTGAGGTCCCTTCTATCTTTGAAATCAGATGATTTAGGTTTTGTAACCTACACTGGGGGTGGTGGGTGCAGGAGGCTGTTGTCCAAGGTAGCTTGCTGAGTCCAAGCCCCCAAGCAGTGAACCAGGAGAGAATAACCCTGTTTTCATCAGCTGTGGTTAGAAATAGAAAAAAAAATAAAAATAAAATTAAAAGTTGCCCTTTGAGCTGATGGAAATTACTGACATCATATACATTGTGGGAGGGGTGGGGCTGGGGCGGGAGGCAAGACAAACAACCTCGAATAGCAACCGCATTTAAACAAAAACAACTCTGAGCTGGGGGCCAAGGATGTCCTGATAGGCTGACCTTGACCTCCCTCCCACCAGTCTCACACCTCAGCAGGGAAGGGTGACTCCAAGGATGATTGCTCCTGAAGGGCAGCATCTTTTACGTGGGTCTCTATGGGTATTTTTTCCCTCCTCCAGAGATCCCATTGTGACAGATTATTACAACTTTGGGCAGTTCCAGAGGCCACCGAAAGGTAGGGAGGACTCCAGATGTGGACATGAGCTAGACAATGTGGGGGAGGGGAATCACTGGACCAGGGACTTTTAAGCTAGACCTCGAAGGACGTTGGGATTTCAAAAGGCAAAAGAGATGGGGAAAGAAATTCCAGACATCAAGGTGGGAATGGCCAGGTATGGGTGAGAAGGAGGAGGCTGGACTAGTGAGAGCCAGATTGATGAATCAATTAATGAACGAGATATTTATTAAGCACCTACTGTATACCAGATGCTGCTAGGTTCTGGGGATGTGAATACAAAGAATAGATTTTTTTTTTTTTTTGCAGGGCAATGAGGGTTAAGTGACTTGTCCAGGGTCACACAGCTAGTTAAGTGTCAAGTGTGTGAGGTCGCATTTGAACTCAGGTCCTCCTGAATCTAGGGCCAGTGTTTTATCCACTGCACCACCTAGCTGTCCCCCAAGAATAGAATAATTTAAAGAAAAGAATCCTTATCCTAATGAGGGAGACAATGAATACACATGAAAATATATACAACATAAATATGAAGGTGATAAATACAGATATTTACAAAATGGTTAAATACAAGGTTGGGAGAAATCAAGAGAGGGTTGATGCAAACGGCGTGTGAGTGCCATCTTAGGGGAGAAAAGAGGCCCCGAAAGTCCCTCCACTGATGATAATGAGTGATTCGTGTTTCTGTAGCACCTAAGGTTTACAAATGCTATTCTCACAGCTACCTTGTAAGGTAGGTAGTGCAATCGAGCAGCATTTATTAATCCCCTACTGTATACCAGACCCTCTACTAAGGGCTGAGGATATAAAGAGAAAAGCAAATGAATCCCTGCCCTCAAGGAGTTAACACTCTAAGAAAGACTGTATTTGATGTATGGGAGTATTTGCTATTAAATCTTTGACATAAATATTCTGTTCTAAAAGCTTTTTAAAAAGACAATTGATTTGGTGGCTGTGAAGAGGAGGGATTGGAGAGGGGGAGAGTCTGGAAGTAGGGAGACTAATGAGGAGGCTGGCAAAATAGGGCAGGAGAGAGAGGGTGAGGGTCTGAAGTAGGATGAAGGCTGTGTAAAGGAGGGGAGAGGGGATGGATGCTTTGGAGATGGCGTCGCAAAACTTGGCAACAGATTGGAAATGGGGAAGGAGTCATGGGTAACTGACGTTGGGCACCGGGATGACCGGGAAGATGGTCATGGTCTTGGCAGAAATATGCTGTTTGGAGGAGGGTTGGATGGTGGTGGTGGTGGGAAAAGTCATGAATTCAGAGCAGCTAGTTAGCACAATGGATAGAGCACTGGCACTGCCTCAGACACTTAATAGCTGTGTGACCCTAGGCAAGTCACTTAACCCCGATTGCCTCCAAAATATAAAGAAAAGTAATGAATTCCATGTTGGACATGTCCGTTGGGCTTCCATGTAAAGATGTCTTCCAGGTGACAGCCCCTCAAATATTGGCACACAACTACTGTGTTCTCCCTAATTCTCCTCAAGCCTAACCAGCCCCGGTTCCTTCAACTCACCCTTTGGTAACCTAGTTTTCCCAAGCCTATGTTTCATTGACTTGGCTTCTAGACTCTACCCTGGTCTAGTCATGCCCCTTCTGGGCATGCTCCAATTTTCCGTTAATCTTGGCAGTGTTCTGCCCCCAGGACACCATCTCCCACCCATACCTGGAAAGAACTCGCCTGTGCCCCTCGGAATGCCTGGTTTCCATCGTGGCTCAACTATTACACCTTCTCTGAGAAGCCCTCCTGATCTTCCCTCTGTCCCTTCCCAAATTACCCAGCTTCCCTTTTGTGTCTGTGCTGGCTTTACCCATAGGTTACTTGTCTCTCCCAGGAAGATATGGGGGCGGGGTGGATTTCAGGTCGATCTTTGTAGTCCTAATGCCTGGTATGGTGACTGATGTGAGAAGTGTAGTGCTAAGCAGGACCATGCGCATAGCGGACACAGAGACTTTGGAGGACTGGGGGAGGAGGGGTAATCAGGGGAGGCATCTGGAGGAGGCAGGCTTGGAGGAGGGGAAATGAAACGTGAGAGGAGGAGAGAAGATGGCAAAGACAGGGACAAAGACCCAGCCCTCTTCCAAATCACCCATCCTCACCGTCTTTCCTCTGCCTTCTCGTGCAGATGACGATGATACCGTTTCCTACGAGAATATTTTGATCTGCAAACCCATGGAGGAAGAAGGTAAGGGCAAGAAGCCATTGACCAGGATGGAAGCTGGGATCCCAAGCTGGGTATAGGGCATGGCTGACGCGAAGGTTTTATTCTTGAGGTCGGCTGGGCAACGATCGCCCTTCAGGGGCTCACACATGGGTCTAGAGCCGGTAGGGACCACAGGGGTCAGCTAGAATGACCTCATTTTACAGTTGAGGAAACTGAGGCCCAGAATGGTTAAATGAGAAAATATAGGCAAAGGGCATTGAGAACCCTGAAGCACTGTGTAAACGTAGGCAGTCTTTGCTTCCTCCCCTCCGTCGTTGTTGGCATCACCGCTCTGCATCCCTGTAGCCTCTCTGCTTGAGGTGAAGAATCCCTCTGAATCCATCCAGGCTGGTCCTCAGATGGAGGGAGCTTGGGGGCCGTGGATGCTAAACTCGGGGAAGGGGTGGGTGCCACGCAGTGACTCGGCTTCCTCCTGTCACCCCCTCTCTGCTTTGTCCTTTAGCTGACGAGGAACTGGAGGATTATCAGAACTCAGCATCCATTGAGCAGTGGAGACAGTCAGTAAAGATGGCAAGTACGTGTCCTAGACTTGGTATTTGGGGGCCAGAGCAAGAGGGGCCCAGTGATGGGGCTCTGGCCCTGGCTCCCTTCCACTCTGGAGAATGATCTTTACAGGCCCTAACAGGGGCAGCTAGGTGGTACAGTGGATAGAGCACTGGGCCTGGCTGGAGTCGGGAGGACCTGAATTCAAATATGACTTCAAACACTTACTAGCTGTGTGACCCTGGGCAAGTCACTTCGCCCTGTTGGTCTCAGTTTCCTCATCTGTAAAATGAGCCAGAGAAGAAAGTGACAAACCATTCCAGTATCTTTTTTTTGGGGGGGGGGGGAGGCGGGGCAGTGAGGGTTAAGTGACTTGCCCAAGGTCACACAGCTAGTAAGTGTCAAGTGTCTGAGGCCAGATTTGAACTCAGGTCCTCCTGAATCCCGGGCTGGTGCTTTATCCACTGCACCACCTAGCTGCCCCCACTCCAGTATCTTTGTCAAGAAATGGGGTCACAAAGAATCAGACATGACTAATTAACTAAACAATAACAACAAAATCAAGACTCCAAAATATCCTGCCTCTTCACCTGATTTCCACTTCAGCTAAATCCTTTCAACAGGAACGAGTTGTTGAAGATTCGGCAACAAAGCATGGTCTGTGTGGGGAAAGGACTGGAGGCAATGGAGAGCAAGCTGGAATCCCAATCAATCAGTACACATTTATTTATTTATTTTAGTACACATTGATTGATCCCCTAATATGTGCTAGAGATATAGAGACATAAATCAAACAGTCCCTGCCCTAAAGGAGCCTACATGCTAGTCAGAAAGATAACATCCACACATATAAACACATAGCGAATAAATCTGGGGGGAGAAGGGAACTGGTAGCTGGCGGGGATCAAGGAAGGCCTCCCATAGGAGGTAGCCCCTAAGAGGCAGAGGTGAGAGCAAGGGAACCTATCATCACCTCCTCTCCTCCTTCCCGTCTCCCACTAATATGATTCAATGTAACTCAACAAGTATTTATTAGAAGCCTACTGGGGGGGCAGCTAGGTGGCACAGTGGATAAAGCACTGGCCCTGGATTCAGGAGGACCTGAGTTCAAATCCAGCCTCAGACACTTGACACTTACTAGCTGTGTGACCCTGGGCAAGTCACTTAACCCCCATTGCCCTGCAAAAAAAAAAAAAAGAAGAAGAATAAGCCTACTGGGTGCCAGGCACACAGACGAAACCAAAGCCATGCCTGCCTGAAGGGATCTTATGGTCTATTAAGGAGGGACTCAGGCCAGGTATGAAGGTAATTTGAGGAGGGGTCAGGAAAGCCCTCCAAAGGTGGAAGGTGCTAAGTTAAAGGAAACTGCAGTTTTGAAGAGAAGGGAAGGAAAGTGGGCACTGCAGGCATGAAGCAGCAGGGGCACAAAGCAGGTGGGGGAACGATGGAATGTTTACAAAGCTAGTGTAAAAGTTGCCCACACAGCCTCTACTTGTAGGAAGCTTGTGGGGAGGTTTTTGTTTTGTTTTGTTTTATCCTATGACTTGGAAAGGGCAGAGAGACACCCCCTTTTGGCTTTTTCACTGCCTTAAGGACCAGAATCTCCAGGGACACCCCTGAAGCCATCTCCTCTCAAGGCCGTTGTTGTCATTCACTTGTTTGTCGTGTCACTCTCTGTGACCCCATTTTGGGGTTTTCTTGGCAGAGATACTGGAGTAGTTTTCCATTCTCTTCTCCTGATCATTTGAAGATGAGGAATCTGAAACAAGCAGGGTTAGGTGACTTGCCCAAGGCCACACAGCTAGCAAATGGCTGAAGCCGGATCCCTGCACTCAGTGCACTATGGCGCCACCTAGCTGCGCCCCCCTCTCATGGCTAGATGGGATTACAAACCAGAGCAGGGTGGGCTGGTACGGCAAGGTCTCAACCTGGATCTCCCGTCTCCTACAGGAACTTCAGAGGACAACTCCAGTGAGCCGGATTATGTGAATGGAGAAGTGGGTGTCATGCAGTAAGAAAGTAAAAGGAGGTTGTGAGAGGTAATAACCCTGCTCCCATTCCCGTGACCTGGAGGGTTTCTGACAGGCTTCTCTCACATCACTCCTGTGAGTCAGATGTTTGGGGGAGGGAGAGATGTTTGTGATGCCGCTGGTGTGGCCCTCTTGGTGCAGAAACTCCTTCTGCCTGCCTCAATTCTACTGTTTACACAGTTGTAATCCAATGTTACATTATTCTACTGGTCCTGCCTTCTTTATTCCACATGTATAAAGAACTTTGCAAAGTGTTACGCTTAAAGTGTTATGTAAATGCTAGATATTATTATTATATCTTCCCATCTTTGCATTCTTCATATTTGTCATATATGGACTGTGTGACCTCGGACTAGTTACTTACACGCTCAGTGCCCCCAGGCAATGCACTAAGGCCATAAAGTACAAGGCAGGGGCTACACTGGTAGAGGGAATTTCTATAGTGGGTGTTCCCCTTACCTATGACATCACAGATTTGGTTCAGAAAAAGTCTTTTTTTTTTTTTTTGGTGAGGCAACTGGGGTTAAGTGACTTGCCCAGGGTCACACAGCTAGTAAGTGTTAAGTGTCTGAGGCCAGATTTGAACTCAGGTACTCCTGACTCCAGGGCCGGTGCTCTATCCACTGCACCACCCAGCTGTCCCCCAAAATAGTCTTTTTTTGATAATCTGTTTGGCTAGCCCCCCATCACTCGTCAGTCACAGGTTTTTGCTTCTGTTTTTGTTTTTTTTAAAGGCAAGCAATGCTTCTGGGATTTTTTGTCCAAGAATGTCCATTGACCTCCTTGGTGTATCACCCCGGGTGCAGGCTGCTCTGTAACTCCAGTGGGAATGCCCAACATTTCACCTTTGTGTTTCCTCACTGAGTGCATCTGTCTTTCCTCTTGGTTGAAGGTAGCCAGGGTGAGGAGCAGAAGGAAGCTATGGCCACTCGTGGAAGATCTGCCCTACTGCATCCCGTCCAAGCCAACTCTCCGTGGAAGGATTTGCCCCCTAAACTCGCCCACGGGTCACTACCCCTCCCCCCCTCCCCCTGGAGTGGCTCCAGTTGGTCAAAGTGAAGCCCAACATTTGGTCCCTGAGACTGGCATATGGCGGCCCCAAGACACTCGGCTTCTGGTGTGGGAAGGACCTATGGTCCAACTCTCCTGGAAATTCAGCCTCGACAGGCTGGGGAGGCTCCGAGGACCACGGAATTCCTGATGTCTCCCCCTCCTAGGGCCAAAGGGCCAGTCTCTCATTGCCCGAGGTTCTGTCTGGCTTGCTACCTGTTAGAAAGAAGCTGTGTCCGTGGTATAGTGAAAGGCACCCTTAGATTTGTAGTCAAGGGGCCTGTTGCTTACTTACCTACCTGCTTTTGGGCAGGTCTCTTAAAATCACCAGGAATCAGTTTTCCCATCTGTAAAATGGGGGCGAGTGGACCAAAAGGCTTCTTCTGAGATCATTTCTAGCTCTGAATTTATGATTCGACCATCCTGTGAGACCCTTCTTGGGTCCCTGGGGTCTGCGTCCAGGGGGCGGAGCTTCTTCTTGGTGTTGTTATTTATGTAGGAGAGTCTGTATTTTATCTTGTAAATGACCTCGAGGTTTTGTCCCTCACAGAGCATTACATTCATATAATCTCTAATATATTAACTGTGATCAAAGTATCGGTTCTCTTTTTGCCCCGTGTTGGTCTGCCGACTCTTCAGACAGGCTGACTGGCCTCTGAGATCCCAGGTTCAAATCCTGGCACAGCTACTCATGCCTGGTAACCCAGGTGACTTTTGGCAATCAGTGTTTATCAGGGACGTCAGGCGTGCCAAGCCCCCTGTGTGAGGCCCTGGGGCACTGTGGTCTCCTGGGGGGCAGGCAGCAATAGATGGTCATTGATCCTCCACCTCTGTCCTCTCATTTTACTTCTCTGAAGTGCCAGGGAGAAGGCTGGAACCAGAGCCCAGGCTTGGTGATGGCTGGTCCGCTGCACTTCCCATCGCTCCATGGCCCCTTTGGGGATAGCACAAAATATACCATGATCCCTTGAGCTGATGTCCAGAAGTCCCACAGATGGGGGACTGGACACGATCCCTGTTGCTCTTGGAGGAACCGAGAAATGAAACCAGAAAAGGCATCCTTTAACTCTCCCTTTGTTTGGCAGGAGGGGGTCTGGGGGCACCAAGAGTGGGTGGGGCTATGGTGAGGAGCACCCCTTCTCAGGCTGGGTTTGCAGTGGGGTGAAGCTTGCTGGAAGAAAAGGCCGGCAGAATGTAATGTAAGGGCCACTGGACAAATCAACCACAGGAGTACAAAGTTGGTTAGCAGGGACCTTCTTAAAGGAGGAAAACATCCCATTTTACAGAAGGGGAAACTGAGGCCCAGTGGGAAGAGTTTGAATTGGAAAAGCCACAACTAGGGACAGAAGATGCTATGCCTTAATGTTCCCTCTCCCCCAGACTAAACTCTCACAATAAATGGTTTGGGTGCTAAGCAATAATTTCCTTTGTTTCACTGGGTACAGTCAGGCTTTTGCTCCATTCATAGACAGATTTGTTATTCCAGGAATCCAGGATTTTGTGGGTGTGGGAACCTCCCCTCCACTGACAGAGATCACCAGCCCTCCCAGCCTTAGCACGCACTCTGGCTAAAACAATTCCTCAAAAATTATAAATATTGGAGATGTGAGAAAGTTGGAACACTAATGCATTGTTGGTGGAGTTGTGAACTGATCCAACCATTCTGGAGAGCAATTTGGAACTGTGCCCAAAACTATGCATATCCTTTGATCCAGCTATACCACTACTAGGTCTGTATCCCAAAGACATCCAAAAAAGGGAAAAGGACCCACATGTACAAAAATATTTATAGTAGCTCTTTTTGTGGTGGCAAAGATTTAGAAATTGAGGGGATGCCCATCAATTGGGAAATGGCTGAAGAGGTGGTGATATATGGATGTGATGGAATATTATTGTGAAATAAGAAATGATGAGCAGGCAGATTTCAGAGAAACCTGGAAGGACTTACATGAACTGATGCTGAGTGAAATGAGCAGAACCAGGAGAACATCGTACACAGTATCAACAACATTGTGAGATGATCAACTGTGATAGACTTGACTCTTCTCAACAATACAATGATTGAAGACAATTCCAAAAGACTCATGATAGGAAATGCTCTCCACGTCCAGAAAAAGAACTGTGAATGCAGATTGAGGCAGACTATTTTTACTTTCTTGTTTTTTGTTTTCTTTCTCTTGGTTTTTCCCTTTGTTCTTATTCTTCTTTCATATCATGACTAATATGGAAATTTATTTAACATGATTGTAATGCATAACCAATATCAGATTCCTTGCTGTCTTAGGGAGGGGAAAAAGGAAGGAAAAACATTTGGAACTCAAAATCTTACAAAAATGAATGTTGAAAACTATCTTTACATGTAATTGGAAAAAATAAAATACTGTTGGGGGGGGTGCCTGACACATGGTAGATGCTATATGAATGCTGGCTACTACATAACAAGCACTTGAAAAGTACTTTTTTTTTTTTTTTTGGTGAGGCAATTGGGGTTAAGTGACTTGCCTGGGGTCACACAGCTAGTAAGTGTAAAGTGTCTGAGGTTGGATTTGAACTCAGGTCCTCCTGACTCCAGGGCCAGTGCTCTATCCACTGTGCCACCTAGCTGCCCCGAAAAGTATTATCTTTTACAAATGTTATCACATCAGATACTACAGATATACATATAAGTGTGTGTATGCACACACCTATGTAAATTAAAAAAACCACACACGTCTATATGGGAGGCAGTAGTGTATTAACTTTGTGACCCCCCTCTGGGGTCACAAAGTTAATACACTTAAAGTGGCGTTTAACCCCAGGTCTGATGCCCTTTGCCCTGCCAGAGACAGGATGCCAGGTCCAGGCTCCTCATCAGTCCGAGAGTAGAACTGTCATCTGGCCTGCCCCACCTTCCTGTGCTCTCAGAAAGGTGGATGGAGCAGCCCATACCCATTGCCCCTGGGCCACTTCCATTCTAGGACCCTTCACCATGGGGGGACAACTCTTCAAGGAGAGACTGGTTGACCACTTCTCCTGGATATCGTGGTGAGGGCCCCTTTTGTGTTGGGGTTGGACCAGGGAGCCCAAGGCTCCTTGGGGCTCTGACCTGTCACTCTGAGATGGGTCAGGAGAGGGGCTCAATGGGCTTCTGGTTCCTACTTTCTAGACTAGCCCTGACCTTCGGGGGGGAGGGGCAGGGCACTGCCCTACAGCACCCATCCAGAATAGGAAATAGCCACATGTTCCAATGGGGGAAAAAATGCTGAGTGGGGGGACACGGGAGAGGCTGAGGTAGAGAAAGGATGCCCCCAACTCTCACAATTTTCAGCCATGCTTGTGGCCTGGGTGCCTGTGGGTAGATGTCTCCAGCATCCTTCCTTCGGTAAGAACGCCAAGGTCACCAGTCAGGATTAACATTGGCTCCACAAGACCTACAGAAGTAGGTCAGCCAGAGCAGACACTGATGAGCCATCTGACCTTTCTTCACACTAAACAAGGCTGAACTTGAAGGTTTTCTACCCACAGCAGGATAAGACCAAACCTCAGAATACGTCTACAACGGAGGAGACTTTGAGAACACCTCCAACCCTGCATTTTTTTTTTTTGGCAGGGCAATGGGGGTTAAGTGACTTGCCCAGGGTCACACAGCTAGTAGGTGTCAAGTGTCTGAGGCCGGATTTGAACTCAGGTCCTCCTGAATCCAGGGCCGGTGCTTTATCCACTGCGCCACCTAGCTGCCCCTCCAACCCTGCATTTTATGGAGGAGAAGGGCAGGGAGGACCAGGATCCCCGGGGGCTCAGCCCTCAGCCCTGACCTTGCCTCTGCACTCAATTCCACAAGAAATACTTAAGCACCTACAAGGCGCTAATGCTAACAGAACTCAAGCTCATTCCAGGACAGGTGGCATTTCCCTGGGTTGGGGAGTCCCTCTGTTGAAGGCTGGTACCACTCCCTTACTGGGGAGGATATTTCAGGCCACTGCCCTTTAGGGAGGGTCCAGCACCCAGAAAGGGAGATGGATTGGCATCGTGGAGACTCACTTGTAGCTGAAAAACCAGACATAGAAGATGACATTCTCTGCCCCCAAGGTGCTGTGTGGCCTAGGAAGGTTGCTCGGCCTCTCTGAGTCTTGAGAATGAGGAGCTCCCACACGTGAGGTCTGTTATGCTGGCTTGGCACCTTGTGTTCTGCACCAGCCCCTCTCGGCTTTTAGGGAAGCTGAGCTTGGAGAGTTGGAGGAACACCCCCGGTCACAGTCTGCAAGACTTGTGGAAGTGGATGGGGAGGGGGGGCTCTTTTTAAGGAAAGCATTCCCAATGACAAGAAATTCCAAATTCTGCTATTTTATTTTTGACATCCCAACACAAGCAAGGGAGAGGCCACCTTGCTGTTCTTCATCCAGCCAGTCACAGCCGCTCCACGTTCAAGGCCGATAGCCCTTTGGGGCAAACACTGTGTACTCAAAGGCGGCCAAAATTCTAACAGCAAAAGGAAGCCTCTCTCCCGCCAGGAAGTTAAAGTCCTGAGGCCAGTTTTTCCCCATCAGAGACAGGGAGGACGCGACTTCAGATGCATCACCCGCCCTGCGTGGATTCCCAGATTCGCTTTCTAGCTGGCTGCGGGTGCCAGGGTCTTGTGGCAAAGCCTGGCGAGGAGGCCCGCCATCTGCAGCAGGGAGTTCACGCCATCCGCTATTTTCATATGCGTGTATCCGATCTCCTGAAAGACAATCACATTCCCATCTGGTCAGCGGCTGGGGGCTGGTTAAGAAGGTGGCCCCACCAGGGGCTCAGACCTCCTCTCGAAGCATGGTGGGCTACACTTGGCAGAGCTCAGTCTAGTTCTTAAATGGTCCTGGCAGGTCTATAGGAGCCCAGGTCATATGTCAAGAGACCCCAACCAGAAGGGGGATCCTGCGAGAGAACGAGAACCCGCTCCACTGTCTGGGCCTTGGGTCACACAGAATGTGGGGACAGTATCAAGGCCCTAAGTAGGAAGTAAAACAACAAACTCAATCTGTGTGGCCGTCTCTTGTTTCTCCACTGTCCATTTCCCATGGCCCCTCTCCTGCGCCCCACCCAAAGAACAAAACAGTGGGGGAAACGTCAGTAAAAACAACCAAGATGTTGCCCCAGTTTAGTGAACACAGGGTTCCACCCCCCCAACCTTCAGACTGAGCCTCCCAGTGGGGAGGGGAAGAGCAGGAGGAAGAGCTGCTCCTCCTGCCCCTGGTGGGGGAGGGGGAGGTCCCAGCGATCCCCCCTCCCCCACCCTTTGCCGTCTTTACAGTAAGGTCAACGCCCCAGATTTTGCCAGATTCCCACTGACCTTGATAAACTCCAACTTCAGATACTCGGGCATCTGGAAGGTTTTACACACCCGGAAAATGTTGCCGATGACGTCTTCTGGGGAATAGCCGAGACGCCAGAGGTGGGCAAGGATCTGGGCAAAGCAGAGACCAGGGCTGCTAGGGGCTTCCCAAAGAAGCACCCGAGCCTCCGGGAGGACGGCCGAGCGCGGTGGCGGCCAGTCACGGAGGCCCGAGAGCTCCGGACAGGCGGGTGACACACTGCCGATCGAGTCATCCTTTCCCATTGCGACCAGGAAGGCCGGGCTTCCCTTTTACCAAGGCCTGAAAGGTCAGTCAGGTCCTCTGGGACGGCCCTCATCCCCCTCAGCCACAAATGGGTTCCCAGCCCCCGACTCTGGGGGACATTTCTAGGGAAAGGGCACCCAAGGGGAAGCCGGGAAGGGGCCAAACCTTGTAGGCCTCATCGATGTTGGCGCTGACGCAATGCTGCAGCATCTCCTTCACCAGGAGCGGGTGCGGCTCATCACAAACCTGCGCCAGAGAGAAGCTTCAGAACCCCCCGGGCCAGGCCGGTCCTACAGGCAAGTGCCCGTGGGCACCCAGGGCACCTGTCTCTACCTCCCTTTCTATCTAAGCCTGAGGCAAATACGGCCACAGAATTACCAAGTGTTAACAGGCATCATTGGCAGAAGCGAGGAAGAGCCTGTTAGACACAATCGAGCATCTCTGGACCACAAGGAAGCCCTAGGCTCAAGGCTCACAGATCTGGAGCTGGGAGGGCCCTCGGGGGCACCCAATCCCGTCCCCCTATTTTACAGATGGGAGAGCTAAGGCCCAGGGAGGTCACCTGAGCTTCCCAAGGTCCCAGGGGTGGGGGTTTAATAACAATGGCTGGCACTGATAAACCTCGTCCTATTTGGTCCTGTGAGGCCCAGGCCGGAATGATCCCCGTCTTAGAGACTGGGGGACTGAGGCCCAGGGAAGTCACCTGAGCTTCCCAAGGTCATGCAGCCGGGATTGAAGAAGGAGAATTACAACACCCTCAGCCCCAGCCTTTACACAGCACTTCAGAGTCTATGCGTCATCCCATGTCTGTCATCTCCTCTGATCCCCACAACAACCCTGTGATGTAGGTGCTGTGATTATTCCCATTTTACAGGTGAGGAAACTGAGGCAGACAGAGGTGAAGTGACTCGCCCAGGGTCTCATAGTTACTATCTGTGGCAAGATTTGAACCCAGGACCTCTGCCTCCAGAGGAAGTGGTATGCTTCCCACTGGGCTACACCACTGCTCACTCCTAAGCACAGGAACCCCTGGATTAAGACAAAACATACCAAGAGACGCCAAGGGAGACCTTGTGCCCTGCAGCACTAACAAAACGGGCACATGTTCCTAGTTACCCAATCCTCAGCCTCCTGACGGACAAGTCAGTCCATTCCTGCCCCCACAAGAGGGACAAGAGCATTCAGATCCAGCCGGATCCAGCCACAAGCTACAAACGGTTTTAAAATACATTTTTGAAATAAAGTAAAACTGCATTTAAATTGTAAAAGTTGTTCTTTGCTGGGGCAGCCTGGGCCTCATCTGGTGCAATGTCCTCCTTTGCCAAAGAAGCCGAGCCCCCTCGGTTTGGGCCCCAAGTCCGCTCGAGGCAAAGAATGGGTGGACAAGTGCAGGCAAAGTCTGCACTCCCATCATTCCGGACGGAAACATGAACATGCTATCAGAAGCTCCCACGGGAAGTTTCTGTGAAGGGCCCGGGGAAACGCGAGCCCAGGGGCTGATGGCGCCCCTGGATTAGGCTTTCTCACCTTGAATACGTTTTCACTGTTAATGAAGCCAAACCCAGAATAGGTGGACTGTAAGTTGTTCAATGCCTGTGGGGGAAGGAAGGGAACCCCTCTGAAAAGGCCTGGTGAGATCACCCCTCCCTCCCTGAGGACCCTTCTCAAATTCAGGGCTGAAATGTGCTTCCCTCTGGGCCTGCTGCCAAACAGACCTCCAGGCCCCTCCCAGAGTGGGGTCCTCTGCCCTGCCCAGCTGACCCCCACCCCTCAGCCAGCTCCCCTCCCCAGCCGGCCCCTTCTTCCCAGCCAGGCCCCCTCCCCAGCCAAGCCCCACCCTAGCTCAGCCATACATGGCCAGGGAAGCTCCCCCTCATACCTGCCGCATGTCTCCCTGGGCTGTGAAGATGATGGCTTCCAGCCCGTCATCTGTGTACTCCACCTTCTCCTTCTCAATAACGGCCATCAACCTCGCCAGCACCTGGGCATCGGTCAGCTTCGTGTACCGAAGAACGGCGCAACGGGACTGAATCGGCTCTAAGAGCAACGAGGGGACAAGGCATCAGGGAGGGGCTGGGCCTCTGCCCCCTCCTCCTTTCCCTCCTGGGACCCCAGCACAGCAGCCGTGTCCCATCAGCCCTGGGAAATGTCTGGAGAATGAATGAATGAATGGATGAATG